>NC_071330.1:4089011-4796777 GCF_010183535.1 Caenorhabditis remanei
TTCTTAACAAAATCGCAAAACATCGATACTGGGGCGTCTTTGGCGCGTTTTTCTGTCAACGAAATTTTGGAGTCTGGGGCGCCTCCGACGCGTTTTTCACGACAAAATCGCAAAACATCGATACTGGGGCGCCTCCGACACGTTTTTTTAACGTTAAAATCACAAAAATCGCAAAACTCAATTCTGGGGCGTCTTTGGCGCGTTTTTCTGTCGCAAATAACGAAATTTTGGAGTCTGGGGCGCCTCCGACGCGTTTTTCTTAACAAAATCGCAAAACATCGATACTGGGGCGTCTTTGGCGCGTTTTTCTGTCCCAAATCACGAAATTCTGGAGTCAGGGGCACCTCCGACGCTATTCCCGTTCACTCGAGAAAATACCGAAAACTTAAACTTTCAAGACATTTTTCAGCTGAAAATATTTATATTCCTTTCATCACAACTCACCCTTAATAATGCGTCCATTACACACGTTCACATACGAGACTACAGTAGCCAACGTGACATGAACCTGTCCAGTATGTCTTGAATTATCGAATTTAATCGACACAGCAATCTTATAACACTCGGGTTTTTGATCTCCGGCAGTTGGCGAGTAATGAATGGTTCGAAGACGGAACTTGAATTGAACCGTCGATATTTTGAGAGCATCTTCTGGAAGGAATGTGATTCCACGTGTCGCCAGAATGTCACGCACCGAATCGTCGGATTGTCCGATTTGGAACACTTCAGATTCTGTCAGGTTCAGACGTTTCGTATCTGGAAAATATATATCAAAAAATTGGAAATTTTTCAGAAAATTTGTACCTTTAACCTCTCGAATATCAAAATTATAAGTGTTATTATTGACAGTGACATTAGATATCCGATCAATCAACACTTCGATAGGTGGAATCGATTCAAAGTCAATTCTAGATCCCAAATTATCGGATGGATGACTGTTGACGTCATAGGAGAATGAGGCGAATGAGTCGTTTCGAATTGTGTAGTACTGAAAACAAGGAATTTCGGAAAGGAATTTATGGCATTTTTAACAATAAACAGCTGATTTTGAATATTAGATCCAAAATAATTTTCAAATAGTTTTATTTTCGGTCGAAAAGCGGGTAAAACAGTATACTTGGTATGATTTGTAAGAAAAAAAACTGTGAAAAATCAAAATTTACTTAGTATTTTTAATTTCTGAGTGGCTTTTATTGATTTTTGGGTCAAAATGTTGAAAAACAAGAAATTTCGGAAAGAACAATGCGATTTTTTGACAGAAAATAGCTGATTTCGAAAATGAATTTTTAGGCAAAATTTGGGATTTTCTCTAAAAGCCCACAAATCCAAAAAGCAATGTTTATTTTGGTCGAAAAGCGTAGAATAAAAGTAAATTTGGTCGGATTTTTATGAAAAAACTGTGAAAACAAGGCTTTTGCTAAGTATTTTTAATTTCTGAGCGATTTTTCTTGATTTTTGAGTTAAACTGTGGCAAAAAAGTCTAAAAAGCTTATGAAATGGGGTTTATGAAATAAAAACTAGTATGCCTCGATGTTTTACGGTTTTGCCACATTTTTAGCTAAGAATTTGGAAAAAATCCGATTTTTTTTATTTTCGCTGTGAAAATCTTATTACCGAATTAATCAAAAAGCTCAAATGCTCTGACAATCCCTGATCATCATAAACCGAATATCGTCCTTCAGCTGGTGGATATTGCAGAGCATCCCTATCATCATTCCACTCTTTCAAGAATCGATGCCTCATCACAGTCGTCGTATCCTCGAGAAAATCGACATGAGACATTCGCATCTCGGCGAAAAGAATCAATTGCATTGTGACAAAGATTATTTTGAGCACTTGGAGCAGCAATTTATAGGGAAGTTGCCTTCGAACCTTCCATTTTTCCATCGGATTCATAAAGAAGAATTGGAGGTGTCGGCGAAGTCGTTCACCTGTCTCACGCTCATGTTCCGGTAAGTCTTCCAATAATTCTTGGAAATTCACTGTCGGGCGGCGCGAAGCATTCGATGACGCGTTCGACGCGTTCTCGTTGAAATCTGACCGATCTGTGGTGCTCCGCCGAGACATCTGGAGTTAAATAAGTCAATTTTTGATATTGAATAAGAAGGTTTAGAGAAAATGAGTGATTTTGAACTAAAATGAGGGAAAATTAAAGAACCACTCTTTGCAAATTCTTGCAGAAGAGTGATAGAATATCTAAACAAACTGAAATTGAAAAAAAATGAAGCTGGTTATCTGAAATCTGACTCCAATGTTTATGAAATAAATAACTAAACAATGGAACCTGACTCCCGTAAATCGTACCTGTGAGGAACACCGCGCGGTGTCAATGCACACTTTGCACCGAATCTTACGACAATTATTTTCGAGAATTATTTTCAAAATTTAGTGAAACAAAAATCAAGGAAATACTCGCAATTTCGCTATCTTATCAGTTGAAAAATTAATCAGTTAACACCAAAAAAGCATGCAAAAACCAAAATTTTGCGAAAAAAACGGAACCTCACCGATTCTAACGGAATATCCCGCAAACGCATCGATTTAGAAGCTTGGCTTCTGAATATTCGACTCATTTTGTTTCAGAATTAAAAGTATCAAAATGTCTTTCATGAGGTATGAAAGTATGAAATCGTTGAGCAAACAAGGATAGATAAAAGAGCATTAGAGAGAGGGAGAGAAGCTAGACACACGCCAATTTTGTTTTTTTTTTTCGTTCTTGCTGCCATTCTTTTTGTGCACAAACTTGTTTCCAAGGTAAATAAGAGAGTATGATTCACAGGAAAACGCCGATTTTTTAAAGGGGAAAAAGCCAATTTGAAAGAAAATAAATTCAGGGAAACTATACGTTTCCATTCTTTCCAAAAGTACCCCCTAGTGACGTCATCGCAGATTTGAATATTAATTTTTCAGGAATTTGCATGAAATGACGCATGAATAGGGAGTGTGGGTAGGTAGTACTTGTCTGTCTTTCGCTTGCAACAGTATTTCATCAAAATCTTCTTTATTCTGACAAAATACAAAAATAACAAAAAAAAATTAACGATTAAAAGATTTTTTTGAGAATTAAAAAGAAAGAGATTTTAGACGCACCAAAGAAATTTTAGAACACTTGAAAAGAGATATCTGAAAGGAACAGAAGATTTTTTTGAGAATTTCTCAGACTCACTAATGAAGCCACTTCCGATTATTGTAGTACATCTTGTTAGCCTTTTTCGAAGATCTGTTCGGTGCCTGAACCCATCCAGTAGCTTCATCGTAGAAGTATGCCTTGTTTTTGTCGACTGGAAAATTGACAATTGTGTCAGTTTTCTTAGTTTTCTCAGAATCCGTAACCTAGAAAACATTTATTGATTGATTGTTATATAAGGGAGTCAACATACATCATTCTCACTAACCTTAAGCTTCTTGATCAATTTGGGTCCTTTGAGCGAAATTGACTCGGAAGAGCCCTAGATTTGCAGTCTGAACTCGATATCGCATGTAGTCATGATAACGATAAGCAGGGAGAGTCAATGAGAATCGGGTCAGAATGAGTAGAAAATGATGCAGGAATAAGATTTCTCTCTGCTAATGGAATGTTCGAAAACAATTAGGAGCAGATAGATCATCCACAGAACCATCTGTCTCAATCCGTCTTCCCACAGACTTTGCGCGTTTTTAGGTTGGGTACGTAGAAGATAGGATCATCCCTCACTCACACATTCCTTCTTCTCATCTCTAGTGACTTCACACTCATTGATTCCCTCTACACACCCATCGTTACCACAACTGTCTGCGAGATCATATTTTTCTTTGATTGTGAATTTCAAAATTGGAAACCAAACCAAATCGTTTTAAATGAAAGGACATCCGGATCAGGCTTGTTCAAAACCGGAAATCGGAATTTCCGATTTTTCCGATTTTCCGACTTTTTTCGGAAAATTTTTCCGACGGAAAATTTTCCGAATTGGTTTTTCGGAAAATTTTCGGAAATAGTCGGAAAATTTTCCGAAAAAAGTCGGAAAATTTGATTTTTTGAGGTACTGAAAAAAAAACAAAACATTCAATTGATGGGTTTGACCATCAGAATAGCGGGCCTGACAATTAATAAATTGTTTTTATTGTTTACCATCGATAATATCATTGATATTTCAATTATATTCCTTGATTACAGGCCCGAATAAATCGTTTTTGTCATTTTCCGAATTTTTCCGAATTTTCCGGTTTTTCCGAAAAATATATTCGGAAAAAATTTCGGATATCCGATTTTCCGAAAAGGTAAATCGGAAAAAAAATTCCGTTTCCGATTTTCCGAAAAGTTTTTTCCGAACAAGCCTGATCCGGATATACAGACTGACAGACAAAAATCGTTTCTAGTTTTGTTCCATCGTTATGTCTGTAGATCCAGATGTCCGAGAGAACAGTTAGACTTTTTGAAAGACATCTATCTGTGTGTCGAGACGTCCGGATGTCTGGAATTCAACTTTTAGAGTCTGAGGTCTTATTGTTAGCCATAGTTGTCAAGGCCCGGGCCGGGCCGGTAGAAAATTTTCAAGGCCCGGCTTCAAAAAATGACCCTTTTTTTCCAATTTTTTTCGAAATTTTTTCAATTTTTGACTATTTTTCAGAATTTCTTTTAATTCTGACTGATAGTCGAAAATTAGACTTTTCGCGAAAAAATTCAAAAAAATTTCAAAAAATGTCAAATTTTGACTTTCGCGCCAATTTGCCCGGGCCTTCGGGCCGGGCCTTGACAACTATGGTCTTAGCTGTTTCGCTGTCAATGTGGTGAGTTGTGTATGGATATTTGTATCTGTAAAACTCGCTGAAATTCAAGTGAACAATTTGTTTTTATGTCTGTTGGTATGTTCGTCTATCAGGATGTCCGGATGTATGTATGAGTAGACGGTTTTGACTGTCTGTCTGTACGCCTCTGTTCAGAGATGTCTGGCGTGCCTTGATGATCTAGTAAACAAGCATGTGCATCCCAATTTCCGGATTCCAGATTTTCAAACTTGTAATCAGACGGAGATGTTCTTAAGTCTGCTTCCATTTGTAAGTCCCGATGTCCATATGCTGGATGACCTCCGGCTCTGTCTGCTTGTCGACTGTCCGGATGTCTGATTTCCCGTTGGGTGTTTAACTATTATAATCTGACTATATCTTTGAGGTCTCAAAGTCTCAGCATCCATTATATTTCAAAATCTAGCTGCTTTTCAAATGTCTGTACGCTTGTCAGAGTGTCCTGATGTCCTCCTCCTCCATTTTTTCCCGATAGCAATCAAACCATCAATCTATGTCTCTCCCTTTCTCCTCCCGTCAATTCTGTTTTGGTTGACTGGTTTTTTCGATCTCTCTTCTTTCCTTTCTTTCTTTTTTCCCACACATACCTGTCACAATACGGAAAGTTTTCTTTCCACGTGGTCTCTCCTTTCTCCGTTTTTGATCTTTAGAATCAACGATTTATTAGAATTCTGAAATCGCTTTCATTTCCCACTTTCTCTCATTTTCAGAACCATCATGGAATTCATGAAACTCGCTATCGAGGAGGCGAAGAAAGGAATGGCGAAAGGAGACGGAGGACCGTTTGGAGCGGTGATTGTGAAGGATGGAAAAGTGATTGGTGTTGGGCATAATATGGTTTTGGTGAATAAGGATCCAACGGCTCATGCGGAGGTGACAGCGATCAGGGATGCTTGTAAGAATGTTGGTGAGTACGGGGGAGAGTTTGGGGGGAGGGGACGTCGTTGAGGATCCGGAAACTTTAGATGTTTTCGGTAGAGTGCAGTTGCATAACCACTTCCGTGTCAGTAGAGATGGAATACAGTAATCCTTCTGATTCCAGTGATGAGGCGCGTCGCGTGCGGCACTGATATGCACCAGAGTTGTGCGGAATTCCGACTTCCGTTTTGAAAATTTCACTTTAGGAAGAATACATTTTGCAGAAACATACGGAAAAATGGTTTAAAAGGACAGAAAATAGGCTTTTCTTCCGCCAAAAACTAATTTTCCTCTGATTTTCTTGAATTTTATAATTTTTCTCTTGGAGTTTTGAATATTTGCGTAAGAAACTACTTCCGACTTCCGGATAGGAAAAATCAGTTCCGTATAACTCTGATAAGCGTAGTCCTGCTTGAAAAGCCTTGTTTGAACCCGAAAATTCAAAAATTTGCACGCGACCGTAACCCTAATGGTAGAATTTATCAGTAGAGCGCACTATCCCCATTCCCAAATTTCCAGACAACTTCGACCTCTCCGGTTGTCAACTCTACACCTCCTGCTACCCGTGTCCAATGTGTATGGGTGCCGCATTGTGGTCTCGAGTCGACGCAGTTTACTACGGTGCCACGTCAGAGGACGCCGCTAGAATCGGATTCGGAGATCACGAGTTTCATGACTTCTTGAAGGATCCAAAGACGGATGAGAAGAGGAAGTTGGAGCAGTTCAAAGTGGACAATTATATGGAACCATTCCAGATCTGGGCAAAGAAGGATGACAAGACACCTTACTGATTTTTTCTGATTTTGGTTTTTTCGGAATTTTTAATTTTTGAAATAAATAATCTCATTTTTGCATATGGCAGCATTGTTCATAGACGCTATCAAATGGACTTGATGGCCTAGAAAACATAAGTTTGGATTTCTAGACCACCACACCGAGCTAGCCGAAAAGGCTTAAAATCACAGGGTTTGGCTTTCTATTCCAGCAGAACCTGATGGCCTAGAAAACACATATTTGGAAATTCTAGTCCACCGAACTTCTGAGGTTTTAGGCCGAATAAACTTGATGACCTAGAAATTTCATTACCATGGTTTTCTCGATCAGTGGCCTAGAAAACCACATTTTTGAATTTTTAGGCCAACACATCATGAAAAACTTTGAATTCAAGCTTCCAATAAGATCTGACGACCTGGATAGCCCTGTGCCACCACATTCTTATGGCCTAGAAAACCCAATTTCTGGTTTTCTAGGCCACCAATCCCCAAATTGACCGCAACCCAGTCATAATGCATAACAAATGCTACGTAGGAAGGAGTAAATATGAATAATTTATTTCGATGGATTCTTTTTTTTTCTTTTTTCTTCTTTGAGAAATAAAAAATTATGAGAAGTGATGACATCACCTGAAAACGAAAGAGCAGCTGAAAATAGTCAGAATCAGACCGCTTATTTTTAGAAAGTGTTCGGGATGCTTTGTAGGTCAACCATTCAGTTTTCAGATGAATTTGACATCATCTTCTTTTTAGGAATTCATGTTCATTGATGTTTTATTGAGAAGAGTGGTAGAAGACCTCATCGTAGAGATAGAAAAACAAGGAATGATTTGACATACGGAAGTGTGTTATGACAGATCATTGAGATACTTGGCATGTATAAAAAGAGCCCTAGTTTTTGACCTGTCGCTTGTTTTTTTTGGGTATTAGTCATAAGGAATTGCGCTTTATTTACGAGTTTTTAAACAGTTGAGTGCGTTTGCTGGACGGGGGTATTTGAGTTTAGAACTTGGAAGAATAGAACTGCGACAAAATAAAACTGTGAAAATATAGAACTGACTAAAATAGAACTGAACAAAGTGGAACTACGAAAAAATGGAACTGCTACAAAACAGAACACGACTCTAGTTCGAAGGGAGCGCGTTTGCATTTTTTTGCAAAAATTCAATTTATTTTTGACTTTTCTCAAATAAATTCATATTTTTCATCGACTAATTGTTAAAATTGAAAAAAAAGTCGTTATAATTCTTCTAAAAAGTCACGAATGCAAACGCGCTCCCTTCGAACTAGAGTTCTATTTTGTAACAGTTCTATTTTGTAGCAGTTCCATTGTGTTCAGTTCTATTTTGTTGAGTTCTGTTTTGTTGCGGTTCTAACTTTCACTGTTCCACTTTGTAACAGTTCTATTTTTTCCTGTTCTATATTCTCACAGTTTTATTTTGTCGCAGTTCTATTCTTCCGAGTTCGAAACTCAAATACCCCCTGCTGGACAGTGATAATGAGAGACGCAGAGAAGCTAGAGTGTCTGTCTTCTCTGTGCACTCTCTTTTCGTCATGTACGTATAATTTTCCAACACTTATATCTCAATTGGGAGAGAAGATTTTGAAAAGCGATCAACTAATGAAATATAGTAAATTTTTCGCTATATATTATGCTAATTAAAATTTTTTTGTCCCTATTTTGATTCCTAAGATAAACGTGTTTAAACATATTTCAGTTTTTTTGGGTGGCATCACTTTCTCTTTTCTATTCAATCTTCAATATATCGACATTTTGGATATCCGGACATCCGGCTCAGGGCTTTGCAAAACAAAATTTTAAACGAAAATTTTTCGAATAGTTTTCGAAAATACCGTTCAAAAATGTTGAAAATTTCTCTGGAAATTGAGATAAATTAAGTAACAAAAATAGTGATTTTTTAATTTTTTTCAGAATTTTTTTCTAATTTCGTACTCAAAAACAGGTTTCTGGTAGTCAGTCCTTAAAATACTTACAGTTTTCATCCAAGTTTAAGATTTTTGTCTCCGGAAAGCTGTTCTTTTCACAAAATTAGTTTTTCGAAGATTCGGCAAATATTTTTCGCCCCTTATTACCCGGAAACTTTTAAACCAAACATCCGGACATCCGGACCAACAGGCACACAGAAATCCTGGTTACAAAACACAAACCAAAAACGCTCGGCCCCAATTCCAATTTCAATTTCTTCTCTTCACGCAGTGCACCGGAAGAAAGAAAAAATATCCATTAAAACGGCTCGAGACCTTTTTTCTCTTATTTTTCCTCTCTTCTTCTCCTTTTTCTTTGTTTTCTTCTCTCTCTTCCTTCCTCAAAAAGAAAAAAATCCACAAAAAAAGGACGCGTCTTCTATTTTTCCCCGTTTTCCCCGCCGTTTGCTCCGGGAGAAAAAAAGATAGGAAAACTGAGAAGATGTCAGTAGAAAGAAGAAGAAGAAGGGGTGGATTGAGAAAAGAGAAAAGCACACAAGAAGAAGAAGAGGGGGGCTCTGTCTCCTCCCTCTCTCTCCGTGTCTCCTACATCGACGACGTCGTCCGTGGCTTCGGGAGCTTGACGGAGTAGAGGA
This sequence comes from Caenorhabditis remanei, assembly GCF_010183535.1. Classification (NCBI taxonomy): domain Eukaryota; kingdom Metazoa; phylum Nematoda; class Chromadorea; order Rhabditida; family Rhabditidae; genus Caenorhabditis; species Caenorhabditis remanei. The sequence continues at coordinate 4,098,067 of NC_071330.1, forward strand.
GAGAGCACACACATGCATACACACACACTTCCAACAACTTCTCTTTTCTTTTCTCTCCTTTTTTTCTGCTTTATATAGATTTGCCGTCGCCGCCGCGGGGAGGGAAGTTGACGCACCAATGTGTGTGTGTGTACCTTTATCGACTTTTTTGTTTTTTGGCTACACCTTTCAGTTTCAAGTGGATACATAAATTTATTTGGATAAGGAGGGATTATACTTTGGAGGGGGGACATTTCGGAAAAAGAGATTTCAAAATTGATACTAGTTAAGCTTCATAGGGTTTCGCTATACTTTTTTAATTTGGATTTGAAGGTCAATGTCCGTTTTTTGGCGGTCTTCTTTGTGGTAGTTTGCTCAGAACCTTATCAGACTTTCAGAGCGTCTTCTAGAGCCAGTTTTTGTCTCCATATATTTTAAATGTTGAACCATTGATTTGAAAACCTTTCGGTCTTTATTTTTGTGGCTGACTTCATTTTTGTGCGAACATTTCCTGACAAGATATAGTACCGCTCAATAGGATATAAACTTTGGCTGTTTTCAGTTGAAATTGTTCAACTTTGAGAGTGTGTCATGGTAATACTGATTGTCCCATCAAGTAGATTTTTATTGAATTATACAGATCAAAAGTAAAGCTCCATTTTTGTAGTTGACAACTTTTTTGTACTGACACTTCCTAGAGAGTACCATATCGACAAATAATTTTTTCCTCAAATCGTCTTTTCGAGCTGTCGTCTTAAAATGACCATAACTCTCTAGGGAGTGCTCGTACAAAAAAGTTGTCAACTACAAAAATGGAGCTCCACCTTTGTTCTGTATGATTAGGGACCGCAATGAACGTGGGCGGAGTTTTTCATTTTCTTCTCTTGGGGCGTCATGGGGAGATTATCAGAATGTTTGACGGTCTGCCCTGAGAGCTCAGTATGCTAAAACAGAATGTAAACTTTTCACCCCTATGTAATCGAGTACGTAGAATTCAATGAACACACTTTCGTTTCACCCAAATGTTTTGTTTTCTCGGAAAACTGGAAAACCGTTTTGCTTTTTTCGGAAAAATGTCACGTTTAGGATGTTCTAGGTCGAACACGCATCATTTTTTGACAGTTCCTGATAGTTCTGGACATACTCTAATAGGTTTTGAAAGAAAATTCGATTTTCGTGCTGTCGAATTTTTTTGGGAGCCATCTGAACTGCGAGGCATCACATCAAAAAACTTTCTGTGATAACATATCTATTTTCTTACATATTCTTTTTGGACATCTCTTCAGGTACCTGGGGCCAAAATTTTGAAGCTCATTGATTTGTAAAATGTAGTTTCCTCTGTGTCGGAAGACAACAGACTCAGAAAGAAAATCAGTTTTCCCGACAGTTTAGGTTAAAGGAGGTTAAACACGCATCGTTTCTTGACGGATTCAGATTCTACGCAAAATTTCGATCTAGATGCATTTGGAAACAAAAAATTTTGAGCTGTCGAATTTTAGATATTTGATGTTTTATCTCGATATATGCTGAATATCCTTCAAAAAAACTCTTTTGAATTTTAAAAAATCACGTCAAAAATATATTTTCCTATTATCAGCGTCACATTTGTGCTCATTTAGTTCAGTGGATAACACGCTGGGTTTTTAATCAAAGAGTTTCTGGTTCGAACTTTCCCAAATTTTGCAAAAATTTGACTGACTGAACGTGAAAATAGAAAATATTTTTGCGTGGTCAGGAAAACGAAAGAATTCTCCAAGAGAATTCAGTAGAAACCATGGCTGACTAAAAGGTCCTGTAACTTCGCTGAGAGTGAATATTTTCGGAAAAAAATTTGGGAATGTACTTCCATTTACCTGAAGAAAAGGTCAGGATGGAAATTTTTATGAAAAAATGAGTTTGAAAAAAATGTTGCGGTCTCTATGTATGATTCATTAAAAATCTATTTGATGGGACAATCAAAACTACCATGATACACTCAGAAAATTGACCATTTTCAATTAAAACTACAACTGCCGCACTCTTTATGGTCAGTACTGACAGTTTTGTCTGAACTCAACTTTCCAGGGAAGACTCTTCTTGTATACCCTATCAAAATTACGTCTACGGAACATCTTGACTCAAGTTTAACTATATCTATTTGAAGTACCTTTTGACGTAGTTTTCACGCTTTAATGCATCAGTTGTTTCAGATATTTCTTTGTCTATCAGTCTGTCTGCTTACGATTCAACATCTGGAAATTTTTGGTGATATCGGAATCCAAAAATTTCTATTTGATACCTGGATTACGGACGATCCAAAAGTCCAGAAGTCTAGATGCTGAAATATCCTGTGAACTGACATTTTTTGAAGTCTATCTGTCTGTTTGTTTGTGAGTTTGACCAGATGTCCGCAATCTTCAAAATTGAACGTTATCCTTAAACAAATTTTTTTAAACCTTCAATTTCAGTCACCTCGATATAAATTTTTCTACAATCTTCCCATTTTCTCCGCTTATCCTTCTCCATCATCCCACAGATTAAACCCAGTTCTAACCGACTCGTCCTCTTCTTCTTCGCTTTTGCTTTATTTTTTCACTCCCCAGAGAATTTCAGATATCCCCCTCTCATAACGGAAATTCCCCTCGATTTTCTCTCTGTTTTGTTTGTTTGTTGTTCCTTGTTTTGTGATGAGTGTCAGTCTGTGTGTTCGTGTGTCCGGATGTCCACGAGGGGCACCGAAAGGGTTGAATGAAAGTTTTCGTCTATCTTTGGATCTGTGTTTCAGGGAATCTGGATGTCCGGTGATTCTTGATTTGTGGACAAACTGTGTTCCCGTTTTTTTTGCGTCTGTCTTTGCGTCCAAGTGTCCGGATGTCCGATTTTCCAAATTTCCGATTTTTCGAAAGACAACGGATCTCTTTTTCAGAATCTCTTTTTCTTCCCCAGATTTTGAAAATTCGGGAAAACCCGAAATTCGGGTTAGGCTTAAAATCCGAGAAAGACAGGCAGACAAGAAGCGAGGGAAGACCAAAGTCCGGAGAAAACTAGAATTTTAATGAAAAGTACAATCTAGAAAAGATTTTCAAAAAAAAATTAAAAAATCCGAAAAACCTTTTTTCTTCCCCGAATTTTGAAAATCCGGAGAAGAAAAAAGAGGAATTAAAAAGAGATCTTTGAGTCAATTTCTGCTTTTATAGCTGAACTAAACCAGGTTTTCTGATTCAGAATCTCTTTTTCTTCCCCAGATTTTGAAAATTCAGGAAAGAGCCGGAATTCGAGTTAGGCTCAAAATCCATATTTCCATATTAAGTTATAGAATTGCTTCTCCTTCCCAATCTTTGTCCCCTTCCCAAATTTTCTCAGAATTTTCTCGAAATCACCAATCCCCTAAACCTATATTTAAATTCGCCGTTTCGAAATCTTATCCTTCTTCTACCGCGTCATAGTTCCCCCTTCCCTCCGCTTTTTCTTGCGACGACGGCTCCTCACACTCCGCCGCGGCACGTCTATAATTACATGACTTGTGTGTGTATGTGCTCCGCGAGCAGCGGTTTCTCGCCCTTTTTCTTGAACACATCACTTTTTATTTTTATATTTCTTTTGTTACGAAATCGAGTGATCCATTCCATTTGCCTGCGTCTCTCTCTCAATCTCTCACTCCTGAAATCGTTATCAATGGAGCGCATTTCTCAAAAAACCAATTTTACAGGTATGGAAAACCACGTGGGCGAGAGGACGGTGAACATCTTCGGGAAGGTGTTCCCGCGGGACGCCTTCATGTGTCGCCTATTCTACCTATCGTTTTTCGCCAGCTTCGGAAGTCTTTTCCCTCTTCTAGCAGTCTATTTCAAGCAGTTGGGAATGACGGCGGCGCAGGTAATCGTTGGAAAAGAGAGGGGGCAGAGAAGCGAGAGTGTCTCGTTGTCTGCGTCTCTCATCTCTCATCTTGAGCAACAAAACTTTGAACAGTCATAACTCGCGATGGGGAAGAGCTATCAAAAAATTTTCAACTAATGAAATGTAGATAATTTCAAGGGCTACATTTTTCTTGTTTAAAATTTTTACCAATCTCCTTTCGTTTCTGAGATATCTGCATTCCAAAATATTCCACTTCAGGCCGGCTTCCTAATCGGTTCGAGACCCATCGTCGAATTCCTTTCGGGACCATTCTGGAGTCAGTTTGCCAGCCGATTCAGGTGAGGTGTTTGATCTCATTTATAGTGTGTGTGTGTGTCGTCAGATGTAACATAATAGGAGCGGCCCCCTCCCACCAAACTCGTCACTTTTTATGACGCCTCTGCACTTTTGGGGTCGGAGAGCGAGGAGGGAAGGGATAGAGAAAAGGTGCAACATTTGGACAAACCTCCGTACAGACAGACAATCAAAAATTGGACATCTGGACATCAAGAGAGACACAAAGACACACAACTCTACAGTTTTTGCGATTTTTCGGTGTTTAGGGGTCCTGTTCTTCAGACTTCTTGGCCGAGTTATTTTTAAAGAGATTCTAATCAGGGCTGTGCGAAAAAAATTTTCCGAAAAATTTTCGAAAAACTTTTTTTTCGAAATCTTGGTACCGAAAAAACCGAAAAACTTATTTTTTTCGAAAACTTCGGACCGAAAAAAATCGAAAAACTTTTTTTTTCGAAAAATTTTGACCGAAAAAACCGAAAAATTCGAAAAAAAAAGTTTCCAGAAAACTTCCTGAAAAATGTGTTTTTCGGGGGCAAAAATCTTGAAATTGTGTGAAAACTGTAGGTATTTCGAAGAAAGACTGATAGAAACCTGTTTTTGAGTAGAGAATTTCAAGAAAAATCGAAAAATCACTATTTTTGTAACTTAAATTTTGAAATTTCAGGCGAAATTTCCAAAATTTTTCGAACGGTTTTTTCGAAAATTATCCGAAAATTTTTCGTCCGAAAAACTTTTTCGAAAAGATTGCACCGAAAAATTTTTCGCCGTAAAATTTTTTCGGAAAATTTGGCCCGAAAAATTTTTCGCCTCAAAATTTTTCGAAAACCACCGAAAAAACCGAAAAAATTTTTCGCACAGCCCTCCGTTTTTTCCCTGATTCTAATCCAGAAATTCTGGTTCAATTCTGCTATAAAAGAAGGAATTAACTCAAAGATCTCTTTTTGATTCTTCTTTTTTCTTCTCCGAATTTTCATAATTCGGAGAAGAAAAAGGTTTTTCGGATTTTAGAATTTTTTTTCGAAAATCTTCTCCAGATTTTACTTTTCATAGAAATTCTAGTCTTCTCCGGACTTTGATCCTTCCTGGCTTCTTGTCTACTCCAGATTTTTCGTCTTTCTCGGATTTTGAGCCTAACTCGAACTTCGAGGTTTTACCGAATTTTCAAAATCAGAGGAAGAAAAATGAGATTCTGAAAAAGAGATTCGTTGTCTCTGAGCATTCGGATATCCAAAAAAATCGGACATCCGGACATCCGGGCACATGTGCGGACACTTTTTCTCTCAATTTCCCAATTTTTCAGAAAACAAAAGCTTCTTCTATTATTCTCCCTCGGCTCACTAGTACTCTTCACTCTCGGAATCGGACTGGTCCAACCAGTTACCCCGTACTGTATAGTTTATGTGCCAGGTCTGCCACACTTGGAGCAATAAATTTTACTCAACTTCCAGTTTCAGAAGGCAACAAAACATGTCAAACAATGTTGGCTCCAGCCGGAAAAATCGTTCGAGGCGGAGCACTCGGAATGCTCAAAGAGACACTTGTCGGAGGGTCGACGAAGCCGGCAAGACATCGGAGACAGACTCAGAATCGTAAGTTATACTGTAGCGGGAGAGAGGAGAGAGTGCAGAGAAGTCAGAGTGTCTCGCTGTCTGCGTCTCTCCTCTCTCTCTAACTTTGAACTCTTGTATCTCAATCCGTTTGGAATATTTCAAAAAGTTGTCAACTGATGAAATGTACGAAATTTCAAGCTCTACGTTTCATCAGTTGAAAATTTTCAGTCAGCGCCTTCAGTTTTTCAGAAAAACACCTTTTTATTTCCAGCTGTCATCGACAAAATCATTGATCTCAGTTCGTTCGACAGTGAAGAGGATACTGTAGCCGGAATCGCACCGGAGTATATTACAAGGGATAGAGTGAGTTTTTGATTGATATGAAACCGAAAAATGGAGCTTTAGACATCCGGACATGAGGACAGACAGAATTTCCTATATTTGAGATATCGAGATTCCGGAAATACTGAATTTCTAGAAGTCCAATTTTACTGGATTTTGAAAAATTTCCATTTTTCAAAATCTGATCCACCGGGATTCTGAATTTCTTGGTTTTCAACTTTTCAGTTTTCAATAGTTCTGAAATCATATCTTTGAAGAATTCTGAATATTGAAAATCTGAAATACCAAAATTTGATGAAATTCACGATAATAGGGCTCAAAAATCTCGCAAATTTTGAATTTTTGAGTTTAAGAACTACCTGAGATTCTGAATTCTTTTCGTAAAGTTTGGCTTCAAAAATTGTCATTTTATCTAAATTTTATACACAAAGATTTTGAAATTTTCAGAATTCAAAATCCCTCATCATTGAGAATTCTAAGATTTCAAGAATGAAAGTATCTAGAAATCTGAAAAAAATTACAAAACGTTGAAATTTTCCAACTCCGAATTTCTAAAAATCTGAAAATCTGAAATTCGGATATCAAAATTTCGAAGTTTTCGACTCCAGAAACAATCTAGGATTCATGAATCGATTCTGAATTTCCTGATTTCTGATTCTCTGAATTTCTAAATTCCTGTAAAAAGGACACTGAAATATTTGAGAGATTGAATCTCTAAGTACCAAAATTTCTAGAAATCGGAATCTCTGAAATTACAGAATCTTTGAGATTCTGATTTTTCATCAGTTCGAAAAACTAGACTTCGGATTCATCGTTTTTCAACACTTTGAAATGCTGAACTTATATTATCTCGGCGAAGTTCTTACAACGGCGCTCCACCGAAATGCCCTCAAAAAATGTCTCTTTTTCTCTGAGTCTCTCAATTTCGCACGCAATATTCTTCGGTTTCGGTAGAGCGTGGTTGTAAGAAGCGTGCAGTGCTAATATATTCTCCATTTCCGAAAAGTACAATCTAGAAAAGATTTTCAAAAAAAATTAAAAAATCCGAAAAACCTTTTTCTTCCCCGAATTTTGAAAATCCGGAGAAGAAAAAATAAGAATCAAAAAGAGATCTTTGAGTCAATTCTTACTTTTACAGCTAAACTGAACCAAATTTTATTTTTTTTATTTTTTTCTTCTCCAGATTTTGAAAATTCGGGAAAGACCCTAATTTCGAAAAGACCACACCTTCCGTATTCTAAACCTCTCTTTTCTAGGTCTGTAACTACAACGAAGAGAACTACGGAATCCTCGTCTCGCCACCCCACTCCACCCGTGTCTATCGTCAACCAGCCGTCGAACAATCCTTCATGCTCCTCCTCATTCTCATTTGTCTCTGTGAATTCTTCTCCTCACCCGCTCTCCCTCTAGCCGACGCGGCAACTCTTCACGCAGTCCGTGACAACCCGGCAGAATTCGGAAAGATTCGATTGATGGCGTCAGTTGGATGGGGTCTGGCTATGTTCATAATGGGTATCGCTCTCGATTACTCTGACACTTTCCGAAATCATCCATGTCCGGCTGAGAATACAACTGAGAAGAATTACACGTTATGCTTCGTCATGTGTGTGATATTCATGTTGGCTGCGATGGGATTGGCGAGTAAATTCAAATTCGACGATGATGTTCCCGCTCCCGGAGAAGTACATGGACTGGTTATGGATACGAGAGAAGCCGAGGTTTCTCATGTCGTTGCGGAGAAAGCGAGAGCAAGGGTTACACAGGTATGTGGCTGTACCGTAAAACCTTTAATAGAGGCGCAGCATCCGTTAGCAAAAGTTTGGAGCATCCTATCTCGGCTGTCTCTTAAAATATGAAAATGTTTTCAATTGAAGAATTATTTTATGACTATTTAGCTATATTTTGTCAGTTTACAACTTTTTGATTTTTCCTTTGGGAACCGAGATATACCGCTGCGAACGGGCACCGCTAGGTGCGCCTCTATTACAGGTTTTACGGTAATTGGAATACTTTAGGCTAGTAAACTATGGCAATCTAGCCGAAATTAATATGATTGGAAAGCTGAAGTCTTGAGGATTCTGAATCTGTTTTCAAAAATTGCCTAGTGTCAAAAATAACCGAGTGGTACTGCTTTTTGTCAGGGTCAAGGTAAAAGTAAAAGTGTCCTGAACAGAAATCATTATAACTCGGTTCAAATATAAATGTTATGAAAGTGTTGAAAACATATTCAGAATCCTCGTATTTCGAGCTTCTTGAAAATCTAAATTTTTTAAAGAAAACAATTTAAAAAACAGTGATAGATCCAAATATTTCATGCCTTGTGGTCTGGCCGGTAATCAGGGGACAGCACTCCAAGAGTTTATGGCCCCTAAATCCTTTGTTATTTTTTCTAAACATTTAAAAAATTAAAATTATTGAAAAGCTGAAATTATGAGCATTCCGAACTAGTTTTCAAATCTTATCTAGCACCCAAATGATCCGAGTTACACAAGTTTGAAATTTTACGAAATTTTAAGTGTACAATCTTAAAGCTTTAGAATATGTCTCGGTATGTTGTGATCACATACAGAATCTGAAGACATATTTGGATTTTTCATAGGTATCCCTTTTGTACATATCACTGCGATGTTGGTCATCCTTAAGTTTGCGGGACCAAAGTTTCTGAGTTTTCCATTTTGTCCAAACATGCCCAGCTTTGAGAACGCGTACCGATCTCACAAGTCTACCCAATACCCTAATATTTTGTTTAAACATTAATCGGAACTAGATCTTTATTTTTGTAGTTGACAACTTTTCAATGCGTGCCCACTCTAATAAGATACAGTACCGTGCAATAAGATATACAATTTGGCATTTTTCAGTAGAAAACGTCCAACTTTGAGAGAGCTTCAAGGTAATTCGGATTGTCCCATCAAGTAGACTTTTAATGAATCATACAGAACAAAGGTAGAGCTCCATTTTTGTAGTTGACAACTTTTTTGTACGGACATTCCCTAGAGAGTTATGGTGACTTTTAGGGAAAACTTAAAAATAACACTATTTTGCACTGAAGTGTGTCGATTTGAGGGAGAAATGCCTTTGTCGATAGGGAACTTTCGTACAAAAAAGTTTTCAACTGCAAAAATATATCACGAAATCCACTTTTTACAACAAGGAACACATAAAACATGTCCAGTGTTTCCCTGACCCTCTCATACCGTCTCAAACCCCTTTCCCTCAAAAAACCCTCCCCAATTTTCAGTCCGAAGGTGGTGGTGGAAGTGAGAACAGTCTTCTCCTTGCAATGAAGGCTCTCGCCAGTATGCACATCCTTCTATTCTTCGTCTCAGTAGTCGTGATGGGCGGTGGCGCCGGACTCGTCTTCAGTTTCCTCTACTGGCATCTTCAAGATATCGGCGGCTCGCCGGTCCTCTTCGGTATCCTTTCAGTCGTCAATCACGCTTCGGAGATCATCACTTATTTCTATGTCTTCAAACTTATTAATAAGGTGAGATTTTTTTTAATTGTTTGAATGAAAAGAAGAAAAAAAAGAAAAAGTTTTTGCCGTGGAGAGGACTCGAACCCTCGGTGGCAAAAGCGTTACCTGCTGCGCCACACGACCTCACTTTATTAACAACCCAAAGGTTGTGATAAACGTTCTTCCAGTACGGTCACGTCCGCGTCATGTATTTATGCCTCGCTGTCAACTTCTTCCGTTTCATGGCTCTCTCGATTCTTGACAACCCATGGATGGTGCTCCCTCTTCAGGTTTTGCAAGGTAACGCCCTGAACACTTAGTTCCAGATTTCCAATCTCATTTCCAGGTGCCTGCTTGGCGACCGTCTGGTCTTGTGCCTCTTCATACATCTCACTCGTCGCACCACCTCACGCCAAACAACACGCTCAATACGCTCTTCAAGTCGGCTACCACGGAATCGGAAAAGGAATCGGCTCAATCGTCGGGGGCTCCGTGATCTCGGTTATCGGATCACGTACCACATTCGTCATCTATGCATTGATCTGTTTGGTGACTTGTGCTGGAACTTTCGGACTGAATAAGCTATTCAAGTACGAAGGAATCAAGTATGGAGCTGGAAATTTCGAGGAAGAGGATATGGATATTATGGGTTTGTTATCAGATAAGAAATCCCTATCAAACTTATAAAATTTAGCACCACAAGGAGTGCCGATGGCTCGAGATGGAAAAATAACAGATGCTTTCAACGCGACGACTGTCGTGAATGCCAATTATGGAGCCATCGCACAAGAGGATCCAACACAAGACGCTTACGATAGGTACGTGTCGACGACACGTTAGACTCAATTGCTTAGGCTGTAATATGGAGATTAAAGCTAAAAGAAAAAAAGAAGCAATAAAAAAAGAATCAAAAAGACAATACAAAAAAAAGAACTCGCCTTAGATCTCACCTAGTTTTAAAAGTTAAAACATACGAAAAAAAAGCAATAATATTAATTTATAACAATTTCTAACTTATTTCTTTCTGTCACTTATTTTTTTCTGGAATAAACTTGTTTCCTCTGATTTTTTTCTTTGGTTTATTCAAAAATCAGGTGATAATCATATCTGGGGAATAACAAAACAACGAAGATGGATGATTAAAAGAGATAAAATCAACAATTTTAACAAAACAAAACGAGACGCAAAAATACCAGAATAAAAGTGATTAAACTGCCGCTGCTTTCACCAACTTGGCCTTCTTCTTCAGTTTCAGCGCATCGTTGCGATTGCGCTTGAATGAGGTCTTCATACTGTGATACACTCGTTGATGCTTCTTTGAGATCATCAACTCGCGCATCTTCAACTCTTGTCCCTTCTCGACTGTCTCGTGGAACTTCTCCTTGCTCTTCTTGTGCATTTGACCAACGGCAATGTGGATTCCCTTTGGCTTCTCTGGTTTCACTTCCTTTCTGCGCATTGGCAACTCGTCCATTGTCTTTGGAATAGCTGATTCGAGTTCGGACACGTCTGAAAATAAATAAATTAGAACAATTTCCAATAATAATTTATTTTTCACTTACCCTTGCCCATGCTTCTCAATTCTTCCAGTCTTTCGAATGGAATGTAGTCTCCAGCCTTTTCAGATGTGAACGGCGAAAAGTGCGGTGGAAGAGCAACTCCTGGCATATACCTCTCAGTCGGCAACTTTCTACGAGCATTCAAACAGTCAAACACCCATTGTGGCTGAATATAAAGTCGATTGACCTCCAACTTGTCCATCGGTCTATCCACGATGTGATGAGTGATGTTTTTGCTATCTGATTTCAGCTCAGTTGGTCCTCCTTCCCATCCAACAACTCCACCTCCATTTCTAATGATGAAAGTGAGAGCTTCCTTTGGACATTCACGATTCAGGTAAAACACTGATCCTTTGAACATTGTCTTGATACTTTTAGCTTCTCGGACTTTCTGTGCAAGAGCATCGGAATCTTCTCCAAGAAGATCTAATGGCTCATCCTCTTCAGTCTGTTCAACATCCTTTCTCTTTGCCAGTGGCTTCGCCAAACTGTAAACCTTCTCTTTGTAGTCTTCCGATTCCATCTCATCATTCTCAACAACTTGTCCAATCTGTGGTGGATAGAACAGTCCGATATCTTGATAGAGTTTGAAGTTGACGAATCCCAACATGGCGATGTAGAACTCGACGAAAGTGACAAGAACGGTGAAGTCAACATCAGTGACGTGTGGAAGACCACGCTCATGTGGTACAACCCATGTGATTTTCTCTCCGTGAATCTCAGCTTGATAGTAGATTCCTTTGATCGAGATGAATGTGTTGCGCAGAGATTGCGATTCAATCACGTAGTGCATGAACTCAGCGGTGAGCTTTCGGCAACTATCGATCATTCCTTCTTTGAGAACACGAGTATGTGGGAGCATGGCGAAAGTGAAACACAGCGAAAGAGCGTCATCCATATCACGGAGAGCTGATCCGAAGGTTGGGAAGCGCTCTTTTACGATTGTGTCGAGATTGTAAACTGGCTTGTTGTCATATAACTTCTTAATCTTGTCATCTTCTTTCTTTGCTTTCAGATGGTTCAGTTTACGCAGGAAGACCTGGAAAACAATATTTTAATGTAAGAAAAAAACTTATTTGAATATTTCAAACCTTGTAGTCTCTGAACTTGTTGATAATCGGTTCATGAGCCAGGAAATTGATGTCTTTGCGGTAATAGAACACCTTATTAGCGGTGGAACCCTTGTTTGCCTGCTTCTTGTGTGCTGGTTCATGAGGGTAGATTCCCTGAAAATAATATCCACTGAAATGAAATTCACAGTTGATTCACCTACTTTAATAATACACAATCGACGGAAGTCCTTGAGTGTGAGTTGGAGCTTCTTCAAAGCTTGCTTTCGTGACATATAAGCCACTGCAGCTCCGGCTGTGTATTTTTGTTTGAATTTGTCCTTCATTCTGCTGGAAAATAATTATTTAATGAGAAAAATGGTTATTTTGAAAAGCAAAACGAAGAAGACAATATGAGAAAGCTTAAATCAGATTTTTAGAACACTGTACAGAAATATAAATCAAAATCGACAAAACACAAACTCGTTTTTCGAAAAATAAAATACGCTTGATTAAAGCGAGTATTATCGATTTAAGATGATGGAATACAATAAAAACTATTCATTTTTCGATAGAAACTTAAATTTGAAAAAATCACTACGCAATTTCGTGTTGAAAACATCAAAATCAACAGAAATTGGTGTGAAAAAGCGACTTTGGCGAAAAATTGGCGACGAAAACCACTGCGGCGCGGAAAAGTGGGCGGAGACTTGGCGAGGCAGAAATGACGTGCCGCACGGTTTACATTTAGGTGAGTATCGACGCTTTATAACATGCGTGATACGGAGTGAAATCTTCACTTAGAAAAAATCTTTTTCAGAGCTTCCTTCTTCGTTCATTCTGCGTTTCATGAATAATTTTTTTTGGCTTTTTCTCATGATTTGTTGTTTTTATTTTATTTTCGTCATTTTTATTAGGAAAATTGCGGATTTTTTGTCTCTCTAGTGTCATTTTCGTGACAGAAATCAGCAAGAGTAGCCATTTTCTTGATGGAAGCCATCGTTAAATTTTCTGAGATTCCGATAGTTATTCGCGATTTTTATTTTAAATTTTTCGTATTTCGAATTTCGAATGACTCTTCAAGTCACGAAATGTTATTTTGTCTTTCTGAACGTCTCCGCTTTCGCAAGAGCTTACATTTTCAATTTTCGATTTTCAGGTAATCCACACAGATCATGAAGCTGATCGAGTCCAACGACACCGTTGTGTTCCCAGAGGGAGTCACCTTCACCGTCAAGAACCGCATCGTCCACGTCACCGGACCACGCGGAACCATCCGCAAGGACTTCCGTCACTTGCACATGGAGATGGAGCGCGTTGGAAAGAACACCCTTCGTGTTCGCAAGTGGTTCGGAGTCCGCAAAGAGCTTGCCGCTATCCGCACCGTCTGCTCCCACGTCAAGAACATGATCAAGGGAGTCACCCTCGGATTCCGCTACAAGATGCGCTCCGTATATGCCCATTTCCCCATCAACGTTACCCTTCAAGACGGAAACAGAACTGTTGAGGTGAGTTGTCTCTATAAATGTCATTATGAAATTAATTAATTGTTTTCAGATCCGTAACTTCTTGGGAGAGAAGATCGTTCGTCGTGTCCCACTTCCAGAGGGAGTCACCGCCACCATCTCCACCGCCCAAAAGGACGAAATCATTGTTGAGGGAAATGATCTTCAATTCGTCTCTCAAGCCGGTAAGAATATTATTCATTGAGTTTAAAATATTTATCATTTTATTTTCAGCTGCCCGTCTCCAGCAATCCACCGCTGTTAAGGAGAAGGATATCCGTAAGTTCCTCGACGGAATCTACGTTTCGGAGAAGACCACCATCGTCCAATCAGACTAAATACAAGTCGTCATTATTGTTAATGAATTTGTTATGAAAATTTATGTTATTGTTGCTCGAGGAAGAAAAGGATTACACATTAGGCGGCTTTCGCATTTTTCAGCAACATTTTCGAATCGTCGATCGGAAGAAAAAGTCGATTTTTTGTCCACATTTCATCAGTTTTTAGAAGCAACAGAGAGAAGCAGATTCTCTTGTAAACGAAATAGAAAGTATATAAAGTTATCTAGCGGTCTAACGCACTCTTCCCCTTGGACCCTCGTTGTCTGGCTGTCTCTTCACGCGTTCCTCTGTGGCTGGTTTCTCCAACTGCCCTTTTCTGCTTCTTACATAGGGAGGAACACTGCCTTAGCAGTGGTGGCGGGGGCATAGCTCAGCCGGTATGCTTCACGTCTCCTGGACGGAAGGGTAGTGGCTTCAGGAGTATGTTACACAGTATACTGTGTAACCCGTCGAAAGTTTTTGAATTTTTTTGCCTTTTTTGATTCGATTAGAGAGTTTCGATACCATTCATTGAGCTAGAATGTCAGATGAAAATTTTTTCAAACTTTCTAATTCAACTCCCCTATTCTTCTCAATCTTTAAACGCTGTCGAGAGCTGAAATTCCATAATTGTACTTTTATTCAACATTTGTCGCCACTGGGATTGAATCGAGCTCGACATCTATGTAATAAGTAGAAGTGTGTGCAGATAAAAACAGGGCTCGTGACGGTTAAGATGAGAAAGAAGAGAGTACAGACAAAAATACAGACTTGTCGGTGGTCTGGTTAGACATGATGATTGAAATTGGTGTAAAAATATGGAAATCTGGGCGGATCCAGGCTAAAATTCAAAAACTAGCAAAAATAAAATATTTGAAAATCTGAAAACATAGAGAATGAGAAATCTGGAAACCTAAAAAAAACCTGTAATTCTGTAACAAATCCGAAAATTGCACTTTTCTTGTTAAAGAGATTCGGAGGTAATAGAAATCTGAAAATCTGAAATTTTCGAATCTGAAAACCAAGAAACCCCTCGAAATCCAGAGCTTCAAACTCGAAAACCCGGATGTTGAAAAATCGCGGATACGGAATTAGGTATTAAACAATTCAATATGTACTTCATGTCACGAAAATTTGGAGCCCGTGAAATCAGAAAATGTGCAGAGGAGTTGGATATCCGGATACAAAGGAAACCCGACATTCTGGTGGGAGTGGTTATTCGATAATCTTCGAGCCAAAAAAAACTCTGCAAAATTTTTTGTGTGTTTTTTTGGTTCCATTGGAGTTTCGATGTCGTTCATCGCGCTAGAATTTCAGCTGAATTTTTTTTCAAGAGACTTTATTAGCCGAGCATTTTTATTACAACCGCGCTCCACCGCAAATGAGAGAGTATCGGCGATAGACGCAGAGTTTTTTCTCGCGCCGACACAGATTTTCAGTTTTTGAAATATATTCGCTATTTTTCAACATTTTTTCAGTAAATTATTAGGAAAAATAGCGAAAATAGGTCAAAAACTGTGAAAATCTGTGTCGGAGCGAGAAAAAACTCTGCGTCTCTCGCCGATACTCTCTCATTTGCGGTGGAGCGCGGTTGTAAGAGGGGTGGACTGCTAATAAATTGAGCCATTTTCCTTGTTTCATTCAGGTCCAAATTTGAAAGTTTCATCCCTAAAATTGCAATTGTCCGATTCGTTCTTCTATGTATTCTTGGTGTTTGCGGATTTCAACCACTCCATCCTCTGAAAGCAAACCACGCCCCTTTTCAGTTGTCTCGGCAACCGCCAAGAGGGGCATTGGTTAATACATAAAACTAAAGAAAGAGGAGAAGGAAAAGGGCGTGGTTTATTTTCAGAAGCGGGAGGTTTAGTCCGCAAGTACTAATAGTAAGTGTCGAGAAAATTCATTTCGATAACATACGTATGCTGTGGAATAAGGAGATCCGGACTCACAGGTCGTTTTTTTGTCCTGACATTAGCAGAGCTGTCAAGACGCAGATTCGAAAAACATCAGTTTTTCTAATTGTCTTGAAACTTTCTGTGTTTATCTATGGGATCTTCTGATCTGATTCTGAAACATAGTCTGAATTTTCACCAGAAATGTAGCGTTTTGTAAAAAAGTTCCTCCAAAAAAGTTCGATGCCCAAAACAAGAAATCCTGAATCAGGTCCGATCCATAAACCTAAACCTTAACCTGTGACACGTTCGGGAAAAGTTAGACCTGGAAAATCTGAAAATTGAAAACGTTTCCGGATCCTAAGATACTTTTCAATTATCGATATATCCGGATTATCTAACCTTCTGTCTTTGAGCCACCTAGATTCTTCCTAAAATCGGATTACCCAAACACCTCATGATAGCCGCTAGAGACCTCCAACCGTGGCTATTAGTATAGTCCATCTCTCAGTCTTCTTTCCCCATTTCCTTCCTGCCGTCATCACCACCATCTCCTCTGTTTCTGTCTCTATACACACCTCCAAAAATCACAAGCTATCTTCAAAACCAACCATTTTCTCCTCTCTTCTTCCTCAACACCGCTCCGTGCGGCAACACAGTGAGAGAGAGTAAGAGATACAACCCGACCCAAATGTGAGAGTGTCTGTGGTTGCCCCTCTTCATTTCAACCGAATATTGTCTGTGTTCCCCCTCACCGGCTCTCCTCGGATTCCACACTCTCTCCATCCCCCCGATAGCACCGGTGCGCTCGAAGCGGGCCTTCAGACGACGGACGAGAGAGTGTGAGAGAGAGTCAAGAAGACGATGAGACATAGACGACCAAAGAATAGTGTGAGTGTATGTCCTCTCGCCGTGTGTCAAAACGACTGGAAGCAGTCAGTGGTGTCTCTGGATCCTCTAAACCATACGCGTGTTCGGTCCTCTTCCCCCTCTCCCAACTCTCTGCTTCTCTCCATTGTGTCCTTTTTCCGTTGTTCTCGCCGCGGCTTCTGCGTCTCCCTCCTGAAGTCTTCGTCGTCTCGATGAGGCACCTCGATCATCGTAGAGAGCCCCGCCCCCTTTTTTCGTCAAACATCATCTGCTCCTCTCTCGCTTTCTCACTTTTGGTATAGAGACACACATTCTCATTTTCACTTTTTCAGATTGTCCGCTTTCTCTGCTATATCTACAGGATGGAAGAGGTTCAAGTGGAGGTGAGTCCTACCGTATACCCCAGGGTCTGGGATGATATGGGATGGGGTGGGGGATGGGAAGGTGTAGTAGGTACTAGGATCTAGGTTTTTGCAAAAGCTACCGTATACCTAGCTAGGTCTTGCAGTTTTTCCTGATCTAGGATATAAGCTAGATCCCGCTAAGTTCGAAGGCTGAGCCACCGCGAGCTCTAGGGGTCTCGCCTATCCAGGATCTATCTAGGACATGCCCAGCATACCAACTGTCTCCGTCAGACTTTCTCGAGTTGTGTTTAGAATAGTTGTGCTGAGTACGAGTACGAGTACGCAACACCCGCCCGGTGTTTCTGTTGCCACCCAGCGCGCACCAGCCGTCGCGTCGCTAACGGCGCTCGCGTTCTAATAGAGCGTAGATGTAACTAAGGTCACAAAAACTGACGTAGGGAGGAAATCATGAGGTGTGTTGAATTGGGCTCTAGAATTTGTTTGGTATCGAGAGCATAGGAGATTTGCCGAGGCGTGGGACTTGTGGTGGGTGTGAGACTGGAAATCATAAGATTTTGATATTTTTAGAGTTTTTTAGTCAAGTTTTCAAAAACATATTCAATATCCAACAGAGTTTAGCCGTATGGCACCACATACATGTTGCTGCAAAATGACCTTCATTTCTCGGCGCTTGCTAACTTACAGTAAATGTCGAAAAACTATGAACAATCTCATATTAGTAAAGAGCTGACGTCATGAGGATTCTGAATCTTTTTCCAAAAGTCATCTAATTTTGGAATGAACCGAGATACAGGACTTTCCGTGACCGGACTTTGCTTTCTCACATTGTTGCTATGAGACAAATTCACATGGAATAAGCTTTAAAACTATGTAAAACATTTTTGGGAATCTGAAGGGGTTTAGACTACGAAAACCAACTCGGAGAGCGCTCATGGCAACTGACCGCCCGTTTCCCACGGCTCAAATTTTTTGTGACTCGTGCTCTATGCGTAAAATACTTACTCAAATGGAAAGCTCAGGCCATGGGGATTCTGAATCTGTCTTCAGAATTCGTCTAGAATTAAAATGAGCAAAGATACAAGGCTTTAAGAACCGGGTACTGTAACCAGACAGACGAGAAGTACGCAAATTCAAACCCGTATTGCTGTGCACAGATTGAAAAATATAATCAAAATCCTCACAACGTTAGCTTTCCATTTATATACATATTCATACTGAATCCTTGAATCCTAGAAACATGGACGGAGCCAAAAATTCCTGGGTTACTGTACCCCAATCCACTGTTAGTTACAGAAAGAAAAACCTAAAATGACACCGCTCACTCTGGTCCGAAACCTGTTAGCTCATTGGAAACGGTCTCATGAGGACCAAGTGAGTTACTCTCCATAGCTGTCGTACTGTATCTATTGTGAAGTTTCCTTTATAATCTGTTTCACTTCTCAACTTACTATCCAGTCTATTGCACGTGTTTCTATTTCTTCTGTTTCACCCAATAAATTCAGGAAATCTCCTCCACTTCCGAACAAGAAGTCAAGGAGCACATCGATCCGGAACTCATGGAGCCAGACTGTGAGCCAGGACACTTGATTTGTGTTCCACCGGAGAGACATCCCGATCCAAATATTCAAGAGATTGTTCAGAAGGATTACTTGAGGTAAATTCGTTATCATTAGAATGCTTCTCCAAAGCACCAGAGCATCATAAATGTTTTCAGAAAACTGGCTATCAAAATTTGCGAAAACGCTCGTCTCAACAGCATGGCTTATCAGGGAAGCCAGGAGCATCAAACCGTATCCGTCCATGTCTGTACCGTTGTCGCTCAATTCCGCGCGGATTCAAACATCGGAATGACTACTATGAGGTAAAAAGCGCTCTATCGTAATCCGCTTGCCAAAGTCCAATATTTTCAGATCCAACATTCTCAAAAATCCAATCGTCTTACCTGGAATGGATTATATTTTTGCTGCCAGTCTCCTCTTCGAATACATTCTTTCGGAGTACGACTACAATCTGGTGTTTTTCACACCAAGATCGGTGAGACCAATTTCTGAGCCCTCTAGTCTCCATAACTCTCTCCATTCCAGATTATGATATCCGTTGGCTTCCCAACTCGTCGTATCTCCACGGATGTCTTCGGCTACGATTCGACCAAACCGGAGACTGAACAAATGCTCCAACGATGGATGAGCCATGTCTCAAATGTCAGACACATCCATATTGGAAATATTGAAACTCCCGAGCAGGAAAATAGATGTGCCGCTATATATGAGCAATATGTAAGAACAAAAAGTGTGAGATGATAGAAAATAAGAAAACTTTTTGCAGTTTGAAGGTAGAATCGAAGGAGTTCAAGGGGATAATGTCTCCAAAGCTTTGTGCGAAACGTTTCGCATCATGCATCCAAGCTTAGCATATCATTCGGACTCGATTTCGATGAAACTTGTGATCAACTGGATTATGGTAAGAGAGGGAAAGAAGACAAGACTTCCTTGATAAGTTCAAGATTAAAACTTAACTAATGACTTTCCATGGGTCCAAACTTTGACCTCGTTTTTTTCCCAATAGTAGACCTCGAGCGCAAAAACTGAATATGTATTTGAAATCAGCGTTATCTGAGCTTTCCAGCGATATAGGTAACGTCCCATACCTCCTAACTGACTTCATGACCTTCCCTAGTTTGTAAACAGTTATAAAGCAATTGCGCTGCGTTTCAACCAATTCCCAATTTAGACCAGATCATTGTCATGATTTTAATCATTTAAATGTTCTCACTTTGCTGATTCCAAAAATATAATATTCATTGAACAGTGTTCTAAAATGAGTGAGTAACGGCTATTTGAAAAATTTCTTTGTTGCAAACTTCAAATGCATGTACATAACTCCTTTCTACATAATCGCATAAGTTTCATTATAGAAACTTTCGAAATGTCTTAATTAGCTTAATCGATGCATACTGTCGAAAAAATAAAGTTTCGACAAGGATTTTCAAAAAACATTTCGCCGGCTGGAACATGCAAGCGTATAAAGTTGTGGGCGGAGCTTAAACTGCAGGCGGCGCGGTTCTTAATTTGTAAAAACTGGAATTAGAACCGCGCCGCTTATTTAAGCTTGCAGTTTAAGCTCCGCCCACGACTTCCTGCGCTTGCGGGTTCCAGCCAGCGACATTTTTTTGAAAATCCTTGTCGAAACTTTATTTTTTTGACAATAGCTGTAAAATATTTTTCTATGACACTTCCAGAACTCCTTTTAGAGTACGGCGTACTACCAAATTTTTGTATCCCATTTCACATTTGCTGTCTAGACTTGGCTCAACACTATTGGAGCCACAAATTTATTGCCTCCTACAATTCCAAGAATGTAGATCTGAAAGTACTTGCTGGTGAGAACACTCGTGCCAATATTCAAATGTTTGGGTTAATACCTATTCGTCGGTGGCTGACCGCTCGTTCAAAGTTCGACCCGGTGACGAGGTGTGGGTCTCGTTGCGGAATTTCGATTTCGGCGGCTCTCTTCCGTACTTTACCCATATGAAGCTTTTAAAGTACGGTACTCGCAACGAGAACCCACACTCCGTCTCCGACATTCAAAAATCTGCTTATGTTAATTCTACAAAACAGTTTTTCCGAAATTAAGACCATAAAAAGTTCGTATTAGGCAATCAACCACACGTTTTTCTTTCTCAGGGATGGATCAACAACAAAGAAACCTACAAACACCTCACGGAAGTCCGGTTCAGCAGCCGATCCGAAGAATTCAACTACTCCAATTTCTTCAAATGGCTGTCAATAGACGAATCTTCTTTGCCTGCAAGAAACAGATTGCAGTTGCAAACTCCAGATAAACGACAATGTTGTGTATACGTTCACGATACTGGTGAAATTCAATTTTTCACCGGCGGCGACTATGAATTGATGACTTATAACAAACATCCATTCGGTCCAGATGGTTAGTCCTAAACTTAAGATTTCTGAAAACAAATATTATATTATTTCAGGTCTGATCGACATCAACGTTCTGTACAAAAGATATGTAATGATGGATCACTATGACTCAGAGTGTACCAACTTCTACGACTACTAAACTACCGGAAAATCTCAAAAAACAATAAAAATCTCCAGCTGCAAAGCTGCTCATTCGCATCGTTTAATCTGATCTCTACCTCTATCCCAACTTTTTTTTTCTCAACTTTTGTTGTTTGTAAATTTTTTAATTTGTAACATTTTTGGGATAGTGAGTCTCCTAATCTATTTGTACATAATTTCCTCCCGCGCTCTACTGAAGTTCGATAGAGCGTGGTAACAAAATCTTTGCAATGACACACCACCTCTAGTCGTGGATTGCCATCCCCACGGATTGCCATTCAACCATTCCAAAACTCATTGTATTTCACTTCCCTTGATTCCAATAGAGCGCACTTGCTCTGTCATCTCTTCTTTATCAAAATCCACATCTCCCCCTCCCCAACTGTGACAAAATGAATTCTCTCCATGTCTTTTCTGAAAAATCTTTAGTCTCATTTCTCCCTGTTCAGTTCTCCATCACATCCCCCCATCCCAGTTCCACAATTTCACACAGCCCGTTTTTCTTCATAATATTTTTCAATCAATAAACATATATATTTGGAAAAGTATCAGTTTATTTCAAATCAATGTCTGTGAATACAGTCTCTGGTCTCGCCGACCCATTTTCCTGCCAATTGAATTGTACCGAGATCGAACACTTTGGACGGTTTGTCGCCGTTGGTGATGTACTTGTCAGGGATTCCAACGGTCAGACGACGTTGGCATGGCTGGAAAAGGAATTTCAAATTTTAAATGGGTCCCAGTAAAATAAACTAACCGTCCATCCATCATCACAGTCATGGTAGATATTTACACGTGGATCGATCGAGCTGACTTCAGAATCCCCACCGGACAAGTAGAACTCACCGTTTCCGTCGGTGGATTTGTCGTCGAGTTTTGTGTCGACCACTGAAAATGAATATAGTTTATCAAGAGCTTATCGCTTAAATGCTTGCGTGTGTTGTTGTTAAGAAAATCGTTAGGGAATGAATCTTTAATCTGGAAAAGGGGATATTGACATTACGCCAGTCTAGCATAGAGCGTATTTGCAAGACGCAGATAAGAAAAGTGGAAAGCCTCGTGGTAAACCAATTTGAAAACTGTGAACCCGCTGATATCCAATATGGGTTCAGGTGATGCAGAATAGGTTTCAGAACGAGGGAATTTAGATTCAATCCATGAGTTTCTAGAAATTGCTAAAAACGTTCAAGGTCTTCATAAATATCATCCGTCAGGTAAAATTACAGTATGTAGCTGTCTATACCAGATCTGTCCAAATCAAAACTGGTACGAATAGGAACCCCCTGATGGTACGTTTTTGAGCAGTTTCAAAGCGGGCGTCCTAATCCAGTAGGCTTGAATTCGTAACGGTTCTAATTTGGACAGTGTTGATTAGGAACATAGCTTACTAGGGAAGGTCTCCAAGTGACCGTGGAGTTATGGGACGTGACGTATATCATTAATTACAAAGCTGAAAAACGCTGATCCTAAATATATATTCAGTTTTTGCAAATACAGTAGCGAGCATAAGTGAGCACCCCTTCGTACTTTCATGTGTAACTCAGCTGAATCATGTCCGTTTTGCTTAAACTTTTTTTTGAAAGAAAGCCAAAATATTCAGCAGTCAGGTAATGTGTTTTTTGAAAAACTTCCGTCACTGATTTTTTCGATAATCGATTTTTCCTGATATTGATTTGAAAATCCGAAAAAAAACTTTTTATTTTTCTCTTGAAGTTATTGAGTTTTTTGTTTCAAAATGTTGGAAAATGCTCAGATAAACAAAAAATTATGTTAAATCGGCTACTTAACTCATGAGCATCGTGTGAGAGCTTCAGAAGTCAAAAGTGGTGCCCTCGGAAAAACTTTCATAATTCATCGAAAAATGCTCCAAATTAGCCAAAACATCTACGAAAAGACGTGTCTTGTGTTTTTCTACAAATCAACATCAAAAAATAACAATTTCAGGAAAAATAATTTTTCTAATTTTTTCACTCAAAAAATATTTTATCCCCATTTTTTCTCAATTTCTGGTACTTTCTGGCTACAACACGAACAAGGAATACATAAATGTGTTTCATTACGTGTGATTAAGCAGGTTTTGTGCTTTTTTTGAAAGTTATGTTAGTTTTTTCATCCAGAAAGTACCAGAAATTGAGAAAAAATGGGGATAAAATATTTTTTGAGTGAAAAAATTAGAAAAATTATTTTACCTGAAATTGTTATTTTTTGATGTTGATTTGTAGAAAAACACAAGACACGTCTTTTCGTAGATGTTTTGGCTAATTTGGAGCATTTTTCGATGAATTATGAAAGTTTTTCCGAGGGCACCACTTTTGACTTCTGAAGCTCTCACACGATGCTCATGAGTTAAGTAGCCGATTTAACATAATTTTTTGTTTATCTGAGCATTTTCCAACATTTTGAAACAAAAAACTCAATAACTTCAAGAGAAAAATAAAAAGTTTTTTTTCGGATTTTCAAATCAATATCAGGAAAAATCGATTATCGAAAAAATCAGTGACGGAAGTTTTTCAAAAAACACATTACCTGACTGCTGAATATTTTGGCTTTCTTTCAAAAAAAGTTTAAGCAAAACGGACATGATTCAGCTGAGTTACACATGAAAGTACGAAGGGGTGCTCACTTATGCTCGCTACTGTATGTATTTGGAATCAGCGGTCACGTCCTATAACTCCACGGTCACTTGGAAGCTTTCTCTAGTTAGTAGTTACATTGGATACATTTTCAAAGCAGACAATCATAGACAATCACAGTAATCGCAAATCTCAAAACGCTGGAGCAGTTTAACTGTAAAACATAAAGGTGAACACAGTTGGCACGGTGCCAACCCATCGTAACGTTCCAGCAACCAGCGACCCCGAACTTACAGACACCTAGACTAAAGACCTGGTATCAGCCATCCCGAATACCTCAACCCCTAACAAAAACCACCAAAACTCACAAATATCTTTATCATACATCTTAACCCTCACATCCTTTGCTGGCGCATCATTACAAATCAGTCTTCCTTTCACCGCGACAGACTGAGTGAAGCCAATCGCATAGGTACATGAAACAGTGGCTAAGAGGACGAGGAGGGATTTCATCTGGAAATAAATTATTTAAAAATGGGAAGGACCAAGAAGGGAAATGAGTAAAGTATGGATTACCAGCAAGTGAGTTGAATAGAGGATCCTCAAAGTAAGAATCCAATAGGGACATGTAGAGAGAGAAAGTTCTAGAAGACTGACTGACCAAAGAAAAAAAAAGAAAGGTAAATTGTTACTACGGCCATCTTGAAGGTTAGATGGCAGAAAAAGAAAACAAAGGAAATCAGAAGAAGAAGGAGAAGACGTTGAATGATCACTTGATATCACATCTTCTTTTTTTACTTCTTCCCGCCGATTCTTATCAATTCGACAATTCGGTAAACAAGGTATTTTCCTATTTTCCAAGTCTTGATGGAAATTGGATATTAGTAACTTTCTTATAAGCGGGAGTGACGATGAG
This sequence comes from Caenorhabditis remanei, assembly GCF_010183535.1. Classification (NCBI taxonomy): domain Eukaryota; kingdom Metazoa; phylum Nematoda; class Chromadorea; order Rhabditida; family Rhabditidae; genus Caenorhabditis; species Caenorhabditis remanei. The sequence goes on from NC_071330.1 coordinate 4,122,699, forward strand.
TCATTGTGAGAAAGTGAGAAACCCCTTTTCTCATTGAAAAAAAATACAAATAGAAATCGAGGAAATGATATCATAGTTTGTATAGAGGCCAACGGATGGTAGTCATTGTGTTTTGAGTGATGTGATTGATGGTATTGTTAATTCAGAGGAGGAGTGGAACTGACTGGAATTGTGGGAATAGTTAGTGAGTCATGGTTTGGTTTGGTTTGATTTATATAGTGGATTGGGTTTAGTACTTTTAGAGGCTTCATGGCCTCGATTTTCAATGTTTGGAGTTTTAGGCTACAAGTGGTTTTTGGTGTGTATAGTATAGCGCTAACGGTTTCTCTCTTTGTGATTTTTTGTTCCAATTTTGAACTTTCTTTCTCTTGAGCTAGATTTTCAAAGAGTTGGTTTTTACTGGTGTAGCCAGAAGTCTCGGTGAGGTTTACATAAACAAGTATCGAATAAAATAGCAAGACTAATTTCGGGTACCACAAATGTGAGATTTTGCGTTGTAGCGTTCTTCTACATACCGTAAAAACTATATTATAACGGCACGCCGTTATATTTTTCACCTGTCATTTTAGAGAAGGTTTGATGGTTTTTGAGACTCTTAGAAGTTCACTGAAAAACGTTTCTAGACATTCTGTTTGGTATTCTAAATATACTAATCACATTGATTTTAATCAAAATCATGAATAATACCAAGGAGAATGCTAGAGGTGAATTTTGGGCATGTAGGAGGTGCCGTTATATTATAGGTGCCGTTCTATTACAGTTGTCGCTATGATACAGTTTTTACGGTGACTCCGTATCGAGGGTAACATGGAAACTATCTTTGTGAGTCGGTACTCAGCGAAAAATAACCTGTAAGCTAAATGAACATATGTGACGATCATATTCCTGCCAAACTTTAGGCATTCTGATTTAGAAATTCCATTTTGACAAATCCTGCCACTTTGAAGGTAGACTTCTCCCACATCGAAAGTCATGACAAACCCAAAACGTCGAATTCTGTTGCATCGAGTACTGTAGTCGACTCGGCACTGACAAAACTAAGAATCTTAAAAGTCGGATATTCGGAACCTGGTCATGTCTCAAACCAAAATTCTTACCCTCTTCAAATCCATATGACAGATCAAAATGTCCTTCTCCCCCACTCTGAACGATTTCATAAATGACCTTCTCCTCCAAAAAAGGAAGCAAAAGTTGAAGTAGGCGGAGTCTTGAGAATGATGAAGTGTAGAGGTCTCTTAACCCAAGTCAAGGTTGTTCTTTTTGTGTTGAGAAGACAAAGAAGACGAGAGGGGGGACAAACAAAAAACACTATCTTCTTCTCTTTTTTTTTACGATGGATGATGGTCAATTATTTTGATCAATTTCTTATTTTCTTTGTGTCTTGTAATACAATTTTGCCGACTGTTATTTTTCTTAAGAATTCCCAATTACAGCTCCAAAATGTTCCTCCGTGCATTGATTCTCCTCACAATTCCTACAGTAATCCTCGCCCTTGGAAGAACTCAATCCGTGGGAGTCAGAGGACAATTGATCTGCGAGGATAAGCCGGCTTCTGGTGTGAAGGTCAAGATTTATGATGAGGATAAGTGTGAGTTTTCTGTTCAGAAGTTTCGGTACAGGTGGGATTTCGGTAGAGCGCATTTGTCTTAAAATTTAGACTGTTCAAGCGGGAACCTCAGAAGCATTTGGAACAGGGATGTCTGTTGTTCATGTTGTCTTATTATAGGGAATGTTTCTCGTAAGGTCGTGGAAACGCGCTCCGTCGCACAACGGTTGGCACAGTGTCAAAAAAGACTTGGATGAGTGCTAAATTTAAATTTAACGTTTATTTGTCGTATCTTTCGAAACATTTAACTCTTTTCGTTGGGGTCCTTAGACCTCGCACCCCTGTGTGATAGTCATTGTCCGACCGATTTTAATCAAATACGGAACTGTTTTATTTAAAAGCTTTTACGACATGAGTTAGTTCCTAATGAGTTTCTAACGAGATTGAATAATAAAGTATTGGTTCCATAGTTTGAAATTTTATTAGTTGAACAAAATATGGTTGCTAGGACGACACAGCCCAGCTTGAACTTGCCTGCTTGTTTTTTGTGCAGATGCTTTGAAGTTACTGTAAGATAAATAGATCATACGGTATACTTGTTCTATGATCTGATTATCGGGCTTGACGATTCATATTCATGAATTAAGGCTAGCCTTGTTAAGTTTCTATGATGTATTATCAAAAGATAACAATTTCAAATTTAAAAAACTAGCTCAGAATCTTCAAAAGCTTTTTAAAAATATCATGCCCTAGAAAGAAGTTTCACATGAACATCCATCTAAACCACTTTTTTCCAGTGTCCCCAGACGAGCTGATGGCTTCTGGCAAAACCGATTCATCCGGAAAGTTCGACTTGAAGGGAAGTGCCGATGAGTTTACTTCAATTGAGCCAAAAATCAACATTTATCACGACTGTGATGACGGAATTAAACCATGTCAAAGAAAGATCACCGTCTACATTCCAAGTCAATACATCGCCAGTGGATCCGAGCCAAAGAAGATTTTCGATTTCGGAACACTTCAATTGGCTGGGAAATTCTCCGGAGAGACCAGAGATTGTTTGAATTAACAGATTTTTATTTTGTTCGGAGACTGTTAAAATGTATTCTATAAAACTAAACGAGTTTGATTTTGATGTTAAAATTTTATTATAAACATCTTTTTTAAAAACAATATGGCATGCAATATGTTAATTAGAATATAAAACATTTCACATGCAATTCTTTTTAAAAAAAATTCAAAAAAGGGACAAAATTATTATAATCATTAGGATATTAGAAAATTACAATTTGATAAAATGAATTCAAAGTTTACAACTACCAAAAATCAATTCCAAACCACGAAAAAGATTGCTTCAGTTAAGCAACCAATGGAAGCTCTCTTTCCATCAATTCCCCTGATCACATCACGGCAGAAATCATCTTCAGAAAAGTCCATTTCGTCCGGGTATCTGTCAATGATTCTGGAAAAAAAAACTGTTTTGGTTCTAGTTTCTCGTGATTATTGCGCCTAATTTATTGGGACTCTTGAGAATGCTAACGTTTGCCGCCGGATTATCACAAAATCGTGAATTTCCATGCAGAGCCTCCATTTGCGAAATCTGATTATAAAAGCTGAGAAGTACATACACCAAAAAGTAGCTATCGTCGAGTTCTATGTATGTAACCTTACCCATTCGCCCCGGGGACGCGGAATGGGTCTCCTTGCGTAATTTCAATTTACGGCGGCTCTCTACCGTACTTTACCCATTGAAAAGCTTTATACTACGGTAGTCGCCGCGAGACCCACACTTGGTCCCCGGGCCAAACTTTGAGCGAGCGGTCAGCCACCGGCGAATGGGTAATAATACAGGCCACCTTGCGGTTTTTAGCACTACAGCCCGACCCGCGGCATTTTAACGATAAGCCTTTCGGGCCATGGCAGAGATAGAACTCGCCGATTTCTATATTTCGGTATATTCAAGCGATGCGCCGGACCCGATGTACAAGTATGCACTAATCCCCCACACTCACTTGCTGTCATAATGAAATATTGGTGGTCGAACTGCTGGATTGTACCTCTCTGTTGGGAAAGAATCCATGACAAGTTGCGGATTTATTTTGACACGAATTTTCAAATAGATCATGTGTGTCTCCAAGTTTTTATATGCCTCATTTGCAATCCATTTTCTGATTATGTCCACAACATCATTCTCGCGAATAGGTGCATCTATCAACACAATATGACTACCAGTGAATCTCCGTAAAACCTCTAATCCATACGATCCGCAATCCGAGAAACTAATTCGTTCGATTCGAAGTGTATGCGATGTCTCCAATACGTTTCCATTGATTAACGGGTTTACATCCAAACTGTTCAAACCAGGATAAGTTCCCAGCAATCTCTCTAGAACATCCGATTCTAGTTGTTTTCCAGACACTTGAATATCTTTTATATTCTCAAAACTGGCAAGTTTTCATTCAATTCGGAAACATGCAATTTCAGGGAATATGGTTCTGTTGACCGGAATATGACTTGTATTTGTTCTTGTAATGCTTTTAATACTCTTCCGCTGTCTCCCAGGTGGTTTATCAAACAGTACGCTCTTCCTGATCTTCGTTCTTCTGATTTGATTCTAAAACATCTTTTATTACAAAATTATACATAAAAACTAAAATAACTCACATTGCCGTAATCTCGTAATTATTCCCTATTTTGACAACAAAAGGCTCTACTAGTCCAATTCTCAAACAATCTTGCAATTTGACAAGTGTCCAAACTCTTCTCTCGTCGACTTGAATTCCAACAAGACTCCGAAAATTTTTACCGGCTTGGCACGGCGTTTTAGTACAAAAATTGAAGATTCAGAATTTTTTGAATTTTCGACTATGTTTTAAAACTTCGATTAAAAGTCGAATGAGCATAGGATTTCACATTATTATGATGAAAATTTCAAAAAAAATTTTTTTTAATTATGTGAAAAAGTTGTGCACAATTTTTGAATCCGGGTCGAGATTTTGCAAGTAAAAAATTCCAAAATTTTTCAAAAATAGTCGAATTTTCGACTTTACTTCAGAATTCTATCAATAGTTAGTTAAGCATCATGAATTTGAATTTTTAAATGAAACATTGAAAATAATTTCAAACATGCTGTCGAAAAATAGCTACTGTTTTTTGAATTCTGGTTTTTAAAACTGTCATTCGGTAGAACATGGTAAAAAGTATAAGTATGCAAAGTTTCACCCAATTCTTGATCGTGATATGAAGCAAATTCCTTTGTGAGTGCAAGAAAAATAAGATGGGGTACAGTAAAATCGATTTGAGTATTTGAAGAGCGGATGGACACGGCCTCCTGCAGAGGCCGAGGATGGAAGAAGACACGCTACGAGGACACGCAACACGGACCACCATCAAGGCTTGAGTTACTAAAAGAAATAGTAATGTGCAGAGTTGCAACGGGCCGGGCCGGATTTTCAGCACAAAAAAATTCAACTTTTTTTTCGAAATTTTTCCGGGGACAGAACTACTCCAGCAAATGGTTTTTTATTGAAAAATCAAGAATATTTAATAAAAGTTAATTGTGAGGCCTAAAAATCGCTAAAATTCACTAACATTTGATTTTTTTTCTGAAAAAAAGCATGTAACGAAATCATAAAAATGTTATTTATTAAGTTTACAAACCAAAAAATCAAAAAATATACTCAAAAAACATATAAAAAGTGATAAGACAGTTGAAAGCACAGAAAAATAGTCCACAAAATATATCCGTCCACGAGAAAAATCGCTGCCAAATCAGTTCATTCCTGTCTTTAGAATCAATGTCATCCAGATATTTACGTACTTTTTCGATACATAATCTGAGTTCTTGAGTGGTGTTTAATGGCTTTGAAAGTAGATCATCGTACTCCATCTGAAAATAATAAGAGTTTGAAAATTGATATTCCTTTTTTTTAACACCTCAGCCAGTGGAGCACGACACTCTTTGCAAAAAATTCTACAAATCCAATAAGGCGGTCTTGCTTCCAGATATAGCATTCGTTCATGTGCAAAAATGATAAGAACTGATACCAAAACAGCGATGATAGAAATTGAAAACTCGATCAGCACATACTTCCCTGTAATAATCTAAATTCAAACGTTCAGATATTTTTTCTTGAATTTATGTACCTAACAATGGTATTCCCTCACTACTTTTCGGCATTTCTCCTGTAACCATATCCAGTATCACAGCCATTGTCAACATCGTAGTAAGACCCAGAGATGCCTAAATCACAAATTTTCATACAATATGAAAAAATGAAGCTTACATGCTCCTCTCGATCTCCATGCACGCCATGAGGTGTAAATAATCCAATATTTGATACAGTAACTATCAAAAATGTAGGTATAATTATCACTAAAATGTAGTGAAGCGGCTTTCGTCGGATTTCCTGAAAAATTACAGTGGAGCGCGATTGCATGTACACTACCTACCAAGTAGAAAACAATCTCCTCGTAGACATTAACACCGCCAACAGTGTCATTGTATCTTGTGACTAATTTGGTGAAATTGAATGCAATTATATCCCACTCAGAATGATTCTGAAGGATGGAACAGTGCGATAGAGCGAGGTTACAAACTCACATTTTTCTCATCAACCGTAGCACCCAACACATTGAAACTTAGCATGTAATATGGGTAGGACCATGATCCGAATTGAAGAGCACACAACTGGGAGTCAAATGGGAATGATAGAACAGACATGGGGCAGGTCAAGTCGACTAGCTGAAAAAATCAACATTGAAAAAAATCCTTAAAATTAAGTCTTACTTTGTTAAAATCAGTCTCAACATTTCCATCGTATCTCACTCTCACATTATGATTTTCCAGTGTTTCCATTTCCTCGACTCTAAACTTTAAGTGAAATAAAATTACTCAACGAGACAACTCACGTATTAAAAATGTAGCCATCTGGGATCCAAATTAATGACTTTGGAATAATTATCTTTTCAATTCCGCCCCATTCATCTGGATTCCAAGTCAAGTAGTCATCTTTCCAGCCCTGAGGAAACCAGAGGAGCAGCTTGATCTGCTCATTTTTTGCGTTCTAAACCTTTGAAATTAATTTAGGAAACTTTATCACCTAGATGACCTAGGTGGAGAAAGTTAGTCCCTCAGACTTTTTTTTTACTTTGAATAACTTTTTTCCGTATTATTCGTTGTTTAGCCACACTTAATGCTCTCAACTTGTCTGGGAATCAGAGTGACTAGCTTTCTTCACTTCGGCCAGCCCTCTGTCCAAACTTTACTTTTAATTGTAGTTTTTCTTTTTAAGCGCATCCGCGGGGTCTGGGGGGGGGGGGGTGAGTGCTGAAGTTAAACGCGCTCCACTAGACTTGGAGGCAAGTAAAAATTTAATTTTTTCAGTTTGCTGTCTCGTTGTGACATTTTGATACGCAGCTTAATCGACAACTTTTTCAACCGATTTATGTCAGTTTTCCCAGGGGTTCTACTGTCGCGCGAGATCAATTCTACTAAAATATGATTAAAGTTTTGAAAATAAAACATTTATTTCGAATTTCGCGCTAAAGTTCTCTCTGTCTTCTAGCGCTGTTGATTTTAGTACTCACTCCCAGACCCCATGAATCTCATCTTCTCTAATTAAGACTGCAAACCCACCACTTCCACCAAATTATATATCTGCGGTTGTACTGTAACACTCAGAACAATCGAGTGATTTCTGACAGGTCTTGTGAATTTAAAGTAGTCATCCAACAGAAACTTGGCAAGAGATCTCTCATTTATTTCTATCGTGACATTGTCTGAAAGTGCTTCTGCAAGAAAACAGGTACCGTTATACATAACAGAAAAAAAAACAATCTTACCAATAGTAGAAATTACTACATAAATAAAAGTGAGGAGTTTTGTACTGAACATTTTGAAGCAAAAAATAGAAAAAATTGTTTCTTATTGAAATGATAGAAAAAAGGAAAAGTGCTCATTTGGAATTAATGACTTTTCGTTTTTCTTCTCACCCAGAATAGGCTCATTCTTCTTCTCACTGAATTGGTTTTCGGAGACAGGAGAAAAGGGGAAATTGAGACAGAGAAAAAGGGAATTGGGTTTAAACGCAAATTACTTTTTGTTCGTTTTCTAAAACTTATTTAAAGAAACATAGAAAGAACTTGCGAGGCGTGTGTTTGACTGCTGTTTACTCAGGTAATTGCCAGGCAGTTAGCCATCGAAAACGGCAGTTAGCCGAGGCTGCCATTTGTACGTTTCAAACGGCTATCTCCCATTTCGGAGACTTGATGAGTGGGGAAAAATTCGCCACATAGGTGCGGTCTTACTACCGTTTACTAGCGACTAACTTGCTGAATGGGTTCGTGACCAGTAAAATTGTAGAAAATCTATCTTTACTATTAACAAACACCAGATTCTGTATGTTTGTTTGTGTGTCGCCGATCCTACCGCCCTTCCTACTGAACCGATTTTCTTCAAATTTGGACCAAAAGATCAGAAATTTTCTCTTAATGATGCCCGTCTTTTTCTTTTTTCAAAATTCTCAAAATTACGCCTTCTGAGCCAAAAACACTGATAAAGCATGGGGAATGAAAAACGGAAAAAGTGGCGTGAAACTGTCGGCCTAAGCGTCGTCATTTCTTTCCTTTCTTCGACTTGCGTTTTCCGTGGCCGCGTGTCGAGGGTTGATGGGTCGCCGTGTCCGATCTGGCAAGTTAAGCGTCGTTGACTACAGTTAGTTTTAAGTTCGATCCCGGGTGACAAGAAAAGTTTTTTGAATTTTTGTTGATAGGTTCGGAAAAGTAGAAGTTTCCGAACATGTCGTTTGTTTCCAGTGAGATCTACGTCACGAACAAAAGCGGACCGTTTCTTAAAAAAGGGACGACGACAAACATTTTTTGTTATCATCGGATTCAGAAAAATAATTGAGGACTGAAAACGTTTCGTTTTCTTCCAGATTGATAGGTATCACAAATAAATACGGGCAGTTTTCAAGACACAGATGATGGATCCATATGGGTCCACATTGAAAAAGTATTGATAGCCATTTTGGGCAACATTTCCCTTCTTCTTATCACTGTTGTCGCTCCTCCCATTTTTAAAATATAATGACGAGCGGAAGCCGCGTGAAGTCCTGATATGGGCCACGTAAAATCCGTTTTTTCCAACCGCTGATAACTATCCATTTCTTTCTAACTACTAACTGTTTCCGCCGACAATTCACTGGATGCTCATGGTGGTGTTTCTCCTGTTCCCCGTGATAACACCTCCACCTTGGAAGCTGTTCCTCGGCTTCGTGATAGTCTGACTTTCGGGTTAAATGGTCTAAGTCTGATGAGTACAGAACAAGAAATAGATGAAGGTGTGTTCCATCGATGAGAATCAGATGGGAGAGTGGAGCTCGGAGAAATTGATGGGCTAGAGGACACGCTACAGAGATCAAGAAAGAAAAACGGCAAGAAGAAAACGTCCGGTGAAGCTATCCGGACTTGATATTGTCAGAATTCCATAGCAAATGTTGTTGGTCTGTCGCCAGAAAGAGACGAGGTGAATATAGGTACGGATATCAGCTCGGATTCAGATGTGAGCTTAAGATTTAACGGAACTGACGGGATCGAGGGCACTCAGCTGATGACACAGGAGCCGGTGAAAAAATACGGTGAAAAATATCGACAAATAGGAGGCGTCGGGCACTGCTTTCCGGCACCCAAGATTGTCCGGATCTTTAGTATCTCTGAGATTGAAAATTATGGCAAATGATACATCAGTCTGACGGTTTCTACAGTCTGACACTGAGCAGTCGACAGTCGAACTATAACAGAACCAACACCAAACGAATGGAAATCAACAGGAAAAATGAGTCCGAAGATCAAACAAAATCTGGACGGACTTCATGATTTCCCAGGCTGCTTTCAGAAGACCCCGAAGATGTGACGGCGGGAAGAACAAGAGCCAACACCATCAGAGCATCTGTAACTCAAGTGAAAGAGACGGGCAGACCACGTCGAGTGCGGAAGTCGACACGTCAACGAGCTGTTTCTCCAGTAGGTGCTACAGATGCACAACCAGATCCTCACAACATGGGAAAGATGGATCAAGTTAATCCATACTGCGAGGCGCTATATTTCACGGCTAAGTTTCACATTCAAATGGTGAAGGGGGTGTGTTTAGGAATCCGATCTGGCAAGTTAGGCAACGTTGACTGTAATCAGTTGGATGTGTCCCATGTGGAGACGTGGAACATTTTTTCTTATCGCTAGATTTAGAAAAAAGAGGATTAAGGGAACGAAATTGTATCAGAAAAGTAGAGATATCCCAATTGTGTTTTTCCGGAACGGTCTGCTCATAGATGGAAAACTACTAACAAGTTAAGAAAAATATTACGATCCATAAGTTGGAGAGAATTCTAAGACCTCGATAGTCTCAACCGTTTGAGAAGCGCCGCAGGGGCTGTAACATCTAGAAGGGTGGTGTAGAAAAGGAGGTTTAGTCGCCGTTAGGGGACGTGAACCGACTGGTACTTCATTATTATCAAAATAAAACAGTTTCAACATTTTTTCTAACAACAAAATGCAGACTTAGTGCAAAATTACTACTAAGTCAGCATTCTGACGTGAAAAAAGTATGTCGAAACTTTGTTTTATCATCAATAACTATTAAAAAAGAAAATCAACAAAAAACAGTAATAATGACAATGTGAATAAGCATGAAAATAGTGTCTGTAAGAAGAAAAGTCTATTAGATCCGGATCAATACGACGATGTTATTCTCCTGTTAAAGTGTCTTCAGAAATCCGTTGTCGCTTATTTTGCTGAAAAGTTTTTGAATTAATGGAGTATAGAAAACCATTCTTATTCAACTTTCTTGTTCGCCATACCTATGGTATCTTGCTGCCGAGTCGGCTAACTGCCATATTCTTTGGCTAATCCCCATTTCTATCAGCAAACACCCAAAATTCGTGGCAAACTCCTCAATACCTGCCGACTTCGTGCCAAAACTTACCTGAGAACATTTGATCGTAAAAATAGCTATGTACTAATAGTCAGATCATTCTTCCATGAACTATCACCAAGTTAAAAAACTTGATTCTTTTAAACGAGGACTGTCGATGACGAGGAAGTCTTTTTTCAGATTCCGATACTTCTGACAATTCTAATTAACTTTCATAATTGGAAAATACGCTAAAAACTGCTCTAAATGCTACGATTCCCGTTTTTCTGTCTCAAAATGAGCCAAGGTGGAAGAGTTTTTCCACTCGGCCGTGTAGTCCTCTCGGACAAAATCATTTCTCAATTCCTCGTTTTCTCGCTTTTTTCAACAAACATTCGTGTTTTTTTCAAATTTCATCGCAAAAAAAAATTTGTCGAAAAATAGGAATTGAACAGAAATCTTGTCGAGGACTGCGCGGAAAAACTCTTCCACCAAGGCTTCTTTTGAGTCAGGAGAACCGGAATTGTGGCGTTTAGAGCGATTTTTACCATTTTAAAAGACGTAAGATGACGGAAATGTGTACCACGGGGTTATTTTGTACGCTGAATCGAATTACAGTGTCAGAGTTTTCACAACATTTTTCGGAGGGCCGAAATCGAGAGGTGTCCTATCCTTTTTGCACACTCTGTTTGCTCCAATGATGTAAGTCTATTAGAATTTTCTGAAATGTCAAAATCTGAAATAAAAACTTCAGTTTTCCTTTAACAGTAAAAAGCAACAAAAAGAGTTTCAGTTTTTCCTTCCTATTTATACCTTCTTCTCATCCCCCATTTCTTCATCCAGATTCATAACTTCAACCTGTCGACACATTGGTCCCCAGCGCCCTCTTCCATCATTTTTCCTCTCAATCGATCAGCGTCTAACATGACTTCCCCCTCGTATTTCCACCCATCAACACGATGTTGACAATCACAGTAATCATAATATAGCCTCCCAGGTGGTGAAGTGGAAGGCGAAGAGAAGGCTAAGAGAGCAAGACTCATCCGTTATCATCAGTTGTGCCAACAACACAGAAATCTCAAAAGAAGAAGAGAAGAAGCAAAGTTCCTTTTTCTCAATCCATCATTGTCGATCAAAAACTGAGGAAAGAAGAGGAAAAGTCTTGGAGAAGGCAGCTTCTTCTTCTTCTTCTTATCGCCTCCAAGAGCTGGCTGGGAAACATGATGATAATGATGTTGCAATTAGCACCGAAGGAGGTATGATGGATTACCATTGAGATGGAAAGATGTGTTGGGAAAAAAAATAAACAAGAGACAGAATTGATGGATTGTGGGAATTGAGAATTAGAGGTCTGTTCGGAAGTCGGTTTGTCTGGATGTCTGTGAGCTCCGTTCTTTGACAGAATAGTGACATTCAATAAGCAAAATTCTGAATCTGTTTTGAATACTTGGCTGAAGTCAAAATTAACCAAATGATGAGATTTTCCAAGTTCAAAGGGCTGAATCTTGGTTTCTTTTAAATCGTAGCTCTGAAAACGGATTCAGAACCCTCGTGACTTTAGCTTCTTTTTCATATAAATTTCAACAAAAGTTGGCAATAGAAACGCCAAAATATGGGCGGTCAAAGTTCCATTGCTCTCTTGCATAGCGGTCCAACTAGTTTCGGCTAAAACATGTCGTATTTCGGTTCGTACTAATCGTAGCAAAATTTTAAAAACGGATTCAGAATCCTTGTGATTTTATCTTTTTAGTCTTACAAGTTAAAGCAAATTTCGAAAAAAAAAATTACCCCCAGAGTTTTGTAAGTTGGTTTTGGAAGTATTCCTTACCTAGAAGCCGTTGTATCTTTGTTCATTTGAATCGTAGCTGAAATATAAAAATAGTTTTGGAATCCTTATAATAACGACTTTCCAAACATATGCCCTTCGGAAAATTTCAGCGGAATTGACTGAAAATTCGGAGCGATGTTGTCTTCATGCGTTTGACCTACCAGACGATTGTCTTGCACGTCAAGAACCTCTGTGTCTCGGCTCATTCGAATCGTAGCAAATGTTTGAAAACAGTTTTGGAATCCTCAAGGTTTCCGTTTTTTTTAAATCTTAAATCTACTTTTCTGAAAGTTTTGAATTCCCGGTATAGAACAAAACTTTGGAAAACCTCCGTTCTTTTGTTTGGGAGATGCCGTCGTCGGTTAGGCTCTCTGTAAGATGTCCACGAATGCTGTTTCTTTTATATTTATAGAAAACTTTGAGTATATATAGGCAAAGTTTCCAGCTGGTTTGTCTGTCAGGGTGTCGGTAAATACGTATTTCCAATTTCATCTAGTGTGCTCTCTTCAAAAAAGGTCTCACCTCAACTTTTTTTTCCAAAATAACCCCCTTTTACATACCCTTACCCCCTCTAAAACTTCGGACCAACTGACCACCCAACTCGTCGGCAAACTTTTTTGAACTTGTCTGCCATAGCTCTGCAAACTTCTCCTCGGTCACTCATATCACTTCTCAAGTTGCGTAAACCAACAACCAGTAACAGTATACTTTTCCCTTTGTGCTCTTGCGCAATGGACTTTGTCGGATGATCACTAGAGGGGGGAGAAAGAGGTTATGTTGTGCAAATATACAGAGGTTGTGGACGGGCACGGACAAGTGTAATCTACTGGAGAGGGGTACGGTAGGTAGCGGATATTAGAATCGGATGATTCAAACGTTCAGACTTTGTGCTTGCTTATCATAACCTGAAAAACAGTAAACTTTGAGAATGTCTGCAAAAATCTTAAAGCTTAATTTTTTTGTTGGATGGATTGTAAAAGTCTAGACCTCCATTTTTTTAGTTCACCACTTTTTTGAGCGATGTCACCCTGCGCGCTTTTCAGTTTTCAGACAAAAAACCAATATATACAATTTTTTTGAAAAATGCTATTTTTGAGTTTAAAAATTGCGTATTTTCAGCATAAATAGTAGCTGTTTGATAAAAAATCTAAAATTATCACTCAAAAATATGACTGTCAGGCAAAAACTGATGCAAAAACTGATGAATTAAGGATTTTCAGCACAAAATCTCTATTTTCGTACAGAGTTTTGACAGAACTTTTTAGTTTTGGGGTCTAAAAATACCAATTTTTGACCCTGAAATGTTGAATTTTCGATGAGAAAACCACGTTTTTTACGCAAAAATCACAATTTCGTCTAATTTTTCAACTCAAAACCTTTCCGCAGCTGCGGATATAGGACCGGTTCTCTGAGCTGAGTCCTGGGGGTCCCATTGCTTATAGCTTTTTAAGGAGCACCCACACAAAAAAGTGGTCAACTACAAAAATATAGCTGCAGGTTTGATCTTCAAGACACAAACAAATTTAGACAAAAATTATTAAAAGCATCTCTCGAGAGAAACCTCCTCCCTCATAAACAAACTCCCCTGATTTATTACTATTATAATTTTTCATCCATTCTCCTCACGACTAGTTGTAAGAATACTGACCCTGTGCGCGAGAAGTGTGTTTCGCCTTGTCCATCATTCCGAACTGTCTCTCCAGTAAGTAGATCAAAGAGTGCCGCCCAAGGGGACACCGACGGCTCCTCGTCAGAGGACTAGGAGGGAATATCTTCATCTGTTGCGAAGAAGTGTGCGGGAATATTATGAGGAAGGGAGAGGCGAATAGAGACAATATTATTAAATTATGGGTTATTAGAGGCAAGGATTGGAGGAAGTCATCTGTCTGCATTTCTTTCTTGTTTGCCGACGCTTGAATTTTTAATGAATTTTGTTTCATGTAAACAAAAAAAGAAGCTGGATGACTTAAGGATTCTGAACCCGTGTTAGAAATTCTTGAGCGCTGAAAGGGAATGTGAAAATCCAAACACTTTATTGAAGATTTGACATCGTATTCAGAATCCTCACGTATTCAGTTCTTCAGGGATATAAATTTATTTAAAAAAGCTTTTCTCACAAAACTTTTCAAAATATTCTATTTCAAAAAGACTTACCCGAGAGGAGTCCTCAATTTCCGGAAAGGGCTGAAGGCGGAGCTTATTTCTTGGGCTTTTTTTTTTAAAACATGAAAAATTGAGAAAGCGTCGAAGGCGCGCCAGACAGCATTAAAAGTTAAAATCGGCCGAATCACACTTTCCAATCTAGTCTGGCGCTCCCTTTTCGCGTTTATGGCCTCTCTGTGTCTGTCTGTGTGTCCGTGTGTCCGAATGTCCATTTTACCAAAACCATACTTGTCAAGACCCGGCTACAAAAAATGAACCAATTGTTTTCAATTTTTTTTTCAAATTTTTAGATTTTTCATCGAAAATGTGAACATTTTTGATGATTTTTCAGAATTTCTTCTAGTTCTGAATGATAGTCGAAAATTTGACTTTATCGTGAAAAAAAACTCAGAAATTTTCAAAAAAAAAAATCGAAAATTTTGAGTATTGAATATTGGCGCGTGTCTTGGTTTCCTCATGTCTGTCTGTCTATCCGGATGTCCAAGTTTGAAAAAGTAGTTCCTACTGTCTGTGTGTCCAGAAGTCCGGTTGTCCGTCCAAATTTCTTAATTTCATCATCTGAAATTCAACGACTACAGTAACCCAATGATATCAAAAACAAGACTCCCATTTTTCAAACTCCACGTGATCTACAGTAACCAAATCAAGTCCTATGACAACTACCGGAAACACATGGTCTTGGCCTACCGTAATCCTTGATTATATGAATGATATCAAGTCATCCCAGAAAGAGATATGAAACCAAAACCAAAACATTGTGTTCCCCACTTTTTCATGTTCATTGATTGACGTCATCAACCTCCGCCCGTCGTCGTCGTCGCCCAAAAAAACCGGTCATCGTCTCCGAAGACAGGGGCGAGGTGCCCCCCGCGACCAGCTACAGTAACCCTCTTATATACACATTGATGCCAATTCAAGTTGACAGTTTTTGCATGTTTCTGCTGGGGGGTGGCGTCTCGTCTAGTATAGATACAGTAAGCCCCGGTGTTACACGTCATCGATAAAAAATTTGATGAATTTTATTTGAGAAAACGGAAATATTAGAACAAAATTGGTGAAGAGGAAGAAATATACAAAAGAGAAGAAAAAGACAATATCAGTTCCAGAGGAACACAATTGACACCCGCTTTGGAATCGAGCTCTAGTGATAGATTTTTGTAGAGAGAGAGAGAGAGAGACGGTGAGAGAGAGGTATTTGAGAGAAATGAACAAAAGAATTAAGTGAAATTTCGAAGAAAGAGAGATGGAGAGAGATGGAGATTACTTGAAATTCTTGACATCTTCTCCACTGCACGATCCTGGAGAGTTGGAATCCCATGAGTTGCGAGCGAGGAACGCCTTCTCCTTTTCTCGCTTCTTCTCCTTCATTCGACGATTTTGGAACCAGATTTTGACCTGTAAATGAATGGGGGATTTAGGGGTGAAACACTTTAAGGGGGCGGAGTCTAATTTTGAAAACAGAGAACTTGGCACCGTGCCAGAAAGTTTTAACTCGAAAGTTTTTCGAAAAAACTTGATGTTTGATTTAGCTTTAGCAATTGCGCTCCACTGAAACTGGGAGAATTTACGTAGGGAACGAGAGACTCGATCTAAATTCAATGGAGCGCTGTTGCAGACACTATGAAGAGAGAGAAAGGGGCGGTACTTTTTCAAAATTCGGACAGTTTTTGGAGAACGTTTTGAGGAATGTTAAGATTTGAAAATTCTCAGTTTTCGAAGCAAAATCGTTGTTTGAAGCCTAAAATGTCGGAAATATGGGAGGTACAAAAATCCAATTTTCCAGCTATACTGTTTTAATGGGCGACTTTCAATCCCTGATGCTATTTTCCCGGTTCCAATTTTCGAAATGAGAAAAAAATTACAAATATTTTTGTAAAAAGACAAAAAAACAAGCTTGCTTCAAAAATAGAGAGGTACTGACAACTTTAAAATGGTTCTATCTAGGCTATGTTAGCCCATCACGTTCAATTCTTCACTTTTATCTGTTGAGCGTACTTTTCATTATGAAAAATTACAGCCCTTTTCACTTCGAACAATGTCTTCATAGTGTGTGCAACTGCGCTCTACCAGAAGGACTCCTCTTGAATCTGTTTTCTCTGCGTCTCCTCGTTTCTCATGCTATTTTTTCCAGTTTCAATGAAGCGCAGTTGCTACCCCTTCATATCACCTAACCCCTCCCCAAAAAAACCCAAAAACCCCTTTACCTGCGCTTCCTGCAACTTGAGATTCGACGCGATCTCCGTTCTTCTGGTTCGATTCACGTACTTGGCCGTGTGAAACTCTTTCTCCAATTCTGTTAGTTGATGTGTTGTGAAGTTGGTGCGATTCGTGCCGTTCTCGTCGACAACCTTCTTTTTGGGAACTGCAAAAGGAAAACATGTTGAAAATCAGGGTCAAATCGAAGGACTGGTAGAATTCTTGTTATAAATTATTGGTTTGCGCCGATTTTTTGAAAGTAAATAGTACAAATTAATCGCTTCATTTTTGTAGTTGGTGATAATTTGGTACCTAACAAGATATATGCCGTGAGAGCGGGAGCCCACCATGAGTTTTGAGCGCCGCTCCTTTTGTAAGCCGTATCTTTTTAGGGAAGACCCGTACAAAAAAGTGTAAACTACAAAAATAAAGTTCTAGACTTGTTCCATGTACTTATACCAAATTGAGGTTATTGTAATGATTTTTGACAGCTAATCGACATCTTGAAGTCTTATGACAATTTCCAATGAAAAATTGTCCAAACTGCTGGTAAGCGCTATATCTCTCCAGAGAAGCATCGTACAAAAAATTGTAAACTACAAAAATGAACCTCTAGGTTTGTTCTATGTATTTATAGCAGAATTTAAGTAATTGCAACTTCTATATCTCTCTTACAAAAAAGTGACCAAAAGATCTTTCTTTTTTCTTCACTTTAATTAAAAATTAAAATGCTCAGCTGTTATTTTTGACCCTCTAACACCTTATGTCATCTTGCTCAAAAGGAGTACACGACTTTTCAAAATGTTTCCCACAGACTTCACCCGAATTATTGAATATCAAAATAAACCATCTATATCTTCAGTCTCCACTACCAAAAAGATTGATGAGACATGCAAATTTTGGAAACAGAGACAGTTGTGTGAACCACCTCATGTTCCTTTTCATTCTCAATTTCGAAAAAAGGGAACATATGTTTCGGACATAATTGAGGAGTGGCCTCTCAATAATATTTCCTCCGTATCCTTTTCTCTTCTCCCGACTTCTTCAAATTGTGTTTCCGAAAGAGAGATCCGACAAGCGGGTGGTAGTTGAAAAGACATACACACCGGAGTGACATGCGCCTCCTTTTTTCTTTTTTTTTTGAAAAAAAGAGAGAAGAGTCAAGTATAACATGAGGCAAGAGTCACAATGATCGATCGATTAGTTTGGGCAAAAAAAAAGAGAATTTTGGCAGACCGCCAGGAACATCATAAGCCTGGAACTGGGGGCTCCGAAGGGTACCGAATTTCAAAATTTCATATTTTTCTGAGCAAGGTTAAGAGCTGTACAAAAGTAAAAAAGTTTGGTCTAATTATGCCTAATTAGTCTAATTTAGTCTAATTATCTAGCGGCCAAGCAGGGCAGCGGTCTAGGAGCGGTCGAGACGGTCGAGGCGGCGGCCAAACGGACTATACGGCCCGTGGCTAAATAATAGTAAAAATTTATGGACAAACATGATTTTCTCAAAATTTTCTAGGCATGGTATACCAAATCCCTACAGACTAGCTAACATTTATACCGAAACAAATAATTTTTAATCAAAAATTAAATTATTCGATAGCTGAATTCATGTGGATTCCGAATCTATAATTGAAATTTTTCTAGCATTAAAACAAGAAGATATGCAACGTTTTTTTAGTGTGGGAAACTTCATTTGTTAAGACACTAAAATGCGAAAACTCGTAACTCGGGTAATTATTGTCACTAAAAAAGTTCAAGAACAGATTTAAAATCCTCACAACCTTAGCTTTCTGACCATCTCAAAAGACACAAAAAATGCACAAAATCTTACCCGCTGGTCTCTGAACCCTCTTTGTGTGCATCCATTTATATGTGTTGTGTTGTGAAGCGGTGACACCGACTGGAAGATCGGCAGACGCCGCCGACGAATTCGACGATCGATTCGGTGAGACCCGCGACGCCGGAGGTGACATCGTTCCAGTTCCACCGAGGACGTAGTTCGACGGATGAGCAGCCCAAATGTCAGATGGATGATGGTTGATTGGAGAGTATGACGGTGCGGCGGATGCATAATACGGCGGTGTCGACCAGTCGGAATAGTAGTTCGGAGGTGCTCCGTAGCACTCGGCTGAGCTCATTCTGGAAAAATGGGGAGTTAGAAAAAGAGGAAAACAGGGATGAAGAAACAAAAAAAACGCGGGAAAAAAGCATCACGGTGCTGTTTAAAGTCTATTGAAAATGCGTGAGATAGGTCAATTTTGGTAAGGATGCATTATTATCGGTTCACGAACTCGTGCCTGGTGGTGTTAAAGGCGCAAAACGCGGTGTTTTTGAGATCTGAAGGTCTGAAAAGAATTACAAGTCAGGTTCTCAGCTGCGAGACCATTCTGAATTAATTTGATGCGCCTTTAACATTCCCCCGCAGGTATTCGTGAACCGATAATACTGAAAAATGGAAAAATGGGTATCCGGAATAAAGACAAGCATGATCAAAGATGAAAATTGAAAACTTCCGGTTTTAGGAATATAAAGATAACGGAAAAATTGAAAAATAAAAATCACAAAATTTATAGAATTTTCAAGTATTAGAGGCACATCAAACTTAGAGACCAGGGTAGAGAAGCAGTACTTTCAAAAAAAGACGATTACAAATTGGGTAGTTAAAAATTATCTAGCTAAGCCCTGATAAATAGTTTTTGAAGATCTCAAAATGTTCTGCAAGAATTTTAAATCATTTTGGTATAACTATTTTATGCATATCATTTTCAGCAAGATAGTTAGGCGTAGGCAAACTTTCAAAAGTGAGTTCCGCTTTTCCTAGAAATTTTCCAAAATTAGTGATGTCATGATTTTGAAATATGAAGTCAAGCATTCCGATGTGCTTTATCACTAAGAATTGTGAGAGAGTCAATTATCAATAATTCATTTCGTAAGACAATTCCGTAGTTGGAAGAGCTTTGCGGAAGTAAAGACGGAAGTTAAATTATGTTTCGATAGTATGAAACTGGCGGTAATAAGACAATGTTAGTTAACTGTATCCCCCACCCTCCAAGCATAACAAATCCAAGATCTTGACTTATCTGGTACCAGTGAACCTGAAAATGTCTCCACTTTCGACTTCCGTCTGTCAAATTCAGCTGCTTTTTGAGGTACGAGATAAGTAAAATGTTGCGATTTCCTACAATTTCCAGCTCTTTTGAAACTAATTGAGTCCCTCTTCCTGCCAGCGCCAAACCAATAAATCATGCGCAACACGTGGCAAAATGATAAATTACATCATGCCCCGACTCGACTCATTATTCATTTGGGCAGAACCGAACACAAAAAGTGACAGGTGTCCCCCGTTTTTCGGAACAAGGAAATTAATCATTTTCACCTAATCATCATCATCAAAGAGAGAGAGAGAGATAAATCTATAAGGGATATGTTGAAAATCAACGGTAAGGGGGGGAGAGAGGAGACATAAAAAGTAATAAATCATTTGGGATGCAACGATAAACGGGTGGGAGGAGGCGGGAGGGTCCGAAGAGAGTCGACGAAGGAGGAAACTATCGCCCATCCCGATGTGGGCGGAGTCTCGAGACGGCTAGTCGGCCAATGGGAAGAAGAAGACAGATGATGAGACTGAAGGCGGCGGAGTGAGGAGGCGGGGCTTCGTATCGTAGGTGAGAGTCAGAAGTTATTTGAGACTAGAATATTGCACAGCTGGCTTAGGTTTATTGGTTTTTATGGGAGTTGGGAGGTCTTAAAACGGTCTTAAAAATAGGTGGAGGTGTAGAGAAGAGGGGACCGGATATCCGGTTTCCGGTTTACAAGTAGGTTTTCATATTTTAGTAATTGGTTTTTATATAGGGCTTGTTATTCAAGTTTCATTAATTGATTGAAAATTTCAAATGTCCATGATGGACCTACCTACGAAGAAAACTTGTACCATTTAATGCAATTTAGTGCATTTTTTTGCATTTTTGTGCCATAAAAATGCATTAAATTGCGTTCGGGAACAGACAAGTTTTTTTTGTAGGTAGGTCCATTAAAAAACTCAGATTCTAAACTATCGCTATTTTTTGTCGAAATTACAGTAACCCGGACCACTTCCCGTTTTGGCACATGATTCCTAACTTTTTGGATTTAGGTTTTTTATAAAATAGAATTAGGTTTAAATAAGTATATTTCGAGTTTTAGTTAAAAGTTTTAACTCAAAACTTCGGAAACAACTTATAAACGAAAGTCTCCGGTTTCAATTAAATCTACCGTAATATTTTTATCTCGTGTTAAGACCCATGAGACCCGAAATTTTGAATTCAGCTTATACTTCGAGTTTTTCTCACAAAAACTACCGTATCTCAACCAAAAATTGTACTAAATTCCTAGAAATCTAGTTTTTTGAATTCAGTTAATTATCACGGTTCCACTGAGTATATCCATGTCGAAGTTCGAAAAAATGGTAAAACTTTCTCACAAAAGCTACCGTATCTAAACCCAATTTCAATCCGAGACCCGAGAAACAAAATTTTTGAATTCAGTTCATTGTTACGGTTCTAATAAGTGCAAACTTCACCGATTATATGTTATTTTGACGTATTTATAATTTTCTCTTCTGAAAACGTTATTTAGTGTCTAAAAACCATCGTAACTTCATCTATTTTGCCTCTAGAGAAATAAAAATAGTACCATCGTATTCCACTTTTTAAGACGGTTCAGAAAATATAAAGTTCGCTGAATTTCTGAATTTCCTTCAGAACGAAGGCTTCAAATTTATATATGAAGTGATGCACGGGGCATTCTATAAAACTTTAATTAATATGGCTGGCTAATTTAATAAAACCCAAACCAAAAAGTTCAAAATTTCCATCCTTTCCCCCTCTAGCCTACTTCATCATCTTTCCACCCATCTGTCAAATTTGATTCCTCGCCTCTCCCCCTCTCCATATCGTTTCCGCTTCTAAGCTACCGCCTTGACACCAATTATCATTATTATATTGTTTATGGAAAGGGGATACAACAGGTGTTGATCTACATATGAATTAATTGGGTAATTAAGTTTTCAAGAATGGGGCATTGGAGTGAAATGAAAACAAAACAAGCATTGAGAGGGAGTTGAGCCCAATTTTTTATTGAAAGAATAAGCTCTTAGCATTCTCAAGTTTTCGTCACTATCATCAGCTGACTATTAGCAATAGAAAAGAGGGGACACGGATTTGATTTACGATGATGATGATGAGGGGTGCTAGAGGTTAGTCAATCAGATGGTCGGAATGGAAAGGTGTAATAGTTTGAACACACTGAATGGATAACAGGAGGGTATTGGAAGAGCGGAGAGGCAGCAGAGAGTGGATAAACTTGATTTGAACTGTTGTGAGGGGGGACATTTTCAGGAGATTTATTGAATTTGGAGACCTCGGAGGCTGCGAAAAGTAGTTTTTGTGGTGGGAATTTGAAAAAAAGACGAAGATTTTCAGGAGGCAGGTCAAATCGGATTTTTCGGTGAAGACTAGAAGCTAGAAATTTTCTGGAAGAACTTTAACAAAACTTATTTGCCGAGCATTTTCATTACAACTGCGCTCCACCGTCGGCGAGAGACGCAGAGTTGTTTCTTGCGCGGCTTCAGATTTTTACAGTTTTTGACCTATTTCCGGTATTTATCCAAAATTTTTTGTAAATTATTTTGAAAAGCAGCAAAAATTGGTAAAAATTGTGAAAATCGGTGTCGGCGCAAAAAATTACTCTGCGTCTCACGCCGATACTCTCTCCTTTGCGGTGGAGCGCATTATTAAGACGGGATGGGCTGCTAATAACAAAACTAATGAAATGATATAAAAGCTAAATGCTGATCAATAATACACGCGTTTTGAAAAATTAGCATTTTGAAATCATACATTTTTCGGGTTCATCTTCAAAATTGAATCAAAATTTGTGAAAAAGTTTGAAAAACCGTCAATTTTCAGATTTTTCACCACGAAAACGTGCCTCTGATGACGCCGCAAATGTATTTTAGAAGTTTTACAACATTTTAAAGTAATAAAACCATATAAATATTGGAGTCAGAGACTTCTCTTTTGGCAAGTATCTCAACGATTACTGTAGTTCAGTAGTTACTGTAATCTAATCCGTAAGAAGATTACGGTAACTACTAAATTACTATAACTGCAGTCGTAGATTAACGATTTGCATGGTTCCCTGATTACTGTAACTTGATGCGCTTACTGTAGGATTACTGTAGGGACTAGGAAAGGGACTACGGTAATGCACAGAGTACTGTCACAAAGGAACGAACAGATTATGATTATTTTGGCTACTGTAGCTTTCTAGTTACTGTAGTTGGAGTAAACGTAGTCCTACCAGTCCTAACATCAAGATCTTCCTAGCGATAACAGTTTTATACACAACAGACTTCTTTTTTCCTATGAAACTATGAAAACAGACTCGAAATGAAAGGACACTCGACTCTTCTGAAAGTGTGTCAAAACACTTAACCGCCTGTTCCCACCCACCTGTCCTCCCCTCCCTCTACCAGCTTCTGACACCATCCAGGCGCCAAATCTGGGCGCACACCGGAAACCTCCCTCCTCTTCCGTTCCAATCCAACCGAATCATCATTAAACGGCTCAATTTATATATTCGACTAGGGGTACCGCGACAGTATGGCGCCAGTTTTAGTTTGTTCGAAAACTGGGAGAAGACGTCGAAAAATTGGAAGAGGAGAGGAGTCAAAATGTTTGGAAGGGGATGGAGAAGGAGTGGCAATGATCGATGTGTTTTTCTTCTTCTCGGTCCGAATATACAACATTCGGAGAGAGAAAGAGAAAGCACATCTTCTGCCATTTTAGATACTTTATTCACTAGAGAGGCAAAGTGAGAGCTTCTCTTTTCACAGTCAAATGATGATGATGATGAAGAAGAAAAGGGAACGATGATGATGTGGGACTGAATGTAATCCTGGATGGACGGGTGAATGAGACGGAACTGGGAAAATGGAAAACTAGAAGAGATGGTTTACATGGGAACGGAAAAGATGGAGAGGGGTCTGAAGTCAGAAATAAGGTTCCGAAATTTAGATAGCACCAGTTTGAACAGAGTTACATGGCTTTTAGGGTAAACTGATACCACTGACTTGCAGAATCTTCTAGAATCTTCGAGCAAAAATGAAAAAAATTAAATTTGTATATGGCTTGGAAGCCAAGTTTACAAATTTGGTCTAGAACAAGCTGGAACAGAGATACATGAATTTTACTCTAGAAATGAAATATGATAACACTGACTAGAGCAGAAACTTCGAATTCAAATCTCCAAAACTTGGGACGAAAATCCAAAACTGGGGCGAATTCTGTACGAATAGAAAGCTAAAGCCATGAGGATTCTCAAAGTGTTCTTTGATTCTGGCTAGTAGGGAATTCAAGCGAGATCTACGGTATGAAGAGCTAACGTGATAAGGATTTTGAACCAGTTTTTAAATTTGGTCTGGCACCAATTTGGCCAGAAATAAAGAAAAAAAAGAAGAAATGTTGAAAATGAATTCAGAATCCTCACGCCTTCAGGCTTTTAACCATTAAGGTTTTTATCGCTAATCGCGTTTATATGTGCAAAAATTAGGTATGATTGATCCGGTATACTGGAAATAACCGTAAATTTATGATCGGGAGTACTGTAAAAAACATACCATAAATATCGAGCAATACAGTATCCTATTCCTGGTTTCACGGGCTAATTAGGAGAATCAAGATAAGGCTAAATGACAAATCCTATATGAAAAGAATGTCTCAGAATCTCCAATTTTGGTTATAAAAGTGTGCCACGCAACCCAAAACTATACAAAAGACCAAAACTTTAAAAAAAATTACAAACCCGTCCAGCCAAAAAAATTCAAAATAAACCCGTTTAGGTAGTATCTTACCAACAAACGAGACCGTCTGCTCGTTTTTCTTTGATCCCGCCGACCCAATATTCACCTTTTTTGATCTACCAGTACCTAACAACAACAAAATTGACCTATCTAATCCTATAACGGTCTTTCATCTAGAGAATTTCTATTTTGGACTCTTTGTTTTCTTTCTTTCAATTTCCACCAAAAAATCTTATCTCGAGACAATTTCCGCCGACAAGGAAACCCCAGCACCAGGATGAATCCGAATGAGTGAATATGTGTGAACACAACAATAATTTCTTTTGAACGTGCCGCCCGTCTTCATGATCTCCCCTTCTACACCTCATCATTCATTGACAGTAGTCGGCGAGATAGACGAAAAAAAGAAAACAAAAATATAATAAGAGTAAAAGAGGGAAAACAAATTGGGATGACAGGTTGAGGAGGGGGATCAGGGACGGATTTATTTTATGGGAGTCGTGGAGAGGTGTGAAGAAAAGTGGATGGAAATGCGCTTTTTTAGTCCCATGTGGAAGGTTTTTCTTCTTAATTGTTTAGGCCCGGCCCGGTCCGGCAAGATTCGAAAAGGCCAGAAGGCCTCAAAAAATTTTTTTCAAAACTTTTTTTGACGTTTTTTTTCAAATTTTTATCGAAAATGCGAATACTTTTTATGATTTTTTAGAATCTCTTCCATATCTGAATCATAGTCGAAAACTTGACATTTTCGCGAAAAGAATCATAAAAATTTCAACAAAAAAACCGAAATATTTTGAATTTTGATTTTGGCGACAATTATCCGGGCCTTGACAAGTATGCTTTTCTTTGGTTTTTAGGTAGCTTTTGTGAAAATTTGTCTGTCGTGCCGTTGGCGCTTTTTCTGAAATTCTTTTTTTGAGTAACCGTGCACTTTTGTCATAAAAAGTCTTCAGTTGAAACTAACTGGCGTGCCTCAGGCGTATTTAAAATCGTTTTAATTTTGAAATTAATAACTCTAACCAACGATTCCAGGTTTCGTTTATCAGCACAATCTATGTGCAGCTTACAGATTACTGTAGTTGTCGGGTTACTGTAGGTATTTCTTGTTTCTTGATAGCTACGGGATACTGCATCATTATTTCCGGTTTTTCTAGAGAACATTCTCAAAAAGAGTTTCACTCAGGGTTTTATTGAGTGAATTGACACTCGTTACTATAGGTCTTATGGGTTACTGTATCAATATGGGTTACAGAAAATCTACGGGTTATTATCTTTTCTGAGAGTTGGTTGCACTGTTTGACGTAACTGCCACTGATTACTGTAGCTCTTCCGGGTTACTGTATCACTATGGAATATTGCTTTACTATTAAAGGATTTCGGATCTCAGAGGTCCCAATTTCTCTATCAAATTAAACAATTTTCAATCCAAATTTTCAATTCCATTGTTGATTAACTTCTAGAGCTCCCTCTAATATGAAATCCTGTGGTTACTGTAGCTCCTACTGTATCTCTCATACCTCTCACTTTTTTTTCGAGACACCTTGATATTTTTTCCTCCAAAATTCCCTCCTTATTAGCTTACCTAATTGCCTACCATAAAAACATTCCCCCGTATCTCTAAGACACGTCATCAATAATTGTTTTCATATAATAACTGTCACCCTGCACCATATCTATACCATATCTTCGATAGTGTCACCTAACCTCCTAGTACTATAAAAGTCACACAAAACCTGCCACCCCTCATCGGTCATCGTTTGTCTGACAAGGTGTTGTGCGGGTACTGTAGATATAATAGATAACAGTAGATTTGTTGCAACAACTTTTCTTTTGGTAGAAAAGATTTTATCGGATAATAGGGTTGGCAACAGTGAAAACCGTTTCACAAAAACGGTTTTTCAAAAAAAAGAAGAAAAGTGAAAGTGAAATAGGGTACTGTAGTAAAACCAAGTGATCGATGAGGTTTTTGCTTGGGGAAATTAGCAGAGGGACTTTCAGACTTGGCCTACAGACTATAAGGATTCTGAATCTCTTTGCAAACTTTGAAGAATTTCAATTACAGCTTCAGATTCCTCAATTCTTCAACTCCTTGAAGGTTTCGTTTTTTTCTGGAAGGGTCTCTGTGAAGGCTAGAGCCGATATTAGTTTTTGGATCTACGACCTCTACAAACCGAACATTTCGCCTAAACTGATGGATATTCTTGACAGATTAGATTCATCTGGACCGCCCATCCTTCAGAAGCAGTCACATTTAACATATTTTCTTCTGTTTTTTTTTTTCTGTTTTTCTTACAGAATAGTACCGTGGGTCAGAATAGTAAAGAAAGAATGGTGTGTGAGTACTGTAGTTATTCTAATCCACTTCAAACTTTAGACCTAGACGTTCAGGAAAATTATTTCAACAATGAATCTTGGTACAGACTATTATCACCCTCAGGATTCCATTTCTACAGGCAGAATCTAAAATCCTGCTGGGGGTCGTGGTCTTTTTGCAAATAGTGCCGTAATTTATTCAAAAAAGGGGGCCAAATGAGGTGAAAAATACCGTGAAACAGGCAGTCGATCCGAATATGGATCTCGAGCAAAATTCCGCTAAGTTTTTTTGTTACAAAAACAGAATCCTGATGGGCAAAATAGTGTAGAGTGAAGTTTATAGCAAAATTAAATTTTGGGACTTTTGTTAGAATGTCAGACATTTTTTGGGCTGGTACTATTTCTTTTGAAACTGAAACTTTACAAAAATTACTCACAAATATTTGAAATTTGTTATTTCGGCAGCACCAACCCTTAAAAGCAGACTTGCAATAATCCGGGTGGCCCGGATTTGAATTTTTGAACATTTTCCATATTTTTTCTCAGGTATAGTTCTCAAAAACCTTTGAAACCTACAAAAAACCGTTTTAAGAAGTTTTTTACTAAAAAAAATCGGAAAATTGTCGAAAAAATGTTCAGTACTGAACTTCCGGGCTGGGTCGGGAGGATCTTATTTTCGGTCCGGCCCATTGCAAGTCTTCTTAAAATGCTCATTACC
Source organism: Caenorhabditis remanei (assembly GCF_010183535.1). Taxonomy (NCBI): domain Eukaryota; kingdom Metazoa; phylum Nematoda; class Chromadorea; order Rhabditida; family Rhabditidae; genus Caenorhabditis; species Caenorhabditis remanei. The sequence goes on from NC_071330.1 coordinate 4,150,211, forward strand.
AGCTCTCAAGAATGTCCGATACCGAACCTTTTTGATCCCCTAACTCCAAGAGTCAAAACTGAAAAATGTCCGGTTTTGGGATACGGTGGGTTTTTTTAAATTTCTCAAAATAGAACAAAATACAGTATTTTTTCGAAATGTTGTACCCTCCTGCTTTCTGGGGTCATCCGAACTTATACTTGACTTCAGACCGTTAAGTACTAACTAGATTCTCCTAGCCACCCAAAACCGAGAATAAACAACTAGATCAATGGAATCAAGAAGATTAGAAATAAATCCGTTTGCCTCCTCGATTCTCTCTGTCCTTCTTTTCTCTAATAGATTCTCCTTCTCTATCAAAAATCGGAACAGTTGGTAAGTTGCCACAACCAAAATGATGGATCACATCGGCTCCCTCTCTTCTCTCCTCTTTTTCCTTTCCCTACCCAATGTCTTTTGTATTGTGTAAGCCCCCCCCCCCTTGCATCTCAACCACAGAGAAAGCATGCGGACACAGATCTATCATAATATTATGTCATCTGTGTACCGGCTTGTTAAGCGGTGGAAGATACTCTGTCTTGGCATCTGGAGATGGTGGAGAGCTTTGATCCGTGCCGCCACTCCAAGATTTTCAGTTGAGGGAAAAGTTTAATGTAAATGGGGGTCTCATCCATTATAAATCTGACAAGCTTTGGTTTTTAGGGAGATGGATTTAATCGTTGTTAGGTTGGGGACTTAAAAATTTTTGAAATTACTCTAATAGACCGGCATCGTGTATTATGGTAGAGCTTACCAAAGAGATAAGTAACAACTTTTGCAAGTTAATCAAGTTTTTGCTAGAAAATATATCAGAAACGCGTCAAAGGCGCCTTAGTCAGTAAGCCCTAGAGTGTCGTATCGCGAGACGATTCCAGCTGATTCCAGCATATTCTCGCAATCGTCTCGTTTTGCTCTGTCTCGTTTTGTCCAGCATGAAGTTCAGCATATTCTCGTTCAGCATAGTTCAGCAAAGTTCAGTTCAGCAAAAGTTCAGTTACAGCATATTCCAGCACGTTTTATTTATTTTTCATTCCCGCATAATTTCTTGCTGGACATTGCGAGAATCTCGCGAGACGAACGTGAATTATTTTTCTGTGAGAAAAATAGAAAAATCTATGCTAAAGTGTTATTTCCGTGAACTTTCATTGTGAATCAAGTACAGTGTTCCTTCATTTTGAACTTTTTTCGAAGGTCACGGTTCTAAAAATGTCAATTTTGCTTTATTTTCAACATTCATTTTGTAAAAGTTTGCATGAAAAAATGATTAGAAACGTCAAAATTAAATTTCTTTATACGAAAGAATGGCCACGTTCGTCTCGCGAGATTCTCGCAATGTCCAGCATGAAATTATGCGGGAATGAAAAATAAATGAAACGTGCTGGAATATGCTGTAACTGAACTTTTGCTGAACTGAACTTTGCTGAACTATGCTGAACGAGAATATGCTGAACTTTATGCTGGACAAAACGAGACAGAACGAAACGAGACGATGCTGGATTCAGCTGGAATTCTCGCAAAGTGCTGTAACTGATTCTCGCGAGACGACACTCTAGTAAGCCCACAGCTTGAAAATCTCTCCCGAAACGCGCCTAAGACGGTAAAGATTGCTCAAAATACGTCAAAGATGCGCCGGACTGTTAAATGCGTGTCTTTGGTCAAAAACTGGCTTTTCGAACCAAGAAACGCGTTTAAGGTGCGCCAGATCATGTAACTTTCGGAAAGTCTGTTAGATTGTACCACATTTTTCCATGACATTTTCAAAATGATACTCGCTTGTTGTAAGGAAGACCCGTCCAAGAAAGTGGTTAACCACAAAAATAAAGTTCTAGACATGTTCTATACATTGATATAAATAAATATAAATATTTTGAACAGTTGTCTTATCTTTGATGACGTGAGACAGTCTAATGTTGACAAATATTTTGAAAAACAGCCTTTGGGGAAGGAGGATTCATCAAATTCTGGATTTCTAACGAAGTTTCCGTTTTATTTGTTTATTCATCACATTTTGTACAATTCCGTAATTAAAAAAGAAGAAAGATAACGCAGGTAGGTAGCGGTGGCATCACTTTCAATTAGCTTGATTACATTTTCCACCCGTTTTGCTATCAGCAGAATGATGTGAGTTGTGTGTTTTAGTGTATTAGGGAAGTGAATTGATACAGTTTTGCTAGTTACTTCCAAAAAATTGAAAAAGTTTCGATTTTTCCCGCCAGTAATGATCGTTCACAAAATTTCGCGCCGAAGGCGCACCAGACGATCTCTCAAACCTTCACTTTCCCATTACTTCAATTCGTTTCTATCCAAACGATTTCGCGCCGAAGGCGCACCAGATAATATCTCAGAGAATTTTCGGCGATATCGCCGCCCAAATCGGCGCGAGCGCTGCCAAAATCGGCGCGCGCGCCGAAGTGACGCCGGTGGTCGCCGGCGCTCCGGCCGATTTACCCGGCGAAAGCGCCGAATCAAGCGGCGCTAACGCCGGATTTTGAGGTGGCGTTAACGCCGATTCTAGGCCGCTGTCCCTTCCCTCCCCCTCGGTCCCTGATCAGGTTATCGATTTTTGAATAATAATATTTATTAAAAAACCAATTTAACAACAAAAATTATGTGTAACAATCGGAGTAACAAATTAGAATTGATTTCGGGCCCTCCTCATTTCCTTATTCGTTGCTCTCATCGAAGTGATCGTCTTCCTCATCTACAGTGTCGCTCAATTCCATCGAAGTTGATGACGTTTTCTTATGAGCAGGTCCAGACATGGCGCGTTTCGAACTTCCTCGCTGAAAAAAAAGTCTAAATTATAGAAAAATTTGGGAGATGGTTACCTTTCTGAAATGAAAGTTTCCACTGCCAGGGGATGGGCCTGCCGTCTTCTTGATTTCCAGAACTGTTCTCAATGTCGTCCTTTTCTAAAATTTCCGACTACAGCTTCTCAAATTTCTTACTGTAAATATCACTTACCTTGTGTTTGACTTCTTTTTTGTCGTTTATACATCTCGAATCTGTAAATAATTCGAAAGTAGAGTGAAAATATGAAAATTATAATAAAAAACTGAACAAATAATGAGCCAACATGGATCTGCGTAAGTAAGCATTCCAAGGTCCGGCCAACGAACGGCATAAACGCCGTATCCTGGCCGCAGCTGCGCCCTTCCCTGGCCGCCTCCTCTCCGCCCGGCGCGATTGCGGCGCTTTCGCCGATCTGAAACTTCTTGCTTCCTAATCCTGCGCCGTTCGTTAATCATTCGGCGAAAGCGCCATAACAGGCGGCATTAATGCCGATTTCAGCGGCGCTTACGCCGTTTTGACCGGCGCTTACGCCATTTCGACGGCGCACGCGCCGAACCTACGCCAAAAATTCTCTGAGATCTCAAAATTTAATGAACCCACTTTTCCCAAATTCTGACCTCTTCCAAACCTTCTTTCATCCCTCCATCCCGATTAAGAGAGAGTCCCCTCTACCCAATCCAGTCGCCCCCCCCCCTCTCCTGGTGCACTAATAAATTTATAACTGCTATTGTCGTATTAGCATATTAAGGTTGTCTAGTACCCACTCGACACACCGATATATAGAATATGGAAAAAGGCGAATCGTAAACATTTTATTAGCCATATAAAGATTATTGTTCTATATATGTCGGTGGAATTTCGAAATTAAAGGATTTGGATTTTTGTTTTGAAATTGAAAATTGGAGTTGGGAGGTTTAGAATTTGAACTTACCTATAAGAGTAAGTTGATTGATGCTTACAAATTAAAGTGAAACCTTTTAATTGCAAAAAGTTTGGAAAAAAGACCGGTTTCGAGATTATCACATGATTTTTTCAAATTTTGTCCATGATTTTTGTAATTAACGACGTTTCTCTACAAACACTCAATAGCCAAGTAGGTAGGTTCCACTTCAATTCAAGACATAGGGTCTAACTTTTGGCCTCATCTTGAATGACAACAAATTTTCATAAAAAGTAAATATAAGTCTAATTGAATTTGGGGAAAATGTATGGGACTGTAATTATAAAAGTTCCATGAACATTTGTGCATTTTCTGAAGGTTTTTTGATTATCTGGAACGATTACCTTAGTTTCCCAAGCGACACATGTTCTAGCATCCTCTATTGATAGTGAGTGTTCCATTTCAGTAGTGCTAGCCTGGGGCTGTTGGTTTGAAAATTTTACCTTGAAAATTTTTTCACCATTTTGTTCAATCAGCCCGAAACGGGTCAACACGCGTAATTGAAACTCAATCTTGTGAGCTGAAAATACACCAAAATGTAGATCTCGACGAGTTCCATGGATGGGACCTACTAAGGCCCGAATACTTACATATTCGTTAATATGCCGCGGGCCTGACTAGAATGGCGTTTTTTGGCACTTTCTGCCTCCCGGCGGCTTAATAACCACAAGCCTCCCGACGTATAGTATGTCATAGACATAGAACTCGCCAAGATCTACATTTTCGTATATTTTTCAGTTCATAACATTGCGTTTCAAGCGAGTAAGCGTGTCGGTCCGTTTTGTCCCGGTTTGCAAGTATGATTTTTACTTGGTACGTTAACATCACCGCTCCTACAACTGCGCCTCGCCGAAATCTTCTCGAGAGTGAATAACTTTAAATTGCTATTCTGCCAATTGCAAAATTTTACTGTTACCGTGAAACCTACAATAGAAGTGTCTCCAACAAAGTCAAAAGAATTTTGATGAAACGAATCAACAGACCGACATAAACCCTCCAACTTTTGTACTGAACCCATCCACCCTGCAAACTTTCTCACTCCTACCAGCCCCTATCTACACCATTGATCTCTAATAAAAACATGCTTATCTCCCTTTGCCAATCTTACAGTACCTCTCACTCCTCTCATTAATTATAATAAGTTCATTCCGATCGAAGGCACGTGATCCATCATAACAAACACCTAATCATACATATACATATGTACATTCTCTATCGCACCGTCACTCTGTAATTATTTAATGCCACCTCTACTACTACTCACCGCACCTCTGATTTTTATCGGGTATAATGTTTGTGTAGGTGGTGGCCCGGAGACGTGAGAGACGCAGAACTTGAATTTTATGGCTCTTTTTCCCTCGTTTCTCTTCTATTTTCTGTCCGTCCGTCGGAGGACGTTTTCCACGTGTAACGATCATTCGTCTCCTTCTCTTCTTTGTGTTGCAAAATGTTTTGGAGGTTGTTTTCTTTTGTGGCGCTTTGGAAGTTTTGCTTCTAGGCAGGGCTGCTATATACCCTGAAATATATTCTCTATTCTGAAATTCTCACGAAGCTCTTCCCATTTTTTGACTGTCCGAAATCTGAATATTGTCAATTTCTTTTTGTTGGTCTCCACAAACTTCATGTTTACCATTGATCAAATGTTTCTGTGACCGTGAGTTCTCTAGCTTCCTCTAGACTTCTTGACTTTTGCCACCGTCAATCAGAATGACCGCCAAAATTAGGCAAGGCTATCTAAGCGCTTGTCCGTCAAGACTTCGACACAGAATCATTCTCGACATGAATTTTCGACATTGAGTTTCTTCTTGGAAGTGAATTTTTCCGTAGGATGTGTTTTAGTTTTCGAGTAAGTTTTCGAGTAAAACCTACGGCAAAAATCCAGAGGGCCTCTAATCACTACCGGTGGCTTTTTTCTGTAATACGATAAAACCATCTTGGACCTTTTTAGAATTTCTGACTTTCTAGTTTCTAATGAGAGCTTCTTCAATTAAAACATTTCTGAAATGCGGATGTCATGGTCATTCTAAACCTACTGCTAAACTTTCAGTTAGTTTTAAGAAATCTGAGATACAAGTCCTTCAGTCTACTTTTAAAAAAGACGGTAAAAATCAAGAGTTCCGGATATGAAACAGTTTTAACTCGGTTCATATTTGACTCAAAATCTACTCAAGTTCTACTCAAGTTCTAAAATCTTTGAAATTCTCTAGTCTTAATCTTTCCAGCCATACACATTTCAGTTAAAAACTTTGATTATTGGAGTTTTGGAGTTGACCTTGGAAAACTATGACTAGATTAATTAGGCACGTCTATTTCATGCAAAATACCGTAATGCTATTAAATAAAACTAACACCTTTAAGTATTCCGAATTCTCTGATAAACTGGGCTTCCAAAAAGTTTGACATCTCTCGATTCTCTCTTACAGAGGAAGTTTTTGGAAAAACGGTTTTATAAATTTGATTGTAGGTTTTTTCGACTACGGTGAGTCCATTTCTGCCAACAAAACCGGCTAAATGTCTCTGCGAGCCTAGTTATGAGCTCTCAAACTTTTAATATAGTAAGCTTTTTCACATGGAATTCCAAATCCGCAAATAGTTTACGCAAAGATGTTCTCCTTTTTAACATACAAGCACAGGTGAACCGCTGGTGAACAGTTATGGAACCGCGCGGTGACGTAAATGCGGCCGATTTGGAATTCCATGTGAAAAAACATATCCATTCGAAAAGTTTGAGAGCTCATAGTTCGGCTCGCTGTGACATTTAGCCGGTTTCGACTGCAGAAATGGACTCTACACGTAGTCGAAAGTGCCTATGAGCAAATGCATAGATCGTTTGAAAGCCCGTCTCCAAAAGCTTCCATTGTTAGCTCTTCGACGGCGGTTTAAGCCAGAAATCGGCACTTTGTCATTTGCCTTTCGAACATTTTGGTGTCAAGTACCCATCTATTTCCCATTTTTCCCAAATGGGCGTGTCCTTCGGTCATCAGGTCAACCCTTTCGTCCCGAGGCACCTGTTGTCCTCCTTTTCACTCCATCCCTCCTCCTTCTCCATCGACGCCATTTGTGTGTCCCCTCCGTCCGTGTGTGTATGTGTGCCCACAATCCGACAACACCAATCACAACTCTCTCTCTCTCCATCTCTCTATTCTTATCTTTTCCCAATGACGGCTGTTCTTATTACTACTTCTCCAGGTCCCTACCTCTTCGCAACTGCTACTATTACTCTTAATCCGGCACCCCTAGATCCCTATGGCAACAAAAGCACATCCCCAGCTTTCTTATTTCTATTTTTAAATCCTGCTACTCCCTATTACAACTAGTATTCCCTAATATCGAGCACCCCGATGTTGTTCTGACTGTTTCCATAGCTTATAATGTCTCAAAAATGCATATAAGCTCGTGAACAACAGGCAGGACAACTGGTCTTTTTGGTGTGCATTTTGATGAAAGTGGTGAGTTTTTTTTGTTGAAATTTTTTGTAGGAAGCTGTGATCTACCATGTAAAAATGGAAGCTTGGTTCCTTACTAGATTAGCAATGAGGATTCTGAAAACTTGAGATTCAGAAAATTTCGAACAGAAGAATGCAATCTTTTTCTTTGAAGTGCTCCTTGTGTTCGCTACCCAAACATTCTTATCAAGGTTGACCAGGCTAATACCTTCATCAGGCTACACAAGAGCGGACTGAAAATTTAACAGAATCTTAAGGCACAGTATATCAGGACGCATTGCTGAAGTCACATCCAATTCTATATGTTTTTAATATCCCTCTATGTTGTAGCAACACGACTTATCACGGGTTGGCTCATAACTTTGCTCACAGACGGATCTCAAAGTGGAAATTTATTGCAACTTGAAGATCTTTAAGCACTCTACAGAATGAAACAACCAGTTTGGTATTTGGACTACATCCATAGATAGTCGAATCGCGTGAATGTAGTGTGGCTCAAGATCTCGGAGTCGGTACCTTTGAGCAATGTGAATGTTCAGAAAATAGGAGTAGTTGGGATTCTTGTTGTGAAACGTTATAAGCGTTTATATATTTTATGTGACGCAAGCAAACAGTAATTCAATAGATTTCGAATGGTAGCAAAATCATGTCTGTACGGTGAGTTTGAGCCGAGTTATGAGGTTTTGAAGTTTTGACGCATGTGCCCCACGCGCTGCGAAGCTTCTAAAGTTTTTCAGTGGCCTAACACCTTGTGTGGACATATATGACGTCATGGTGATAACTGATGGTAAGCGAATTCAAAGGACCGCAGGTACCCTCATGGTTTCGCTACGTATAATCTCCTGATGATGCTTGGTTTCTGACCACATTCACCAGCATCAGACATGGTTTGAACTGAATACCGTCAGAATCTTCAGCTCTAAAAGTCTTTTAGAGCCGAACTCATCACACATTTCCTTTTTCAGATTTACCTTAAAGAAACGCATTTTTCGCGTCTAAAGTTCTATGACGACAGATCTTCATACCTATCTGAATTCGGAGTCTCAGCCCTACTGTAAATAAATAAGAACTTATGTACTGTTACAGCAAACCGTCCTTTTATCAAAAGCGACAATCTGTTTCTAAATTACGGAAAACTTGCGCATCTCGATAACCGCAACAAAATTTTTTCCTAATTTCTGACCACCGTTCTCAAGATTCAAGTTCAACAAATTTCAGCAACAAGTCAACCCGATTTCCACTCAATTCCAAACCTTTTTCCTCACTCTATCTCTATCCCATCTCGTTTCAATGTTGCCAAACAAACGATTTCTTCTCCTTGCATTCTTTTTTCACCTCAGATCTTGTGCAGTGTCTTCTTCTTCTTCTTCTCCTCTTCCTTCCAATCCTCTCTTCTGTTTCATTGTCGCCGCGCGCACGTCTGGTGAGAGTTGAGATTTATGGGTGCCATTAACTCTTTACCCCTCCTCTTCTTTTCTTCTTCTTCTTCTTCTTAGATTATCCTTCTGTGTGTGTGTTTGTGTGGCAAAAAGAAGAGGAGAAGAAGGAGGAGCGGCCTGCAAAATGATACAATTGAGCACTGGAAGAAACACGAAAAAAATTGGGAAATTGAATAAGGGGAATACCGGCACACAACAATAGGGCTGGAGCTAAATTTGGTATTTTCACAAGTGCTCTAGAGACTATCTGGAACACTGCTACTATTGTCACAGAGAGAAATTCATAAAAATCAGGTCCTCATGCCTCCGATTAAGCAAATCTCATATATAAAATGTGGACCTAGGCTTTCAGATCACTGGATTCTGAATGATGATTTTATTTTTATGTAAAACCAGAAGTAATTTCCATCCTGGGAAAACTTCGGTATAAAAGTTTCAGAGTTTCAAAAATGCCGAATATACTTTTCGAGAATCCGAGGAAGGAAAAGAGATTCTGAGTCAGAATTTGTATATTCTGATTCTGCTTGATCATTCAGAACAGAATACGGTGGAATATCTCTTTTTCCTTCTTCTTTCTTTTTCTTCCTCGAATTTTGAAAATCTGGGGAAAAAAGAAGAACAATGAAGAAGAGATTCTGGAGTCAAATTTATCTTATCTGTCTAAACTACACTACTATTCACTATTTTTACCGATTCTGAATCCGAAAAAACCAAAATCTAAGAAATTCGAAAAACCATTTTCTCCCCCGAATTTTAAAAATCTGGGGAAGAAAAAAGAACAACGAAAAATAAGTTTTTTTTTTTAATTCCGTCTTGTACTGGGAATAGCAAATTCCAAAGATTGTGCTCAACAATTCGGTGTATACTGTATTGAATGTGAAAGTTTAACATCAAAGTTTCTTTTCCGTAATAACTTCCTGAACACAAAAAGTCCGGGAATTACAATTTCAGATTTTCGGATACAGATAAATACATCAACATAACATCTGGATTGTTTTGATCAACGCCTCAATCCAATCACATATGTGTCTGCACAAGTTCTCAAATTTCAATTACACTTGTACTTGCACACAGACAATTAACCTTGAAATGTGTCGCAAGTATGATTGCGAAATACAGATGATTTTCAAGATTAGCGGAAGGCTATAAATACAAGTTCACTCGGAGTGTTCACATCGAAATTTGACTACTTTGACAAAAATCTACTGACATATTACAAATGACGTCTAATCTTGGCCAGCTGGAAGTTATGTTGGAGCTTCTGAACCAGCAATTAATAAGGAATACAATCGAGATCTTTCAGGTATGTTCTTTTCAAAAAATTAAGAATGTTCTAAGAGAAACATTGAGACGTTTTTGAACACCTGCTGAGGATGTTGCTCTTTTGGCACATTTTTAGTCGCTTATTCTTTCATGTGATGAAAACGATCAACTCAACAAATTGGAGAGGAAACATTTACACTCTTTGGTTCCTGCAGAGTTGAAAACACTTTAGAACAGTCAAATAGATTTTTTTTTAACTTTGAGTGTAAGTATTATCGAAATAAAAAAGTTCCGACATTTTTCACCGACGCGTGTTTGCGGACTCAGTGCAAAATTTAATAATTTAGCACTGAGTCCGCAAACACGCGTCGGTAAAAAATGTCGGAATTTTTTTGTCGCGGCAATATTTGCTCCTTATTTATTGAAAAGCAGGGTTTTCAAATGGGAGTTGAAGTCTGAAAATGGTGAAGTCTAACAAATAACTGAAAATGATTGAGAAGGTGATTGAATTGTATAATTATTTTATATTGTTGATACCGTATGACAGTGAGTCTTATTCCAAACCAGGCAGAATCATGAATTTCTCAAAAGTGTAAAAGTCTCCTTAGAATTTCCCTAGAACCTCAACACGACAGTATTCGCTCTTACCAATTTGTAACAAAACAATAACCGAGGAACCTTCTAAAACAAAGGTCTTCTTGATTGTTGACAATCAGAAAAATATACTGTAAACCTGTATCAAAAGGTCAGGCTCATCTATTGTTCCAACAGCCCTAAATGTATACTGCCTATAGAACTTTTTGGTGCTCTGTTCATGAGGCTATTCAGCTCCTTTGCTGTAACAAAACAATGAAATTTCTCAAGAAAAAAGATGAGTTCAGAGGAGTATCCTTTTATTAAAGGGGAATTTCTTTTGTTACTTCCTAAAATAACTATTCTCAGCTAGCTCTTCGCAGTGATTCATTCTCCCCTTACCGCAATCTTTATCCACTTGACATTGCCCTGATGAGAGAAACAATAGAATAAGAACATCGTGTACATCTTCACTATTGATATGCAAATTAAGGACAACAGTGAGGAGAAGAAGAGCATTCTCCACACTTTTATTCAGTATTATAACATAACTCGTTTCATTGAACTTTTGAATTTTCTTCATTCTACTTTCTACTCTAATTAGTCTCATTTTATGGAGATGAGTGTTTTCTCAAAGCAAAGCAGAAAAAAAATGAAATGTACTCACTCAATTAGTTTCGTCTGTTTCTTCGATTACCCTTATTTCTTATTTCAGTTAAAGATGTGTTCTGGAAATAAGCCCATGTTTGCTTATTTTCATTTTATTGAACTTGAGCAGTACTTTGTTTTCTCATTAGTTAAATTCCGAATTTTTCAAGGCATAAAGTTGAAATTGTTCTCTGTAGATTCATTTTTACATGACTTTAATAGTTTTTTTTTACAAGATAACGCTTGATCAATGTCAGAACACTAACCGCAGTCTCTTTGATTGAATTTTCGAACCTAGATGCGGGTTTTCAAATCGAGACTCTAGTTTTTTGGTATCACACTCATTGCAAAAATCATAAGCACATCCGAAATCTGGATTCGAAACTGAGTATAGCATATTTCCTGTTGTTGAAATTAATGAGACTCCTGTTTGAAACGACTACTCTCGACTTCCAAAATATTACAGAAAATTGAAGTTCAATTTGAATCGGAAGACCTACTCTTTGCAATATTATCCCTGAAACTATGTAATTTTGAAAATTGAGAGATTTGAGTTCTAGTCTCAAAGCGTGAAGTCTTCACTCCAAAACTTTTTCTATGTATAGGATTTCAGACTAATACTTTTTACTATTATTTTTAATAAATATTGTTTGAATCGAGGTTTCGTTAAAGGCGTATTAAGGCCGATTCTAATGGTTTCATATTGTAATGTGAACATTCCCGAGAGTTCCTTTTCAAATTTAAATAATATTTAATTTGGTAAATAACTCGGTGAAAGCGAGTGGCGCAAAATTTGGTCAGCGAAATGGCCGAGAATATTTGCGCCTAGAAATTCGAATTCGTTTAAATTCGGCCGTTTTGATTTTTCGAATTTTAAAGGTATTTTCAATCATTTATGTTGTTTTCAAGAAAAACTTGGATAGGGGAAAAAACAATGAAAATCTCAGAAAACTGAGAAAAAACAAAAATCCTGAAATGAAATTTATAGAATTTTCTAATGTCTTTTCAGTAACCAAACTTTCCTCCACTCGGTCTCAGCTGGTTTTAGACTGAATTAAAAAAAAACTTCTTTTGGAATAAGCTCACAGGTACTTCAAAAATCTACATTTTGAGTGGTAATCAAACTCGTTTTCAGATAGATTTTCTTAGATCTGGCTCCAAACTTTTTCCGGTTTTTGAAAATTGATTTGTACCAAAAACACTTGCTCTCTGGAATACCCTTTTGAAAAATATAGGGGAATTCGGCAGCCAGTTTTGAATAAACTGATTTCGATATTCCTAAGATTTGGAAAGTACCGTCCCAGAATTATTTCCCATGTTCTCCTCAATTGATTTTGACTTTGACTTCTTCTCTTCACAAAACAATTTCAAATTTCTTCACTCATCCCCCCTCCAATAGTCACTTTACCCCCTGCCGTGCATTGTCTCTCCCATTTCGTCCTTATTTTAAAAGTGCGGGGTACTGTAGCAGTCCTTTATGTCTTGAAATGAGGCATCTAGATCCTCTCTCACAAATCTCTATTTTTTGTTGTCCTAACATTTCTTCTTTGTATCATTATCATCGATATCACAAATTCCTGTCATAATCCTTCGCACCGATTCTCTTTTGATGTTCACCGCCTATTGCAATTAGTCATGTCAAAAGTTATCACGCGAGGGAAGGTGTAAGAATTGTGATGATAATCATCTAATTGGGAATGGGAAGGGGGAGGAGAGATTGTTGTTTTACGGTGAAGGATGTCTAGTATTTACGTTTCACTAAAGAAATTTTTACCAGAAAGTTTTATACTCTGGTTATACTGTAATAGGGTGTTTTAATTTTTGAATGTTACGTTCACAAAATAACAAAAATTCTGATGTTTTGGTTCCGACAGTCTGGCAAAACGTCTAGAAAATTTTTGGACATTCCTAAGATGACATTAAAAATGCCTGTGAAAATTCCCAAGTTGCGAATCGGGTCAAACGTTTTTCCTTAGGGTTTCTAGTCTATCGGTAACCAGCTGAAAGTTATTCACCGTCCAGATTTTCCTAAATGTTTTCTTGTCTCTCTGGTTTTTTCAAATTTGTTTTCTGTTTGCGTTGATCTTCCACAAATGTCTACTTGAAAATATACGTGAGTAATCATTTTAGTAAGTTCCACACTTTGCTCGCTTTCATTCCAAATATAGTTTTTGTTCTTCAAAAGTTTACCGTTGCAGTCAACAAAAAAAACTGACTTACTTTTGTGTTACTGTTCACCAAGTAGCTAGGCTGTATGCTCTTTAGTTGCCCGCGTATAAATACGGGGTGATAGGGTCCTGATAAAAATAAGACCACAAATACACAGTTTCTTACAATAAATTTACTTTATTGCAAGAAAAAAAGAATAAAAAGCAGTAACTTACAAAACAAAAGTCAACAGCACAAACGCTAAAATCAGAACTAACTCTGAAAAGCCAACCGACTTCAGAAACTTCTTTTGCCACGTGGCGTACACGTGTTCACGTGAACTGACGCACTGAGGTTACGGTAGGCGCGTGAGGCTTTGGCGGAGTGTCGTTGCGTATTTATTGTGAGGACTCGGAGAACTACAGGGTTATGAGGGTACCTTGCCACCGGCAACTCTTTTTTTTTAAAGCTTACACTATTCTTTTTAAAATTCTGCAATACAGCAGTTGTCATAAATTCTGTCCGTCTAAGGCTTGAAAATGATGTATTCCTATTAGAAGTTTTAATCTAATAGGAATAGATACGTGTTCCCAACAGACCTAAAGAAAATCTGTTTGATATTCTTTATTTGAAATATGTTGTCGTATCAAAAGCCCTAATATTCAAACTGAATTCATGCCGATGGTTAATCTATTGGAATCAGCGCTGGGGGAACTGTTTAAGTGGGTGGTTCAAAATTTTGATAATTGGAATAAGAACAAAATAGTTCAGGTAAAAAAACACTCTGAAACACGATGTTGTCTTATAACTTTTTGGGTTACTTAATTATAGTTGATCCCTGTTTCAAATAGTTTACGTTTCAAACAACCACTCAAATGATTTACCCAGCCCTGATTGGAATCTCCTGAACATTTTTTTGAAGCTTCAAGAAAGTTTTCGATATTGGGGTACTAAAACTTGCCGATTGGAACCTATACTTGATAATAAACTATAAAATCCTAGGTTTCTTTTTGCATAAGGAAAATCCTGAATTTAAAGTTTTGAATTTCGTTACTTACTTAATTTGGCTGCCAATGTTCTTCACAACTATCCTTTTCCCTAAAAGTTCGAGTTTCCATCCCTACCCCATGTTATCCATGTTCTCCATCCCATCGTCGTATTCTCTAAGCCAGTCAAACACACACATAATTCTTCTATCCTTTCTTCCTTCACTCGACACACATGCTCACATCCCATTCTTTTTCTTGAAATTCTCCCAGTTGCCGACTCTTTATTTGCATCTGTCTTCTGAAGAGATTACGGTAGCCGTCGGGTTGTTCACGCCCCATATGTTTCCTGCTGTGTTTGGCACGAGCGCCCAATAATAGATGTGTCTGTCTGAAGAAGGAGAAGAATTTGGAAGAGAAATAGAATTGTGAGAATTGATATTTTTAAATCTTGGGTTTTGGTGAACTTTTTGGGATATTCTGGCTTTCTTATATCGTCTCGGAGCTCAATTGCGAGGAGAAGAACGTAGTTTTTAATTTTTGAAATAAATACATATGTGAATGCACTTTGTTTTAATAATTTTCAATTTCCAGCTATTTCCTTATGAGCTATTTTGTTAATTTACTACATCAACGTTTTTATTAAGGCAAGGTACATGTTTACCTATACAGCAGAGTCGTGCGAGAATAAAGACGAAAGTAAGACGAAAGTGAAATTATTTTCGACAGTATGAAACTGGCGTCAATAGGGCAAAGTAAATTAGTTGTATTGAAGGTATAGCTATTCATCGAGCATAAAGAATCCAACATTTTTCTCATCTGGTACCAGTGGACCTGAAAAAAGCTCCACTTCCGATTTCCGTTTTCAGCTGCTTTTTCATGTCCACTGGTACTAGATAAGTGAAATTTTGGGATTTGTTATACTCAAAGGGTAGTTATATTTTCAAAACAACTCATTAACTGTGTCTTATTGCCTTCAGTTTCATACTGTCGAAACAAATTTCACTTCCGTTTTTACTCCCGCACAGCTACTGATTTTATATCTAGTGAATCAGATCTGTGGTAAAGACTTTTCGATTTGTGTACATTGTATAATAACTACACATGATTTACTCAAAACACCTAAACCGTGTTCTGATCACAACAAATACTGAATAAATTTTAAAGTGTTGCACCACAAGGCTAATTACTTTATTCTATTGTCTGTCGATGCATTCCATAACCAAAGCCTTCAATTTTTCTGGATAACAGCTTTTAATTACAGAATTAAAGATCATGCGGCGAGTTTGACTATGCCATACAATTCTAGAGAGTGTCCAGTGTCCTTACAGAAAAGTTATCATCTACAAAATAGAGCTCTAGTTTTAGACATTGCGAGATTACAGTGCTATTCTAAACGAATATGATATGTTTTGATATCCAGGAGATTATTCCGAGTGCCTAAAATTTTAAAAATCGAATCTTAGGGTTATTCTTTGAGCTAAATCATGCATCCAATGATCCACAAACAGGTCTGGCAAACAGTTCACAAAGCAATCTAACTTTTCTGTTTTCTAATTTATCTAAATTTTTGAAAACTTATCTAACTCTTTTCTACTTTTTCTTTCAAATGTCAAATGACTCAATTAGCTCTTCCTTCCTCCTATCTCAATAATAAATCAACAAAGTTCACATGTGTTGTCCCATCGTGTACTTCTCCCTGTCAATTACCATCAACATTTCCCCACATTTTTCTTCCAACTGACCAACTTCCGTCAGCTCTCAATTCATTTGAATTCGCAACATTTTCACTTTCCGGTTCTTTTTCTTTGTTTCACTCCTCTTGTCCTTTCGTCAATTTTGAAATTTAGATTCCAAAAGGGGCGGAGTCTGGGGAGAGGGTTACGGTATGGAAGGGAAGGAGGAACGAGTCGGAAGAGCTCAATGTTCGAAATATGTTTGTTTTTCTTATGTGGTTTTTGAGAAAACTACTTCGCTAACAAAGTTTTGAGATTATTTTCAAGAAGTACAGTAATCTTCTAATACAAAAGTTTTTGCGCAGTTTCCAACCAATAAAACAGCATGAGTGATATTCAATACCGGACAGGTAGCAGTGGATTTCGAAAGTTTCTAACACTCATTAAGCATGGCTTGTTGGCTATTTATCTTGATTATCTTTCACCTTGTTGCAATCCTCACCGAGATACGCTAATCCGTGTTTGTAATGCTATCCTATCTTCTTGATCAGAATTCCGAAATTTGAGGGGTATCTACTAAACTCAACAATAAACATTTTGAAGCAAATATTCCATCGAATACACCACTTTTTCAAAAACTGTGCCAGCGTTCGTTTTTTTCGTAATTTTTTGAATCTTTAACTTTGTCGAAGTAAGGTTACAGAATAATTATTGACCTCATTTTTTCTCATCAAAATCTACACATCGACATTGAAAAAATTAGTATTTCGTAAACGGTTAATCACAAATCGGTTCATTCGAATATTTCAATAAACTTTTATTAGTCAGCCAGATGAAGAATTATCTGGTTATCACGAGTTGTAATTTATTTTTCAAGAAGTATTTCAAAATTAGACGGGTTTCTTGAGTTTTGAATAAGTGGATATTTGCTCCCGATTAGAATTTGTGAAAGATAAACATTCCAAGATTGCCTAGATATATTGGATAATGGAAATTGGTACATAATGAAGAACTACAAGTTTCAATTTTCACTGTTTTGATTTTCAGCAGTTGCGGAATCAATTAAATATGGGATCGTTCTTGGTTTACTTTGTTGAAATTATTACTGTTCCTCATGACATGAGTCATTTTTCATTCAAGTTTAAATTTGAATCTCATCTCCGCTTTTCCATTGATCCTCGATCCTACTGTGATTATCGTACAATTATTGGTAAACCAACAAATTCTTCTATTGAACCATGCCTTAGCATGATGATAGTAAAATTGTGTGCTTTACGATTGACAACTCTTTGAAACAGTTTCTTTCTGTAAACTTTTCGGCTATTGAAGTTGAAAAGACCCAAATTATCACCACGTCAAAATAAGATTGTGAGCCAACACTTTTAATCTTGAAGCATTTTCTGAAAAAGTGGCTAACTTTAAAACAACTTCAAAGCCCTGTTAAACTTCGAAGAAGTCAAAAAAAGGTAACTGCTCTGACGATTGCTGTATTATCCAGGTTATCCTAATCCAGTTTGATTTTTTTCGATTCAAAGGTTTAGTTAGCATTATAACCGAAAATTCTAGAAATATATTGATAACAGTATATTACTTTATCCCTCAATCGACCTCCCAGCGTAACGCAGGCACTACTAATATGTAGTTGACTGGGTGCTTTTCTTGGAGCTAGGTTGTTTCTGAATTATCGTTTTTGCAAATGGGCAATGATGAGCATATAGATGACAATAAAAATCTGAAGTCCACTGAAACCCTGAACTCCGAACCTCTATATTTCTAGTCTCCCCGTGCCCCACAATTCTTCATTTTTCAACGTCATCTATCCCGTTTCCTTCAATTTCCTCCCATTCTTTTTCTTTCCTCTCCCAATGTATTCATTACTTTTTTCGACTCAATCCCGTCTCCATTTGATTAATGAACTCCCTTTTCCTACTGTAACTCTTTTTCCTCACTACATTTCCGTTTCTCTCAAGAATCGAAGAAGAGAAATTGAAGAACATCAATTTGTTTTTTTTGGGATCCCTACCCAATTTCTTCTGGTTTCGTGTACATAAATGAGTAATCGGATGTCATTCATTCCACACACTTTTTGCAGTTTCCTGACACTCATAAATCACAGTAAAAGAGAGAAAATTGAGAGGGACAGAGGAAGTATGTTTATCTTTTTTCGAGTTGCATCACCGGAATTCTGACTAATCACTGAATGATTTATTTATTATTAGGTTGTGTTACGTAATGGTTATTGTCTTATCTTTAGATGAGGTGTGAGGTGAAGAAGGATCCTGAGAGATTCTGGAGGGCGATATGGAGTTCCGAGTGGATACCATCTTGACAGTTTCGGGTGTGACGGGGGAGAGCAATAAAACTGTCAGACACATGAGGGGAGATCACAATGTAAGGCAAAACTTTAGGTCAGCCCATCGAGAATTTCAGTTCTGATTAATGTTTTGATGGTTTTCAGGTCTGAAATCCAGCAACAAGACTTTTGAGTTGGTTTCGATGAGTCACTACTTTTACAAGAAAATGTCTTACAGAATCTGATTATGAGTCATGTCGTGGTATCTAACGTAATTTGAGCTCCAGAAGTCTTTCAATAGATCTGGATTTGTTTTCCCGTAACAAATTTCAAAATGAACAGTTTGCTTAACAATCGACACTGAAACATAACCACTAACTGCCAACTGACTAGGAAATGGTCTATACATAGTACGGGATTTGAAATGTGAAACAAATGTTTCATAGAAATTTTTGCACTGATTCCGAATCTGTGTTTCGTTTTTGCAAAGTCCTTCTTTGAAAACGGTAATCAGGTTTTTGTGAGCACCCAGTCCTCAGACATCCCTTGTTAATTTAGGACCTTGAACTTGTTGTTAATTTAGTGACTCATCGAAACCAACTGTTTTGTTGCTTGAATTCAGGCTTGAAAGCCATCAAAACGTTAGTCAGAACTGAAATCGAAGATTCTCGATGGGCTGGCCTAGTTTTGCCAATTTTTTATTCTGGGATACCGTAACACAATTAATGCAAATTAAAATCATTGAGCATGTGCTTTTTACGACACCCGACGGGTACTTGGCGCCAAATTCAAATTTCAATGTTTTCGAATTTTTTGAAACTTCTTGAATTTTTTCGCGAAAAGGTCAAATTTCCAGCTATTATTTAGAATTAGAAGAAATTTTGAAAAATCATCAGAAATGTTTTCGATGAACATTTTCGATGGCAAATTGATAAAGTTTCAAAACAATTTTTAAAAATTGTTTTTATTGTTTAAAGCGGAAATTCATACGGTTAACTTGGAACCTGCGATTTTTTCGGATAGAGTGACAGAAGCCTAATTTCAGCGAATTCTGGATTTTGAAGTTTACTATCCCATTTCAATAACCTTTTCTCTAGCTTTATCTTCTTTTATTCTACGATTTTCCCTTTCATTTCAAGTTTTACGCCTAAAACAACCAGTTGGAGCCCATTTACAGTGAACAGAATTTCAGAAGGTTCTAGAAATTAAAAAAAATATACCTCATCAGGATTAGGCTAATTATTATTGTACGAATGGAAGTCTATTCCAGGTTAGTAGAGTTTATGACGGAAATTAATTCCGGTACCTTTTGTCAGGCAATTAATATGGCGCGTTTTGAGTCCTCCTGCACTCGTGAATTCTGAAACTCCAATTACCGTATTCCCTATGTACATAAATACATGTTCTATTAAACTCAAATCTTTGCTATCTTGCAACACAATTGCTATTTTAGAGCCACTCCATCCTTCCAAAATCAGACAAGTTCCTAAAATTGAGTCTAAATTCTCAATCTCTGACAACTTCTCCAATGGGAAAAAGAGAGTCGTCCGTTATGGCGGCGAAACTTAAAAGCCGAAATTCATTCTCTCTTCTTCCCGTCCCGCTTCAAAACTCTCGAAGAGAAGCTTACGGTACCTGTCGTTCTCACCCCATGCCCATCTCTTCTCTCGTTGTCAGTGATGAATTGAGAAAAGGGGCGAGAGCAGCAGTGAAGTCTTCTCGCTCCACGGGACCACCTCTTTCATCTTTTGCCGCCAGAGCATGCTCCACCCTTCTTACACGTATATCAGTGGAGAGGGGGGGGGACCTCTCTGCGTTTCCTCGTTTTCTATAGTGAGTGCCGCCCGGATTAGAAGACATGAAGTGGCAGAAAAGAAGGAGGAGGCAAAGGAGAAGACAATAGAGGATTCCGATGGCACAACGAATTCGGCAACATTTCATTTTTATTAGGTCATTGACAATTTTAATGTAGGGGGTAGAGTTGTGATTTAGGGGAGTTTTCTGGTAGATAATGTAGTTCAGTGGGCCAAGAAAATATGTTCCTTCTGGAAAAGAGATTTTGGAAAGTTTCTCTTCGTTGAGCATCTGGTACTATTCAAACTGCAGAAGTTTGTTTCCAAGGTAATTCTGGTTTTCTGAAACTCAATAATCGCTTTTTTTGGCCCGATGTACTGAGAATGAATTTCTTGACAGAGAGCGTAAAAATTGAGATTTTGAAGGTACGATTTCTAGATTCTGTTTTTGAAATCATTGCTCCGAAATGTTGGTTTACTAGACAAATTTCGCAGTTTTTAAGTCGGGATTGTCATAACTGGAGGTTACAGTATGTTTAAGTTTTACCTTGGCGTTTGGGGGTGTAGGTTGTGCTTTTTACGGTTCAGGTTTTAGGCCGCGGCTTCTGAGTTAGAAAATTCTAGGATATGGTCTTTAAAGAGGGACACCGGTATTCCAAAAATCGAGATTTTTGATACGAATCGACTCAGAATGTTGTAGAAAAGAGAAAAATCTCTTGGAGCCAGGTCCAAAAATTCGTCTAAAACGAGTTATGAGGCCTCAAAGTGTCAAAAAAAGGCCTCTCGCCGTGAAGATTTGCCTTATATTTCAAAATTTTTTCATGTTCACGGCGAGAGAATTTTACTTTGAAAATAAGGCAAATCTTCACGGCGAGAGGTACTTTTTTGACACTTTGAGGCCTCATAACTCGTTTTAGACTAATTTTCGGACCTGGCTCCAAGAGACTATTCTCTTTTCTACAACATTCTGAGTCGATTCATATGAAAAATCTTGATTTTTGGAATACCGCAGTCCCCCTTTAACAGTAATTTTCAGACCGGAGCTTCTGAAACTCTTTTTTTGACAACGTTTTGAGATTATCGCTTTCCAAACCATTTCAGTCAAATTTTCGTTATTTATCCAGCTTGCTCCAAAGCTGGATCTCCAAGTTTAATTTTTCGGATAAAAGTTTTCAAAATCACAAATTGTGTAATAACTTCCAACGACAGCCTTTCTGTATACTCTCATATTTTCTTTCGTTTTTGAAATCATCCAGCTTCTATGGGATCAATTTTTACTTTCAAAGTTAGCAATGGGATTCTGGAAATTTAATTATTGATTCCATTCAAAGACTTGGTTTTCTAGACTTTCTTTGACTGAAAGATGTTCCACTTTTACGGTGAAACTAGAAATTGAAGACTTTATAAAACATGCCCTCCATCAAAATCAAGTCTCCAGCCGATTTCCGTACGCGCCAAAGGCTCTCCAATTTGAAAAATTTTCCATGAAAACTTCCTTCTCTTTGAAATTCCTGCAATAAACCTGCCAACTGCAAGATGTGTCAATTAGCTACATATTTGATAAGTGACATAGAAACCCCACGCGCCAAAGCCTCCCCAGCCATACCTAGAGACCCCACCAATTATCAACTCTCTTTCCCTCAAGAGGTAAACAAAAAGAGCTCCACCCTCCTAATCCATGACCACCCATGTGAACACACAACAATCAGTCACATAGATTGGAGAGAGAGAGGCTCTCCGATTTATCACCATCATCTCTCCGTTTTCCTTCTTTTTTTCTTTCTTCTGTCTAGCTCAAAAAATTTCATTCGGAAAAAATGTTTCTGACATTTTTTCTACCGTAACCACACCTTGGGCACAGTAAGCCTTAGCCCATATAAAAAAGTGATATTAAGTGGTATCTAATAACATAATTTCTTTTTTATATACCACTTTCTCTGCGTCTCTCCAACTTCCTCTTCCCAATGAAGCCCCGCCCCTTAGCCAATAGAAATAGTGGGCGGGGGGTACGATGGCTAGAGGGGCGCGACGGGAGAGGAGACGTCACATTTTTAACAAATGTTCACTCTCCTCCGACGCGCCTCTCGTCCTCATTTATTATATCACCACGTTTTCTCTCCCTCCCCTCGTTTTTCAAATCAATTCTTATCAATCACTTTCACTCCAGATGACCACATCATCATCGACAACGTCACCTTCTGTGGCAGAAGCCAATGCTCCAGAATCGTCGGCGTCGTCCACGTCGTCGTCTAGCTCCTCATCATCCACATCGTCCACGTCTTCAATTGGGCCTTCTGGAGTGCCTTCGGAATTATCGAGTGTCGGCATCTCGTATGATCAAGCATCCGCAGCTGCACTATCTGCACATTTTGGAAGTTATTACGATCCGGCGAGTTCCTCACAAATTGCTTCGTATTTTGCATCGAGTCAAGGATTAGGAGGACCACAGTATCCTATTTTGGGAGATCAGGTTGGTAGATCAAACTTTTTGAAAATTTTTTGAAGTTTTAGGAGAGAGAAAAAGTTTAGTAAACTGGCCAAAATCAAAAACCAAAAAATCGAGAAACTAATTTTCCGTGTTTAGCCAGTAGGTAAAACGGATAGCCACAAAGTTAATCAATCGGACAAAAACTTATGGCAATTAAGTCTTAATTACCCAATTTATAGTTCGTGAAAGCTCTTAAAGTACAGTTTTTGAAAAATAGTCTAAACAGAAGATCTCAAACACCTCACATTTATTTTGTTTTGAAAATGAGCCGACGAACCTATTTTTAAGTTCTGAAAGCCCAAATTCTAAAATTTCCGCAAAAAATCGCTAAAATCTAACTATTCGAAAAACGCTAATTTCAACCTAGCTGGAATATTTAGAGCTGTCAAATGTTTAAAAACTCAATTTTGAAAAAACTAGGCTAAAAACGGGCGGTCCCAAAAATTTCAATACACGAAACTAATCAGTAAAGTCTTCAAAATTTTCTGAAAAATAAATCGATACTCAAATTTGGATCTTTAATTTCCCGACCGCTCTTGACCGTACTCCAAATTTTGACCACTCTCGCCCGCACTATTCTCTGCTTCTCCCAGACCCATCAATTCCTACGGTGATTAATGGGAAGCCCTTTCAAAAAGTTAAACTTCTCACTCTTCTCTCTCCGCCCCTTTCCTAATTCATTGTTTCGCGCGTCGTCGTTTGCCCAAAAACGGTTTCTCTTTTTTCGATACAAATCAAAATGCATTTGATCAATCGATTTTCACACCTTTGCTGAAAGAGAGAGAGATCTCATTTTTCATCTTCTCTTTTTGTTGTCGGCGGCACGGGCCGCCCAGCGCCCCGTGGCGACTACGATGGGATGATGATGGGAGGAGGAGAAGTGAAACTAAAATTAATGAGAACGAGTTGCGAAATGATTGTCTCCCGGGCGATTCTGATCAGAAAGAGGTATTCGCTTCGATTGAGATTAATGACGTGTCATGGAGAGGAGAAGTTGAGTGGCGAGGTGGTTAGAGAAGGGGGCGGGGCTTATATGTACTTTTGGGAAGTTTCGTCTGGAAACTTTTGACGACTAATAAAGAATTGAACTGTTTGGTACGTCAGTGACAAAGAAGAAGAACAGCTAGTTAGACTGTCCATGGAAAGAATTCTAAAAAGTTGAAATTTAGCAAGGACTCGCTAGCCTAAAATGATCTGAATTAGAGTTGCTGTCTTATGTAAAATTTTACGCTGATTCCGAATATTTTATTTGTTTTTGCAATGTCCTTCAGTGAAAAAAGTTATTCACGGTTTAGTGAGCAACCAGTGCAAGCTTCCCTATAGCCAGCCTAATTTTGAGGCTCTGTTCCACGTGGTCGATAAAAGTTATAGCTCACTTGGGAAACGATAATTTTCCATGCACTACCTAAAAAAATTACCTTTATTAATAGAATTTAGCGTACGATATAGCCAAAAATCTCACGGATGACTTTCCTTCACATACTAAAGGTAACTTCAGCTTGGCTTACTAGCGAAGGCCCCCGAGTGACCGGGGTGTTATTGGACATATCCTATATCATTGGAAAACTGAGAAAACGTTAATTTCAAATATATATTCAATTTTTGCCCCGAGGTCTGGTATTCGAGAAAAATGAAGTCAAAGTTTTGACTTTAGGACGGCTTGTCAGTTTTCCAAACTTGGACCTTATTTTTCTCAAATACCAGACCCCGAGGGCAAAAACTGAATATATATTAGGATTCAGCGTGATTTTTGCTTTCCAATAATATAGATAAAGTCCGCTAACTTGAAGAGTCAGTTTTGCAGTTTATTCTGCCTTAGAACAATCGATTTTTCTAGAATTGGGGAGTGTTTTACGAAAATCTGGTCTTGTTCACTGGCTCAACCGAACCTTTCAAAAGTCGTTATACTATTTTTAGCCCAAACTAGTTACTATGTTCGGAAATCATCAATTTTTAAAACTTTTAAAAAAGTAGTTGGTGGAAAAGTGGTGGAAAAGAAGCGCGAATGGAAGGAAGAGGAGAATAAGACACACGAGAGAGAGAAAAGGAAGAGTTTCAAGATTAATTGTCCCGGCTGTTTGTCTCTCTTCTCTCTGTTAGTAGTGTTTGGATGAGAGTCAGGCAAAGAGAGAGAGAAGATTTTGACCATTGCTATTATTATTTGTACATCAGGAGGTCGAAAATTTAAAATTTTCTAGTAAATCTTCTAGTAAAGGAAAATAGTTTTGAATTGGTTTTGAACTAGAGCTAGTTAGAGGTAACATTCTAGAACTGATATTTTTAAAATTTATCGATTTTCTGATTCTTTAATATCTCTAGTATCTAAGATTCAATTTTTTCTATAAACGAGAAGCCTACCCAGTCTGGTTCAAAAATAGTCTTATCTAGGCCCAGTCAGGCTCAAATTTAGGCCAATCGGTCTCAATTTCTATAATTCGTACCGCCCGTTTTGTTGCTGGTCAAGTTCTGGAGCATATTTTTTTCTGAACCACCCGTTGAAGTCTTACAGTACGTCTCAATTTTAAAATGTTCCACACAAAATTGTTATAGTTATGAAGCTAAAACCATGAGGATTCTGAATCTGTTTTTGAAATTTTTCTAACCCTAAAACTGACAGAGATTCATTGATTTTTATATCCGGCTCCAATTTTCAAATCGTTGTATCTCAGTTCATTGTATACCTTTCCAAAATTTGAAAATTGATTCAGAATCCTCATGTCTTCAGCTTTCTAGGCATACCAAATAACTTTTTCCAGGCCCTCTGCTACAATCCATCAGTCACCGGTGGTCATCACGACTGGAAGCATGTCGACGGTGACGATGACGACGATAAGGATGATGATAAGAAGGGACTTGATGTGGATGGTGATGACGATGATATGGATAAGAGCTCGGGCGGTGCAGTCTACCCGTGGATGACACGTGTACACTCGACGACAGGTTAGTTTCTAGAGCCTAATTGATTGTTTCTGAGTGTGTTGCTCTCCCTCGGAAGGAAGCTACAGTAACCCTAGCTGCTGGGCCCCAATCATTTTGACATGAAGCATACGTCGCGCGGCGCCCGTCTCCGAGTTGACGTGGAAAGCAGAGAGCCCTAAGAAAGGGAAAAAGAGAGAGATGGCATGTCGCGAGCCCATTTATCTTTCGTGTCAAGACCCCCCTCCCCTTTTTCTTTTTGTGGCTGTTTGTTTTCTGGTATCTATAGTCTATATTGAATGGGAGTGTTAGTTGGAGAGCAACAGAGTAAAGGGAATGATAGAAACATGAAAAAAGAATCCGGCGAAAAAGTGTGTTAGATAGGTGTCTAATACCACCACACCCTTCTGGTGAGGAGGGTGCTACCGTAATCTCTAGATACGGTCTCCGCGCGACGGGGCGGCTGTCTCTTTTATGTTTCTCGCGCATGCGCCCCTGAAGACATTGTGTTATCCGGGACAACGATCATCACACCCTTTTTAGTGAAGTTTGTTTGTATACATGGGTGGGGAGATGGCAAGGTTGTTGCTGGAAAAACTTCAAGATTCATAAAACGCGTCTGAGGAGCCCCAGCTGTAAAAGTAGCAGATCCTAGCGCGCCAGGGGCGCACCAGCCCCTTTTCCATTAGGCAATCATAAATCAATGGGTAATATATCTATACGTTACGCAACACATTTGTGATGGCTGGTCCGGGAAATAGTGATGATTTTAGGGTAGAGTAGTCTAGATTTAGAGGGGATTTGGGTCTGCTTAGAAATCTTGTGAGAATCGGAGCTGCTTAGGCTGTGCATCCAAAATCAAGACCTCGGTAAAAGGTCTTGATTTTAACGCTGCTCGATGTCGTTCAGTGACTGTCAGCTGGAATCGGGTCTGCTTAGGTAATGCTTAATATCTGGGTCTGCTTAGAAAACCTGTGGAAACTGGAATCGATTTTATAAAGCGTAATTAAGGTCTGATCAAGTTTGTGAAAAAAACAGAGTTGCTTGAAACTGGAAATTTTTGAAACAGTGTGGGAACTTGGTCTGCTTAAGTGATGCTTGAGATCTGGGTCTGCTTAGAGAGCCTGTTTAAGCTGGAGCTGCTTAGGAAATGCTTCGAGTTTAGGTCTGTTGAGGGAGTTTGTTAGCAGGTACTTGAAAACTTGGTCCTATCAAAACGCAATCTTTTTCAAGTTGTGTCAAAACTGGAGCTTTGATTTCAGCACACCCAGCAAAAAACCTTAATGTGAGGACTTCAGATGCTCTTCTTCCTTTTTTTTCCATTCCCACCAACCTTGTGTAGTCTCCTCATTACACTAATCCCTCCCTCTCATCACAATAGGCCGCCCCAACTTGTCAAAGTATTTAGACTCCACACGATATCTCTTATTGACAGTTGGATGTGCACCTTGCGGCACTTTGTGTTATGTCTCTCCCCGCGGAGCCTCTTTGCGGCTTCTTTTCGGCTCCCGACACTTTTGTGATCGATGATGATTATTTTTGTTAAGATCCTCTGTCTGAGAGAGGAGATTGGTGATGATTAACAAGTTGTCTCGGGGTGATTATTCTTGAAATATTGTTTTGGGGCGGAGAGGGAGAGGGGCTGTCGGCAATAAATCGAGTTACGCAACACGTTTGTCCGTGAAATGGTGATGATTTTAGGGTAGGAGTTCTAGATATGGAGGAAAAACAGAGAAATCGGGTCGGTTTGATACTTGGGTCTGCATAAGAATCCTGTCAGCTCCAAAATCAAGACAAGGGTCAGAGCTTGTGAAAAATGGGTCAGATTACACTGAACGCTATTCGATATCGTTCAGTGACTGTCAGAAGAAATTGGGTCTGCTTAGATGATGCTCTAGATCTGAGAGCTGTTTAAGGAACCTGTCAAAGCTCGAGTCGATCACATCAGGCCATTTTTGACTCTAGATCTGGGAGCTGCTTTGAAAAAAGAGGAACCTGGGGACTTGCAGGTTTGGAGACTGCTTAAGGAAACTGTAGCTGGTCTTGTCCGAGTTTTGGGCAAAGGTTTTTAGGGACAATAGGCATGCCACTTTTTTCAAATCTAGGGCTCAGTTCTGATGCTTTCATTTCACGTCTTACAGAAATCCGGACACACAGATATACAGGCAGACTTTAGTGAGCCTGTCGCTGTAGGAATGGACGTTTAGACACAAAGATTTCTAGAAGTTCCAGCCGCCCATCTTGACAAACTGTTCTTTGGACATCCAGACCGACAGACAGATCTCTTTTTTTGACATTCTCGAATCTACCACCACCACCACAATAGACATTTCAAATCAAAGAATCTCGGAGAGAACAGACAGAATAATTACAAACCTCTCCTCCTCCTCCTCTATTCAATTCCATTTCGGTGGATTGTTTCCCGATATTAAAGTCTCACGCGTGTCTCAAAATGAGGGACAAGCTGTCCGTCGCCCCCTTCGCCCAGGTGTCTTCAGCAACATTCCCTTTTTCCCATGTCGACCATATGGCGCTGCGCCCCCAGAAGAGACGGGCGGTCCTGTGTTTAGCACAACATCCATTATGTTTTAGAAAGGGGAAACGTTTTGAAGAAAAAGGGACAATGAATTTAATAGCACACACACACATCATTAATGTAGTAACAGATTTTTTGGGGGAAAGTGGTTTGCTGGGGGCCAGTGTTGCTAGGCTGGGGAAATCCGGACAAACACACAGAGGGACAGACGGAAAATCAGAGATTCAAAAGTGAGTTATCCTGGGATTCGGAGGTTTTGAAAAGAAACGTTTTGGATTTTTTTTGTGTTCTGGACTTGAAAAACGGACTGTGAATTTTTGAGAGACATCCGGACATCCGGGTACACAGACAGACACACAGACAGATTTTCTAGGAATTTAGCTTAAAATCTGTAAAATTTGGTTAATTTTGCCGGTTTCTGAAAAAGTTGAAAAAACTTCTTTTTTTCAAAATTTCTCAAAAAAAAAGAGATTTTTCAACAAAAAAAAGTTGTTTGTACATCCGGACTCGATACATTTTTCCCCATATCTCAATATTTTGAAATGTTGAAATTTCTATGGACATCCGGATGCCTGGACACACAGACAGATCTGATTATTTTATCAAATTTTTAAATTCTAGAGCTTTGGATTTTTCCAAAAAAAAAACTATTTTGATAACTCAAAACCTAGACATCCAAAAGGCTTTGGCAACAGACAGAATTACATTTTGGACATCCGGACACCCAGACACACAGACAGACAAAACATAGTCATTCAAATACTTTTGGACATCTGGACACACTGACACCCAGACGTGCATAACAGTGTTAACACTCTAAACTCCCAGCATCTGTCGAAATTTTTCTCTTTTTGGAAACTTCTGGACACCCAGACACACCGACAGACACCACCCCAAGAGCACTGAGCATACGGTGCCCCCCCGCCTTTCCTCTCAAAAAATGCTCTCGCCCATAAATTGCTCAACTCTCTTGACAAAAAGTCAGCTGCTATGGTGACAATCGTTTACAACTGATATATATTTTGTCTCTTCTCCTTCTTGTGGTGGCCCCATTGTATATTATGATGGTCATCTCTCTTTTCGACGAGAAAAGACTTTCGACCCTAAAGTGTGACAAGTGTGAAAACGATGACCCTCGGGGAAGGAAGGACAGGCGGCCCATCTCGCGCATGTCTATGCCTCAAAATTTCTGATTTATGATGGTAACATTCTGGAGGAAAATGGGGGACGGAGAGAGATGAACGGAGGGAAGAGGATGGAAGAGATAATGGGGATTTGATCTACTTAAGGAATATGGAAATGTGCTCCATCGAACTCGGGGCGCAGCGTCATTTTCGCTCTACTGCACATTTAAGATGAATCTGTTGTAAGCGCGCTCCATAGGAGTTCCTAAAATTTTAGAATTTCAGTAGAGCGCATGAAGTGATGACATGATTTTTTTTTGAATTTCAGGCGGGTCCCGTGGCGAAAAACGGCAACGAACCGCGTATACGAGGAATCAAGTATTAGAGCTGGAAAAAGAATTTCATACGCACAAATACTTGACGAGAAAACGACGGATCGAGGTGGCACATTCCCTGATGCTCACCGAACGACAGGTGGGTCTTAATTTTGAGATTTCGCTGAGTAGCGACTCAGTTGATACTCAGGAAATTGAAGTCAGCTATATTCTAAAGCTAAAATTGAATGTTTCAGGTGAAAATATGGTTTCAAAATCGGCGGATGAAGCACAAAAAGGAGAATAAGGTGAGTTTTTTTTTTCAAATTATTCACTTTTTTAAAATTTTCAAAATCATGCGCCTTTAAATTGGGGTACTGTAGTTTTCGTGGCAGGACCCAATCTGCCGCAAAACTACCCACGATTACAATTATTTGAAAGCTCTTGATGCGTTGAGTTTGACACTTTTTAAATTATCAAGTTTGGGCAAAAACAAGAGAAGTTAGACTCATTTTTGTCAGTCATGGGGTTACTGTAGTTATCGTGGCGGGACCCGATTTTTAGCAAACGTAGTCATGCTTATATTCATTTGAAAGCTCTTGATTTGCTTGATTTGATCCTTTTTGAATTTTTAAGTTTAGACGAAATTAAGTGAAGTTATGCTCTTTTTTCAAAAATAATGCGGTTACTGTAGTTGTCGTGGCGAGACCATGTTTTTAGTGAACCTAGTCGTGATTATACTCATTTGAAAGCTCTTGACTTGCTGAATACGATAGCCATAAAGTTTTAAGAATAGTGTGAAACTGAGCAAAGTTGTGGGCTGTCGTAAGATAAAATGTCTTCTGTGCAAACACTTTCACGGAATCTTACGTACTAAAATCTCTTAAAATATGATTCATTTTTCAGGACAAACCAATGACTCCTCCAATGATGCCATTTGGTGCGAACCTGCCGTTCGGCCCCTTCCGATTCCCACTTTTCAATCAATTTTAGATGTTTTTTCCAGATTTTTTTCAATTTTCATACCCTATCACTATCACACATTTCTCTGTTCCTCATCTCCAAAAGAATCGCTTTACTTTTCAAATCCTCTCACTTCCCCTCTCTCCCCGCCCACTCTTATTTCCACTAGCTTTATCATATTCCCGTATGAAAAAAAAAAACAAAAATGTCAGGGTTTTTTGTTGTTTCTCTTCAATCAATCGAGCTGAAATTCTATATCTGAAATCTCTTTTTTTTTCTTTTTCAAACAGAGTACTTTTTGTTGCGTCACAAGGTACTCTCTCTGTCGTTTTCTCATTTCGAAAATCATCCCTCCCGAAAATGTGATCTTCCATTTCTGAAATTCCTTTCTCTCTCTCTCAAATTCTTGCTTTTTTTCCCATTTTTCTTGCTTCTGTCATTTTTTTTGTGTATTTTTCCGCTTGTAACTTTCGATAAACGTATAGTAATTTTATTGAATATTGTGTTTGTCACGGGGTTTCAGATGTTTTAGAATTTGAAAATTGTCAGTCCAGAGGATAAGCTACCGGATTTAAACATAGCTTTCAGGGAGAGCTCTGCTTCTATAAAAATCGAAACTATCGATGTCACAATTTCAGATAAAAAGTCGAACGGATACTGGGGTTTCGATCTAGGAAATCTTGTGAATAAAATTAGTTGTTCTATTTGGAAACTCAAGAAACGATTTCAACAAGTACAAACTTCTCCCATAACATGTGGGTCGTCTAACAGATCGGATATATATTGTCATAAAAATTTTCAGCAGGATAAAAAATAATATTAAATCTGAAAACATGTTCGAGAATAAAACATTCATAACTTCTCCTGTTTCGAGGTTGAATATATCAAAGCTATTACAGGTACAAAAGCTACCGTACTCAAACAATTCTCATTCAGTTTCAGCGATATTTCACCAATTTTTCCAAAGTTTTAAGACAAGACTCCAATGAATTCACAGTTTTGGAATATGCAAACTTTTAATGTGAATAAAGTTGGAAAGATATAAAAGTAGCTTTCAAAAAATGGGCCTCGACTTCTGTTTTGGGAAATTCCGCCGGAAATTCAAATAAAAATTTCAAGTTGGCAAACACCGAGTGTTATATTATCACCCAATGTTAGCTGAAGAAATGTTTTGAATTGTTTTAAAATTTCAAAACGAATACAACACGATATCTAAAAAATGAAATTGCAAGATTTTTACGACTACTATTAAATAAATAAAGGTCTGGTTTCTTGAGAGTAAAAATCTTGAGCAAGTGTTACTTTAGGCATTTCAGTTATGCAGAATGAGCAAATTAGAAAATCAGGAAAACTCGATTAACACAAAGTGAACTAGGATGAATTGGTTACTAGCAGAACATTTATTTTTGTTTTAAGAGAGTTCCAAATTCAAAGCATGCAGTTAGATGGGAATACACGTAATAAAAGCGTAAATGACATCAAAAAGTTTGTCAGGGCGAAACGTGAGAAACGAATGTCAAACTATATCGTGGAACGTTGTGAACTGGCTGAATGAAGTTTCCCAGAGACAAATTTGTAGTGAAATTGAAATGATACTATTGCTCCTACAGAAATCTCTATTACAATCACCGTGTTTCAATTTTAGATAAAGATCTAAGCAGCAGGAAAAATTGAAACGATTTAAATGAGTTGCTGATGCTGATTGATTACAACTCAATAAATTGTCCAACAAATAGTTCTCTCTATCCCCAATCTACTCCACCCCTTCTCACTTTGTATAATCCTAATCCTATCACCTCCTCGATCAATGTTTACACCATAAACCCGTGTGGTCCATCTGACCTCTTTCTGTCATTCTCTCCGCAAAAAAGCAATTAGTCTTTTCGTG
Source organism: Caenorhabditis remanei (assembly GCF_010183535.1). Taxonomy (NCBI): domain Eukaryota; kingdom Metazoa; phylum Nematoda; class Chromadorea; order Rhabditida; family Rhabditidae; genus Caenorhabditis; species Caenorhabditis remanei. The sequence goes on from NC_071330.1 coordinate 4,182,456, forward strand.
TCGGCTTCTCTTTCTCTCTGACCCATATCAACTGTAAAACAATTAATAAAGAAGCGGACAGAGATACTAATGAGAGCAGCCACCACCCACTCAGTATCTTTAATCTTGCCGATATAAAATGCTCAAGGGATACGGTAGGTGTTTTAAAAGAAAATGAAGAGAGAAGCAGGCGAAAAGAGAGATAGAATTGACAGCGACCAATGAGAGATGAAATGTGGGCGGGGTTTAGGGAAGAAAAGAAATGATAGTTGTATTCATATAGTTAATGTATTTGGAACGGTTTTAGATATATTTAATGCTGTGCTATAGAAATAGGAAAACCTAGGTTTCAAGCTGAGGTTTTGAATACTTGTAAGCCAGAAACTACCCAGTTTTCGAAAAACTTCTAGATTTTGAATCAACCTGTTACAAGAATATAGCTGTCGTTGTTAATTACATGATAACTTCCCACCTAACTTCTTGTAGACTCCACTCATTTGACGTAACCTTACCTCCCTGTGGAACCTATTCTGGAAAATTACTAACTTCAGGAGTTTGCCATGACGCCCAACAACTGGAGCTCGACATTTCATGAGTTGACAACCTGTTTGTACGGATCCTCCCTAGACAGACTGGTTAATGTTAGGTAACTTGTCCAGTAAAAGAGATCGACTTTAGATAGGCGCTACTAAGCTAAAAACGTTTTTGAAGGTTTATAAGTTTCGATCTCAAATCTAAAAAAAAAAACTTTCAGTTAGCATTCTCAGTTCGAATTTTCCATAGAAGTTAAGCTACGGAATTTTCGTATTTACTTCAATATTAATCTGCTGCATCCCCTCTAATAGACCGGCACCCCTACTTTGGTAATATTTTCGCTATATACTTTGAAATGTGACAAACAGTGTTTGGAAACAAGCCACCGTACTCCGTAATGTTTTAAATTTTCTGCCAAAACTTCTCTGGCATTATTCAGATACCCAGTCTGTCGATTACAGTCTGTCCATATTATAGTTATTAGCGCCAAAGTCACTCGCAGCTTCTGAATACATTTATTTTCCATAGGCTCTTTGTACAGTTATGGTCTAACGATTGAAAGTTTAAAAAAGATAGACAGTCAATATGTAGTTAGTTTAAATTGCGAGCCGATTATTCATGTGAAAAGTTAGTTGTCAACTTTTTTGGCCTACTAGGAAAGTTTGTCCTTGAGCTACTTGGAGTTTTTATATTACCGGTTCACGAACACTTGCCGGGGGTTTTAAAGGGGCATATAAATTGTTCGCAATGGTCTCGAAGCGGAAAACATAATTTGCAGTTCTTTTCAGACCTACAAAGCTTAAAAAGCACGGTATTTGATATTTTTCAACTACGAGACCATTCCTTGAAACTTCCAATAAACTCAATGCGCCTTTAACACCTCCTGGCAAGTGTTCGTGAACCGATAATAGCTATCCATTAGGACCGAAATAATTTTTTGGGAATTTGACATTCAATCTTACTGTTAGCCTTCTCAAAAATGGCAGGTTAACCCCAAAAAAGCTTAAACTAAAAATCAAAAAACGACTCGTGAAAGCAGATTACACTTTTACGCTTTATCACTGTTAACGCTATCCCCCTAGACCTCAACTATGCTAAACCTTCCTTTCCCACCCAAAAACATCCCAAAAACTCAAATGTTGCTCTCCTCTCCTCCCTATAGATCACTGTCCCTATAGATGTTGTTTCACCCTTTCTTACTCTTTTTGACACCTTGCAAATTTATGAGTCTCTCTCTCCTCTGCTCACTCTCGAGTTGTTGTGTTTATTTTACACACTTTTTCTGACACTGCTTACCCTCATAATTCACGATGGCTTTCTGTGCCCACTTTTGTTTCGTTTTTTTTTGGGTCGGAGCAGAAAAAGAATTTGAGAAGGGGAAAATAGAAAGATTCATTATGAAACATCCTAATTGCACTCAAAATTTTCTGAGGTTCAGCATTCAGAGCTCCACTTTCAATAATAGAAGCTGTGAAATTGTTTTAAATAAATTTTCATTCAATCTAGATCTGAGAATTGGTTTTTCACAATGATACTGCACCAAAAGTTTTATTTATTTTGACTGTAGACAAATTTCAAGAACAAATTCAACATCCTCATGAGATGAGATTTCCAATAATGTAAAGCAAACTTAATTTTTGAAGCCAACCGTCCCTTAATTAACTTTGAGGAGTCATTGCCAATCGGAATGTGCTCTAAAGTTAATAGATAGATCATAACAGGCAGCGTGAAGTCAAACATATAGAAATTGGTGTTTAAGTTAATATTGAACTCAAAAATCTAAGTTTATAATTTTTAATTATTTGGGAGAAGTCAAATCAGGGTTCATCTAAATAACTACCAATTAGTAAGTGTTCAGTCCTGTTCAGTGGCAGGTACGCGTGATAATTGGAAGCGTTACTTTTTTACGATTGTATATTTACTACAGTGTTTTCAGAAAACGTATTTGATGATACTGGAAATTTGACTTATGACAGAGTGAGAGCCACAATGATATTTACGAATTTTTAGGCTTTTCAGGCTTCGCAAGGCACTTATCTGGACTTAGAGCTTGCCTTAACTACTCTTAACTTTGATGAAACGCTAGATCGTCAATTTAAAACTATTCCTCCGAGCTACAGTCTCAAAAACCGTAACTCTTGATGCTCAGAGACATAAAATACGCTACTCATTTGACTAAAAACGGAAAAATCTCTACGTGTAGTTTTCGTTGGAATCGGTTAATTTGATAACGAGCTATAAGCCAAATCTTAAAATTCAAACCAGAAAAAAATCAATAGTCACACGATACTGAAAAACTGATAACCGTTCTCCATATGTTTCATACCCATCCTTCTAGAAATTTCTTTCCACCCTCTCCACTCTCTCTCCTCTCTCAACTACCGTAATCCTCTCCATCTCCCACCCCCTGGTGGTAGTTGAGTGTCAGTTGTGTTGTCTTCTCTATCCAAGTCGTGTCGAAAATTGATCGGTGTCTTCTTCGTCTTCTTCGCCATTTCTCCCTCTGTCTTTGTAGGCTGATGCTGCTGGCGTTGCAACGAATCGGGCCAAATGTTTGGTATTTCTGTGTTTGTGTCGCAGCATCGCATGATGACGAAGAGATGTCTCCAAAGAATTCCAGGGTGCTGGTGGGGGAGGCGAAAAATTCGAGGGAAATATGAGGGATCGGCGAGGAATTTTGAAACTGAAAATTGGGGAGAATCTGAAAGTGTGCAGGGAAGAAGACGTAAAAATTCCTGGGTACACATATTGTCGTTCGGGGCATCCGGACATCTAGATACACTGAAAGACTGTAAAAGTGAAGACATCTGGAAATCTGCACACATAGACAGATATGGTCTTGGAAATGAGCGGACATATGGAAATCTGGACACACAAAAAGACAGAAAACTTGGTACTGCAAGCTTCGGCACTGTTGAAATATAAAGACATCCGGAAATCTGGACACACAGACATACATAGATTATTGCTGGTGAACTCGTCGTTTCCGTCAAACTCTCTCTATTCGAACAAAATTTGACCCACCCTGGACATCCGGACAGTCGCAAGAACAGACAGACATAGGAATGTGACATGGGAAGATCTGGAAATCAGGAAACTCAGACAGACATTGTTTCCTGGAATTCGATTATAATTTGGTTAGAATACCCGTCAGACTTGAGAACATTTGGGACATCCGGACATTCGGATATAAGGAAACACAAAGAGACATTGCTTTGAAAACGCTGGTTTTCCACACAGCATATTCAAAAAAGAAAGTTTCTGGACATCGGGACACACAGAAAAACTTGTGAAATCGTAGTTGCACAGACAGACACTTTTGGGACAGCCGGACATCCAGACATTAGGACAGATAGCCGGACGTCGTGAGATTGCTCGAAGAGGAAATCTGGACGAACAGGAATACAGACAGACAGACATCCGGATCTACAGGTGTACATATCGGACAAAAATTGGACATCCGGATATGGTGACACACAGTTGGACGGGGAGTTAGAACACTAGAGTTACCCATTCAGCATCAAAAAACTTGAAATTGTTCGGACATCTGGACACGTATCAGCACAGATTGGCAGGCACTGGGACATCCGGACACGCCGGACACACATACAGATTATAAATCGGACAGCGAACTGGGCAAAAACCGAAATATTCATACTTTCGAATTTTTTTTTGAATTTTTCTGAAAAATGTCAAATTTTTGACTATCATTTAGAATTAGATAAAATTCTGATGAAAGATTTCAAAAATTTTGTTCATTTTTTGAATCATCGGGTCTTTCCGGGTCCTACCAGGCATTGACAAGTGCGGGCTTTTTGCCTGGCGCGCCTCTGACGCTTATTCCAATTTTTGATACATGGATATATGAACGACTGGAAACGGATTAGAGGCTATACCGAACTTCTGGCGCGCCTTTGACGCGTTTCGGACATCCGGACAACCTTACCCACAGACAGACACCTCCTCTGTCACGACGTCTTCAGATAAAATCTCCCCTCAGTATCAATGCCTTCGCAAGTTGTCACAAACGCGAGAAAAAGAGATTTACGACTCCCCTATCATAAACATTTATCGAATCGACAAATCACAGGAATCATTATATAATAAGACAAATTGGGGAGGGGAGAGATGAGATTAGTGAGTATATTACAGGAAAATATGAGATGGGGGAATACAATGTAAATGGATGCATTAAAGTTAATTTTGAATCTGGAATCCTCCGGCAACGACGTGGAATACTTCAGAATCCGTCCACGGCTGAATGAGGTCATCTGTGTTGCAGCGTTCGAGCCAGGCGGGTTTTAGGACAGTACATGTGTTGGCGGCAATCGCTTGGGCGGTTTTGGGGTGGGTTGGTTTTGGAGCAGTAGCTATGCATAGTTGGGTAGAGGGCGCTGAAATTACAATAGTCACTACAAACTACGTCTGTAAGTCTGTAGGTCCAGATTTCCACATTCCCGTAGAATAGCACTTAAAATCAAAGGTTGTAAATAAATCACCGCTCGGATTAAGCTTTTAAGATTATCCTCCTCGGGGTGACACCACTTCAATTGATGACTTACACCCAGATGACCAGCTGGTCTGTGTGAGGAGGGGGGACAGATCAACACTTGTACTATTTATCATTGTCTTCTTCAATAAGCTGGAGGAGGAGGAGATAGAAAATAAGTGGTGAGGAAATAGAGTTCCGAAATTTTGGAATTTGGGGGATCCGAACATACAAAAATCAAGGTGTCTGAAATTCGAGTCATTTTCTGTTCAGATTTTTAAAGTTAAGGCAAAACGTTTTGTAAAAAACCATTAAATAGCAATTTTTGCAGATTCGGGTCGGCTCGGATTCGAATTTTTGATATTTTTTCACTTGAATTTTTTTTTTGCGAAAAAATCGGAAAATTTTAGAAAAAAAATTGAATTTTTTCAGTACTGAACTTTCGGGCCGGAGAAATTTGGATTTCGGTCCGGCCCGGCCCGATGCAAGTCTGCTTTTTTTTCTTCAAAAAGTCTTTCGAATTTGAAATATTCTGGAAAGAGTTTTCAATATTTTTCAGCACTTTCTTGACTTTCTTGATAAAAATTGGTGAAAACTCAAAATAATTTGAAAATTCAAGATTGTCTTTTTCAAATAATTTTCATTTTTAATGGAAAAAAAGAAACTTATGCGTATTTTTTAATAAGAATTTTAGATTTTTCTCGAATCGAGTACTAGCATGGAACTGTTTTTGTAACCACGCTTTACTGAGACTCAAAAAATAGCACGGGAGATCAAACTTTCAAAAAGGATTCTGGTGGAGCGCAGACGCAACAACTCTTCGGTAATTTTCCGGCCGGTTGAAACGGCGGAGAATGAATTTTCGGAACACAGACATTAAAATTATCAAAAATCATTGGCTGGCGCGCATGGGACGCATTTTCTGATTATTTTTCTGGTTATTCTGCGAATCTAGCAATTTAAATAGCGAGAAACTCAGAACAAGTGCTAAAATTTGGGATTTTTGAGCTATTTTGATAGAAGAATAATCGAAATCCGATTGTTTTGTCCTGGAACGGCCCAAGCGATCGCCTCCAATCCTGGTTCTGTCTATTTATCTGTCCATCCAGATGTCCACTAACCCCTCCAAAACTCACTTATCCCCTTCACTACCACCGCATCGAAATGTTTCAGAATCTCTTCACACTTTCGTCGAATCGTCTCAGAAGTGCCTTGAAGGACAGCGACTTCGACACCAGACAAGCTGGATTCCAGTTTCGCGCGTTTCAGTCGGACAGGCGCTGCTGAAAATTTCAGATTTTCAGATTTTTATACTGATAACAGCTTCTGGTTTCCCACTTTGATGTATAGCTTTCCGAGTGATTTTCTCCACTTTCAGGGGGTCCGGTTTCTTCTCTTCGCTCTCTTCATCATCACTATCTCCCACGTTATCCCCCAGTTTGCAGTCTTGCACTTTCTGAAATTCAAATTTTTCTATTAGCAGCCCACCCCTTCTTACAACTGCGCCCCACCGCAAAAACGAGAGAGTATCGGCGAGAGACGCAGAGTTTTTTTCTGGCGTGAAACAGATTTTCACAGTTTTTGACCCATTTTCGCTATTTTTCATAATAATTTAACGTAAAAAGTATGAAAAAGAGCGAAAATGGGTCAAAAACTGTGAAAAACTCTGCGTCTCTCGTCGATACTCTCTCGTTTGCGGTGGGGCGCAGTTGTAGAAAAAAAAATGCTCCGCTAATAGATGCAATCGCGCTCCATCGCATACCGTCGCATAATCCGAGAACTCTTCCCACGTGTTAATCTGATCTACCGGCTTGTCCACTCTCCACTCTCTCATCACCGGATCCACCAATTTCCCATTTCTCACTCCATTCGATGTGATTTTTATGACTTGCCAGCGTTCGAAATCTATATATCCACCATCACCCTTGCTAATTCTATTCGGACGTTTCCCATAGAATGTGAGCTCTTCCGGCGCTTCTTCCAGAAGTTGTCCGCATTCAAATCCAATCGCTTCATGAGTCTCCCGTGTTAATCCATAAGAACACCCCAAACAAAGCTTGAATTTCCCCGATTTCTCATCGAACGCCGCGAATCGATAAAGCGTTTTTCCATTTCTTCCAGCTCTCGGATGAATCGCAACCAGCGCCAAATCCAGATCACAGTCTTTTGATGCAGATGGTTTCAGCTTGAACCATCCGTTCGCCGCGCTCCGTTGACCCTTCACATAGACACTATCCGCCCGCTTCACCACTATTCCCTCCTCGTTATTTTGCATGGCGACTTCGAAGAATTTCTGGATTTCTTCTCTGCAACTTTTTTGTTAATTTTGAATTAAATTTTGCTGCATTACTTCCTACTAGCCTCCTCATATTTTGCCACAAAAATCGTATCCTCTCGCTCTTTTTTCAGCGGCGCAATTTTGAGCATTTCGAGTCTTTGATGAAGTGGAGCGCCGAAAAGAGGCTTGCCATTCAGATAGAGTAAATCGAATAGGACAACGGCTGGAAGAAATTAGTTGGGTAATTAAGAATTAAAGGTTAATTAATTATACTTAATTGTTGATTATCATCTGGTTTGACGTGTCTGAAGGAGAGCACTTGGGCGTCGGATGTGGTGGACGCGTCGTTGTGGCGGCCTGAATTATAAAAAAAAATACTTTTTTAAATTTGCACGACACGCTTTTTACAAGCGCGCTCTACCGAAACCGAAAAAAATTGTGTGCGAAATTGAGAGACTCAGAGAAAAATATACTTTTTTCAAGACCTTTTCGGTAGAGCGCAGTTGTAAGAACTGGGATGAGCTAATGAAGAAAAAAATTTGATAAAAAATGATAAAAAACGCACAAAGCCTTTTAGTTTTCTTATCCCACAACATTAATTCACAATTGAAAATCGCCGATTCGCATTCTTTATTGAAAAATGAGTGAATACGACTGGAGAGTTTTCCGATTGCCATTGAGGAGTCACCGTATTCCTGAAATATTGAAATTGAGGGAATAGGAGTGTCCCGATGTCCTTTTAAGACAGAAAAATGTGTTTTCGAGAAATTTTAGTGAAAAATTAGGATTTTTTAAATTTTGAATTTTTCGAGGCATTTTTCAATAAAATTGGAGTCGAAAAAGGATTTATTTCAACTTTTTGTCTCAAATTCTGTATTTTTTGGTAGAATTGGAAAAATGACTATTTTTAATCTGGAAAAACACAGTAATGAGTATTTTTTCAGATATTTTCTCATAAAAAGTTTTTTTGGAATTTTTTGGTAAAAAATCTGTGAAACGATACAACGTGTCAATGAAGCGCCAGACGTTGAATTTCTTGAAAAAATGCCAAAAATTGGTCGAAAATACAGAAAAATCTGTATTTTTGAGTAGAATTTTAAAAACAAAACAGGCAATTTTTAATCTGGAAAACGAACATTTCCCGAAATGTACAAAAATTCCAGATTTTGAGTACTTTTCTGATATTTATTCAAGAAATTTCGCGTCAATGGAGCGCCAGACAGGTTCTTTTTTTAATTTCTTGAAAAAAAGTGTCAAAAATTGGTTTAAAAAATACAGAAAACAGTGAGTAAACAAAACGCGCCAGAAGCACGCCAGACTCATTGGCTGTCTGAATGTCTTACTTTTGAAAAATCATTGTTATTCCTTGTAAACCATCGATACTCGTTGCCCTTCTTATGCAACAACACATTCTCCCCATCGAATTTCACTTGAAGGAAGAACTTGGGACCGCCGAATTTTTCTATCTGAAAAAAAACGCGTCAATGGAGCGGCGGACTTCTATCTATTACTCACACTAGCATACCAATCACCCCTCTTCTGTTTCTGAAGCAACATTGGTGTCCATATTTTGAATAAATGCTCATCTCCATCTGACGCCTCTTCCCCAGTTCCAGATTCCTCTTTTTCCACTAATTTCCCCTTTAAAACCGCTTTCAAATCATGAGTCTGATCCCATATCGCACAAGCTGATGGGGAAACCCAATCGAGAATTTTGTTGCTTGGAGCGCCGAGAGCCGATTCAACATTTCGAAGAATTATGTTGAAAATCCATTCCAACTCGTCTTCCGAACACGTTCTCACTAGTTTTGACATTCTGTCGCGCTCTAAATTTATTTATTTTTAGAGCGCTGGTTGATTTAACCACCATTCCCTACTTTTCTGATCATCCATCGGTCCTTCCGCCAAAAAATCCAGAAACTCGTTGAGATCCGACACTTTTATAACTGCACTCTCATCATTTTCAGTTCGATACTCTTCTGAAATTTTCTCCGCCAGCTGGCGTGCCGCTTTCGTCGAATCTTTTGAGATTTCTGCCACGTAATCTGCTCTGACGTCATGGAATGTCTTGGCTAGAAAACTCGCTAGTTTTGTTGGTCCCATGTCGAATTTTCGGAATCTTTCGTAATCGGATACAAAAAATCGAAGAATCGCTGTCATTTCAGTCGGAGATTCACCTAGAAAATTGGAAATTCTTTTGCAATATCCACTTAAATTATTACATCCTTGCTTCCACGCGTCGAAACTCTTCTGAAAATTCGCCTGTTTTGATTTCAGATTCGAAGTCCTTCCTATTTTGTTGAAGACGCCGACGATGTCGTCGAAGAGCACGTCGGCCGCCATTTTCGGCTCTTCAAAAATATAATTTTTATTTATTGAATTATGATTTCTAAGCGGAATGAATGACGAGAGTATTTGACAATATGAAATATGCACAATGGGGAAAAATCGGAAAAATCAATAAAATTGTTCAAGAGTTTTTCGACGGTGGCTCTTCTCCTCCTTTCTTCTGTTCTACATGGCCCCGACAATGTCCGGTTTCACAATCGGAATCCGAATCGGAGCTCGAGTCTTGCCAATTTTTTGGTTTCTTGTAAATGCAGCAGCACTTGCTCTTCTTTTTGCCCATTCCCTCGTTATCGACCGTTTCGGTGGCCCATACAACATGACGACGTTCTGATGTTGATGGTTGTGGAGCACTGAGATGAAGTACCAGATTCTCCTCCTGAGGTGGCGGCACGGTGACAGTAGTGGTAGTGGTGCTCGAAGCGGTTTGTTGTTGCGTGTGGCTCATTTTTCTGGGGAAATACACATAGAATCGGGTGGAAAAAATAATTTATCAATGGGGCAATCGGAAAAAATAATCAAAAAGACAGAGATACAAGCTGAAAACATGAAAAACACATGACTGAATCGGGAATTGTCTAGAGAAAACAAGAAAACAAAAATATCACAAGAATGAATCCTCCGAGAGGAGTACACGGCGGTGGGTCTCGCACGGAATGGAAGAACAACCCAAATAATTCCGCGGCCCTCTCTCCCGGTGTACTCCTCTCGAACAAAGTTGCGAAGAAATAAATTATTTTTTATATCGAAAATTTATGATTTTCAACTACTCTCAATCATAAAATAGTCAAAAATGGCGCGGAATCTGCCCGCCGCTCTAGATTATTTGGGGTCAGAAGCCGAAGACTTCAATAAATCACAAAATTTATATCTAAAGCCGATGGCAGTCATCAAAATCACAGTGGTTCTACCGAGAGTTAGTTTAATTTGAATTAAATCAGATTCTACAAGTTTTTCTCTAAATTTCAGATGACAATACCAGGTCAATCGATCTCAAATTGGGATCTAATGGAGAGATTGAAGCGAGCGATCGATCCGATTCAAATGGATTCCTGTAAAGTCAGAGAGAGTAACATAGACAGTGTGATATTCGAGGCGGAGCTTCTTTCGCTCGGAATTATGCAAAAAACTATGAAAATTCTCGATGGATTCTCAATGAAAGTCTCCGGATTCGCCGAACCGTTGAAAGTGAAAACGAAAGAGGCGAAACTCGATTTTCCGAGTCGTCACGATTGGGATGTGTGGTTTATGAAAAATAAAATTAATGAAATGAAACCTGGAGAGCGTCCTGATACGGTCTACCTGGCAAAGATACCAGTGAAATGGTTTTGTGTGAGTTTTTAGAGTTTTTGTGTCCCAGAAAATTTGAAATTTTTTAATTTTTTTTGTAAAATTCAGGATGGCTACAACGATCTCCCATCAGAGCGGCGTCTACGTGTAGCTATGGAAGCGTTCGGCGCTGTTCGTGATGTAGATATCCCCATTTGTGACCCACTTCGTGCTCAAATGAATCCAAAAATCTCTGGAATTCAGCAAAAAGGGTTTGGATTGGGACAGGACGTGTTTTTCGAGGCATATGTACAGTATATGGAGTATAAAGGATTCGCCACTGCAATGGATTCACTTAGAAATAGGAAATGGGCAAAACGAATCGATGGGCGGTTCTTTCAGGCGTTGATAAAGGTATATTTTGGTAGGATTAGTTCTGAAATTTTAAAAAAAAAATCAAAAACGATTAGAAAAAGTATTAAAACTAAAAATTGCATATTCTCAATACCGCTGAAACGTCCATCGTGCCACTCTACAGGTATTTTTCTTCTTAAAATTCTGATCTCAATTACGTTTTCCAGGTGGATTTCGATCGGTCACGTCATCTCAGCGAAGCGCAAATCGCGAAACGAGCAGAGGAGCGGCGACAGATTGAGACGGAACGGTTGCGACAGGAGGAGGAAGAGCTGAATATCAAGTAACTGAATTTTTTATTTAAAAAATTGTTTTTAAATTGAATTTTTAGACGACAAGAAGAGCTGAAGGAAAAAGAAGAGATGGATGAAAAGAGTAGAAGAAGAGAGGATAGAGAAAGGAAACGGAGAGAAAGGGTAAGGACATCTGGATGAAAAAAAAATCGCAAAAATAGTTATTTTGTCCTAAAAGCAATGATTCGACTATCCGCTGACTCAATTTTACTCAATTTTACTGGAAAACGCGTCCGAGGCACGCCAGACACGTCTAAAATCGTCAAAAGTCCAGACAGAATTCGATTGAAAATTGTTAAAATGCGTCAAAGACACGCCAGATGGCTCGAAATTGGCAAAATTTGTCTCAGTGTTTTTGGATTGAGAGACGCGTCTAAGGTACGCCAGACAGGTCGAAAACTGTTAAAAATGAGCAAATCAAAAACTCAAAATCAGTTTCTATGGCTTAAATTTCTAAAATCACTCAATTTCTATCGAAAAACCGCGTCCCAGGCACGCCAGACACGTCTAAAATCGTCAAAACTGACCGAATTCGATTGAAAATTGGTAAAATGCGTCAAAGACACGCCAGATTGCTCGAAATTGGCCTCGGTGTTTTTGGATTGAGAGGCGCGTCCCAGGTACGCCAGACACGTCTGAAATCGTCAAAAGTCCAGACAGAATTCGATTGAAAATTGGTAAAATGCGTCAAAGACACGCCAGATTGCTCGAAATTAGACGCGTCTAAGGTGCGCAGGTCGAAAACTGTCCAAAATGGGCAAATAAAAACTCAAATTCATGTTTCTATGTCTAAAATTGCTAAAATCACGCAATTTCTATTAGAAAAACGCGTCCGATTTTCGTGATATAATTTATAAAAATCTTTTTTTTTTTCAGAGAGAACAGGAGCGAATGGCTGAAGAAGAGAAGAAGCGTCTGGAGAAAGAACGGCTGGAAGCAGAGGAACGAGCTATGGCTAACCGTCGCCTCGAAGGTGTTCGTCTTCTAAAATTCCTGTTCGAAAAGATTGAAGCAAGAGAAGAGAGACGGAAGAAAAAGGAGGAGGATAAGCTGAAAGAGGAGTTGAGTAAGATCAAAGAGCTCGCTGAGCAACCGGCTGAACAGGAGGACGCATTGAGACAAGCACTGTTGCAACAGAGAGAAATTCGGATGAGAGAACGGTTGAAGGATAAGATGAAAGCGTCGGGGAAGGAGAAAAAGGATGGGAAGAAGAAGGAGAAAAAGAGCAAGAAGGATAGGAGAAAGAGGAGCAATCGACATGATAGTGAGTGGAATAGATGGGGAAAATGATAATTTTTAAGAAAAAATGGAAAAAATCGGTTAAAATCGCATGGAAACACCTAAAAATGGCCAAGTCATGGGTGAAAAAAAAAACAAATTTCACACTGAAATTCAAACTTTTCCACATTTTTATCCCAGTTTTCTAATATCTTCTCTATTCCAGCAAACAGACAGAGTTAAAGACATTTGGGACATCCGGATATAAGGAAACACAGACAGTCTGAAAACTCGGGGTTCTCCATATAACATTGTCGAAAAGAAAGTTTGTGGACATCGGGACACACAGAAAAACTTGTGAAAACGTAGTTGCACAGACATACACTTTTAGGACATCCGGACATCTAGACATTGGGACAGATAGCCAGGAAAAGCACCGGGAACATACGGAAATCTGGACGAACAGGAATACAGACAGACAGACATCCGGATTTACAGGTGTACAGATCGGACAAAAATTGGACATCTGGATATGGGGACACACAGTTGGACGGGAGTTTGAACAGTCGAGTTACCCATTCAACATCAAAAAACTTGAAATTATCCGGACATCTAGACACGAATCTGGCGCGCCTATGACGCGAATTCAATTTTTGATACATGGAAATCCAGACAGACAGATATATGAACTGAAGATCTCCACATTTTTCTCCCAATTTTCAAATATCTCCTCTATTCTAGCACCCTCCTCCTCATCCGCCTCATCATCCGACGACGCTTCTGATGATTCCGACTCTTCCACATCTTCATCTTCTGATTCCGGCTCTCGTCGTCGTCGATACCGTCGGAAGCGACGAAGCGATGAGGGCAGCGACTCCAGAAGTTATCGTCATCGTTCCCATCATCATCAGGAGAAAACGAGACGTCGTGGATCGTAATTTTGTGTATTTCATTTTGACTGGTCTACATTTTTTATCTGATATATTTATTTTCCGTATCAATTAATTATTTATTTGAAAATCTCGCGAGAAAGAATCTCAATGAATCAATATATTGTCTGTTTTCTATTGTCTTCTATCCCTTCTCTTTTTTCGTTTTTTCGTTTTTGAACCGGTAAACACCACTAACTTCTTATCTTTTTTACTAATCTCTTCTCTTTTTTCTCCATTTTTTCGTTAATTTTCTATTTTTTAATCCTATTTTTCAGAGATTCCATCCAATGGATCTCCGAACACGACTGGAAAATGCCACGGAACGGGCGGTGCTGTTCCAGATTATTAAGGATGTTGTTAATGTATCCATTCCACTGAAAATAATTCTAAAACTTCAATTTTTTGATTTCAGGACCCCACAAAATACAAAAATGTGGTTGAGGCATTCTGTGTATCAATCGATTGTTTCAGCAAGTTTTTGACTGATAAAGAGGTAAATATGGGGGGTGATTAGCTCCGCCCATTTAACTGATTTAGCTGATAAAAGTGAATATTTTCAAAGTTTTTCTGAAATTTTTATCGAAAACTAGAAAAAAGTCAAAGCAATGCGGATGACAAGCTGACAGACATCTTTTAAAGCTAGTTTTTTGAAAAAATTCCAATTTTTTGGAAAAAATTCTTAAGAACGATTTTTGTAGATTTCAAAAGTTTTTGAGGAATGTACTAGAGAAAAATATGAAAAATGTTCTGAAAATAAATTTTTGCAAAAAAAATTATAGTGAAAAAAGCTCAAAAATTTAGATCCGGGCGGACCGAAAATTTTGCAAGTCTGGTTTTTTCTTTCACTTTTAAAAGTTTTTCTCATCAAAAATTCTGTGAAAATCGCAAAAATCTCGGAAATATTGATGGAGACTGAAAAAAGAGATATTCTGGACATCTGGACGAACATAACGACACCCATACATCTGAAAATGGGCGGAGTTTCTACCGAATGCTTTAAAAATGTATATTTTCTTTTCGAAAATAGGAACTCACAACATTTTTCGAAAATTCATAGTTGAAATGCTTAAATTAACATACATATTTACCTTTTGATTGAATTCTAATTTTTAAGTCGAATAACTTGACTTTTTTCAAAAAAAAATTTCAAAAATGGAAATTTTGGTTCAAAACGGGCCGAGCGGAACTGGCCAGGCCGAGAACAAGTCTCTATTATCTATATTTTTTCAGTTCTTCACCGCACTCATCCCAGTTCTCGACACCCAATGCCCAATGAGATCAATCATTGGATTTTCGAGAAGTATGTCATTTGTGAGCTCAACGACTCATCAAACATCGTTTCGAGATGTGATGACAGTACTCCAATGGCTGAAATACGTAGTCCAGAAATCATTGGTTTCACTAATTGTTGACAGTTTGAAGGCCAATGATTTGGATGGTAAGAAACTGGTTTTGCTAAAAAATTCTACTAAAAATTCGAAAATTTTCAGATGAAACTGTGCAAATGTTTCGAGAATTCACGAATGCCTGCATGTATATCCCGGATAAAATCTCGAATTGCAGTGTGAAAGCGTTGACAGATGAGCATTTGAAGTATATTGAGTCGATTAAGTGGGAGTTTAAGGTGACTTTTTTTGGGATTTTTTTCGCTATAAAGTTTCAAAAAATTAATTCGATTCTTTAATTTTTTGCACTGAAAGTTCAGTATTTTCAGGTTTTCAGACGTCGCAATGGATCAGAATTGTAGAAAATTAAATTCTGAATCGAATGAGCCGAAAAACGTGAATTTTGGTGAGAAAATGACATTTCTGATACAGAAAAAACCGATTTTCAGAAAAATGTGTATAACTTTTTTGGCAGAAAACTGTTTCAAGCGAAAATTGCACATAATGTACTTGAGGAGGATCTGAAACTGTTAAAATTTTCAAAAAACTATATATTTATTGGCTGAAATTGAGGAAAATCTCATTTTTCTGAAAAGCGATTTTCGGTATCACAAATGTCATTTTCTCACCAAAATTCACGTTTTTCTGCTCATTCGATTCAGAATTTAATTTTCTACAATTCTGAAAATCTGAAAATACTGAACTTTCAGTGCAAAAAATAAAAGAATTGAATTAAAACTTGAATTAAAAAAACGGCTTCACAGTTCTTTTTCGCTGCGTGGGAGACCGTTACAAGCACAATATTAAACGTATTTCTCAGACAAATCTCGTCGAAGGAATCAAACAAGCGTCTCAAACCGCCCATGACAAAATGTCCGCCAAATCGATCGGTGGTCCAAACCTGAAAATTGTCGCCGAGTTGGTATCAGCTGGCAGAAACGTCGATATGGATGGAAAACGGTCAATGATCGAAGTGATAATGAATTGGGTTGAATCACTGGAACCATTTGATGAACAATGGAGACAAATCATGCATCGATTGTTCCAAGAGCCAACTCAGTTAGGGTATCAGGTTCAGGAGTCACTCATTACTACTGTATTTACGACGGCGAGAAGTGACAAGGCGTTGCAGGTATTGGTGTCAGGGCTGTGCAAAAAGGCTTTTCCGGAAAAAAAAAAACCGAAAAACAGTTTTTTTTTCGAAAATTTTTGACCGAAAAATTCGAAAAAAATGTAAAGAAAACTGTCTGTAAAAACGAGTTTTTCGGAGGCAAAAACCTTAAATTTGTACGAAAACTGTAATTATTTTGAGGAAAGACTCCGGAAACAGGTTTTTTAGTACAAAATTAGAAAAAAATTCAGGAAAAATTTGAAAAATCACTATTTTTGAACATTTCAGCGAAAAATTTTCTGAATTTTTGAATTCCAGCGTTGCATCGAAACCAGCCATTTGACTGGAACATTGAAGCGTGTTGTGATGGTGAAGCTCCCCTTCCAACGGATTCTCAAAATCAGAAGTATCAGAATTCTGGTGAATTTCATTCATCAGACCAGTGAGACTTTGGCTATTGAGTTGTTGGAGGTAATTGCTGTATCGAGCAAGCGCGCTCTGTTGAAAACTGACAATAGGGAAGTTTATCAATAGAGCGCATTTACTAGTATTCAGCAAGACAATTTTGAATTTCCAGACTGCTCTGAAGCTGTGGAGTGACTCAAGCTTCGCCGCGAAGGCTCCAGAAGGACAGGAACGTCATCTCGTTCGGATGATTGTTCACTTGATTTATTTATTGACAAAGTGAGGAATTGGAACGCAAAATTCTATCTGAAATCATCTTAAATGTCGTTCAAAAACCGTCTAATTAGACCAATAATTCAACAGAAGCTGTAGAAAACGGTGTTCGTGGCGAGACCCAGAACACAATCTTGTTCTATGCGCCTTCAATGTGGATTTACGGCGGGCTACTGTAATTTTTCCAATTTTGATAGAATTTTTCGGTTTTCAAGCTAAAATTTCGGAAATAATGACGAATATCGAACTTCTATCTGAAATTCGTTTATTTTCATAGTTTTTATTCGTTAAACATTGTCTAAAAACCAATAATTAACTCAAAGTTGTTGAAAACGGGGTTCGTGGCGAGACCCAGAACACAATATCGGTCTATGCGCCTTTAATGTGGATTTACGGCGGGTTACTGTAATTTTTTCACATTTTCTAATTTTGACCGAATTATCCCGGCTTTTCTCGGATTTCTACTGTGAAAAAAATAAAGTTTGGCCAAGGATTTTCAAAAAAAAATTTCGCGCCCAAAACACTTTAGTTCACAAATGCACTAAAGTGTTTTGGGCGCGAAAATTTTTTTTGAAAATCCTTTCACAGTAGCGAAAATTCTGAGAATAATCAACAAAATCACAAATTTTAATTTCAGAAATGAGGAAACTTCTCGAAAAGTCGCGTGGCGAGACCTCTTACTCCTCTCAATGAACGGTGTCTACGGTCGAATGGAAATGCTTCCACTTCACATTCAAAGTGCTCTCTTTCTCAATGAGACTCTCACAAAACTTGCCTTCGAGAATCTTCCAGAAGACATCGAAGAGGCACCGCCAGTACCGAAAACTGAAAATTTCAGTGAGAATAAGATGGGCGCCGCGTGGGTTGAAGAGATGAAAAATATTCGAGAGAACGGATTGGATGAGAGAAAAGGCAAGCCGAGTTATAAGAAAATGGTGGAGAATACGGAGAATAAGTCATCTGGAGATGAGGAATATGTGGAGAGAATTGGAGAGCAGGAAGGGAAATTCCGATTGTTCGATGAAGGTGCACGACCACCGGGAATTAATATTCTAGGTGGTTATTCTCAACGGGAACCATCAGCGCCAGATGGATCTGAAGAGGAAGCTTCAGATGACGAGGAAGACATCACCAATGCTCAACGTCTTCAGCAAGTTATCATTTTGAATGAGCCACGAGCAGCTCCAGCTCCGAATCCGAATGCTGGTGTGGACTCGGATGATGATGAGGATTTCCCGACGTATTCAGTACCGGAAACCGAGAAAAAATTCAAGAAAATGGAGGTTGGAGAGGAGCCGAAACACCGCGTCGAGCCGCCTGCTTACATTGCGGACGCTTTCGAAATGTTGCTGGAAAAAGAGAAATATGAAGTTTTCGAAGCGGCTTTTTTCAGTTTGAAAAGTTTAATCGATCGGAGAGCTGTTGGATTCCCGCAAATTGCGGAGAAGCTGTTTGTGAGAGTCATATTTCTTCAGGTAGGAATGGGATAATGTGAAAAAGTGGATTTTGACGAGAATTTTGCTTTTTTAACACAATTTTCAAACTTCTATCTGAAATTCGCTTATTTTCATAACTTGTATCCGTTCAAAACCGTCGAATCAGACCAATTGTAGTTTCAATTCTTTTAAAGTTGTCGAAAACGGTGTTCGTTGCGAGACCCATGTCATATATTGGTCTTTGCGCCTTTAAAGTGGATTTACGGCTGGTTACTGTAATTTTCTCATATTTTCTTATTTCGCTCGAATTTTCCCGATCTTTTTCGGTTTTCAAGCTAAAATTCTGAAAACAAATCATTTTATTTACAAATTCTCCATTCCAGAATGTGTTCGGCACCAAAAAGTTTGACGAAACTTGCGATGCGATCGCCGTTTCCTGCATCGTCCAACGTCCCGAAATCGTGCCAGGTCTCGTTCGTCTCATCATCTCCCCGGGACAAGGCATTCGATTCCAACAACGTCTCCTCCACTATATCCACATGGCTGCCGACGAAATGGGCGTGTTGGATCGGCGATGTGAAGAGTTCATAATGACTCAAGAGAACACAATGTCGATGCATTTCACGTCGTCCGGTGGTCCGCGCACTGCAGGAGCCGGTGAATTTGCGAATCGAGCGGAAGGTCAGCCGATGATACCAGAATGGCAACGAGTCATTGCGGCACGAGTCGCTGCGAAGACAAGAAGAATTGGAACAACGAGACAACGTCCGGAAGCTGGTGTCGTCAATCGACTGGCCAAAGTGGCAAAATATATGTTCTATCCGTTGCTGATTTTGCCACGTGGAGAGCATGCGAACTTGCTGGTGGGTTTTTCGGAATCGATGCTGCAACTGGCGTACCTTTGGCGCATTTCGGATTATGAAAACTGAGTTTTTGAGCACATAATTATCGATGTTATTAAAATCAAAATACAGTTGTCTGGCGCACCTTGGGCGTGTTTTGAACTATTTTGAGTGATTTTTCTCTGCCGCACCTCTGAAATAGGTTTTTACACCAAAAAAAGAAATCACCGTCTGGCGTGCCTTTAAAGCGCTTTCAGATACAAGAGCACCTTGGGCGCATTTTGAAGTATTTTCAGTGATTTTCCCCGAATAAAATTTGCAGTAAGAACCTCCGAAATCGGTTTTTTCTTAATTTTTTCCAGAAAAAAAAACTTACCGTCTGGCGTGTCTTAAGCGCGTATTCAGATACAAGAAAATGAAAAAGTCTGGCGTGACTTTGACGCGTTTTGAATCAGTTCTCTACTTATTCAGAGAGAAGTTTAGACAAACAGACACACAAAAATCTTTAAAAACCTTAAAATCCATGTTTTTCAGTCCACGAATTCTGATCTACTCGCCTACATCGTACTCGTCGCCTCGATGGTTTATGTGAGAAGTGGTGTGAACACATCGATTCACACAATGTCACGGTAAGCATAGATTTGTTTGAATCTACCTAATTTCTGTATATTTCAGAGAACTCATCACCTACGTGGCACCGTATCGATACTCGGAAAACGGGAAATTACGAGTCGCCTGTCTTGCGGCGCATCTCAATGTGATGGCACTTCTTCCTGGACATGTAAGGGAGCGCTCTATTGATAACTTTTTGAAATTATCAATAGCGCGCGATTGTACACCGAAAATATTTCTTTAATTACAGATCCTCGGCGACATATTCGATATGGAAGTGCGTCGCGAGTGGATGACGTGGTGTGAGGGTATCATGAGTGCCCAGATTGGTCCATGTGTCGAATGGGATATGGCTCATCAGCTGCTCGAACACCTTCTCAATCACTTCCAAGAGTATCATCCCAGTGCTCTCCTAACGCATTCTCAAAATTTCTCACTTTAAATTTATTCGCATTCTGTGATTTTTCCTGTGTTTTTCATTCCATTTTCCTTGTGATTTTTGCCATATTTTCTCATCAATTTATTTATCGGCATAATAGCGAAAAACCCGTACTACACAATAATAACTTTCTTTTAATAGTCAAATTCTCAATTAGAAGACGTCCCAGACTCCGACGATTTCGCACGTCCAACATACAAATCGATTAGGTTGAGCTGAAAATTTTGAAATTTTGAGATTCTCAATAGAGCGTACTTTCATTCCATTTCCCATTTTTTCTACTCCCAACTCACCTTACTCGCATTCAAAACTCTCAAATGTGGCTCCATTCTCTGTGCTCCGACTCTTTGAACCAAAGCGACGAGCCCAAAAACTGCGCACTTTCTAACTGAAGATGACGTGGATTCATAGGCAGTCACGAAACACGGCGCCACGTCATCAACAATCATATGCAACTCGTCAATATCAATATCCTGGAACATTCTCGTCAACATCTTCAGAATCAGAACACCTCGTTGATCGTCGTCGTCCTGACTCAACACTCTTCTCGAGATCTGAACGATACGTGGCAGTGGGAGATGTGTGGCGAGGATTCGGAGACAGTCTTCCGCGGCGACACTCATCGTGTTGTCTTCTGAAGTGCACGCGCATTGGAGCACTTTTGAAATGGCGATCTCAGTGGAGTCGTGCAGTTTGGTCGCTTGTGCGGTGCACATTTTTTGGAGAATTCGAAGAGCGAGCTTCTTTCGAATCGATTGGGAGAAGGTGGAGAGAATCTGCAAAAATACTAAACTTTGAAAAATTTTATAGTTTTTTCACTCCGCTTTCCCCCTTTTCATTCACTGGCGTTCCGCTTCTCATAGTGGACAACTGGCTCAGGCGTTAGCGTTTTGCCCTGTCACCCCAAGGGTTCCGGGTTCGACTCCACCCCTCACCATTAAGTTTTTTTTTCTTTTTTGCTTTCCCTCCCCGACACCTACCTGATAAATAGAGTCCAGTAACTCGTCGAAAAATTGATTCCAAAGTGTAAACGAGCCCTCACACATCATTCCATGCAGATTGGCCATCGACTCATTCAGTTTGTCTGGTCGATTGAAATCTCTCATGGCATCCAGTTGATTCCGAATGTAGGCGGCTTGTTCCACGTGGTTTTTGGCCAAATGAACAGTAGATTTTCGGTAATCTGATGAGGGGGTTTCCTTGGATTTTCTGGCGGATTCATAGGTAGAGAAAGTGGCCTTGACAGTGAGTGGTTTCTCGATTGGTGGCTCCTCTTTGTCGAGTGGACACGGTTTGTAGTTGTTGTTACTGTAACGTGAAGAAGTTAAAACATGAAAACCACAAAGTTAGAGAGAGTGAGACGCAGAGAAGCAGACAGTCTAGCCTCCCCGCGTCTCTCCTCGCTAGTTCCAACTTTGAACGCTTATATCTCCGTGGGTAATACTCGGATCAAAAAGTGGTTAACTGATGAAATGTAGAGAATTTTAAGCGCTACATTTTCTCAGTTATCAGTTTTTGTCTAGTATCTGCGGTTTTTGTGATAAGCACGTTAGTCCCCAAACCAACCTAAACTGAACCGCCTCTCTCTCCTTCTCCTTCTCAATCTGAATCTGTCTCTGAGTACTTTGTTGTTGTCCATTCAGCTGTAGAATCCGATAGGCCCAATCCCTGCATTCCGGCGGAAGGTCACCAAAGATCATAGTGAAATCAGCAGCATTCAACGCGAATAGTGCGCACACAAGGCGTTCGCAAGCCTAGAAATTTACTATGAAGTCCACGGACACAGTCCAAAGACACTGTAACTCACTGGCATCAAAATCGCTCCAATCCTCGGGTCAAACATCCACGCGAACATTTTCCTTACCGCTGCTCGTGTATAAGGGGTATCCAGCTGTGTCTGCCTCTCCAAACACCTCGGATCTTCTGGCCAAATCTCCTCAAACAGCAGACAAATGTATTCCAAAAGAGCCAATCGCGATTTCGGAGCCAACAAGTGCACAGGGTCACACATAAAATCACAGACTGCTTTGAGTTGGGTGGATGGGTCGAAAGTGGTCAGAAACATCTTCTGGGTGGAGGACAGTGCTGACTTCACATTTGGCAACGAGTCAGTACCCATCTTGGCGAACAACTTGCCTAGAGCGAGTTTCAGCCAGCCATCCAGTTTCTTGTAGTGACACTTCACGAATAGAGAGATTGTCTCCAGAATTGAGATGATAAGAGTGGTATTTCCTTCTGCCAGAAGACGTGAAAGGGTGTCTCCAATAATCTTGCACTCCAGTTGGTCCAGATTACGGTCTAGCACAATCTGAGAGAGGCTAAGCACTGCATCTCGTTTCTCATTTATAGATGAACTGGTGCACGCCTTCAGAATATGCTCTACACTTTGATTATTGGTGCCTCCGTTATTATTGTTGTGAGCTCTCAACGGAGCAGTCGACGGGGGCGGGGACACCTCCTTCGGTGGGGTCTTTCGAATCTCGCCGAGAAGGAATTCATCGTCCTCGTTGTTCTTGCTCAACTCATCTTTTGCCAAATCCATTGCGTTCTGGAGATGACTTGCTTGTTCTTGAGTCAACGAAGCGACGAATGAGGAGCTTCCGAGGTTCGAGGCGACTCGTTGGATGGGGGTCTGATGGGTGGAAGTGGAGGGAGAGGAGGATGATGACTTGTTATTGTTATTGTTGTAATGATGGTGATGGGAGGTGGCTGAAATAGTTTTGGAAGTTGTAAGAAATGAATTGGGGGTCTGTCTGTGTGTCCGGATGTCCTGATCAAAGCTGAAACGCTAATCGTGGTTGTCACATTCAAAATCAGCTAGTCAAAAATTCTCAGTATATTCCTTTTCAGATTCTGACATACTTGTCAAGGCCCGGCCCAGCCCGACCCTTCAAAAAATGGACCAATTTTTTCGATATTTTTCAATTTTTCATCGAAAATGTGAAAATTGTTGAGGATTTTCAGAATTTCATCTAACTCGGGCCGGGGCTTGGCAAGTAAGGATTCTGGTCTCGGCACGAAAACTACAGTAGTCAAAAGATGTCAAGTATTTGAGATGGAGAGGAGTCTGTCAGTGTGTCTGTTTTTCCGGATGTCCAACATCACTGTATTTTACAATTCCTTGAGCACGTTGAGTCCCAGGCTACCTATGCAAACGCGCTCTGAAAAAGACATGGTCCGCAATACGTGGCGGTGAACATTAGAATCTATTTTACTACAGAAAATTTTAGGACACGTGAAAATATTTTCATTTCCACGTAGTTTCTCGTTAGAGCGTGTTCGCATACAGGGTGCGGCAGAATTACCCGCACAAGCTATAAGTGCTATATCTAAAAAAGTAAAAGTCAGAAAACCATGGGAATCAACAAAAAGTTTATTCATGACCATATCAACAATTATCAGCTAATCTTGTTCCATCCGACCTCCTCTCTTTTCGATGACAGCACGAAGACGTCTAGGGTAGGCATCGATGGTTGCACGCAGGTACTCCGGAGACAAAGCGTCCCATTCCTTGACCAGGGTCTTCTTCAGAGCCTTGATACTTGAGTGGGGTTTAGCGTTGACCTTGTTTTGTAAAACCCCCCAGATGGAGTAGTCCAAAGGATTGAGGTCTGGCGAGGACGGTGGCCATTCGTCCTTCGGAATGAACGCAGGCAAATGGGTTTCGCACCACTGTTGCGACAACTTGGCAGTGTGTGCTGGTGCGCCGTCTTGTTGGAACACCCAGCGACGTCCATTGAAGTGCTTCTGGGCCCAGGGAAGAAGTGTCTTTTCCAAAATCTGCGAAATGTAGACTTCTTTATTGATTTTGACTCCCTGATCGACAAAAAGCAATGGTGACTTGCCATCAGCACACACTGCTCCAAAAACCATCACACTAGCGGGATGAGAAGCTTGATGAATGGTCCTTCCGTTTGCAAAAGCTTCCTCAGATGTCTCAGCTAGTACTCAATGATTTTGAGGATTGAATTCTGCCTGTACCGTGAACAGCTTCTCGTCGGAGAACACTGTCACCAAGTGTTCACCATTGCGCGTGCGCTGAAGGAGCTTTTTTGACCTTTCGAGCCGTTTCTTCGTTGTAGCTTCCGAGAGAATGGCTGCTTTTCTTACACGGTAGCAGGTAAGTTTCAGCTTGTCTTTGACAATCCTTCCCATCGAACGTGAACTAATTTTCATACCTTTCGCCATTTTTCTGATGCTCCGATGTGGATTTCTTCTGATTCTCTCTTTCACAGCTTTAATCCGATCTGGAGTCACGACTGTTGGTTTTCTGCCTCTCCCACATATATCCAAAAACGTGCCAAGCTTTTTGAAACGAGAAATCGAATCATAGACGGTTCTACTTGGGACTCCGAGCCGTTTAATGATGTCAACCGGAGGGACTCCTGCTTTGAAAAGGTTCAAAATAGAAGAGCGATGTGGACTCGGCGGTGCCATTTACCTAAAACAAAACCGATCAATCTGAAATTTGGCACAATGATAAAAAATGAAATAATTAACAAAAATTTAAATAATACGCGCGCCAGAATTGCGTCAATCGCCTTGCTTTATGGCGCCAAACTTTTGTGCGGGTAATTCTGCCGCACCCTGTAGGTAGCCTGGGACTCAACGTGCTTGAGAAATGAATTATTTTCTCTGAATCTCTTGATTTCTCACACTATTTTTCTTTGACTGCTTCTCTAAAGCGCGGTTGTAAGAAGTGTACCGTTAACTTACTTCAGAAGTTTTATCGAAGCAACTTTTGTAGATCAAAATATAGTGGTTTCGAACATTGATTATTTGAAATTCTCTTTTTTACTTTGGTCTCGCCACAAAAACTACAGTAGTCAAAATATGGAAAGTCATAATTATCAAGTTCCGGCTTAAAAGAAGGTCCTTTTTTTCAAAATTTTTCATCAAAATTCTGCAAATTTTTAATGATTTCTCAGAATTCTTTCTAATGCTGAATCATAGTCGAAATCTTTACCTTTTCGCGGAAAAATATCAACAAATTCATAAAAATTCGAAAAAATTGAATTTTGAATTTTGTTGATAAGTATGTGGAAATTGGCTTCATGCTCTTCTAAATATGTGCCCATTTCAAAAATTCGAAATTTCCAAGCTATGACCAAAAACTCAGAAGTTGAGCTAAATTTATCTATATATCAAACTATCTGTTTGTCCGGATGTCCCAAAATCCCTATACATACCTCCAAATCCGTCACTTGGTGTCTTTGCTCTGCTCGGTGCGGTTGTCGATTGATGACCATTTTGACCATAACCACTAGATCTTACAGTAGCTGAAAGTATATAGTTTTAGACTAGTCGAATTACTGTATGAAACTTCAAGACGGGCCCGCTCGGCTCGGTTCGGCCCGTTTTGAACCAGAAATTGAATTTTTGGAAATCTTTTTTTGAAAAAAATTCAAGTTTTCGATTAAAAATATATGTACTTTACTCTGAAATTTCAAAAAATTCACCCATTTTTGACTCCGGGCCGACTGGCTGAGCCAGGCCGGCCGATTTTTGACATGTCTAGTAAAACTCACAAAACGAAGTGGAAGTCGACGATTTCGGGAGCCTACTGTTAATCGGCATCGCAGTTGGTCTTGACATCGTCTGGGGTTTCACAGCAATCGAAAGAACTTGTGATTTGTCGACTGCCGATGCGCTTCGCTGTGACAGGAACTCTGTAATCATAATTAGTCTTGTTGGTATGCATCATTATCTTATAATTATCTTTCTCACTCTGACTAATATTCTGTTGGTTCTGCTGTTGTTGCTGTTGCTTCTGATTATTATTGTCTCTGTCGCTGTTCAAACTGGACGACGAGGAGGAGACGCCGTCGCGAAGCATTTTTTGTTTTGCCGGGTCTAGTTCCTGGAAACATGGGAAAATTGGAGAATGGATGTGTTGGATATCCGGATGTTTTGAGTACAGTAGCTTCAAAAAGCTGGTTTAGACGGTCAAAACAAGTATAGAAACGTACAAAATTTTGAAGGAAATGATTGTACTACGGTAGCTATGAAAGAATGATTGTAGTCCAAAAAATACAAAAAAAAACGTGACCTTGTGAGTTTAAGTCAAAAAATTTTGAAATTGATATTTTCGGAATCAACACATCCTGGTGCTGGAAATGCATGAACACATTAAAACATACTTGCAAACCGGGCCGGCGCGTAACTCGCTTCAAACTCAATGTTATGGGCTGAAAAATATACAAAAATGTTGATCTCTGCGAGTTCTGTATCCGTGACCTACTACGGACCGGATGGCTAAACGTTAATGTGCCGCGGGCCGGGCTAGAATGGCTTTTTTGGCCATTACATTTTCGTATATTTTTCAGCCCATAACATTGAGTTTAAAGCGAGTTACGCGCCGGCTCGTTTCGGCCCGGTTTGCAAGTATGCATTAAAAATTTCGAAAATCAGCTACCTAATTCATCGAATTCACAAAAACTACCGTATCTCAATCAAAACCTGAATTTTTAGAACCAGCACGTTTAGAAGGTTAAGGGAACATGACATATTTAGATGGATTTTCAAGACTTTGGTCTCACCGCGAAATTACGGTAGCTACAGAAAAAGCAAAGGTACACCAAATAATGTAACTTTGTATAGATCCTATTGAACTTTAGATTTTCAAATTCAGCTTGTTCGAGCGGTTCGAACAAGTATAAACATGAAAATTGGGTAGTTACAAAAATCTAACGTCACAAAAATATAACCAAACTTAAATTTGTAGATTCAAGAGTTCTAGACAGGCTGAATGAATACAAAAATTTTAATTTTTGAATAAATGAATCTCACCATCAGAGTATCTACCTAGTAGAGTGTCGAGTAAATTAAAAATGACTGTCAAATTAATTTTTTTGAAATCATGATCTTCACGTTTTCAAAATTGTAATTTTTACAAAAAAAATGAGACCACCTACCCTAAATATCTGATCTGCGGCTGCTCCATGCAACTGCTCCAACTTTGCAAACGCCTTTCTTCCAGCTACTCTCGTCTCCCCATCCGCATCACAAATCGCGTTTTGAACGAGTTGAGACAACTGCTTCATAATGGTTTGTTTGGATTTCAGATCCCACGAGGTGATGAGAGTCTCCAGAAGATTTGCAAGATGACGTCGTTGTTCTTTGGATTTTGAGTTGGTGATTTCAGAGAGGGTGGTGAAGATTTGACGGGATTGGATTTTCTGGAAAACGGAACGTCACGGATTGTACACCGGGATTACAGTACAGTGCAAATATATACGAATTTTGGCCGTTTTCAGTTGAAATTGGCCAACTTTGAGAGAGTGTTACGGTATAACTGATAGTCCCACAAAGTAAATTATGTATAAACCATACAGAACAAGAGTAGAGCTTTATTTTTGTAGTTGACACCTTTTTTGTAGTGAGGCTCCCTAGAGAGTTATGGTCATTTTAAGACGACAGCTCAAAAATCGCACTAATTTGCACTGAAATTGGTCGATTTGAGGGAGAAATTACTTTGTCGAGATGTAACTTTCTAGGAATTGTCCGTACGAAAAAGTTGTCAACTATAAAAATGGAGTTCTACTCTTGGTCTGTTTGAACCCATAAAAAGTAATTTTGTGGGACAGTTAGTTTTACTATGACACACCCTCAAAGTTGGGCATTTTTAACTGAAAAAATAAAAACTTAAACTACTTTTGAGCGGTACTGTACAACGGGCTGAACGGTGGATTGGTAATGTTCCGCGGGACGGAAAAAGTGGCAAAGACGTGAAAACGGTCGAAAAAGCCATCCTAGTCCGGCCCGCGATACATAAACGAATAGCCATACAGCTTGTAGTAGGCCACATCTATAGAACTCGCCGATATCTACATTTCCGTATATTTTTCAGCTCATAATATTGCGTTTTAAGCGAGTTACGCGCCGGCACGTGTCGGCTATGCAAAAGTATGCAAAAAATTAACCTGCACAATGAAAACCGTAAGCGTTGCCGCACTCGACGCCATCACTTTCGTGCTGACAGCAACTTGAGCCAAGGCAGCAGGCAGCACACATTCAGCAACATTTCTCACTTCCATTCCGAACGTTTCAAACAAAAAACTACACGTGATCGCCGCTTCTCGAACAATTTGAGATCTGAGGTCTCGAACCGAAAATTCCAAAGCGTCGGATAACTCATTGATCAGTGAAATTAGAAGACGTCGATCGATTGATTCATCAGAATTTATGACGACAGAGCGGATTAATTTCAGCTGATTGGCACGTTTACTCCAGTCTTCGTTGGCGTTTCGCAACACGGAATTCGCGATTTCCAATTTTTCACGGACGTCCGTATTCGAGTAGATTGACTGGAATTTTGTTAGGTGTAAGTAAAAGGGGCGGAGCTTATTTTCAAGTCTTTAAGACTTCGATTTTCACATACTTCTCTAGGCCAGGGCCGGGCCGGGTCTTGTCACCGAAATGAAGGTTCAAAATTTAAATTTTTTGAATTTTTTCGAATTTTTTTCCCGAAAAGTCAAATTTTCGACTTTGATTCAGAATTAGTAGGGATTCTGAAAAATTATGTTCACCTTTTCGATTAAAAATTGAAAAAAATTAGCTCATTTTTAGAAGCCGGTTCTAGACAAGTATGGATTTTCAGACTTACCTTCAGGAGTTTTTAGGTGTAACAAAAAGGGGCGGAGCTTATCTTTTTGAATCTTTAAGACTTAGATTACAGAGTTAGGCTTCAAGAGTTATTTAAAAAATCTACATTGCAAAAAAAAACTCACAATCTTTGGCACGGCCACAAAAGACTTCCTAAAATCATCTAGTGTGATTGCACATTGTGCCGCCGGAGCACAACTGGAACTCCTATATCTTGATAGTGACATTCCAGCGGGTGCTCTCAATGAACTTCTCGCCAAGTCTCTTGATCTACCACCAGAACCTCCAGATGAGGGTGACGGAAGAGATAGTGGAGAGGGAGTTGACATCAAGGGGGCAGGTGAAAGTGATGGAGCAGTCCTCGGTGGAGTGGATAGTCGAGCAGAGGAAGTGAATGAGGTTGTTGAGGCAGAAGGGTGAATGATTTTGGCGGGAGAACGGAGCGAACGACGGAGTAAAGAGTTCCGAGAGGGTAATTGCGTTTGAGTGGTCTCCATGGGGATCGCATGTTTCGGTGGGAGGTCTCCACGAGTCGCCACTGTTGATTCGTAGCGTTGGAGGAGGGTTGTCATTCTGGAATTATCATTTTTAATTGGGGAAAAGTCTTCAAAAGATAAAGTTGAAATTTCAGTAAATTTAAGCCTAATTTCAAGTGGAAAGCTTGAAAACTAGAAAAGTTATGGAACCTTGAAGATTAGGAAATTTTCAAAATTAACATTAAAACTTTGTCAGTTTTTTTCAAATCGTATGAAGTTTAAAAATATGAAATGAGAAAATTTCAGTGGTTTGAATGAGTGTAGTCATGACTGGTTGCAGCCAGTTCCAAATAGATTAGAACCTCTTTTTTTGAATTTGGGGCTACACCCCTTCGATCTCCCATAACTTTCAAATGCAAGTTTACAAATAAAAGTCGTCAACTATACAAATGAATATCATAAAATATACTACAATTTTCTAGTTGAACACTTTTTGAAAACTCGAGAAGCTTCAAAAATACAGAAGGTCAAAAAAATCTCTTCTCTTGGCTTATCTTTAAAGACACTTCATCTCAAAAATCTAGAGAGTTATCGAAACGTTGCCAAAAAAAAAAGTGCATAATACCATCTATAATTTTGTAGAAGATAACCTTTACATGAGGCATTCTATATTCCTTACGCTCACTTCTTTTCCAAATTTACTTCTCCTTGAGAACCCAAAATTAAAAGTTCAACTAAACTACTTATTTTTTTGACAAAATTGTATTTAAATCGAATTTTAAAAACATTTTGCAACAAGAATCCGATCTCTTGGAGAAATTCTGAACTATACTCAAAAATTTGACATTTTTGCAAATAAATTCTAAATTTTCAAAAAATTTCAAACATCGGGCAGGCGGGCCGGACCGAGAAAAATTCTGATTGCGGAACGGCCCGACCCATGACTAGTTTGAGTTTTACCATTTTTGTAGTTGACAACTTTTTGATAGCTATCTTAGATCTAGGTAAAGATCTCTTTGAAAAATAATAAAACCAGTTTACTCTACCTAATTTCCATTCCTAGGTACCCGAATAAATCTGATAACCAAAGAGAGAGAGAGAACAATACTTGAAACTATGTATTATGTGGAATGAACACTAAAATATGTAGAGCGTGAATGATTCCTCTTCTCTCGGGATGATTCTTCTATCTCTTCCTATATTCATAATCTGAATCTTCGTCTCTTTCTCTACTTCTCTCCTTATCACACGCTATTTCTCTCTCGATGACTTTTCGCGGATTCTGTGTTAAATGAATGCGCGAGAATTGTTTTATTCGCTTTGCATAAGAACTCGTATAGTTGATGAGGAGAAAGGAGAAAAGATATGAGGATTACCGAAATTTTCGAAATGTATGGAATTTCTGAATGATGTTGAAAAAGGGGACTAGTTTTTCATAGGTAGAATTCTAGGCCACGGGTTTTGGTAGATCGGTTTTGAGATTGAAAATCTCAAAAACTATTTTCGGAAGGCCTCAAAAGTGAGTTTTGACTTTCTGACCTAGATTCGATTTCTTGGTTTTCTAGACCACCTAAATAGTGAAAAATGTGATGGCTTACATTTTCTACAATTCGTGTTTCTAGACCACCAGTTTTTTCTTTTCTATTGAGCCATGGTTTTCCCGGCCACCAAAATAATGAATAAATGTGATGGCCTAGTTTTTGCATTTTCGATTTCTAGGCCACTGGCTTCTGGAACTTTGTGACCTAATTTTTGCAGATATCGAAATACGTAGTGGACTAGATAACCAAATTCTGGTCTAAACGAAAAAAATTCAGTTTCTAGGTCAAGACGGCGAGGAGTTACAAGGGGTAACGAGAGAGAAAAAGAGTGCAGACGACGAGACACTCTCGTCGTCTGCGCCCTCTCACTCTCTTGCCACCCCGCGTAACTCCGCGTAGAGTCGTCCGATTTCAATGATTTTTTGTTTTTTGGAAAGTTGAGAACACGGGGAGTACAGTCATGTAGAAATAATTGAAGATAATTGTCAAACATTTTTTCTCAAATTGTGAATTTTGAATTAGTCGGTTCCCAAAAAAAACTCACTTCTGCTCATTAATCAGCCTTGTGCTAGCAATCTTGGCCACGACTGGCTTCCCACCGTACACCATTAAATCCACGAGACACGCCGTCGAGGCATCACGGACTTCAGAATTCGGATCATTGGTTAGACGACAGAGTTGGGGAATTAGGGTGATGGCCTGTTGAATGACGAGGGCGAAGCTGGAAATGGGGAGTTATTATATTCAGAAATCTGGTTTCAGAATTAAGTCACGATGCTAAATTTCAATTTTCAGACTCACCTACTACTCAAAAACTCTCTCAAAATATTCAATGAGCCAACTTTGACTAGCCACTGCTTGTGCTCAAATCCAGTTCCTGGAACGCAGAGTCTGTCGAGAAGCATCTGAAAATTTTATTCTATGATTAGGATATTCTGAAAATAAGATACCACTGGTGACGAGTTTTCCAGATAAGCGAGTTGTAGACACAAGTTGATTGCCATCTCACGGACTTGCACCTTTGCGTCGCCCATTCTGGAAATTAATTGAGATTCATATTTGGTGAGGAGATTGATCAAAGTTTTTAGTATTTGATACAATTCAAGATTTTGATTTCACTAATTATAGAACTTTGGAATTTCTAAGCTCCATAATTTCAGAAAATTGGCTCTCTGGATTACTATTTCAGATTTTCAGAAGATCATAAGTCAAGAAATCCTAGTTTTTCAAACATTTCAACTGATGTTTATCAAGAAATCGGAAATCTCAGGATATCCTGAATTCAGGTTAACTGAAAATCTAAAATTGAGAAACTACTGTAATCTAGAATCCCACGATTTCAGGTTTATCAGAATACTTAAAAATTCAAAATTTCAAAAACTTTGATTTTTGAGTTTAAATTTTCCCGGACTATCTATTTTCCAAACTCTGAAAGTTTTGTAAACTCTGAATTTCAAAGTTTTCAAGTTCAAATTATCAGAATTTCTGACGATCAGAGTTATAGAATCACTAAACTTCAAAAAAAAATTGTGAATCTGAAACTACATGATTTTAGAAGTTCCTAGTTTACACTTTTTGAGTTCTTAGACGTTCAGGTTCGCATAAAGTTCAAATTACACAATTTCGGATTTTCAGAGTTTTCAATATTTTCCGATTTCTATAGTTCAATTTTCAGAAAAACGGGAATCTGAAATTAGACATTACGATTCGTCAAGTTCCCTTGGAATTTCAAATTTTACTGTTTTTTTCCTCAAAAATTTCCAGAAATTCTAGACTTTACGATTCACGTTTAAAAACAAATCCCTGAAATTCCAAAACCACTCACCTCTCAATCAAAACCGACAACCTATCGAAATAATAACTAGCAAGGACTTCTGGAGACGTTCGGAGTGCGGCGTCCAATATCTCCAGACCGATTGTAGACACCTGAAACGGAGAAAATTTTGATGGTATCCGATGGAGCGTATTTGCAGCGTTAGGAATTTCAAAATAAGTGGAATGAGCAAGTGCGCTCTATTAAACTGTTCAATAGTGCGCACTTGCAAAAAATCATTTAATGATCAAATCGTTCTCCCGAAATAAATCAAAACTTCTTATCACTCGGAATTCCAGAAATGTGGTGTTTCCCCTTCTGAAATGCTACTGATAACAATATGTGATATACCTTAAAATTACTCCCAGTCAACCATCCGGACATGACGTCAAGAAAGTCATTGACCAACTTCGGGTGTGGCGACACTTTTCGCTGTGAGACCTCGTTCTGCAAAAAGATATCTGATGCAAACGCGCTCTATTGCCAAACTGACCAATATCACATTTCCGAGCTTGAGCCGTTCCAGCGGATCCGCCGTGCTCTTTTGCAACAACACGTACAACCAGTTGGTGTCCATTTAGAAGACGGGCATTGTGTACACCTGGAAGAGTTGAGAGTAGATCAAAAGATGAGAGAGATTGAGAGACGCAGAGAAAACATAATGAGTGGGATGGACTAGAGTTTTCTAGGCCACCGAAAACTGTCAAAATGTCAGGGAGGTGTCATTCACCGGTGTCTAGCCATTCTTATCATATTCCCATGATGAGTCATTCTTCCATAAAAAGGGTGTCACAAATGTATTCATAGAACACAATAAATGTGTTTTTTGGAATAAGAATTGGGTCGTTTTTCGAAAAATATGTAAAATTCGTACTGTAACAGTTTTTTTTAGTAAAAAACCAAACTTTTTGATAGCTACTGTAGGTTTATGAGTCTTTGAACACAAAGAAGAGGGAGAGAACGCAGAGAAGCGAGAATGTATGACTTCTCTGCGTCGCTCTTCCTCTCCCTCGCTCTCTCTCGCAGAAGGAAAACCGTTATATCTCGGAAACAAGAAAAGTTATCAAAAAGTTGTCAACTACAAAAATGTAAGAAATTTTACGGAGAGTAACTTTATTGTTGACAACTTTTTGAATAAATATTTTCCTGGGAAGTTATGAAGCGTAGGAACAGCAAAACTTTAAACAGTAGTAACTTGCCACGGGAAGCTTGTCTTTAAAGGCGAATATCTCAAAAACGAAAACAGCTATCGAAAAGTTGATAACTACAAAAATTATCACTACTAAATTTTAAACAAGTTTACAGTTAATATCATTTTGAAATCTCTGCTTGGTCTAGAGTTATGAGAGATACAGGGAAATGATATGTTCTAGCTTGTCCTCCGCCCATAAACTATCTTTAAAAGCGTATATCTCTAAAACTAGAAGAGCTATCAAAAAGTTTTCAACTACAAAAATAAATTTCAAGACTTTTTTCATATAAAAATTGTAAAAACCAAAAAAGTAGGACTATGAGGAGCGCCTAAATTGGGAGAGAGACAAGGGAAAAAGAGGCTTGGCAGGAAATTTTTCAAGAAAAGTTTGAGAAATCTCAAAAAATATACAAACTTTGAAATGAAAATGAAATAGTCATGTCATGAGGTCATATAAATGAAGCATGACCTTAAAATAGAGATGGAAATAAATAATCGTCTTAAGAACTTCCAGAAACATCAATAAATGTGTACATCATAAGGGGACAGGTGTGTTGGAAGAGAGTGCAAAAAATGGTCGTATGCAGTGGCGCCTAATCCATTCAGTCAACTAGAGAAAGAGACGAACAGCTATTCGTTCGTTTTCTTATTCTTTTCCGACGGTTAGGCGTCACCCCTCCGGAGAGAAAAGAGGCGCCTATCTCTCTCTGCTTCTCTCTCTCTCTCTCGTTTTCTGATTTCACAGGTTTCACTCATTTTCCCCACAAAGTCGCATGGCAAACATAGCGGTGTGGGCACCCTTTGACGGTCGGAAGAGAGAAAGAAGAAGAAGAAGAAGCAGAAAAGTGTCAGAGAGATAGGTAAACTGAAGATTTTTGCATAATGTCTCTGTGAGTGAAAGTGAGTTTTGAAATGGTTTAAATGGCGGGAGGTGGAAGGACAAGGGGAGAAGAGGAAGGAATAGTGGCGTGAGTTTACAGGGAAAAAAATGGAATGTCAAAAATACAGACAATTGTCTGACTGTGTTTCCAAATGTCCTGATGTCTAGACGCTTTGCAACATACCCTTACCAGAGTTGCGCGGAAGTGATTTTTTCTAAAACGGAAGTCGGAAGTCGGAAGTAAAATTTTGAACACGGAAGTCGGAAGCCGGAAGTTGGAAGTCGGAAGTCGGAAGTCGGAAGTCGGGAGTAGATTTTTTCGCAAAGATTCAAAAACTCCTATACCGGAAGTCCGAAGCCGGAAGTCGGAAGTGAAAAACAGCCCGGAAGTCGGAAGTCGGAATTCCGCGCAACTCTGACCCTTACGTTTGGGATGTTTGACTCGATCTGTCTGTCTGTCTATATTTCCGGATGCCCAGATGTCCAAAATCTATTGAAAAATCCATCTAGATCTTTCTTGAGAATGATTGGCCAGTTGCCCGCGTATAAATACGGGGTGATAGGTTCCGGATAAAATATGACGACAAAGAACACAGTTTCTTACAATAATTTACTTTATTGCAAGAATTATAATGAGAGCGATAAACATACAAAACAAAAGTCAAAACACCAAAACTAAAATCAGAACTCACTCTGAAAGCCAACCGGCTTCAGAAAACTACTTGTTGCCACGTGGAGTACGCGTGTCCACGTGAACTGATGCGCTGAGGTTACGGTAGGCGCGTGAAGCTTTGGCGGAGTTTCGTTGCGTATTTATTGTGAGGACTCGGATAACGACAGGGTTTTGCGGGTACCTTGCCACCGGCAACTGCCCCAAATACATGTCTAACAGAAGCGCGTCGATGGCACGCCAGACAACTCAAACATCAATTGTCTGTCTTTCAAAAATTTTTCGACATTTTTCAAAATTTTCATAAAAAATGCTCATGTTTTTGGTGATTTTTCAGATTTTCTTCAAATTCTCAATCATACTCGAAAATTTGACTTTTTCGCTAAAAAATCGAAAAAATTGAATTTTGAATTTGGCGCCAATTATCCGGGCCTTGATAAGTATGCTTAATATACCCTTACGTTTCGGATGTGCCTGTCTGTCTGTCTGTCTGTCTATATTTACGGATGTCCGGATGTCCACATCTCTTAAAAATATCTTTCTTCAGAAAGAATGTGTGCCCAGATCAAGGCTGTGAGAAAACATTTTTGACCGAAAAATTGAAAATTTCGAAAAAAAAAACAATTTGAAAAAAATGTCTGAAAAAATGAATTCGGAGGCCAAAATCTTGAAATAGTATGAAAACCTGTTTTTGAGTACAAACTTAGAAAAAAATTCAGGAAAATCACTATTTTTGTTACTTTATTTTTGAAAATTTCAACAAAAACATTTCTAACAGAAACGCGTCGATGGCACACCAGACAGCTCAAACATTCGTTGTCTGTCTATGGTCTATCCAAAAGTCCAGATGTCCGGATATCTATCTGCGTGCCCGGAGGTCTAAATTTCTGTGTTTCTATCTGTCTGTCTGTATTTCTGCATGTCCGGATGTCCGAATGTCCAGATATCTGATGGTCAATCTGAGCTTGCCTACATCCGAATGGTCTTATTCAAACATTTTCTCATTTCATCAAAAAACACGTCCAAGGCGCGCCAGAATTTATTTATTTTCACATAAACGCGTTCCAAATCACTGAAAAAGGCGCTAAAAGAGCGCCAGACCAACCTTTTTTGTCGGAACTATGTTTGTCTGTCTGTATTTCCGAATGTCTGAATGTCTGTTCAGATGTCTATCTGTGTTTCCAGATGTCCTTCTTGTCCTTGCTACAGTACCCTGATAGCTCTCCCTGAATCTCAATTTCTTTATGACATTTTCTTACAAAATTTCCAATACCACCCATAGTGAAAGTGAGTATATGAGTCATCTCCATTTCTCGATTAGAATGGATTCAATTGTAGCAAGAAAGAGAGAAAAAATGAAGAAAAGGGGGGGAGAAGAAGAAGTAATGTTTGTGTTGTCAATCGGTGTTTTGTGTCTCTCTCTTTTTTGTGTATGAGTTGTTTGGGTAAGTGTGTACGAACGGACGGACGAGTGATAAGGGAGTGATGATAGTAGGGGAGAGTTGGGAGAGGAGAGAGAGAGCAACAAAAATGAAGATAAGGAAGAGTGGGGAGTCTTGTTGCAAAGGATACTTCTTCGAGAGATCGAAAAGTTAGGGAGGCTACTGTAATCCATGGACTACAGTAACCAGGGGATACCGTATCCTTGATATAGCACAGCTCAAAGGATCAATTATCGAATGTGGCTTAGAAATATGGCCTAGAAAACGAAACAGTGCAAAACCTAGGCCACGATCTCCTATCTATGAATAATTGATAGCACAATATGTAAAAATTAGAAATTTCAAAGTTTCAATCGTTCCAGAATACAGAAGTGAACAATTCCCTCAGAAAAGCAGAATTTCAGTCGTACACTAGGCTCCGCCCACTTACACCTTTTCTGTTTCGGGAAATGGGCGGCCTTTTCTGATTTTGAACGCAATGAATGCAATGTGAAATTGAATTTGAATGTCATAAAAAATGAATGAATTTTTCGAATCTATAATTTTCAGAATGGGAGTTGGAATCAGATTTTCAATCAATTTGTACAAGAAATATCTTATTTTGAAAGTGTATTTCTTCGAAGAAATATATATCGCTGAAGTGTAAAAGGCATAACCATTTTGAATATGTTTTCAAACTTCCGTCAGGAAGAAAGTAAATCAAGATATGGTGTGGGGATAATGTGGTCTGTCTGGATATCGAGTCAAGTTTTAGTGACCGATTTTCAACAGGGCATATCTCAAAAACTAAACGAGCTATCAAAAAGTTGTCAACTACAAAAATGATCCTCATAAAATTATCTACTTTTTTATAATTAGTCATGTTTTGATAGCACGTTAAGTTTCACAGATATAACGGCGAAAAACTGCTAGACCACTGTGCTCGCTCTTGCTTTTCTGGACTTGTTTAAAGTTGCGCATCTCAAAAACCAGAAGAGCTATGCAAAAATTGTCAACTTCAAAAATGATCCTCATAAAATTATCTACTTTTTTATAGTTAACCATGTTTTGATAGCACGTCGAGTTTCAAAGCTCTGAAAGCGTGAACATCATAGCCGTTTTTCTCTATTAGTAGTCTTGGGTTTGTAGGTGCATGTCTCGAAAACCATAAGTGCTATCGAAAAATTGTCAACTACTCTCATAAAATTTGCTACATTTTGGTTTCATTTTAATAGCTTTAAAAGGTTCTGAGATCTGGGTTTCTGCGCCCTCGTCCTCAGCAAGACCGGTAGTTAAGAATGCATATCTCAAAAACCCGAAGAGCCATGGAAAAGTTATCAACTACAAAACTAATCATCATAAAATTTTCTATATTTTTGTAGTTAATTACTTTTTGATAACTTAGCTGATTGCAGAGATATGACAGAGCGAACACCGTAGACTCTTAAAAGGCGCCTATCATAAAAACTACGGAAGCTTTCAAAAAGTTACCAACTACTGAATTGAAGGTCTAGATTTGTTTCATGTAAAAAATTGAAAAGTTGAACAACAATCTCAAAAAAATTTTTAAATTTGGTTACAAACGTCGTGGAAGTTGTGAAACGCTCAAAAAAATCCGAAAAGTTTTGGAATCAACGCTCTCTTCCATTTCTCTATTTGGAGATGGAAAAACCAATAAAAATCGTCTTCTTTTCCTTTTTTCTCACCGCCTTTCTTATATTTTATCACTTCTTTTTTCTCTTTTTTCCAAAAATCAGCAAAAAATGTGTCATATTCGCAGAAACGATTCTCGAAGAACACTAACACATTCAATCAATTTTACCCAATTTTTGATGGAAAAGAAAGAGCGATTAAATAAATTTGAAGGGTCATTAAAGAGGAATTGAATGACGACTGGAAATGGGGAAGGCATGGAATTGTAATTTCTTTTTGTACACGGGAGGTCAGACACGGTGGTGTCTTCTGAATTTATGTGGAGGAGGAGGAGGTGGAATGGCAAACATTACGTATGATGGGATTGGTTGGAACCGAAAAGGAAAAGGGAGATGGTGGGGTGGAAAATGCGCTCTAATGATAATGCTGGATGGGGTAGACTGGAGAGACGCAGAGAAACGAGAGTGTCTGATTCGTCTTTGCACTTGCCAATCGTTCATCCTACTCATGAGGTAGCAAGTGCGCTCCGATGATAAAAAGGAAAGAACGGAGAGAGTGAAGAGACTCCGAGAAACGAGAGTGCCTAACTCGTCTCGGGCTCTCACCTTTAGTTTTCTCATTAGAGCGAACTTGCTTGTCTCAGATATTAAAGTTTTGGAGAAACTGGTGGGCTAGTAATGTCACGGTGAGGATTTTTAGCGATGGCCTGGAAAAACGAATTTCGGGAAAAAAACAAAAATAGTCCATCACCACAGTGCCATTAACTGGAAATGCTTAGGATGGCCTAGAATTCCAAATTTGGAAAATTAGGCTATGATCAGAAACTCTGATCATGTTTGAGCTGTTATTCTAGGTGGAGGCCTAGAAAGATGGAGGCCTAGAAAACCAAGTGGACTAGAAACCCATATCATAAAGAGTTAGGTAGGGCCATACTTGTCACGGGCCGGGCCGGGCCCGCTAAAAAAATCTTCCGGCCCGGCCCGTTCGGCCCGTCAAAATATTGAAAAAAAAATTTTCGTCGTTTTCCCATTGTTTTTTCGTTTACTACTTTATGGCAAACATATTATTGATTAGAAATTATAAAAAGACAACAAGTGCAAACGGAGATTGTCAGAATAAGTTATTTTGTCACTATAAACTTTGAGCCTCTCAAAGTCTCTGTGATGATCAGCCGATGATCAGAATCAGGATCAAGAACTTGCTGGAGGCTTCTGAAAGTAGTCTTATCGAATCCCCCGACCTCGATTTAGTATAGACCGAAGAAAAAATTTAATTTCCAAGACTTTCAATTCTATTTTTCAAAAATAATTTTTTGGTTCCGGGCCCTGCGGGCCGGCCCGTAATTTGACAAGTATGGGTAGGGCTGTTAAAACCGGCGTTTTACGGCGGCAATCGCCGGTTTCATTTCCGGCGTGGGCGACAATCGCCGGAAATGAAACCGGCGATTGCGGCAAGTACAATTTTAAAAACCGGCGTTTAACGCCGGTTTTTATCATTTTTATTCATTTTCAGTATATTTTCTACTCAAAAAAGCGGCGTTTGACGCCAATTTAGAAATGAAAACCGGCGTTTGACGCCGGTTTGGAAATGAAAACCGGCGATGGAAGCAAGTTTTGGAAATGAACTTGATTTTCATGCAATTAACGTGAAAAAAGCGGCGCCGGCTTGCCGGCGATTGCCGCAAGTAACAGCCCTAGAGTTAGGCCATCAGAAAACTCGAACCGCAATTCAAGATAACCTAGAAATCAAAGATTTGGGAAGTTAGGCCACCGAGACTCACGTTCATTCTCAGAACTTGGAAAGCTAGGCTTTATAGAAACTGATGAAGTTTGATGATGGCCTAGAAATCCCCATTGTATAACTAGGCCATGGTATACTAACCTACAGTAGCTATGACCTAGAAACCCAATCACTTAAAAACCTCGGCCACCAAAAAAACCATAAAACTGCAAAGTCTAATGGAATGGAAAAGAGGAAAATGAACTCAACTCTTCACAAAAAAACATATGTCATAACGAGATGAGGTCCCCTCTCGACACGAAAGACATGTGTTTCCAACGGGAAAAAAATGGAAAATGAGTGAGAGTGAAACCTCAGAAATTTGGTGGACAGAAAGTTCTGTGCTAGACAGTTGAGAGAGTGAGAGAGGGAAAAGAAACCAAGAGAATGCACATATAAGTCTATTATCAGGAGGTGGTATGGCGCCGATTCGGGAGAGAAATATCAAAAAATATTTTTCGAAAAATCGAAGAAGAAAACATATGGAGAAGGGTGAACTTAAAGAAGTGGAGAAGGATTTAATGGTTCAGTGAGCGTTGTTCCCGGGAAAAGAGAAAAATCCGGAAACTGTGTCATGACTTTCGGTCCGTGACGTTTTGAAAAAAAATACCAAAAAAGACACAAAAAAAGAAAAGAAAAAATGTTGACCACCACCAAAAGCCAAACCATTAACCCTCAGATTTTCTGTCTAGAACACAACCGCCTGCGCCATGCGTGCAGAAATGGAATGAGGTGGCGGCCGTATAAGAATTGGGGGAAAAGCGGATCAAGCTAAAAACAGTTGAGCCAACTCAAAAAAAATCGGGAGGAAAAAGAAAAACGCTCGGAACTCGTCAAGAAACATTCACCATTCGTTAACGGGTAGTGAAGAATTACACTGAGAGGGCACCCACTCTCCCTTTCGACCTCTCTTTCTCATATTTTCATTTGACAATTTTCTTCTTGAGTCGAAAGGAGAAACGTCAAAAAATCTTCTGCAGAAAAGAGGATATCCTGTCATCATTACTGCCGACAACGGGGCTCCGATGGCTCCGATGGCTCATCAACAATCTTTGAAACGTTTTTTGAAGGGGGCTCAATTTATGAAAGATCTATTTTTCTGAATTTCAAAAATAAAGAGACAAGAAAAGGACATAAATTAGTAACAAATCGGAAAACTGGAATCACAGTGAGCAGGAGGGTGATGAAAAATTAGCGGTGTCGTCGATCACGATCTCTGTCTCTATCTCTGTCACGTCTGTCCCGATCTCTCGAACGATCTCTATCTCTGGATCGGTCCCTTGAGCGATCCCGGTCTCTCGAACGATCACGACGACCTCTGTCACGATCACGATCACGGTCCCGGTCGCGGCGGTCACGGTCACGAGAGGAGGAGTGGCTTCTGAAAAAAAGGAATATTTCAATTGAGAAAGAGAAAAAAAACCTACCTCTTCCTCTTCTTCTCCTTCTTCTCACTTCTCCTTTCATCACTCTTTTTCCTCGAATTCCCTTCTCCACTCTTCAGAATCTTCTCCACATTCTCCATCTCCGTCCTTCTGAATTCATCGACTTTCCGTCGCGCATCCGGATCTCGATTCTTCTCCAAATCCTCCTGCAGTGCCAGTGCCCGTACTTCCACATCTCTCTTCAATTTCCGCCGTTTCTCTTCATTCGGATCCGAGACAAGAAGACTCGTAGCGGATGGCTCCTTGATTTCTCCCGGCGATAGACTGTCACGTTGTGCGGATTCTGAATGCACGTCA
Organism: Caenorhabditis remanei; assembly: GCF_010183535.1. Lineage (NCBI taxonomy): Eukaryota > Metazoa > Nematoda > Chromadorea > Rhabditida > Rhabditidae > Caenorhabditis > Caenorhabditis remanei. The sequence goes on from NC_071330.1 coordinate 4,224,482, forward strand.
TCTGTAATCATGACGCCGTCTATATCCTCGTCGTCCTCATCGTTCGATTTGCGACCATCGCGTTCCCATTTCGATGAGAATATCGGGAAGTTGTCACGTGGGCGGCTCTGAAAATTGTGAATACGGCTACTAAAAACCATACTTGCAAAATATCGGCCCGGCCCGGCTCGGCCCGGCCCGGGCCGGTAGAGAAAGTTGCCGGCCCGGCCCGGGCCGGTAGAGAAAGTTGCCGGCCCGGCCCGGCCCGGTCGGCCCGGAGTCAAAAAATGAGCACAATTTTTTCACAAAATTTTTCGAAATTTTTTTAAATTTTCGTCAAAAATAGTCAAAAATCCTATGTAAACTTGAGTTTTATCGATATGTAAAAACATAGTCGAAAATTCGACTTTTTTGCGAAAAAATCAAAAAAAATTTCAAAAAATTTCAAATTTTCAAATTTTTGTACTGTGACCCGGGCCGACCGGGCCGGGCCGGGCCGGGCCGGTGAAAATTCTCAAATCGGCCCGGCCCGGCCCGTTGCAAGTATGCTAAAAACCATAGTAGCAAACCGGGCCGGCGCGTAACTCGCTTAAAACGCAATATTATGAGCTGATAAATATACGAAAATGTAGATCTCGGCGAGTTCTATATCCGTGATTTAATCCGGGCTGAATGGCGAATCGTTAATGTACCGCGGGCCGGGCTAGAATGGCTTTTTTGACCATTTTCTCGTTTTTTGGCACTTTTTCTCTGCCCGCGGTACATTAACGATTCGCCATCCGGCCCGTCGTAAATCACGGATACAGAACTCGCGGAGATCTACATTTTGGTATATTTTTCAGCCCATAACATTGGCTTTGAAGCGAGTTACGCGCCGGCCCGGTTTGCAAGTATGCTAAAAACATAAATGTTTAAAAACTGATTCTCGGTTAAAAAAACGCGCAAAAACTCAAAAAAAAACTATAAATTTACCTCAACTGGCTTAAATTTGTTTGGCATTTCTTTAGCTGAAGTCGATGGACCCGCCACTTCTTCCAACGGAACGCCATCTATATCATCCTCGTCATCATACAGTGACACCTTTTTCTGATCCCTTTCATCCAACGGCATTCCATCCAAATCCTCTTCATCCTCATCGTCATCTTCCGGTTCTTTCTCTTCAGATTTCTCTTTCCCGTATTCAACAAGTCCCAAAAATATATTCTGATTCATAATCAATTTCTCCGTCGGATACAGAGCGACATCGTCGAAATGACGGAAAACATTCATAACTCTCTGCTTGAATTGATCCATTTTTATTCTCGATGGAATCGATTGATATGTTTTGCCGAGAGCGACGAAAATCTTCTCGAAAATGGCTTCGAAGTGAGATCTGTAGAGACTGGCGTCACGGATTGCCTTTTGGACACAATTTGAGAGAATGTCGTTGATCAAGTATAATCTGGAAAGGAAAAGTTGAAATTTTTGCAATTTTTTAGTTGAAAAACTCTGGAAACGGGCCAGATTGGCACAAACCTCGCAATTTTTCGATGAAGAGGAGTCTCATCGAGTTGAAGACTTTCCAGTAGACATTCCGAGATTTCCTTTGCATACTTTGCATTTTCTATACACCAAACCATCGCCGCACCGATTGAAGCTTTCTCTGGAGTCAGTTCTCGTATGAGAATCTCCAACTTGTCTCTCCGTTTATCCGACATTCGATTCTTCCTCTTTTTCTCCAATTTCTCCTTCCTCTTCCTCTCTTTTTCTTCATCCCTCTTCCTTCTTCTCTCCTCCCGTTCCTCATCCGAATCATAGTGCTTCTTCGGCTTCTCACCACCACGACGCTGTCCACCATCTCTCACTTTCATCCATTTATCCGGATAGGTTTTCAGACAATTCATATGGTATAACTCTTTCGGCATAGCCTCCCGCAACTCGTTTATCGGGTACGGTGGGATCCACCACGGTCCGTTGATGAACATTCTGAATGGGATACGACGCCATTCTTGGAGGGTGTCGCCTTGCAAAAGTGAATAAATTCTCCATCGATAATAGACGTGCAGTGCACAAGTGTTATCCCAGAGGAATTGAAACATTGGATTTTGGAATTCAGACGCGCAGACCATTGCTTCGAATTGTGGTCCCTCGGTCACCACGTACACCGCCATTCGATCCATAACTCTAACCAGCTTCCGATCCGGCGGAATCACCACTCTCACCACTGAATTTTTCATCAATTCACTGAAATCATCGTAGCCATACTGTCCTTTGATAGGCAAGGCGTGCATCGGAGGGTAAGTTTCATATTTCGCTAGGAATTTCTTGGCTAACGAGGGATCCGGTTGTGCATTGAATGGCAAGCCGCTAAGATTATCGGGGTGTTGTAGATCGATAAGTACTGGCGGTGTATAGTAAGGAGTCGTTGGGATTTGTACGGGTCTGGCGAATGCGAATCGAATCGGCTCGTTTCTGACGATAATCACTCTGACTTCAGCCATAAATCTATCGACATCAGCTCTCGACATAAACGCGACGAACGCACAGATATGTGGGCGTCGACGCTCTTCCTCACTTCTCGGATACAAAATTTTCAGCGCTGCTAGCGGACCGAATGAGCCAAATGTGAAGAGCAAATCGTCTTCCGTAACGGAATGTGGAATATTCGAGACGTAAACGTTTGTGGTGTACGGGTCATCGTCGAATTCGCTGGATCCTTGAAATCCACGCTCCACAGTTGGCGCCAACCTCTCCACGACGGCCTGGTCCATACCGACTCGCTCGAGATGCTGCCGGAGATCTTTTCGCTTCTCACGGTCTTCTTGTACTCTGAAAATCAACATTTTGGTGAACATTTTAACAATTTTTGAACTGAATACCTTTGAAGTTCATTCTTGAAAATCTCCATCTGACTAACTTTCGGTTTGTCTTGCTTCGCTTTCAAGCTTCCCGGTTTCGGTGGTCTTTGGAACGGCTTTGTGGTTGGAAGCACAACTTTTGGCACTTCGGATATCTTTTTGCTCCGCGCGGCGTCCTCTAGCATTCTTCTGGCCTGAAATTCAACAATATTGAGTTGGAAACTTCTCGAAAAGCAGGAATTACCTTTGCTGCAGCCAACTTCTTTGCCTCGTCGAGATCTTTTGAGCCAACACTTTGAGAAATGTTCATTTTGAATTTGGGTGCGTACAAACTTCCTTCGCCGCCAGAACTTGCTGAACTTATTATAATTTGTGTGATTGATTCATGATCAGAATCAATAATTACTGCTTTTATTCCCCTCCACAACATTTCCTCTCAGAAAAGATTTTGGTTGAGCCGCTGACGAGGATTGTCCGAATTCTGCCTGGAACTCCAGCAACGCGTCGTTCAGCTTCGCTTCCTCGTCGTCTGCTGTCTGAAAATCACTCATTATTACTATTTTTTTGAACACGAGTTGACAGCATGTAATTCTAGCTTACCTTTTTCCGCTTTTTCGCCCATTCCATACTCATTTTGTCGTGTAAAAAATGCTGAATAAAAATATTTCTTGCAATTTTTCCACTCACCGAGAGTGCGTCAACTCGGATCGAAAATTACGCAAACAAATTTGCTGGTGCGTTACTCGTTTTCGCCGCGAAATTCGAAAAATAATTTTTTATGAATAGTGGGTTTTGGGCGAAATTTGCAAAATTAATTTGGAGAAATTTCAGAAAATGTTCTGAAACAACAAATTACTATTTGACTTTCGCAATTTCCAGTTCATCACTAATTTTTACATTTCTAGGTGAGGTGAATCTAAAAAATCTTCTGAAATTCACTTCACTCGTAAAAATATTGATTTTGCCATATTCTGGCCGATCACAAACACCGAACGTATCAGTGTAGTTCCCACAGTTTTTAACTCAATGCCTGCTGATTTCATAAATAAAGATTTCAGATAAAACATTCACTTTTTGTGACCTATAAGGCTGCCTGACATCTGAAAACTTTTTTTAGGCTTGTTTGATTGATCCAGACATTCGGTTTCAATCTAGTTTTGTGTATTTTTTATTTTATAAATAATTTCGAGCCGAGGCGTTCCAAAAGAAGTTCAATAAGCCATTTTCAAATATAAAAACTACTTTGTAAATTTTTTGAAAGCATTTATAGTATTTTTCCTTTTGTTATTTTGCTTTTTCGGAAGCTTTTTTCTTTTGAAAAATCTGAAACTCTAGAAAAACTATTATTCGAACTCCCGCCGAAAAGTTTGGCTCGTTGACTGAGTATTCAACGTTTACGTGTTAAGGGTACGCAGCGAAATGCTTCCTTCGCACCCGTCGTCCCGCAGCCGTTTGGGCCTACACTCGTCGCTGTGTCGGTCGTGTCGCTTCTCTTTTCGATTTCTCTCGCCGCTCTCCTCGTTTCTTTATACAATTTCGTCTTCGCCTTCAACCTCTTTTTCGTCGTTCGCCACGTGTTTCGCTGTGTGTTTCATGCGTGAAGGTTGAAGAGTTTTAGGCGTCGAGAGCAGTGGCTAGTGATTTGAAAACTTTGCGTATTGAAATCCCCGCGGTTTTTGAGTAGTTTTGTTGATTTTCTGCAAATTTTTTAGGGATTCGCACCGCTTTTGGGCCCAAAAATTGAGTTCTGATTCATTTTGACTGCGTTTCGCATAGTTCAGTAGGTTTTTTGCATTTTTCTCGGTTCAAATTTTGAAAAATGCGGTCATTTGTCAGTTTTTTCGCATTTTTGCAGGTTTTTCTATCGAACGAGAGCGAATTGAGTTGATGCTCACGCCATCACATAGTTCACGTTCACGCGCACACTTGGACATAACTTTTCATCTTTTCAGGCGCGTGTAGCCTTCTATTCTCCTCTTTGCCTAGAAAATCTAGACTTTCGGCTTTTAATCATTCTTTCTATAAAATCATCTGTCCGCGCCCTAAACTTTGCCACTACTCTCTTTTTCTTCGTGAATGATGAGATTTTATCGATTTTCCATAACACGCTTCCAATGGAGTGGCCAAGGCGACTCCATTTGCCAATACGACCCAGGCGCCTTGTCTGTGCGTCTCTATGCACAGCCTCACACAGCCACTCGCTGCTTTTTCTAACCGTCATTGATCGTGCGCATTTTACTAGGCGAGAGGCGAGACACAGGTCGTCTCAATACATCTTGATGTGGATTCGGCATGAAGACGGGCTCGCGGTAGTTGTTTCGTCGATTCAAAGACGTCATCTTACGTTTCAATCGTCTTCTATACAAAGCGACCCCATCTCTTTATATTATTTCTTCATTTTTCAGATCTCTTCAGGAAATCAAACCTTTTACGACACCGTACAATGAGTGGAGCGGAGCAACAACAACTAGTTCCAGCCAACGGCGACGAAAACTGGAAATCATCTCTCAACTTGCCAGCAAAGGATAGACGATTCAAAACTGCTGTAAGTTAATCAATGTTCGTTTCCAATTAAGATTTTCGTCTTTTCAGGATGTCACCGACACCAAAGGAGTAGAGTTCGAGGACTTCTGCCTCGGACGCGACCTTCTCATGGGCATCTTCGAGAAAGGATGGGAAAAGCCAAGTCCAATTCAAGAGGCTTCCATTGGAGTCGCGCTGACTGGACAAGACATCCTCGCCAGAGCCAAGAACGGAACCGGAAAGACCGGAGCTTATTGCATCCCAGTCATCGAGAAGATCCAACCAGCTCTCAAGGCAATCCAGGCTATGGTCATCGTCCCAACTCGTGAATTGGCTCTGCAGACTTCCCAAATCTGCGTCGAACTTTCCAAGCACATTCAGCTTAAGGTCATGGTCACCACAGGAGGAACCGATCTTCGCGACGATATCATGCGTTTGAACGGAACCGTTCACTTGGTCATCGCCACTCCAGGAAGAATCCTCGATTTGATGGAGAAGGGCGTTGCCAAGATGGACAACTGCAAGACACTCGTTCTTGACGAGGCTGACAAGCTTCTCAGTCAGGACTTCCAGGTAATTAAAAGTGATTAAAAAACGACATACTACGATAATTTTTCAGGGAATCCTCGACCGCCTCATCAACTTCTTGCCAAAAGAGCGCCAAATCATGCTGTACTCCGCCACCTTCCCACAAACTGTCACTTCCTTCATGCAGAAACACATGCACAAGCCATATGAGATCAACCTCATGGAGGAGCTGACTCTTCTCGGAGTTACCCAGTACTACGCTTTCGTCCAGGAGAAGCAAAAGGTTCATTGCTTGAACACTTTGTTCCGCAAGCTCCAGATCAACCAATCGATCATCTTCTGCAACTCCACTCAACGTGTCGAGCTTCTTGCCAAGAAAATCACAGAGATCGGATACTCCTGCTACTACATTCACTCGAAGATGGCCCAAAACCACAGAAACCGAGTATTCCACGACTTCCGTCAAGGAAACTGCAGAAACTTGGTCTGCTCTGACCTGCTCACTCGCGGTAAGTATCAATTATTGACTAGTGCGCGATGAGGAAGAACAACACATACACACACTCCGACTACCCATGAGGAGATAATTAAGAACGGATATCTGAGCGCCCTTTCCTCTTTAAATTTAGTCTCTAAAATTAATAATTTTTCTTAGTATTTATGAATTATCCTCTTTTCAGGTATCGATATCCAAGCTGTCAATGTCGTCATCAACTTTGACTTCCCAAGAAACGCCGAGACTTACCTTCACAGAATCGGTCGCTCAGGACGTTTCGGTCACCTCGGAGTTGCTATCAACCTCATCACCTACGAGGACCGTCACACTCTCCGCCGCATCGAGCAAGAGCTCCGCACTCGCATCGAGCCAATCCCAAAGACTGTCGATCCAAAGTTGTACGTCGCCGATCAGCAACTCGTCGATGCTTCCGAGGAAACTACCGCATAAGCATAGCCCCCATACATACTCAAAACCTCCAAAACACACTGGTCCACCACATTTTTCTTCATTCCTAGTGATCTCTTCCAGATTGTGTACGTTCTCTTCCCCCCCATTCTCTCCAAATCCCTAATTGCACATTTTGTGTTAAATTTAATATTGTTCAAGCATAAGCATCTTTTTCCTGTTTTTTCTCCCCACACCCATCCCATTCAAAACTCTTTTCTCTATTTTGTATCCTTCCATTTCCCGGATTTCCCCTCAACCCGTTATAGTTTCATGCGGTGTAAAACTCTAATTTTTCTTTAATAGTTTGTCCTTTCCCCCCAAATCTCTTCCCCATTTGTAGTCCTGGACTACAACCGAGTCGTTGTGTTTACATAGTCATTTAAGTTAGTTCCCACTTTATCCAATCGTCGAGTTGATTTTATCATAGTTTCGATGATTTGGTGAAGTGGGGATTCATTGTTCATTCACATCGGGTCCCTTTTGACGTGTTCATTATTGGGTAGATGTTTCGGTTGCTCTTCGGGGTTCCCGAAATACTCCAACTTGATCAATCTTGTAATTCTTCCCATCTCATTTCCTCATTTCTCTTCATGCCCATCATACCATTGCATCCCAAACTTAAAAAAATTCCACCAAGCGGTTTTCCCTTGCCCATCTGTAGGGTTTTATTCCGCTCTTGTGCACTTGAGTTCAACTTGTCCATCCTCCCTAATCTCATAGATATTTATTGCAACTCCTCATGTCAAATGGCTCTATAAGACGTTTTATGTCTTGGAAAGCTCCCGGCTGGCCATGTGTCTCGCTTACAGCTCTTCCACCCAATCCCAAAATTCCATTTGTCCCCCCATCCTCTTTTTCCCAAACCTCATCACTCTTGTTTATTGTATAATTTTGTAGAAGTTGATACCCAAAGCCCGCACAAATTTCGATTCATAGTTAACGTGTAAGCTTCCCTCGGGATGCAAGCCGTTAACTATCAAATAAAAACATCGAATCGAAAACGTCTTCTCTTCATTTATTCGAAACCAATTTTCAGACAATACCATCAAACCGGGAATGCGAAAAGAAAGGGAAGAAGTGAAAGCCTTGAGAAAAACCGAATACCCACACGAGATACATTAAAGCACATTAGCGCATTACCGACACCAAGCGAGAGAGATGATGCGAAATTAAAGTAGCAAAACTGCGACGATTTACTTTCGTTTCTCGTATTTGGCAGCGAGCGGAAGGTGTGTGTTGACTGTCAACCGGCGGATGGGCGAGGTCGGTATTCAATTTACTGTCTTCCACTCCTGAATGCGTCATCCAGAAGAGAGAGGTGATTGGCCATCCGTATCGGCACCCAAAGCCCGCGGAATATTAGTTGATATTGCGGAGACGAGGTCAGAGGAGAGACTTCACCACGAACCTACATTAACTTATTAGTGTATTCCGATGAATCTATTATTCGGACGAGACGAACGTCTTCTGAATTTCCACCCGATTTTGTAGTTTTCCTTTTTCTTTTTCTTTTGATGCCAAAGCCAAACAGTAGTATGCAAATGTTAACAAGCCGTATCCGACGGCGTCGATGATGGTGACGACGGGCGGCTCGAACCGGTCTGAATTGGATTTGTGAATTCGAGTGTTGGAGAGGAGAAGAGATATAGACAAAACGATGATTTTTGGCTTCAGAATCTCAACGTCTTCTGGGTTTTTTTTTGCGAATTTTTCGAGATTTTGCTTTTCAAAACGTTTTGGATTCTGAATCCGAATGTCTTCTGAAGTTTGATTGATTTTTTTTTGAAAATTTGGAATCTGAGTTCGAAAGGTGTCTTCTGGATCCATTTTCCGGATTTTCAAGATTTTTTTGAAAATTCAGAATCTCAACGTTTTCTGAAGTGAACATTCTCTTAAAATTTCCAAAACTTTTCTGGAGAATCTTGATTTTTTGAGGAATTCCGATGAGTTTTGTGTCAGAATCTCTATTTTTTCAAGAAAACAGTGTTTTTCTGATTTTTGTCTTCTGAATCCTTGTCTGTTTTTCTTTTTCCCTTTTTCTTACCCGAATTTTGAACTTTTTTTGTTGAAATTTTTGAAAATCCCGAATTCGAATTTCTTCAGAACTTCCGAACATTAAAAATATCTGAATTTTGAGATTCATGAATTCTGAATTCCTTTTTCTTACCCAAAATTTTCAAAAATTCAGAATCACAACGTCTTCTGAATCATATGAATTCGCCAAATTTCGAAAAGAAAGTTCGTTTTGGAAGTCTATTTCTTTTTTTCTTTTTCCAAGTTTCAACGTCTTCTTTTTTCTTTTTCCTTTTTCTTACCCAAATTTCGAAAAGCCAATATTTTCAAATTTCGAGAATCTGAATCTGAATTTAACGACTTCTGAAGGATTTTTGAAATTCTAGCAAAGAACTTTGAAAATTTTCTGCTTTTCTTACCCGAGAGTCATCAGAATCCTTTCTTCTTTTTTCCTTTTTTTCTTTCCCGAATTTTCAAAAAAAAAGTCAAAAAATAAAATTTTTTCGAATTTCAAAAACTTTTTTCTCTCAATCTCTATTTCCTTGTAAATAAGTGTTTTCCTCTCTCTCCTGTCCTTTCAAGGCATTTTTTTTTTTGGTTGAAAAAGTCCATTTGATGGTCAAAAAGAAACACAATTTGTAATTGTCACCTCCCATTTCCTTCCCTTTTACTTTTACTAATGGGATGCCATTCAACGATTTTCTTGAAAGTTTTGAAACATTTTTCACACCGTCTGAATGAATCATGCAACCGCGCTCCATCGACAAAATTAGCAATCTTCCCGCGTCAATGTTGCAACTGCGCTCTACCGAAGTTCTCATACTCAGATTCGATAGAGCGCAATTACAATAACCTAGAAATCTCTGCGTCTCTCCATTTTCCAAGATGCTTTTTCTCGATTTCAGTGGAGCGCAATTGCAGATACATTTTTCTTGATTTTTCAAATCTATCTTTTTCTCTGCGTCTCTTTCTCTCTCTCTCTCTCTTGCTTCCTGATTGGTTACATTATTATTTTCATCATTATTGCTTCTAACAAAAAATCGAAAAAAAAGAAATAAAAATCGCACATTTTATTTATAAAACAGTGTTGATGACCACTTAAGTGTCCAACTGAAAAAAGTGAAGAAAGAAACGGTTTGAATTGAAATGAGAAGGAGGGAAGAAGTGGTTTGATACACCTCTCGAAGAGGAATCTTAGAATTTTTTGTTGTTGGAATTTTTGAGATTTTAATTGTAGATATTTGCATTTAGCTGGGTTTTTTGGAAAGTAGGAATTTATGAATTCAGAGTTTTTGCATTTTGAAATATAAAAAATCCAGGAAAACTAAAATCTTGACATTTCAAAATTTGAAGAATCTGGAATCCTAGAAAAATGAAATTGGAAAAATTCTCGAATTGGGAAAGATGGAGAATCTAGAATTCAGGAAATCTAGGCCCAAGATTTCTGATTTCATCTGGAAACTTCCAATTTTTCGCTTTTTTTCAATTCGGAAATCCAGAATCCCTGAGAACTATAAATTTTGGTAAATCTGGAAAATGCATATTGAGGAATTCCAGAAAATGTGAAATTTGAAAAACTTGAATTCCAGAATTTTTAGAATCTAGAAAACTCAATATTCAAAAATTTTGAAAGAGAAAAATTCTGCAGTTCCGGAGAAAACAAGAATACTGGAAATATCAAAGTTCTGAAATTTTGAGGCCTAAGAATTATACAATTTCCAAATATTTTCTTCGCTACAGTAATCCGGGCAAGCTTCGTAGTTGTCAACTACAAAAATGGGGATCCAGGTTTGAACTGTCAGTACACCAAATTTAGTGTTGCTGTGACATAGCAACTTTAAATTTCCAGCGGTGGCCTAATGATCCAACTTGACATATCTAGGCCATGAAAACAGTTCCAACCTTCTTTTAAAAAGGGCGTGAAAACCAATTCTAAACAAAGAAAAAAGTGAGACGATGAACATTTCCAAAATGCCATTAGGTCCATAGAGGGGGGTCACCTGTAGTAGACTGGCGCAGGAAAAACTGGATTTTTTTGTTGCTTCTTCCCCCATGTCTCTTTAACCACAAACAATATACTAACCAACTCCTTTTTTCAGCTGGAAGGAAACAGAGAAGAGTACCCAACAATTATGTTTTTTTTCGCTTGTTCTTCTGTTTTTTCGTTCCGTTTGAAGTTGAGATTCTGGTTTTGTTGTTTTTTTTTTCATTTTTCGATGTTTTCAAAACTTTCGGACCTGGAAAACGGAAACCTAGGCCATATAATTTTAATTGTGAAAAAAAATTATCCACACCAAAGTAAGTATCGCATGCCAGTTCTTAACTTTTTTTTGAAGAGTCCGTACAAAAAAGTTGTCAACTACAAAAATTGAGATTTAGGTTTGCTGAGTACAGAATCTGGCTTTGAGTCGAACTGTCAAGCACTTTTTCAAATATTAAAAGAACCCATTTATCGAAATTTTGAAAAAAGCTGAGGAATAATTGGGAAATTTTATTCTTTTTTGATTTTATAAACTTCATTTTTTCGAGTTGGTTTCATTTTGAAAAACTCGGTCAGAAGCTCAACAACGGCAAGCTCGTATTCACTGAATGACGATTAGATGCTGTCTAGCTAAAAAGGCTGGAACTCGGCTCCAATAATGTCTCAAGGCTCTAAACCTACTGAATATGTACCTAAAACCTCATTCTATGTTCTCACTACGAATTTAGAACAAAGCCTTAAAGGAACCTTCATCGCAAGGTTTGTGATCAAGAAAGGTCAAATGGGGACAAATCAATTCACCTTTCTATAACTTGGCTCCTAAAAGGTGTCTAGATTTTGAATTTTTGTTAGTACCTGATAAAAGAACATCCCTGGGAGGTTCAGACATTTCTATGTGTTTTGGAATTCGTTCCTATTTGACGTAATGTAACTTTGCTTCTAGATCTCTTTTAAAATGTAGACTTCTATCAATATGATTCTCAAAAACAAATTAAGATTCTTACAATAGATGGGTTCGATTGCTTTACTGGAGCCTGAGATACACCATAGTTCGTCTTCTGTCACTACTGATGGAGGTGCTTCCCAACTTCCAACTTCGACTTCGATTATTTCGAATACCAGATCTCGAGGGAAAAACTGAATATATATTTGAAATCAGCGTGATTTCAGCTTTCGATGATATAGATCACGTCCTATAACTCCATAGTCACTAGAGGGCCTTTCCTAGTAAACCCCAACTCTCCTAGAGCACCCCCAGGTTTCAAATTTTCAAGGTGTGTTAGTAACACCTTCAGCTATGTAACTTTCCACATAAAAACTGGTCAAAATGCCCTAAAGTTATAGAAACTATAACTTTTGTAACAATGCCACCCTCAAGGTTCAATTAAATTTGATTTCTCTCCTTTTATCTAAAAACTCCTGAAATTGCCTTCCAAAACTTTTTCATCATTTCCCATAATAATATTTCATCTCACATTACACTGTTCTTCACTCCCAACCCCCTCCTCCCTGACAAAACCCAATTAGCAAACACCTAAAACCAATTCCCCCTCGTATTCCAATAACTTAGAATTAGCTTGTATTTCTTCTGTTGGGAAGAGAGAAGCTTCTCCTTTTCCAATGTTCATTTTTCTTCTTTTTCGGTGTTAATCATTCGGAATGATTACGCAATACAGTTGCGAAAGGTCGCCCTCCGAATGATATCCTAAACGATATTCCGGCTTTTGGATGGCAGCAGTCCCAAAGTCAAAAAAAGAGACAAAAAAGCGTGTTTCTTTTCTTTTTGTGTATCTTTTGTAGAAGGGCATACCACCCCTCAACTGCTGTTGATAAATGCCACACAAAGACCTGTTAACTGAATGATTAATTTGTTGGCTGGGAGGAGGAGGAGGAGGAGAAGGAAGCCGCCTTCTACGGAGAGAGGGGGACGAATAGGTGAAACAATGTGTTCATATTCCCTTTCTCTTATCACTTGAGGAGAGAGCGGGGGATTAGAACTTTCTCTCTGGAGAAGATTTGATTTTGAGGCGTATTATTTTTGATTTGCAAGAAAAATTATCTTTTTTTGTATCTTTTCTTGCTAATAACTTGAAATCTATACCATTCGTTAGAGCATTGAAAGTCTAGGTGGCAACTTTATTCAAATGAGATCAATGAGAAAACGTTTCTGTTCTTACTAGGGAAGGCCCCTGATTGAGAATACACTAGTTCCAAATATATATTCAATTTTTGTCCTCGAGGCATGGTGTTCGAGAAAAAGGTGGTGTAGGCCAAACTTCGACCGCGTTTTTCCCGAATACCAGCCTTGAGAGCAAAAATTGAATGCATATTTGGAATCAGAGTTTTCTCAGCGTTCCAATGATATTAGTCACGACCCATATTTCCAGACTGACTCCGTGACCCCCTCTCGTTAAAAGGTTACTGCTTTATCAGATTAAGTGTTGAAATTCTTAGTGAACTTTTTGAGCACAGTTTTTTCTATCCTTAAACTACGGCGATTTTCAAATTTCAGTACCTCATTAACTGTTGATGCTACCAATTCAACTCTTTCTTTATTCTGAAGACCGTGAATAGCTTTTTCAGATTTCAAGTTAAAATGTTTGGAAAATACATATGTATTTTGAGCAGTTCTCCAACTTTGCGAACATACAGTTTTTTAATTGAAAAATCACTAAAAGTTTTATTGGAGTTAGTAAAACTTCCAAAAAATGTAGTTTTAAAAGTTTTTTAGCTTGATAAAAACTCGAGATCTTCTAGTCATCGCAAATTAGGTCTTTTTTTGAAATAATCTATCTCATTCAATTTTTGTGTCGTTTCTTTGAAAGAGCATTCAAATCTAATTTTGATAGTTTGGTTAAATATTCTAAAAGTTAGAAAGTTTTTAGGCCTTCTTTCAAGTCAGACTCCGCACATTATAGCCAAATTTCAAAAGACCGTATATTATGATCTGTAAATGACAGTGTACTGAAATTAGTGCCATTCAAGTACCAAAGAGAGTAAAAAAGTACTGAAAATAGATTTTAAACTTTTGAAATTTCAGTTTCACCCCCGACATGTACTTTTTCTAGTCAACTTTGAGTTCTTCTCCACCCTTATCACGTCTCCTGCGAATTTCTATTTTGGATTTGAGAACATGAACCTATGTATACCAGTTTGACCACCTCTCCTACAATATAAATTAGTGTCCACACCCTCTTCAATCATTGAAATCCCATTTTTCACACTCCATCATAAACCCAATTTATCTAAATTTCCGATGAACCACCCATCTCCCCACCGCAACTATATTCCTATCAGTTTTTCGGATCTTTCCACCTTTTTAATGTGCCTGACCTACTCCACTATAGTAATGCTAGGTTGAAATATCTCCACCTAGATTTGAACCTTTTAGGTGGACTAGAAACTCCAGATTTGGAAACCTAGGTCATGCCCATCTATCATCACAACCGAACCCCTCGATCCTTTGCGTTTCTCTGTACCGCCCATCTTCTAAGCTTACTAGCTAGGCTAGCTAAGCTAGCTCAACTCGTTTCAGTCCCTAGAACACCGACGATCACCCATCCCCCCCCCCACTCACCCTGCCAAACTTGTGTAAACTTCATCTCAACGGTAATCAATCAAAGTTGCGTCAACTCACCAGCGCGCCACGCCCTCTCCTCACCTTTTTCCCATCGCGTCGGACAGTCAAAACGGACGGGCGTACACACGCAATTAAACGTACGCCTACACACACACCTTCTGGTGTCCTCCTCATAACACTACTGGCATATTCTGAATTCTGCCACGCGCCTAGCTTGTAGGAAGGAAGGAAACTTGAAAGTCGGACACCCATTCATTCCGTTTAGCCAATCAACCGGGCCGATTATGTTGTTGCTTTCAATTTCTCTTTTCTTCTCTTTTCAAAGAAGACGACGGCAACACATCTTCCCCCCTTTTGAATTTCCTTGTATTATCTCTTTTGCTGTGTTGTGTTTAACCGGTGTTCGTGTCAGTGTTACGCAATCCCCTTCTGGTGTCTAGTGATAAGGACTTGATATAGGGGGGGACTTTCTACAATGTTGTTAATGATGATGAGGATGATGAGAGGGGATAGTGAAAGGTGCAGATGATTAGGGGTTAGGAAATTGTTCGCAATCAGGGGTAATTAGTAGAAAGCTGAAAGTGAGCGTAGCGTCCCTGACTACCTGGTATGCCTATGGCACACCAAGCTTGGAGGTACGCGGGCTATCAAAATTTAGTACATCACATTCAAAGCCTAACCGCAAGGTAAGTTAGCTTATCTTGCCTGGTAGAGATTACTGTAGATTGATCATATGACCATTCCGCTACTGGCTCACTAAAAAAGCGTTACCGTAAAACCTGTAACCTAGCGGTGCCTGTTTGCAGCAGTATATCTCGGTTCCCAACGGAGATATCAAAAAGTTGCTAACTGATGAAATATAGCTTAATATTCATAAAATATTTCTTCAGTTGAAAAAAATTTCCTATCTTTGAAGACATTCGAGATGGGATGCTCCAAACTCTTGGTGCGCCTCTATTACAGGTTTTACGTTAGGCACCTTTTTATGAGCACTGTAGTCAAAATCTGCTTACTGTAGGTGCAGCTGGACTACTGTAGACGGAACCCGACATTAGTTTTTTTTAGACTCTCAGGGACGCCAATTTCTGCTGATGCGGGTCATCAGTAATAAGCCATGTTAGATCGGTGACTTAAGTAGCAGCCACTGATCGTACCGCCCGTTTTTGACTTTCTTGTGAAATTTGGTTAGCATTTCCCAAATCTTGATACCTGCGCCATTTTGAATTATCCAACTGATTTTCGCTCAAATTTATATTCCCTAAAAGCTCAATTTTGTGAGGATGCTGAATCTGTGTTCAAATTTTGCCTTCCATAAGTTTTCGTCGGGTTCACCCTGGTAAAAAGGGTCATTTTAGTCTCCGGCAGGTTTCCTCACAATTTCAGCTTTTCTCGACATAGCTCATGTTGCATCTGTAGGAAGTAGAAGACGTGAGGATTCTGACTTTTTAGAATTTGTTCTATACGAACTGAGTCATACTGGTCTTTCAATGATCGTGAAGCATAAAAAAGGATCCCTGTCACCTAAAGACAAAATCTCTATCAAAAATAAAAATTCCCAAAAGAAATATATCATCATTCCTCTCAAATTATTCATTCTCGATTTGTCTCAATTCCTTCCACACATTGTTTTCTCTTCTCCTAAGCATTTTCTTCTCATTTCAAAACCAGCCTATCACAATCAAAGAGAGACTTCAGAAGGGAGAAACGACTCCTATCGGTCAGGTTCGTCCTCACTCTCTTCCTCTCTGCGTCTCTTCATCTCTCACACTATTTCCTTCGCCTTGATTTCTGCCATCATTTAGTTTCCCTTCTCCCTCTCATTCGGGGGCCCAGAAACATAGCCACACCTTCCAGATATATGTTTGTTTCACGTCTTCTTCTTCTTCTCTTTTTTTTTCGTCCCCTCCCCCTTTCGATGATGCCAACGATCACTGTGATTCGACTCGAAACCAGTCAATTTTTCTTAACTTTTCCTTTATCATCTCTCTTTTTTCAAATTTGTCAACAATATTTTTTTTGAAACTTTCAGGGTCACGATCTAAATGAGGTGGGTGCTATTAGTGCTCCTGCCGTTGATCGCCTCGGCGGCAACCACATATCAACATCGGCAAACTTATTGTGAGTTTTTTAAATGGGTTTTGTAGGGGTGATGGGGTGACGTTGGCGCGTTGCTATGGGCGGGGCGGATCTCAGGAGCTCTTATGGGGGCTTTTATGCCAATGTGAAGGATCTTGGCTCATAAAAAATTGAAAAATTTATTCTGGCTAGATGGTTCTTGCACTCATCTTTTAGTTTATGAGAATCTTGAGTTACCGTAGTTAGTAAGTTGAGATGGTTTATGTTTTTTTATTTACGATCAGAACACCCAAGTCACACTCTATTTCTTGCAAGGCATTTCAGCCTTGGACTACAGGTCCTTAGACTCTAGACCTCTAGGATGGTCAACTTTTGAAACTTCACCTAAGGCAATAGGCTTTAAACTTCAAACCGTATGATCCTTGGACTTAGACAGTAGACCCTGAACTTTCGGCTGACTCCCTGATTATCCACACCCAAGTTCCAGTTTATGAGAATTTCGAGTTACTGTAGTTAGCTGAGATCACCTTACAATATTAGTTTGGTGTTAGGACTAGAGTCTCCGACCTCTAGAATCTCGGACCTAGCTAGATCTAGACCCTGAATCTTTGGCTGAACCCTATTTATAGGTCACTTGACTTCTGATCCCAATCTTAAAGAACTTAGGCCTAGATCCCAGGGTTCAAGTTCCGAGCTCTAGAACCTGAACAGTGATTACTTATTATCGGCTCATTAGAGTTCAGATATCTGGCCTCCTACCTCAGATTCTTGAGCCCTATGTCCTAGCTTCTGACCTTCATGTCGTAAGGCTTTTCCCTAATGCAAAAATCCGCTTACTGTAGGTACCGTACTCGTCCCTTGACTACTGTAGACTGAACCCCAAAATCAGTTTATTTAGCCTCTCAGGGACATCAATTCCCTAATCCCTCATCTCACTTTTTTGGCTGTCGACCATGAGCTACAGATTCATAGACCCTAACCTTTTTAGTTGTCCTCCGGTCCTTTAACCCAAGACGCTAAAACCCGAAGCCCATCTCGTTCTGCGATCCCCAACCTTTTTATTTTTCTACTTGTACCTTCGTAAACATCCAACAGGTTTTTTTCTAATCAGTCGCCTTTGTTTTCGAGAAGATTTTAGTGTAAAGTACCCCTCTCTCGATCTGTTCCATTCGTCCCAATCAGTTCTCTCTCCCCTTCCCCTCTTCTGATCTAAATGTGTCACAGTTTGGCATTTTCAAATTTCTTCCCCCAACAACCCTGATTGGTTAAGGAATCGCTTCTATTTTGTGTAATATTCCATTTGCCCTTCTCCTCCACCAACCAATTCCCATATCTTTCTCTTCTCCGTTAGCTTTCCCTCTCCCCTTTTTGCCATTTTCATTATCATTACCAGTCTTCTTCTCCCACGAGAAAATAGAACGTCTTCTGGAGAGATTTAGAGAAAAAATTGGTGGGCAAGAAGGGCGTGGCAGTTGGTATTTAGATGGGGGAAGGAGGGGGCACACCCCAAGATGTGACCTTGTGTGAACACGTAAGACTAACCATTATTTTCGTGTGGGAATGTGGATGAGATGAGAAGAAATGAGTCAGGGGTCTGAAAATCTTTGTGCGGCAAATTTGCAAAAAGGGGCGGAGCCAAATTAAAATTGGTTTTTTTCAGCTAGCCTACAATGCCGAGTCAACGACCCATTATCATGTAATCAGGCGAAAAGCGAGGTAAGATTCTCGAGAGCAAACACGCTCCACCGAAAAAAAAAACTCTCCCCACGTTCTGAAACCAGTACGGTGGAGAACTAGACCATGGCTAATAGCGCGTCACGGTTTTTTGTGGAACATGTCAATCAAATATTTTGAGTATACTGAACGGTAGTATAGATATGTGTACGAAGTATGTGACAAGTTGTACTTTGTGGTAATCCTGAGGGATATAACTCGCAAAGAAAGTTTTGAAGCTTAGTTTGACACTTTCATAAATGAATTTTTTGTAAGAAAGTGACATGTCTGAAAAGCTGAAATTCTAAGAGTTCTGAATCTATTTTCAAAAATTTTCTATGTTTGAAACTTGCCGAGATACAAGGCTTTAGTCGCAGTTCAAGTTATGCAGACATCTGTATCCCTGAGCTTAACACATGGTAAAATCTATCTGGCTCGAAATTTTTAGAACAAAATTTATATGCCTAAAAAGCTGAAGTCTTGAGGATTCTTAATCAGTCTTTGAAAATGTTCTAGGTCCAAAACTCGCCGAGATACAAGCTCTCCAAGTTAAGCAGTGGTTTTCGTTACAAAGACCTCTGTATCTCCGTCCACTGCGATCTTAACTTAACTTTGAAAACAGATTCAGAATTCTCACGCCTTCAGCTTTTTTGCCATATAAATACCAATAAACGATAATTTTTCCTAAAAGCTGAAATCGCGAGGATTCTGAAGTTGTTCACAAATTTCTTGGAAATTAACCAAATTACGAATATTTTAGTCTAGTAGCTATCTAAAATGTTACAATTCTAAGGATTCTGAATCTATTTTCACAAATTTTCTAAGTACACAACTCGCCGAGATACAAATCTTTGTGTGAGGCGCTTTTCAAGTTAAGCATCCACCACAAAAACCTCTGTATCTCCATCCACTGCGATCCTAACTAAAATTTGAAAACAGATTCAGAATCCTCACGTCTTCAGCTTTCCAGTGACCTCCCAAAACTTCCATTTTATTCTAGGTGTGCGTCTTCGTCAACGGCCAATACCGCTGCGAGTGCCCCGTCGGTGTCTCCCGTCTTCCCGACGGTCGATGCATGGTAGTCAACGAATGTGCCCGACCATCCCTCAACGCCTGTCACAAAGATGCTCAATGCATCGATCTGGCTGAAGGATACACGTGTCGTTGTAACTCCGGATTCGCCGACACGTCACCAGACAAGGTCAACAAACCAGGACGTCAATGTCAGAAGACGATGAACGAGTGTGGAGCCAAGTCGACTTACGGAGTGGACTGTGATGAGAACGCCGCCTGTGTGGACACTCCAGAAGGATTCCAATGTGTATGTCAACCTGGATTCGTGGATGTCTCCACTTCGATCTCCAAGCTCCCTGGAAGAAAATGTGTTGAATCAGTCAACGAGTGCACCAACGGAGAAGCCGACTGCTCCAACAACGCCGACTGCTTCGATCGTGCCGATGGGTACGAATGCAAATGCCGTCCAGGATTCGTCGACGCCTCCCCAAATGTAGACAAGTATCCAGGACGTGTCTGCAACAAGCCAAAGGCTCCAGAATACTACGGACAGCAGTCTCGCCAGCCACAATGTTCCGAGGGATCAGGATGCGGACCTAATGAGGAATGCAGATTCAACACTGCGGGAGAGCGTGTTTGCCAGTGTAGACGTGGAAGTGTACAGCAATCGAATGGAGTCTGCAAGGTTTTCAGTCAATGTGAGCAGGCGAACGAGTGTGACAGAAATGCGTTCTGCTCGAACACCTACGATGGGCCAAAGTGTCAGTGCAAGGATGGATTCCTCGATGTCTCACCGGATCCAATCCGTCTTCCAGGAAGAAAGTGTCAACAAGTGAAGAATGAATGTGCCGATGGATCACATGACTGCTCGCATCAAGCCGATTGCCAAGACACACCAACCGGATACATCTGTACATGCAAGTCGAATTGCATTGATGTCTCCTCCAGATACAACTTGCCACCCGGAAGAAAGTGCAGCACTGGTAAGTACAATTTTGTTTTAAAAGTTGTGTACTTTTATTGATTTTTTGATTTATTTGACATATTTAGAAATGCATCGTGATCCGGGTAAGTTGCATGATAACATTGCCGACTAGGTGCATGTTCTAAGTAGCTTTCTGGCTGGTTGGGTTCTATTTTTTCAGAGTGTTTTGAAGTTGTTGAAGGTTGGAGTCAAGAGCTGAAGACGTGGGGGTTCAGAATCTGTTTTCAAATTTTAAGCAGTGTCGAAGTGGGCGGAGCTTTTAAAAGGTTTTGTAGTGGCTGCCCACAAAGTTTTGTATCTCCGCGAGTTTTGGGACTAGAAAAATTTTGAGAACAGATTCAGAATCCTCAAGACATCAGCTTCTCAGACATATAATTTTTATTGAGTAAATTTTGATCCGAAAAATTTTTTCTTGTATGAAGCTCAGGGGCTCAAATTCATGGTAAACTCCCAGCGTTAGA
Source organism: Caenorhabditis remanei (assembly GCF_010183535.1). Lineage (NCBI taxonomy): Eukaryota > Metazoa > Nematoda > Chromadorea > Rhabditida > Rhabditidae > Caenorhabditis > Caenorhabditis remanei. The sequence continues at coordinate 4,245,118 of NC_071330.1, forward strand.
AAACCGGGAGGTCTCCGTTGATATATGGATCAAGTTTTTATGGATCTATGACATTTTAAAACCGGGACATTTCGAAACTGGGACAAGTCGAAACTAGAAGTTCTGGAATGGGATGAAACCTAGTGTTGGAGTGCCTTAGTTTTAAAATGTCTCGGTTTCGAAGCAAGAAATTGGTTCCCTGCTTTACCGTTCCCTGATTTCCCCGATCCTCCGATCACCCGATCTTCCCTGACCCCCCACCCTCCACCCCGATCTTCACAAACTTCAAAACACCACTCAATTCCCCTCTCCACCCTTCAATATCATCCCCATTTCCAGCCGCCAACCAATGCTCCGACAAATCTCTCAACTCCTGCGACGAGAACGCCGACTGCGTGCAACTCCCCGACGGATACACGTGCAAATGTTTCGCCGGATACGTCGACGTCTCCTCCAACGCGAACCTTCCACCCGGAAGAGTGTGCACCCTCTCCACCGCTTGTCCTGCTCAGCCAACAGATTTGGTTTTCCTGATTGATGGATCCGGATCGATTGGATCATACGTCTTCCAAACTGAAGTGTTGAGATTTTTGGCTGAATTCACCGAACTCTTCGATATTGCTCCACAGAAGACACGTGTTTCCGTAGTACAGTATTCGGATCAGATCAGACATGAATTCGGATTGGACAACTATTCCGACAGAAAATCTTTGCAAAATGCCATCAGAAATATCGAGTATTTGACTGGATTGACTAGAACCGGAGCCGCCATTGAGCATGTCGCAAATGAGGCATTCAGTGAGAGACGTGGAGCAAGACCAGTCGGACAGGTTTCCAGAGTTGCTATTGTTATCACTGATGGAAGATCTCAGGTAGGTCATTCTGCGTAGCGACTCGAGATTCAGTAATCTGATACGCAGTGTACCAGAGCCCCAGACTGAACTAATTGTCATGATATATTGACTTCCTAAGCAGACTTTACATCTGACTGAGCTGCGGCTCAAAGTGATACGGAGCATGTCTTTAGTACAATATCTAAGTCCCGTAGATATACACGTCATATGCCTCCCGACTTCCAACGATATTTTTTTTTCCAGGACAACGTGACCCGCCCATCCGACAACGCCCGCAAACAAGACATCCAACTCTTCGCTGTCGGTGTCACTAACCACGTCCTCGACGCAGAGCTCGAAGAAATCTCCGGAGCCAAAGACCGCACATTCCACGTCTCCGGATTCGAAGACCTGAATACCCGCCTCCGTTCAGCCATCCAACGTGTCGCCTGCCCACATCAAAACAACGAGGACACTTACAACAAGGGACCATGTGACCCAAGCAATCATAACGGTTGTGACCGATCTTTGAACCAAGTCTGCCAACAAAAAGACGGAAAATTCGTGTGCGTCTGTCCAGCTGGATTTGATATTCACCCAGTCACCAAAGTCTGTGGAGGAGATATCTGTAATCCAGAGATCGCCACGTCATGTCCAGATCCAGAGATTTGTGAGAAGACACCATTCGGAAACTGGAGATGTACTTGTCCAGCGGACTTGGGATGGAGAGATAAATTCACTGGAATTTGCAGTAAGTTGGAAAAATGTGAAGCTAACACAATAAAAAATTGGTTGCACCAATAAAAAAATAGTTAACTAACATAATATAGAGCTAGAAATTTCCTATAATTTATTAGTTGATAACTTTTTGATATAATGAAGCGTAACAGAGATACAAGCGCCCAAAGATCCAAGAGACGCCGACAAGTGATAGTGTCTGATTCTCTGCGTCTCTCGGTCTTAGTTATTGCACCAATCAAAAAGTTGTCAACTAACAAAATGTAGAGCTAAAAATTTCCTTCAATTCGTTAATTGACTATTTTTCTGCTACAATCTTTAATAACGGAGAAAGCGGCGCACAAAGATAGGTGTGTGAGAAAAGAGGCGCTGTCGTGACAATAATAGCCCCAGCTATATTGTCACAACTGGTACAATCTAACTCGTAGATTATTTCCACGTAATTTATAAAATATACAACGGTGAACTTATTGTTACTCTCAAAGGAGGATTACTTAGCCTACCAACAACGTGAAACGCACTCAATACTCTTATCATGATGACATTTGCCACGTTTCAATGTCAATATAAGCTATCGAATCGCTACCAATCGGTATCGGAAGTCAATCGTCTTCACACCGGCTGCTGGATCTCTTCTCAACTGCTCACATCGACAAGTCATATGCGATCACCAACGCCAAGGATACAACATCGTCGACAATGCTTAAAGAGATTCCTCCAACTATGGTGTTTCTCCTATTGAGATTGCTCTAATAAACCGTTTGTATAATTCTGTGTTGGTTAACTTTCTAAGTTCACACTCTCTCACTCATTGCGGTCGGTTCGGGGTTCACCTGCCCAATAACCGTTGCAACATGGTGCATCGACCGGAGTTACTCGAACTTTGGTGGGGTGAGAGAATGCAGAGCTCGAGAGTTATTCAACTAGGATTTCGTTAATCGAACGTAAAACCGGCAGAGTAGATCCAGCGGATGACTTCTGATCTCCTTACTCGAAGGAAAACTTTCTCTTATCGTAGGGAATCTAAACTCTATCGTAGAGTTTCCAAACTCTTATTCAAAGAGTGCATCATCGTGAGCAAAGTCGTTGTTCACCAAGTGTCTGTATGGGTTCGGGTGGGATCCGAACGAGTGGCAACATACAGTTCACTGGTAGGACGCCATATCGTTGACGTCATTCCCAGCGAGACTAGAGAAGTTTCTCAATCGTGAAACAGACCTTATTCATGAACCACCACTAAAATCTATTGGTCATTCTCTCAAAGCACAGTCTCGTTCCTACCAACTATGAATTATCGTATTCATCCAATCAATGATTGCATTGAATCTTATCGTGGAGGTTCTCTGCTTATCCGTAGATACATCAGAATTGAATTCAACGGAGGTTTATTTTGATAAAAGCACAATCGGTGCTAAGCGCACAATCGGTGTCTAACGTAAAGTCAAGAAAGCACAATGGTGCTCAGAGAGTCCTTTTGTGACAAATTAGAGAAAAGATGTGGTGATGAAAATGTCAGATCGGAAACAAATAGCGTGGTCTAGATTCAGATTCTGGAGATTCACAGGAAATCTCACATCGATAGCCACAGAATCACCACCACCGACATACCACATCTTGAGGATGGTCTATCTCCCGTCGTATCGTTGATTCCGTGAAAGGGCCCAAAGTAGCTGGATCAGCGAGAAGACGAGGTGGCAGATCAGGAACTTTGCAACTGACAGGAAGCCGACTGTACACCTTCCGCAAATGTTCTCCAACGAGGACCTCAAAGCATAAAAACCCGTGAAACGTCACGGAAACCAACGATGTGAAGCAACACAGTAATAGGAATCTCAGCTACGTTTTTGATGGCTATGAAACGTCAATGATTCATACAGAATCCTAATGCGATAACCGATAACAGTGACACGTCGAGTCATTAGGATGTATTAAAAATGAAAGATAAAATCTCGTGAAATCAATAATCTCACGGAAACACGTAACAAAGAGAGCACGCAAGTCTTATCTCTCTATTTTATCAAGGTTAGTAAACCAGAGCAAGGTCAGGAAAAAAGAGGGCATGAATATTGGGTATATAAGGATGAAGCTTCGACATAACAATATCAGTCTACATCGACAGCATCCAACCTACCAACCAACCATGGCTAACAAGAACAAGAAGAAGAGCGAGAAACGGAATCCGGTGACCATGAAAACAATTAAGTGGAGTTGCACCCGTGAGTTAACTCGAACCAGAACGCTCGTTTCTCTTGCTAACCGTGCTCTGGCACTTGAGAGAAACACCCAAAACATCACCGTACTCGACGGGTATCTGGCTCAACTGCTAAATCAACTGGCCCTAATCGAGGGTCTCCCGGAAAATGCGATCGATCTGCTCAAGAGCAACAAAAATCTTTGTGCGAAGAATGTGTTTGAAGCCAATCGGGCTGAAATATCGAACCATCTGGCAGCTCGGGGACATGACGGGCTAGTCAATCAGCTAATAGCGCTCATCGGAGACGTGACAACGACGGTGAACAACTTCCGATCTGGACGCGTTTCGGCGACCCCAGGAACACCACCACCACCACCATCCAATGGACTGGCTCCAGGAAGTGCGCAGACAACCGATGGAATCGCTCCGAATCAGGATCACCCCGAACGGCGTAACCCTGAACAATCGGTTCAGACGGCAATCGATCAATCGGATCAATTGCATCAAGGATCCGAGTCGAATACAGGTCGACACCCACCGAACTCAACAAAGCCTTGCGAGAGCAACCATAGTTCGGATGTATCGACTCACCCGCCGTCCAACATACTCAACCGTGGATCATCCGAAGCCTCCCAGGACATTGCCGAGTTTGCGGATGATTTGGCTGTACGTATCGGAGCAATCGAGCATACTCAGACGTTGCTCTTGGATTCATCTGCCACGGCAAATCGTGCCATCAAAAATTTGCAAGACCATATGCAAACATCATCTGCCACGACAGATCGTGCTATCAAAAATCTGCAGGAAAACATGCAGAAATTGCAAGATATGATGTATGAGGTCTTCAGTCGGCAGTCATCGTGGCAGAATAAGCCTGAGAAGAAACAAGAAGAAACAGAATCGGCAACTATGAGCGAGGCCACGAAGCCATCGAGCGGTCAACCGGACGCTTCCGACCTTGGTCAACTCTCCCCAATACCACTGGAGAACTCGTCTCCACTTCCACCCGCATCGACACCAAAGATCGATACGGTGGACTCTCCTATCCGTCGCCAGAACCATTCGGGTTCCCAGGACAGCTCGAATCCTCAAATCACTAACAGCACGGTCTACACAGTCATGAACACAGTTCCAGTTTTCGACGGAGAACCAGCTGACTATAGTATGTTTATGCAGCTGTTTAATTCTATGGTTCATGACAACGATGACATCCCGGTGACGCTTAAACATGCCTTACTCATGAAACTCCTGAGTGGGAAAGTGAAGTCGATGTTAAGATCGGTGAGTCTGTCAGAAGAAGACTACCATGCGTTGAGAGATAGCTTGGAAAGACAATACAACAGAGAGAAGGACACTAAACAAGGCCTCATCCACCAGCTCAACAAATTCTCCTTTTCTGAAGACAGCTACGAGGATATGGAGCAGGATCTAAACACATATTGCACCATAGCATACTCGCTGAGAAGTAAAGGATGCACATTGAATGACTCCTTCTTCATCAATTCGTTCATTGGCAAGCTACCACAACAAATCATGGGAACCGTCTTCATGAAGCATCACCAAAAAGACCGAACATTCCAAGAACTTGTAGGAATCGCCTACAGAACCATTTCTGAAAAACGAGCTCTGGATCAAGCACTAAAGATAAAGAAAGGCAGGATTGTAACCAATGAAGTGTATGATGACAGATCGGATAATGCCAAAATGACAGTCGGTCATAATACAGCACTCGTTTCGTCGAGTGACAGCAATTCTTCCTCTGATTAGTCAGAGGTGTTCTGCAACGAACTTCCGTTACGTTACCACTACGGAAGTTCTTTCCCAGCCCCCCAGTGTCGTGACAATAATAGCCCCAGCTATATTGTCACAACTGGTACAATCTAACTCGTAGATTATTTCCACGTAATTTATAAAATATACAACGGTGAACTTATTGTTACTCTCAAAGGAGGATTACTTAGCCTACCAACAACGTGAAACGCACTCAATACTCTTATCATGATGACATTTGCCACGTTTCAATGTCAATATAAGCTATCGAATCGCTACCAATCGGTATCGGAAGTCAATCGTCTTCACACCGGCTGCTGGATCTCTTCTCAACTGCTCACATCGACAAGTCATATGCGATCACCAACGCCAAGGATACAACATCGTCGACAATGCTTAAAGAGATTCCTCCAACTATGGTGTTTCTCCTATTGAGATTGCTCTAATAAACCGTTTGTATAATTCTGTGTTGGTTAACTTTCTAAGTTCACACTCTCTCACTCATTGCGGTCGGTTCGGGGTTCACCTGCCCAATAACCGTTGCAACAATCAGAATGTCTGCTTCTCTGCGTCTCTCCGTCTGAGTCGTTGCACCAATCGAAAAGTGGTCAACTAAAAAAATGTAGGAAATTTTATGCTCTTTATTTTTCCTATTGACCATTTTTGCCTAGCACTATCAGATAGTGTAGTAAATTTGCATTTAACATTTATGACACTTTCGCTGGCACTCGAACTTTTCGGTTTTTTTCACTAGTTTTCTTCTCAAAAAAAAAACTATTTAAAACTACACCACAAGAGCTCTTCTTTCATTTCCGCTATCATTTCTTCCAGAAATCGGCGAGAAACTCCCTGAAACCTCTAACAGTGCTGACGAGTGCTCTCCAAACGACGTGCACAGCTGCCCAGCCAATGCGAAGTGCGAGAAGGGAGCCGGCGGAGAGTTCATCTGTAAATGTGATGCCGGATTCCAACGTAACAGCCGTACCAACAAATGCGAGGCTCCAGGAACCTGTGATCCAAGAATGCCAGATTCTTGTGACGCCAGAAAGAAGGAGAAGTGTCTTCCAGATGGACGTGGAGCGTTCGCGTGCATGTGTGATAGACATCATAAGAGACATCCAGTCACTGATATTTGTTGTAAGTTTGGTTGGCTCAGTTGGAAAATAAGCAGGGTCTGAGGTGCTATCTAACTTCTCTGTTTTCAGTGATCGACGAATGCGCCGCCGGTGTCGCGGACTGTGACCCGAACGCAAAGTGTACTGACACCGATGAGTCCTACATTTGCACATGTAACGAAGGATTCCTCGACAAGTCACCAGAACAGAACAAGAAGCCAGGAAGAGTTTGCTCTAAGCGTAAGCCACGCCCCTTTTTAAGACAAAATAGAATTTCGAGATATTTCCAGAACGCAACGAATGTCTCGATGGAACTCATAATTGCTCTATGAACGCTGAATGCATCGATTTGCCGGATGGATTCCTGTGCAGATGTAAGGAGGACTTCGTCGATATCTCACCAAATCCAAACGCATTCGGAGGAATCGATTGTAGAGCACTGGTGAATGAGTGCTTGATTCCAGGTGGACATAATTGTCATGAGCATGCCATTTGTATTGGTGAGTTAGGAAAACTGGGGGAGGTTCGAGAAATATGGAAATCATTTTTCAGACACTCGCGACTCGTACAAATGTCAATGTAAGGAAGGATACGTTGATCACGATGAGCTCAGAAATCCAGGAAGAACCTGCAAGAAGTGTAAGTGGGGCATCAATGGGAATGGTATAGGGTACCATAGTTAGCCATAAGGCAGTATACGTTGGTACCATAAACTTGCTAAACAGAATCATGAAACCACAACATGTGGTACCATAACCAATCGAGTACGATGCAACTATTTGTAACTAGGGATGTTAATAATGCGTTTTACGGTGACCTTCGCCTTTTTCATTTCCGCCGGCGGCGATATTTGCCTGTATAATTTCAGGCGAAGGCCGCCTTCGCCTTTTTCATTTCCGGCGAAGGCCGCCTTCGCCTGTTTATAAAACGGCAATTTTTGACGCGTTTCATTTTCCAAGCGGTAAAAATGCCGTTTTTTAGTTTTGTGTTTAAAAGAATTTCACAAAAAAAGAATCATATTTTCTTCTTCCGTAAAAAAGAGAAAGAGTGGAACTAGAAAAAAAAAGAGAAAACTCATAAATTCATAAATACATAAGAACAGAAACATCTTCAGAACCTATTTGTAGCTGTTCGAATAAAAGAATCCAATCATTATGTTTTCGATGAGTTCAGGATTCAGTCTTTGTCGGTCATCTCGAACGTCTCTTCGAACTGCCGAAAATGCGCGTTCACATACAGTTTCGCTAGACAACGTTGAGAAGACATTGAAGACAATTTTCGATATCAGAGGAAAATCATCCTTTTTGGAAAACCAATACTTAAGTGGACACTCAGGTGTCGATTCTGTAACCCTCTCTTTCATGTAAGCATCGAACTCATCGACTTCATCTGACGTTGTGATATCATCATAAAAAGAAAATCTGGAAAGCCAGTTGTAAAAATAGTTTCTCTTCTTTGGCATTGAGAGGATTAGAAGATTCTGACTTCATTTCAAACGGATTCCATATCAGAGAGGAGTAAGAGTGGAGTGAATAAAGTGTATTCGAACTGATGTTTCTTGAACAGCGGTGGGAAACGTAGCTTTCAAGAAAAAATAGGTTCAAAAAATATTTGTCACGACTAAAACTTCCAATTTGCTTTCTTTCGTAACTATTATGGATCTGGTTTGTTTATTGTTTGAAAACATAATTTTCATGTAACAACGAGTTGAATGCAATACAAAACACTGAGATGCAAATCATTGAAAAAAGAAACAAATAAAAAGAACAAATAAACTAATTCAATAGGTTATCTTATCAATTAGATTGCCATACTCAAGCATGCTCACGAACATTGGTTGAAATTAATATTTCATTCCCTTTCAAAACAAAACCCGCGTTAAAAATAATAAGCTGCAAAAATTGCCTGCCGAAAAATGAAAAGCGGTAATGAAAACCTGCGAGAAAAAAACTAAACAGGCGAAAATCGCCTGTCTTGGAAATGAATGCGGTATTTTTCGCCTTATTGGGAAATGACGAAGGCGCAGCGTGAAGGCGAAGGCCGCCCGCAACATCCCTATTTGTAACATTTCGGTGTAGCACCATACTTCCTTATAATGACACCATAATGATACCATAGTGCAAAACAAAGTACCATACTTTACCATGCTCATACTAGGGCCGCAATCATGTTCGATAGTCTATTGGGTACAACAGAGTACCGTAATTTATTGTACCATAGCTTACTGACTATGAAAATGAGCATTCAGTATGAATACCATACGGTACCTACCATATCAGTACCATTACTCTTCCAGTGAACCAAATCTGCGAGTCCGGCAAACACGAATGCGACAAGAACGCGCGTTGCGTCGAGAAGGGAGCCAACGACTACGAATGTGTGTGCAACGCAGGATTCATTGACAAGTCCCCACTTGCCCACAGACCAGGCCGTAAATGTGTGGAGCCAATCTGCTCGGACGACTCGAAACACGACTGTCACTCGGCTGCAATCTGCGAGGAGAATGACTCAGTCCCAGAGAAGTACACATGCAAATGTCGTGACGGGTACTTGGATGTCGGAGCGAATGGAGGAAAGAGTGGAAGAGAATGCAAGGAACTCGTCAACGAGTGCCTCTCAGCCTCCCTTAACTCCTGTGATGCCGCTGCCACATGTATTGATTTGGATGATGGGTACACTTGCAAATGTCCATTGGGATCCAAGGACGAGTCACCCGACCCGAAGTTGCCAGGAAGATCTTGCAAGGGATTGGTCAATGAGTGCAACATTCCACATTTGAATAATTGCTCTCACTTCGCTACTTGTATCGATTTGGAAGAGGGATACGAGTGCAAGTGTAAGGCAGAGTACTACGATCAGAAGCCAGAGCAACCAGGAACTCAGTGCAAATTCAGTAAGTTTCATTTCAAAATATTCTTTATCTAATCTAATTTCCCCACTTCCAGTCATCAACGAATGCCTCGCTGAGAATCTCAATGACTGCTCTCCAAACGCCATGTGCATTGACAAGATCGACGGATACGAGTGCAAGTGCAAAGCACCATTCGAAGACCAAATGCCAGCGACACCCGGAAGAATTTGTCGATTCGATGAGTGTGCTAATCCAAGGGACAACGATTGTGACAAGAACGCGTTGTGTATTGATACTGATGACTCGTATACCTGTCAATGTAAGGAAGGATTCTTCGATGAGATCTCCGACCCGAAGAAGCCTGGAAGAGTTTGTATTGGTGAGTTGAAGAGGGGCCAGGGGTGATAAAGGGATTATAAATACTAACTGAAAACAAAAATCTTCCTGTATACCGTAAAATCTGTAAGCAAGAGTTTGGAGCAACCTATCTCTGCTGTCTTCAAAGATTTGAAAATTGTTTCAACTGCAGAAATTTTCTATGAATACAAATCTATATTTTTTCAGTTAGCAACTTTTTGATTTTCCCTTTGGGAACTGAGATATACCGCTGCGAACAGGAACCGCTAGAAAATTCAAAAAATCTGTAATTTTCCGCAATTTTTTTGAAAACAACAAGCTGTGATAGCATGCTAATTTTTACAAGTAATGTAGATTAAATCTAGGATTTTATTTTTGTAGTTTACACCTTTTTGTACTGCTTTTTTTGTACCTCGGAAATTGTAGCTTTCCGATGTTGTGAAGTTTGTAAATTGTCTGAATGGATTACTTTGCTGAGTTATAACTCTCCAGGGAGGACTTGTACAACAAAGTTGTCAACTTAAAAAATACAGCTCTAGATTCGAACTACATACCCTCCAAAAATTGCAGTTTTGGGATGATTACAAACACCGTGACAGATACTCGAATTGTGTCTTTTTTTTCAAAAAAAAACTGCGAAAACGTTTGGTTTTTTTGTTGATAAAATTGAGAATTCAATTACCTCAGAATCTCCTCAAACTATGCCCTACCTCTCAAAAAACATTGCTACCTAACTTATGAGGATTCTCCCATCCTTATCCCTCATAGCTTCATCTCCTAACCCTCAAAACTTGTGTGCCACACTAGCACCCCTCCACCATACCTCCCCCCGAACACCGTGTACCCCGCCCCTTAATATTAAAGAAGTAGGTCTCGTCATCGAAACTCCAAATCAATCCGAAGACCCAACCACTCCTGATCCAAACACAATCAAGTGCGGAAATGGATTCTGCCATCTCAACCTTGGAGAAGTGTGTGTTGGAGGTGCCACATGTGCTTGTCGTCCAGGAGAATCCAGAGATAATGAGAAGGAGAAGTGTGTGCCAACGACATCGATTCCATTGGTTGTTAGAGTAATGGAGTATGATGGAGAGCCAATTCAGTATAGAACCGACTACTCCAAACCAGATACTCCAGCTCATGTGGAGATTGTGGATGCTGTTAAGAAGGTAAGGAGTGTATAACTTAAGATTTAGAGTAGCTAAAAAAAAGTTGTCAACAAAAATGAAGCTCATAAAATTTGCTATATTTTTGTAGTTGGCAACTTTTTAGTAGGACCGCCCACTTTTAAGATATGCGTCTTTAAAGATCTTAAGGCATTGTGTGTGCGCTCACCCGGCTATTATCTTTAAAGACACATAACTCAAAAGTGGGTGGAGCTATCAAAAAGTTGTAAACTTCAAAATTAAAGGTTTGGATTTGACCTACGCAACAATATAAAATTTAAAATGTTACGAGATAAACGGGGGTGCAAAGAAGTATTTTGTGTTCTTAACTTTTAAAGACGCATATGTCAAAAACTAAAAGAGCTATCAAAAACTTGTCAATCACAAAAATAAAGCCCCAAAAAATTTTTTTTTTTTTTAGAAATTGACAACTTTTCTATAGCTTTCCTAGTTCAATAGTTAAAAACAAGATAAGTCAAACACGCCATAAGCGAGCCATAAGCGTTTTTAAGTCACGATATCTCAATATCCAAAAGTGCTATCAAAAATTTTTCAATTACAAAAATTAAACTTGAAAAATTTACTATATTTTTGTGGTTGACAACTTTTTGGTAGCTGTTTTGAAAGCAGAGATATAGTCGGGAGAACGTTTGTTTCAAAGGTGCACACCTCGAAATGTGAAACTCGTATCAAAAAGTTTTTACTACTAAAAGGAAGGTTCGACCTTGTCTGAGAGTAAAAAACAAATTTTTCTATTCCAGAGCGTTGGCAAAATCATCGGCAAGACCGAATTCGCTCCTCGCTTCGTCACCACCGACGTCAACTACATCACCAATCCAAAGGTCCAAAACAGTGACTGGGATAAGGGACTTCTCGGAAACGTCACCATCCATCTGGCTGGAAAAGAAGAAGTCGACAAGTGCAGAGTCTACGAGCAATTCTCAGAAATTGTCAGAGAGATGGGAGGACGTGTGGACAGAATCAAGTTGTCAGATGACGCAGATCTTGATCCATGCAGAAAAGAAGACGTGAAGAAGGGAATCCCATGTGGAAACACATTCTGCTCCATTGAACTCGGCGAGGAATGTATTGCTGGAAGAATCTGTGGATGTCCAAAGGGACAGAAGAGAAAGGACGCAAGCAGTCCGTGTCGTGCTGTGGAATCATGGAATCTTCCTCTCTATGTTGTACGTGATGGTCATGAGAAGATCACTTACTCACCATCACTCTCCAACCCATTGAACGACGAGCATAAGAGTTTGGTATCGAGATTCGAGTCTGGAATCGGACAGAGTTATGATAAGACCCCACTGAAGAGCGCTTTCGTGACAGCTGAAGTGAATGAGATCGAGAATCCAGAGAGCAGAAAGAAGTCTTGGGACACTGGAATTCTGTACAACTTCACTTCGCATTTCGTGAAAGGAAGTGTCGCCGAGCCGGCTAGTGTTTTCAATGATCTCATTGATTACATTCAGAAGAGAAATAACTTTGAGGTGAGTGGGCTTAGCTGGGTTTCATAGGTTCATATGCTGCCGTCGCGACCGCTCCGCATCACAGTCGAAAAATTTCAAACGCCCTTAGGAAGTCAATTCGTTGAAACCTAGTTTAGACTCTGCCATAGATTCATAGAAACCGTCTTTCGCATAGTCGTCAGGTGTGGATTTACGAGAGAGCTCCGTAAATCGACCCACTATCAAATTGTTCCGATAACTGTGGTCTCGATCTTGAAAATGGTCCAAAAACTAGTTTTTGACTTGAAAAACACCTCGAAGTACCTTAAAATTCTATAAAACCACAAATTTCACACTGGAAACTGCTAAAACCCGTTTTTGAAAAAATGAGCCAGATGGCGCAGTGAGATTTTGGAGAACGTGAAAAAAATGTTCCCGGTGGGGATAACCGGGTTCGAGTCCACACTGGGGTAAAACTTTTTTGTTTCTATGTTCAAGTATAAAAAGTAGAAAATAACGTGTTTCAAAATGCTTCCTAGTAATTTCGACGGTTTTCGACCGTTTTCGACAGCGGCCTGGACAATTTTCTGGAGAAAAATTGTGCCAGTTCACCCAAAAAAAGAACTTTCAGCGGCCTAGAAACTGAAAAAGTTCGGCCATCAGCTTAAGTCTGAGGAGCTGGCTTTAGCTGGCACATTTTTTAAAGAAACCCCCAAAAAATAACGTTTGAGCTGCTCACTTACATTTTTCTTCAAGTTTGGCGTAACTGGTTCATACCGCCCATCTCAACCCTACCCCCCATATCAAACCTTTTCTTTCTCCAGGTCGGAACATCCAAGCTGTTCATCTCCCCCGAACAACTCAACCCATTCTCCGCTTGCTATCACTCTGACTGCCATCCAGATGCCATTTGCAAAGAGGTCGGAAAGGGATACGAGTGCTCTTGTCCAGACGGTTTCCGTGACTTGAACCCATCCCGCCCGGGTAGAAACTGCTTGTCGTACCGTGGAGTCAACGAGTGTGAGAAGCCAGAGCTCAACGAGTGCTCACCACACGCTCGTTGCATTGATCTCGATTATTTGTATAAGTGAGTTGATCTACTTGATCTACCAGAAGTTTTCGTTGCGAGACCCAGTTTTTCAATTTACAGATGCGAATGCATCCGTCCATACGTCAACTCAGCTGTCGGAGACGCTCTTCCAGGATCTGTGTGCTCCATTGACTACTGCCAAGATGTCAACTACTGCCCACTCAACTCCACTTGTGTCAATGTTGATGAGCAGGTATTTTTCATATTGGTTATTTTATGGTTAGTGGCAATCGCGCTCTACCGAAATATGTTTTCAATAGAGCGCGTTTGCTATGGTGACGGATAATGTGCACACACTCTAGATTTGCAAACTTACACTCCTACAGTAATATAGATATTTCCTTACTAACCCCTCGAATAGTTTTGAGAACTCTCGACTCTACACCCTTTAATAAAAGACTTATGATGGACAGGCTCGATGCGACTGCAAACCAGGATTCGTGGATCTCCGTAAGTCTGGACACTTGTCGGAGGCTGGATTGGGAGATGCTATCTGTTTGAAACAATTCGATATCGACGAGTGTGCATTGGGACTTCATAACTGTTCGGCTGCCGCCACTTGTATTGATAAGAAGATTGGATACGACTGCAAGTGTCAAGAGGGGTAAGGAGGCGTTGGGAATTTCAGAGCTCAGAATTTTTTTTCTATTTTTTGTATTGCTGTGAGGCCAAACCTTGCCGCCATGACTTTAATATTTCTCCATACGCTGAATTCTGGTGGAACAAAAAGTAGACATACAAACACGTGTCCACTAAATTTTGAAAGGCGTAAACCGAAACCTTACTGAATACAACAACGGTCAAATTCATAATATTATCATTAGAGCGCGCCTGACGAAGCTTTTGAATATTGATGTGTAGCAAGAACCCAATCATGATTTGCCATGCGCCTTGAAAGGTCGCGGCGAGACCCAATTTTCATTAAACCTAGTTATGGACATACTTTTCTGAAAGCCCCTGAAGCGCCGAATTGCGATTTTTGGAAAAATATAATGTATACTGGTTTTAAGATGAGTGAAAAACACTTTTTCAAAATTTTGACAAACACGACTAATGCGCTCGTGGCACAAAAAGTAGGCAGACAGACATGCATTAGCGCTCACAAAATTTTGAAGCACGTATACCAAAACCTTAGGGAAAACAACAACGGTCAAATTCCTAAATATTATCATTAGAGCGCACCTGCCTAAGCTTTTGACTATTGTTAGGTAGAAAAAACTCAATCATGACCTACCATGCGCCTTTAAACTTGCGAGGTCGCGGCGAGACCCAAATTACGTCAAACAAACTCATTTTATACTTTTCTGAAAGCCCTTGATGTGATAAACTTGGAAATGCAACTTTTGGTCCAAGATAAACAATTTACACAGGTTTTAAGATACTGTAAAACCTGTAATAGAGGCGTACCCGCTAGCAAGAGTTTGGAGCATCCTATCTCGGCTGTCTTTAAAATTTTTTAAATTGTTTTAACTGAAGAAATATTAAGCTATTTTTTGTCAGTTAGCATCTTTCTGATATTTCCTTTTTGAACCGAGATATACCGCTGCGAACAGGAACCGCAGGTGCTCTTCTATTACAGGTTTTACGGTATGCTAAAAACTCACTACTTTTTCAAAATTTCGTGAAAAATGACTCACCAACGCTCCTATAACACTTCACCTCTGATGTCCCATTTTCCAGATACGAAGACGGAAACCCATCCCTCCCCGGACGTATCTGCGCCGCCTCTCTCTGTGGTCTGTGCAACGGACATGGAGACTGTATCCATGACGCACTATCCACCAACATCACCTGCGCGTGTCTCGATGGATACACCGGAGAATTCTGTGAAACTGCTCCATCCACTCTTCCACTCCTTCTCATGCTTGCTTTGGCTCTTCTCTTCCTTCTTCTCACTCTTTGCTGCTGTCTCGTGTTTTGTTCCAAATGGAGATGCTTCGGTGCCCTTGGCAGAAGTGAGGGATCGGCTAGTGGTCAGGAAATACTTGGATCCGATTATTACACGATACCACGTGCTAAACTAGCAAGACCACTTTACGGAGAGGATATGGGAGATGATCATGCGGGAGCACTTGCCGCTTATTTGGATGATGGCGCTTCGATCTCATCGGATGGAAGTATTGAGGAGATTGAGAGAAGAGTCACGACTGATGTGACGACAAGAGAAGTTAGAACGACGACAGTCAGGGATGAGAGTGGAAATGTTATTAGTCAGAGTCAGGTAGGTTCCACAGGCTTCATCCAAGGCACATGTCATGGTTTCAAATCCTCATTTCCAGACGGTATCTCATGGCAACCCCCATGAAACAGACACGGAGCAATATGGAATGATCTCTTCCGATCATTACAAAACATCAGCTTCCGAGGCAATGGATGCAGCGATGTCTGCATCTGCATCAGGGGGAGCTTATCATCATAGTTCCGGTGGAGCCGCTGCGATGAGCTCTGCCAGCAGATCCGCCTACAATCAGGGATACGCCTCGGATTCCGAGGATTCAGATGCCGGACATGCAGTTTATGATAGGACAACGAGAACTAATCAGGTGAGTCATTGGGATCTGGATGGACAGAGGCTGGTTCGCTACAGTACCCTTGAATCGCAAACTACAATATCTTACATCCTTCCTTTACCCAGGTCTTACGGTAGCTGAAGATACACTTACAGTACTTACAGTACCCCATAACGATAATTTCTTAGTTTTCATCAAAAAGCTGCAATTTTTCAGTGAGAAATTTCAATTTTATGACATTTTTAGTTAATTTCGGTCGAAAATTTCAAATTTTAGAGCTATTGTCAGCCATTTTTCAGCTTAAATCAACGATTTTGAGTTAGTTTTCATTGCAAATCGAACTTTTTTCATTTTTAAGCGATTTTTCTCGAAAAATGACTTTTTTAGCTAAAATTATTGTACCGACAGTACCTCTAATCTACAGTAACCGGTTCCTGTTGAGCCTGGCAGCTGTTTTTTTTTCCGAAACCCGGTATCAGTTTTATCTGACAGTATCTCTAACATCCGACATCCGGTCCTTCGGGTATACGGTACCCCTGTACCTACAGTACACCTGAACCGCAATCTACAGTATCTAATATCCTGGTCTTACGGTAGCTGGCGGTACACGCTACCTACAGTATCCAATATTTGGAGTACTGTCAGTTAACACATACACTACTCTAGTGAACACTTACAGTGCCTCAGTTGGCACCTACAGTACCCCGTATCTACAGTAACCAGTCTCTTTGGGTATACGGTACCTACTGTATCCATACAGACATCCGGACAAACACATTGACCGCATCTTCCAACGTATTCCCATTTTCAGTCGCACGACTTCGAGCCAGGAGCCGATCCACGTACCGGAACCGAGCGATCGAAACGGGAATTCGTAACGACCACCAAAGCCGAAGAAGTCAATTATTTCTAATTCCCTCTCCTCTCTAATTATCACTTTTTGTCCTTAAAACCTAGTTTTTTCCTAATTGAAATAATTGCTCAACATTTCTCCCTGCTCCTTTTCTCACTATGTACATACCCATAGAACCCCCAACCCCCATTCTGAATACGAAGTATCATAAGAAGCCGCTAGCAACCCTTATAAGTTTCCTTTTTCTAAAAATTCAAATTTCCCGCCAATCCTCATCCTATCCAGATTTGCAATCAATCCCCGTGCTCACCTTTTTTGTTTCACTTTCTTGCGTCAAGTTTTTCAGATTTTCAGACTCCCTGCCATTTTTTCTTCATAATTCTTTCTCTTGTTCTCCTTTTTTCACTTATATCAATATTTATCAATAAATTGTTATTGAGTATTTTCGAGACATCTGGATAGACAGGGGGGACTTTGAGGTCATGTATCTCTAGAAATAGTGAAGCTATCAAAAAGTGGTCAAATACAAAAATGTTGGAAAAATTATGAACATTTTGGCACAGCTTTTACAACTGCGCTCCACCGATATGCCCTTGAAAACTGACTCTTTTTCTCTGAGTCTCTCAATTTCGCACACAATTTTCATCGGTTACGGTAGAGCGCGGGTGTAAGAAGCGTGCTAATGAGCACCTAAATTCTTAATCCTATTAAAAAATTTAAGCAAAAGAAGGAAGTACTTCAACTCTTTCTAGCCGTTCTCCAAAGAACAACAACGCCATAAATTTATCATTTTTAGTAGATAACATTGTTTAATGTCTCAACTATAACAATAAAAGAAAAATTATAGCATTTATCAATTAAATACATAATACAATGACGTTTTGACCTAAAAAAAAACCAAACGGAAGAGGGGAAAAGTTGAATTCATCATAATTGGGTTTATTGTGGAGTATCTCAAAAGCTATCTTTACTAATAATATTTGAAAATCGAAAATGACACAGGTGATTTTAATGAAATTTTTTTACATTTTTGTGGTTGGCAACTTTTCGATAACTCCCTTAGACTTCGAGATATATGTAAGAGCGTTGAGAAGTCAGACGCCCCAGCCGCACTGGATGTGCCCTTAGCTTGTTTTCAAAGAGACATATCTCGTTTTTTGTAGTTGACAACTTTTTCATACCTTTTGTTGTCTGCGATAGCACGTTCGTATATCAAGCTTTGGAATATGTATCTCAAACCCTAAAAGAGTTATGAAAAAGTGACAAACTACAAAAATAAATTAGAAAATATTCTTCACATTTTTTTAGTTGACAACTTTTTTGTACAAGCCCTCCCTAGCAAGTTACATATCGACAAAGTTGTTTTTTCGCTCAAATCGTCCCATTTCAGTGCAAAATAGAGTGATTTTGAGCTGTCCTCTTAAAATTACCATAACTCTCTAGGGAGTGTCCTTACTAAAAAGTTGTTAACTACAAAAATGGAGTTCTACTCTTGTTCTTTTCGATCCCGTAAAAAGTTATTTTGTGAGACAGTTAGTTTTACCGTAATACACTCTCAAAGTTGGGCATTTTTAACTGAAAAAGGCAAAATATGATATATTTTTGGCCATTACTGTAACTTCTCTATCTCTTCCGTCCTTTAAAATGCTTAACTAACAACAATAGAAAATTGGAATATCCAGAAAATCGGACTTTGTCAAATGTCACAGACATATGTCCTGCTTCTCCTCATCATTTCCTGGTACTCCTGTCCTCCCCTCTCAACTAATTCTTATCTATAATATAAATGTTTATCGATTCAATTTTTTGATCCAATAAACTCAATCGTCTCGAGTTGTTCTCTTTTCTTCCCAGCCGCCATCTCCACCTGCCTCTCCTTCTTATCTCACTGGAAAACGAAACGATAAGAATGAGAAAAGTCACACCTTTGTCCGGGAGGAAACATGATGTACAAGAAAACGATGATAAAACGGAGAGGAGAGAAACGAAATTGTTTTTTGACTCATTCTTACATTTTCTCCTCTCTCTCTCTTCGATATGACCTATTCGTGCACGTTTCCAGATCATTTTAAGACGTCATTTAGTTAGAAAAGTAGTTGATTCATAATATTATCACTTTGTGTTTGAAGTGATTTTAAAGGTTTTTTACTACTTTATGTTATCTTTTTTTTAAAGGGGGAAAGTTTGAGGTAATACAGAAGTATTTATTTTTAGCTTTTGGCTGCTGAAAACGTCTATTTCTGAAAGTTTTTACTGGAGTCTGTTTCTTTATCTTGTTGTATTTAGGAAATAACTTGCCAATTACTTTTCTCGTTTCCGAGATTCGAGACCGACGAGTTTTTGTATTCTTCCAACGAAAGTAGATATCGAAATTGTGTTCACTACAAAAAAGTAGGAAATTTCATGTTGATTTATTTTGTAGTTGAATTTTTTTCTTTACATTTTGTTTTTCAGTTATTCTTCAAAACATGTGACTGAGCACTCGAAGAAAAGATAGAGTGTCTGACTTCTTTGCTCTCTTGTACATATATTTCCTGTTAGGAGAGATATTAAACAGTTGTCAACTACAAAGTTATAGGAAATTTTATGTAGATTATTTTTGTAATTGACAACTTTTGGATTACTTGACTCGTTTTTGAGATATGCACAATACAATATTGCTAACCAAAAGAGAGGAGTGAAGACCGCTTTCAAGAGCCTTCACTATATAATTTTTAGCAACAATGCCTCTCTTCTAAACTATCAGAGCTATCAAAAAACCATGTTATGTAGATTATTTGCATAGCTAACTACTTTTTTGTATCTGCCCTTCATAGCAAGTTAGAGCCTCTTGAAGCTGAGATTCTTGAATTTCTAGGTACAAATTTTCTTCGCGTTATAACAGACCAGAGAGTCATCTTACCAAAATCTTGTCAACAACGAAAATGAAGCTCTAGGTTTCAAAAATTTGAAAACTAAAAATTTTTAGCACTGAACTAGTTTTGATTCCGATAGACCTGTTCAAATTCCATCAACTTCTCGTATTTCTCTTACTAACACTCTTATAAGTTAATTTTGTTCTGTATGTCTGTCTGTCTGTCCGAATGTCAAGATTTCCGAATTTATTTTTGAAAATTCATTTTGAATCTTCATTGTTCGGAATCCAGAAACCTATCGAATTGTATTCGTCCTCTAGATCCTTTCAAATCTGTCTGTCTGTCATTCCGGATGTCCGCATCATTCACTATTCCATCAATCACGAGAGAATTTAGTAACTCAAAAATCACTGAAATTCACACGCCGATGTTTGTAGTTTTCTTGACACTAATCGTCTTTAAAAATTAACGAAATTTGCACGAATTTTTCGCCTTTTTTTCTCGATAAGAAACGCATTTTTCTTCCTTTTCTCCTTTCTCATAATTGAATTCCAGATTTCTCGTCTGTACAAAAATGCCTCTTGACTCAAGCCAACTCTTCTGCGCCTTGCTCATCTCTATCATGTTTTCACTTTTAATCAAGTCTATTGTATTTCCGGAGAAACGAAAACGATTGGAAAAGACGGCGGCGGAGAGCCGAAAGAATGTGACAAATGTGCGGAGAGGTTCTGTGGTGAAACGGTATGTTTGGGAAAATAAGTAAAAAAAATAAAAATAGCTTTTGCCTTGGGGTGGGGTCGAACCCGGATCCGGTTCCACCAGGCTCTTGGCCAAAAACGCAACCAGTTACGCCACGCGTGTCATTGTTACCTAGAAGCGCAAGACGTACATAAACCACGCCAAAATCCCGAAATTTCAGGAAATCCTCCGACACTTTGAAAACTCTGCTCGAATTGCATGATGTTATGGAGCTCCGCAATTTGTCGATAGTCGATTTACAAACGTTTAATGGTCAATTCTCAAAGTTAACCGATCGATATTGGCGAGAGATTTTTAGAAGGCAGTGAGTCAACTTTTTAATAGTTTCACTCTATATAAAACTCTGATATTCCAGAAACGACGCCCATCATCCAGACCATATCAATGTGTCGCGTCTTCATACTCCCAATATCATCACAGTTCTTGATGAGCACTTACCGCAGGGAGCAATCCAGGAGTTGACGATAACTGGTATGAATTCAAAATTCTTTGATTCAAAAGATTCTGAAGCATCGAATTTCAGGTCTCGTCCCGAAACCGTTCTCCTCTCGTCGTTGCGAAGTGATGCGCTATTTGAGGGAGAGGCTGTCGAGTTCTCCGAATGTGGAGTTAACATTTCAAGGGGATCAATTAAGAATCACTAATCCGGCGTTAAATGGTGATGGTTATTCATCTAAAGAAACCAATGAATAAACGAATAATTACAAAGAATTTCAATCGGGGTGGGAAAAGAGAGATACTGAACAATCGGGGAGAGGGAAAGAAACTAAACAATAGACGTCTACTAAATTATAGAAAACCAAAGAATGAATGGAATTGATTTACTTTGGTCCAAGCATGTTCTCTGGCTTAACCCATTGAGCGAATTGCTCCTCGGTCAGGATTCCGAGTTTGACGGCCTCCTGGACGAGAGTCGTGCCGTTCTTGTGGGCGGTCTTGGCGATCTTCGCGGCGTTGTCGTATCCGATGTGTGGGTTGAGAGCGGTGACGAGCATAAGGGATTCTCTCATGATCTGGAATAAGTTTGGGGTTTTCAAATAAAATTTCAGCGGAAACTGCATTAATTTTCATCGAATTCAAAATTGCAAAAAAATGGGTGGAGCTCCAACCTACCTTGGCAATATTATCCTTGTTGGCAACGATTCCATCAACACAATGATCGGTGAAGCTGACGGCGCTGTCAGCCAAAAGACGAGTGGATTGAAGGACGTTACGGACGATGAGTGGCTTGAAGACGTTGAGTTCAAAGTGTCCGTTCGATCCACCGACGCTCACAGCGACCTAGAACATAATTTAATTATAAAGGCAGAAAGAAGCTGAAAATGATTTACCTGATTACCCATAACCTGTGCGGCGACCATTGTGATGGCCTCACACTGAGTTGGATTCACTTTTCCTGGCATAATGGAGCTTCCTGGCTCGTTCTCTGGAAGTGAGAGCTCTCCGAGTCCACATCTTGGTCCGGATCCCAAGAATCTGATGTCGTTTCCGATCTTCATGAAGGAGACGGCAACGGTGTTGAGGGCTCCATGAACCTCGACAAGAGCATCGTGAGCAGCGAGAGCCTCGAACTTGTTTGGCGCGGTGACGAATGGAAGTCCGGTGAGATCGGAGACGGTGGCGGCGACCTTCTCGGCGAATCCCTTGCGAGTGTTGAGTCCGGTTCCGACGGCGGTTCCTCCGGCGGCGAGTTGGTAGAGACGTGGGAGAGTCGACTCGACACGGGCGATCGAATTGTCGAGTTGTTGAACGTAGGCAGAGAACTCTTGTCCGAGAGTCAATGGAACGGCGTCTTGAGTGTGGGTACGTCCGATCTTAATGATATCCTTGAACTCCTCAGCCTTGTTGTTGAGAGCAGCACGGAGTTTCTTGAGAGCCGGAAGGAGTCGAGAGTTGACTTCACGTCCGACAGCGATATGCATGGCAGTTGGGAATGTATCGTTGGAGGATTGAGACATGTTAACATGGTCATTTGGATGAACTGGCTTCTTCGATCCGAGTTCTCCTCCCAAAATCTCGATGGCACGGTTGGAGATCACCTCGTTGACGTTCATGTTCGATTGAGTTCCTGATCCGGTTTGCCAGGTGACAAGTGGGAAGTGATCGTCGAGTTTTCCGTCGACAACCTCATCAGCAGCCTGAGCGATAGCGTCGGCGAGTTTCTTGTCGAGTCCGAACTCGGTGTTGACGAGAGCGGCCGCCTTCTTGAGGATACCGAAAGCGTGAATCACTGGGATTGGCATACGCTCTTCGGGTCCTCCGATCTTAAAGTTCATTTGGGAACGGGCGGTTTGGGCTCCATAGTACTTGTCGGCGGGTACTTCGAGCTCTCCGAACGTGTCGCGTTCCTTGCGAATCTGGAATTAGAGTGATTTTGATGGGAAATTGTTGTTTTTGTTTTTTTTTCACAGTTCTAGCTTGAGATTTGAACCATTTCCAGCTAAAAAAGCTCCAGAAAGCGCTAAATTCGAATTTCAAAAGAAAAATATATACTTTTACTGCGATTTCCGTAGTTTTTTGAGGGTTCTGAAAGGGTGTTCATCGAACTTTTAGTTATGTTTAGAGAAAAGTGTTTTTGAATGCAAAACTCCGAAAATCTTTGCTAGAAATTGAAATATTTCAATTGAAAATCGCATAAATATTTTCAAAAGATAAAACCTATTTTTTTATAATTTCGAAGAGAAATTTTTCAGTCTTTTTAAAAACTCGGAATCAGCTTGTTTGAAAGCGTAGAATTAGAAAGAAGGATTTCCAGAAATATTGAAAAAATTGCATCACTTTATTTAAAAAAGCTGATTTTTAGACTGCAAATTTTAAAAAAAGTCTTATTTAACCAAGAAATGCTCATGAAACCGCGGAAAAACCACTTTTTCCAAAGCATTTTCCAAATTTTCAGCTTGAATTTCAGCTCTCCCACTCATTTTCAATAATTTCCACAATTCGAGTTCATCAAAACACCCGAAATCTTCATCAATTCTCTTACCTTAGCCATCGAAACAGTGGTGCGCGAGAAGTGACGGGCAGCGGCAACAGACGCTCCGCGGGCAATGACGGCGCCTCCACGAGCGAGCATTCTCTCTGTAATGGTGGAGAGATGAGAGGGCGCAGAGAAATAGAGATTGGCGAGAGACTATGGGAAGTGGTGGAGGGTGACGAGAGACGGAGATTCTCACGTTTCCAACTTCAAGGTCAGGTCACCGCAGAAAATATCTGTTATTTATGATCTTTGATTGTTTACGAACGAAACAAACAAAAATTCAACGAATAAGTGGAAATCGGACAATTTTCCAGTTCAAAAACTTTAAAATTGCCACTAATTGGTCACAAGAAAATAGCTTTCAGGGCATAGAAACCAGATTAAAAAACTCAAAATTGGTATTTAAATTGATTAAAATAAATACTGAAACTATTTCTTTTTCGAATAAAAAATTATGACATCTAGAGAATGCATGGGTGGAATGAAACAGGTGGAAAGTGAAAAATATGAGGAATTATTGCTGAAATTTAGTAGAAAGATTAGTAAATAAAAATATCAATTAATGTACATCTGAAAAAAGGGTGAATACATATCTAATCGGGGTAAAGAAACTAAAGAAAAAATACTGAAATTACAACTTTTAGGGGTTAGAACACTACATAGTAGCCGACATATAATTGATCAATTTCTGCAAAATACTCATCACAACATTCAAATGTTTGATGACTTCGTCGAGATGAGGGAGCTGAGATTCAGCCATGAAGACGGAGAGACCTTGTGGGTGCACGGTTTTTGGGACCATTTGGTACGAGGCGCAGACCTGGAAAACCCAACTTGAACTGATTTAGAGCAGAAAAATTATAATTTCAAAAATTGTCGCATTTTTTACCGAAAATTGCTGAAAATCTAGAAATTGCTCGGATATTTTAACTGTAAACAGACTCTTGATCAGAAATATGACTGAAAATTAGTGATTTTGTACGAAAAATCTCGAAGATCGAAGAAACTAGTTTTTCAGACAAATCCCATGAATTTTTGGCGAAAATAACTATGAAAATTGGTGAAAAATAACAAAAATAGAAGTTTTCAAGTCAGAATATGCGAAAACTGCAACTTTCAAATTTAAAACATCAATTTCGTAATCGATAACTGGAAATCCGTCCAGTTTTTCTTATTTTGTAGATCAAAACCGGCAAAAATCAGGCTAACTGGCGCACCTTTAACGCGTATCCAACATACTCAAGTCCTGAAAACTGACTATTACACCTACCAAACGACAACAAGAGATGTAGAAAGATATCAACTGATCCTGTGGGAGTGGCGGCACAAATTTCCGTGTCGGTGGGAAATAACATAACTCTAGGAGGCTTCTGAAATAAAATTTGATGTAAAACGATCAGAAAATCGATTTTTTTTGCATTTTCGAGAATTCTATTGCGTAAAAAGCCAAAAATCTTTCTTCTTGCGAATATTTGCCCGTTTCCCACACCTCTTTCTCGGCAACATAATGGTATTTCTGGCCGTCGCGATCTCGTTCATTGTCATCTTCAACTCTTCCAAAATACGTTTTCCAGTCGATAAACTGAACGAATCGCCGTGTTCGCCTCCTTTCAAATACTGTAATTCCTCTTGTAGATCACACAACATTATGGTAACACGAGATATATAATTTCCGAGATCTTGAAGCTGTTGTAGTTTCCATTGAACATCCGGCTGAGCGACGGCACGATAGAAACCGCCGCCGGCTTTCGGGTATTTTACAGTCACTTCTGCTTGGATGACGTTGTCGTCGAGGAGAGTGACGCATGCCTGAAAATTTGGAATTAGTAAGAGAAAATATTTTTTGAACTAATTTTAATAATTTCGCTGAAAAGTTTGCGGGAAATAGATGAATTTCGCTATTTCACCAGTTTTCGACACATTTTTAAAAATAAATGTATCGAAAAATACGGTTTTCTAGGCAAAATATAGCGAAATTTAGGGTTTTTTGGAGAATTTCAGTAATTTTCAACTGATTTTGTGATTTTCTCTCTCAAAACTTGTTTTCTCTTGCTTTTTCTTTGCACCTTTTTAGTGAAACGTGGGGATTTCAACAACTTTTAGCAGATTTTTTGCGCTATTTACTGAAAAGTTTTTCCTTGCATTTTCAATGATTTCGCTGAAAATTTTGCCGGATTGATTGAAAAGAAGAATTCAAAAAGGAAGTGGTTCGTCTAGATGAATTTTGCTATTTTGCTATAATATTTGATTTCTGAAAAATACGGTTTTCTAGGCAAAATATTGCGAAATTTACGTTTTTTGGAGAATTTCAGCAATTTTCAACTGATTTTCTCTCTCACAACATGTATGTTTTTGCTACTTTGTCTCAAATTTGTTAAGAAAATCAGTTTTAGAGAAACGTGGAGATTTTAACAACTTTTAACAGATTTTTGTGCTTCTGAAACGAAAAAAATAATAATTTTTTACAATGTTTTAGGTTTTTTCTTTAAAAAATGTTTTTAAGATAATTTTTGGGTTGTTTTCTTTATAAACCCCAATTTATAATTTTATTACACATTTTCAACATTTTACAAACCTTCAAATTATCGGAACTACCCGTTCTCGACATCAACTGATACTTCTCCGTAGTTCCATGAGTCGGTTCAATTTTCAGCCGCTCATCGCTTTTCGCCGACAAATTCAGAATCGTGCAGCACGTTTTCAGATGATTCAACGCGCCGCGCAACGTCTTCTCAATCTCGTGTCGTTGAATCCACAAGTTTTCACTGGTTTTGTTGATTTTTGTCACTTCGCGAGCGTCTAGAAATTTTTATTCAACTTTTTGAAGGAAACATTCAAAAATTAATACCTAGCCGATTCGGCGACTGCGGTTTTTGTGGGTAGTTTGTTGTGATTGTTAGACTGTGTCCCTCCATTATATTAATATTCAGAATAATCAATAAATAGTGTAAATTTGCAGGAAAAACTGGAAAAAGTGAGTGAGAAACGGGCCGTTGGGCGGCTGAGTGCGGTGGAGCGCGCTTGCATTAAAACAAAAGAATACGTGAATTTTGCAACTTTTCGAGGGCTTCGCGAGGCGTTTTTGATGTTTTTCGAAGAAAAGAAGAAAGAAAAAAATAGGAGGATAGACATTTTGAGTGTTTGGGGATTAGAATTTTGAAAGTTTTGAAGACAGAAAAAAGAGAAAGACTCCTCTCTGCACGGAATAATCGGATTGCGGATTCTGATTCGATTGGAAACTGCGATTTAATGAATCAAAATCAAGTTTAGTCCCAAATTAAGAGAATTAGGGGTGTATGAAGCAAATTTCAGGGTTCGTTCCTAACTTCTCAGAGGTTTTTAGACAGTTTTCAGAGACATAGAGGACATCCGGACAGCAAGAAATCGGGACAGACAGAAAAAACGGACACTTTTATTTAGTTTTTTACTTAAATTCATATAAGATCACAGTAAAAGTTTTTAGACAAAAATATTTATAGATTTTCAGTCAGAAATTCCTTTTTTTTCTCCTTTTAAGTGGCAATTTATATATTTTGAGACTCGGTTCATCTATCTAGACTCATCCAATTTTTTTTCAAGTTTGTATTATTTTAAAGCTCTAACCTCCAGCTGCTTTTTGTCAATTGGTCACTTTTTTTCTAGAAGTCTTTCTTGGAAAGATATAGAAGTTTCAATTTTTGAGAGAACAGACAGTTTAAAAAGTTACAAGCCTTCTGAAGCTTGTAGCTCTCTTGGGAACAATTCTTGAAAATAGTCATCAACTACAAAAATGATTATCATGCAGGGTACAACATTTTTTTAATTGACAATTATTTTAGAACTCTGATAGTTTTTGAGATGTGGACAAGCAAAGAAATCTGTCATACTGATAGCAACTGGGCGCATTCTCTAGTTTTCAAAAATGTACATCTCAAAAATTATGAGAGTTATCGAAAATGTGTTAACTGCAAAAATAGAATTTATGAAGTTCTCCATATGTTTGTAATTGACAAAACTTTGATAAGATTTGTGGTTTAAGAGATACTGTACCGCTCAAAAGGTTATCAACTTTTGGTTTCCGTGGAAAATGACAAAGTTTGACAGTGTATTTCGGTGTTACCTGATTGCCCGACAAACTTTATTTTGTATGGGTTGGACAGAGCAAAAATAGCACACAATTTTGGTAGTTGACCATTTTTTTGTAGGAACACTAGCTGGAAAGTTATAGGTCATCAAAGTAATTTATCTCTGAAATCGACTAATTTCAGTGCATATTGCAAAAATTTGGAGCTTTCACTTTGACAACCTGTAACTTTCAAGATAGTGTCCCTACAAAAAAAATGGTCAACTACAAAAACGATGTGCTGTTTTTGCTCTGTGCAGCCCATACAAAATTGAGTTTGTCGAATAATCAGGTGACACCAAAATACAGTGACAAAGTTTGTCACTTTCCACTGAAAACAGCCAAAGTTAATAACCTTTCATTGGCACAGCTTTGTCTGAATCTGTAAGTTTTTGATATATTGTGACTCTAACATGGAACCTCAGGAAAACTGACACCTTCCCACCAATTCGCTCACCAGTCCCCTTTCCCCCTATTTCTCAATCAAGTTTCCACATTGACACATGTTCGGTGTAGGGGGAGACTGGGTGCGATCGAAAATTCAATTGATGGTAATAAATCATTTTCGTTATACAAGGGACAATCACATCTGGTTGAGTTGTGTGGGGAAGAAATGATTAGTGTGCTCGCGGTGAGCCCTCGTCGCGAGAAAAACAATTCAATGTGTTTGAGGATTGATTGCGAAGGGAAAATGTATTAATTGTCTGATATCTGACTGAATTGGGAAAAGACAGTTTGGAGTTTGATCTTCTTCTGTTTTTGCAGCGAAAAAACGTGCAAAAACTGTGGAGGTAATAAGTTTTATGATTAACCGATCGGGGGGTGTGACAAATAAAATTGCGCAAAAACTTTGATCTATAAAAGCGCCAAGATGAGTGAAGAGAAGACACGATTCAACAAATCGGATCAAGGTATGTCATTTGTAGGTTTTTGGGCTTTTAGGCATTATGAGGACTGAGGGACTAGTTTTTGAATTGGTGGCTTAGAAACCAGGATCTTGAGGATTTAACTTGTCTACCGTACTTTAACTACAGTATCCCTACTTATAGAGTACTATTAGTGCTCCCGACTCTATAGGGACAGTTTTCCGACAACTCGTATAGAAACCTGCTTTTGACTAGCCTGACAAGTTAAATCCAGTAGTTCGTCTAGTTCTATTAGTTGCCGCAGCTACCGTATGGCACCTACAGCACCCATTCAGATACAGTAATCCTTTTCTCTCTCCCCACCCTCTCTAGCATTAAACTTCCAGAACCATGAACGTCGTTTGTATTGAATGATATTTTCCAAATCCCAGCCTGGGCGACTAGTTTTTGAATTGGTGGGCTAGAAATCTTGAATCGTTGTTAGCTATCTTGTATGCTTAACTTTACATGTAAAGATTGCCGACCTAGTTCTAGTTTGTGTTACCGAACTATACCTAGAGTTACTTTCCCAATACCGTAATCCCTTTCGACTCCCCACCTCAAAGGGGACTAGTTTTCCGACAGCTGGCTTCGAAACCTGGATCTTGAATGATCTGACTAGTCTGACAGGCTTAGTCTAGTAGCTCGCTGGGCGAGTCAGTTCTATTATGTACTATAGCTACCGTACTATAATTACTGTACCCCTTCTGATACCGTACTCCCTCTCTTCCCCTCCACCCTCTTCATCTCTAAACTTCCAGAACCATGAACGTCTACTCTGTCTTCTTGTTCGCTATTCTCGCCGTTTCTGCCGTCTCGGGACACCGTTGCCGTGGAAATTCATATGGAGGTGGAGGCCGTGGAGGCGGTGGAATCATCATTGGATCCAAGAAGGAGTAATTATTCTCGAAGATCATCATTGATTTGCCTGTCGTTGGTGTTGACTGAATCAAATGAATTTGTGAACATTCTATATAACTTTGGAACTTGTAAGAATAGGACTGCAGTTACAAATAAGCGCGGTTTAAAGGCTCTTGGAACAGCATAAGCCTAACTTTTCCATGAAAGTTCTGAGTTTGCAGTTTGGTTACTGTAGTTTGTTACGGGTACTGTACAACGGGACAGTACTACCAGATAAGAGCGCAATTTTAGTCTTTTCAGCATAGGTTAACTTTAGAAGAGCCTCATGATCACATTTGTCGTCCCACTTTTTCAAAACTAGATTTTTCTGATTGAGGCAACCGAGAGCTACACATTTTTTGCAGTTAGAAGTTTTTGATTGCACTTTTAGATTCTGAGATATTCGTCTTAAAGAGAGTAGAAGAGTGTACCTTGCCACTTTACGTTAAAAAACCGTTTTGTGACAAAAAATAAGACACAAAACTGAATTATTCATTTCTCAACACCAATCCCATTCGCCGCCAAATTTGCAAAATACGGAAAAATCAATGGAAAAACTGATTGAAAGGCGCCAGAACCGCCACCACCGAGTCCCAGATGACTCATCTCCATTCCCTGCACTTCACACTCTCGGAACCCCTTGGCGAATGGATTCGACTCGATTTTCAGACTGGTTATCTGAAACTTTGGGTTTTAGGAATTCATTCACTTTTGGGGATAAAAACGTACTCTATGGTTCTGATAAGCGGTTACTGCAATGAATTCAGTTTCTTCGAAAGAGAATGTGTGTCGCATTTGAGAGCCGTCTTGTTCGATGATGTGGACTCGTGGACGGTATTTGTGCATAGAGTTGACGATGATCTGGGAGGAAATAATGATAAATAGCAGGGACAGAAGTCGTGTCCTATTTTTTTTTTTAGAAATTGGATTTCTAGGTTACCGTAAAACCCGTAAAGCGATGCTTGCTTGCAGCGGTATATCTCGGTTTCCAAAGGAAATATCAAATAGCTGATAACTGATTAATTATAGGTTAATACTCATAGAACATTTCTTCAGTTGCAAAAATTTTCTAATCTTTGAAGACAGCCAAGATAGAATGCACCAAACTCTTGGGTGCGCCTCTATTACAGGGTTTACGGTATTTTCTAGGTTTTCTGAGCCACAAGTAGTACATTTATTTCCACTTACATGTCCATTATTATCCAACTGATTGTTCGTCAACTTCATTTTATCAAAACTGACAGGTGCTCTCATCCAGTGTGCTCCGCGAGCCGGTGAGTCGGAGTGGACGAACATTCGACTTGGTAGTTCACTTTCTCCTGTAATTGAGCTCTCTCTCTCTCTCGAAGTTCTTAAACTACAGTACTCTCCTACCTGGCCCTGTTGAAATCCATTTACTTTGATGAAATGAATACCGGAATCTTTTCAATTCAATACACTCCAAATCTACCATCACCACATAATTTTTGACGGGATCCAGCCCGGCTATTATGACTGATAGGGTGGGAAACATTCTTCTGGAAATTAGAAAGTAAGAAGGAGAACAGTGGTTCCCTACTAACCTTCCACTTTTCGTCACAATCATTTCTGTTCCAAGACTGTGAAAACGTCGCCAGAGGTTGCTGGATTGGAGGAAGACTCGGATGAGATGAAGTCTTTCTTCGGAGTGAATCTTTTGTTTTACTGTAGACTTGCGGGCGAGGATGGAGTCGATGGTGAAGCTGCGATTCATTCTGGAATAAGCAGGGAGAGGTGAAAGGGAATTATGAAGGGGTTCGATTGCAGTTAATATTTTTACTCAGGGAATAGATTAATATACCGTTAAAACTGTTTTATATCAGCACGCCATTATATTTTTCAACTGCTTCCCAGAGAAATTTTGTGGTTTCAGAAACTCATTAAAATTTAGACGTAAAAACTTTTTTGAACGTTTTATATGTTGATCTAGAAGTTACAAATCACGCTGCTTCTAGCCAGAACCAAGAAAAAAACACCGGGATAATCATATTCATGAATTCTGAGTACAGATCGAATGACGTCATAATACAGGTGCGTTATAATACAGTTTTAAGCTATACAAAACCGTGATATTGAATTATTTCTAATATTTCTTTTTCTTTGATAGTTATGGATATTCAAAATTTGATAGAGCTGAAAGTATTGGCTACTTTTTCTCCCTATTTTCTTTTTCTTGCTTCTAGGAAGGCTTGTTCCAAAAGACTTTACAATTTAAATACAAAAGAAAAGTTTTTAATATTAATAATTTATTCAATCTTTTGTTGTGCGTCTGAAAAATCAAATTTCTTGAATTTCTTGAATTTCTTGAATTTGGATTCTAGGAAATGCATAGAA
The DNA here is from genome assembly GCF_010183535.1 of Caenorhabditis remanei. Taxonomy (NCBI): domain Eukaryota; kingdom Metazoa; phylum Nematoda; class Chromadorea; order Rhabditida; family Rhabditidae; genus Caenorhabditis; species Caenorhabditis remanei. The sequence continues at coordinate 4,276,875 of NC_071330.1, forward strand.
TGTTCGTCTAATTAGCAAGCTTTGTGAGACCGGAACTTGAAAAAGAAAGGAGAGTGTGAAATGATTTGAAAGCAAAGAACTCCGGTCTCTATTAGCATTTGGCACTTATGAAAGCAGAAACGAAAAAAACTTACACAATACTGCAGAACAGTGCCAAACGGCACCGTTAGTTCTATTGTACCAAAAAAGTAGGTACCTAACCTGGCTTATGGTCAGCTCTCTGATCTAGCTCTAAAAATCCAACTTTTCGAACTGCCAAAACCAATAACAACGCCTAGACATCGCCGAAAAGAAGAAAAGAATCTTAATAGTCACTCAACAAAAATGCAAAACAAACGAGCCGTTTGGTGAATTCCTGTGTGCTGAATGGTGAAAGCTCTCGTGTCACCGACACACCGACTTGTCGATTTCCATATGGTCCCGCCCGTGTCTTTCTCTTATCCTTCACTCAAAAACTTGAAAAATCATCCATCCCGTTACATCTGGCACCCAGTGGGGGCAGTTTGTCGTCGTTGTCGATCCACACTTCTCTCTCACCTACCGTATACTTTGTGCGCCCTCCTCATCACAATTTGTCATTCCATTTCATTCTCGTCTGTTGTGGCGTGAACTAGCAATGGCCTAGCCTAGTGAACGTCCAGCCCTGAGGTCACACGTGGCAAGAAGATCTGCCTATATAAGACGTAGAGAACTCTTAGTTGTTGATTCTCACCATGTAATAAATGGTTTTATAAGTCCCTTCTCCCGCCACCAGAAGACATAACAATTGGCGATCAGGATGAGATCAACGAACCGACGCCCGGGGGCTTGGCATGTCGGACGGGAACGTTGGCTGGTGCGTCTTGGAGAAGGAAGAGGCAAAGAGATCCCGATGGACAACATCGTTAAAAAAGAGAAGCGGTAAGAAGGGTAGGAGAGCGAGGAGCTCAGGATCATCGGATCGCCCAGAAGGAAGAAACCGTAGAAGCAGTAGCAGTAGAAGTAGAAGAAGAAGAACCAGCAGCAGCGCCGAGTGAAGATGGATCGAGGTACTCGTGCACCGATTTCGAATGGTAGATTTCGTGTGGAAGCTGAGAGATGCATATGGAAATGTCATCTGCTGAAGATCGTTGGCCGAAGATCAGAGGATCGAAGCAATGATGCGGACATGGGTCCCGAAGAAGAAAAGCTGTGGAGTCTGGGCAGCGGCTGTCGTGGAAGAATCGAAGATTCAAGACAGTAGACAAATGGACTTTCATTAAAGAAAGGGAGGTGTTGTGGCGTGAACTAGCAATGGCCTAGCCTAGTGAACGTCCAGCCCTGAGGTCACACGTGGCAAGAAGATCTGCCTATATAAGACGTAGAGAACTCTTAGTTGTTGATTCTCACCATGTAATAAATGGTTTTATAAGTCCCTTCTCCCGCCACCAGAGGACATAACATCGTAATTCACAAAACACGTGGTCGACGTGTGGGGACGGAGAAGCGGTGCAATTTGATAGTGTTTTACGATGATTTTATTCGATTCGATTGGGGGGAAGATTCTCGAGGATTCGTAGCCGATGGATTTATTGAGGGTGAAATTGGAGACCAATGAGTTGAGAAGGTTAGTTGGTCCCAGCGCCCAAAAAATTTTGGAAAAGCGGGACGACAAATAAGATCGTGAGGCTCTTTTAAAGTTTATCTATGCTGAAAAGTCTAAATTTGCGCTCTTACTGTCCCGTTGTACAGTACCCGTAATTAACTACAGTATCCTCTGTATAAAAAGAGTACTGTGGTTCGTGCACCGTTGCATATGTTACAGTAGCCAAACTGCAAACTCAAAACTTTCATGAACAAGTTACGCTTATGTTGTTCCATTGTCCTTTAAACCCGTTTTGTGATTGCTGTTCTATTCTTAATAGTTCCAAAGTTCTATATAATGTTCACAAATTCATTAATTCAGTCAACACCAACGACAGGCAAATCAATGATGATCTTCGAGAATAATTATTCCTTCTTGGATCCGATGATGATTCCAGCACCACGTCCACCTCCATATGAACCTCCACGGCAACGGTGTCCCGAAACGGCAGAAACGGCGAGAATGGCGAACAAGAAGACAGAGTAGACGTTCATGGTTCTGGAAGTTTAGAGATGAAGAGGGTGGAGGGGAAGAGAGGGACTACGGTATCAGAAGGGGTACTGTAATTATAGTACGGTAGCTATAGTACATAATAGAACTAACTCGCCCAGCGAGCTACTAGACTAAGCCTGTCAGACTAGTCAGATCGGGAGGATTTACGGTATTGGGAAAGTCACTCTAGGTATAGTTCAGTAACACAAACTAGAACTAGGTCGGCAATCTTTAAAGGTAAAGTTAAGCATACAAGAAAGCTAACAACGATTCAAGATTTCTAGCTCACCAATTCAAAAACTAGTCCCCCAGGCTGGGATTTGGAAAAGATCATTCAAGACAAACTTGAAACGTCGTGATCTAGAAAGGTTTAATGTATATACCGTAGCTAGAAGAACTTGAAGTACGGTAAGAGGGGTTTCTGTAACACGATTTGCGTAAGCTAGAAAAAGTGGAAAAAGACTTTTGACATGTCCCGCTATCCAACATCTTCGGGTATTTATACAAAACTCAACCTGAACATAAAAACGCGGGGGTGATCTTTTGTTGCAAAATGCAAAAAAAAAGTTGACGACAAAGATCAAAAGTTTTATTGATTCTCCTCTGTAGACATTTCTATAAAACCAGCATCCATTTTGGAGAGAAGTCACGATTTTGTCATTTGAATCTGAATCAAGGTAAGCCTTATTTTTTTGGGGAATGCGCTCTAGTAGTGCGGTAGAGCGCATTTTCAACTCCTCACTTCACATTTCCAGAACTATGAACTTCTACACCGTCGTATTCTTTGCCATCTTCGCCATCGCCGCCGTCTCCGGACACCGTTGCCCAAGCAGAGGATACAGTGGTGGTGGACGTGGAGGACGTGGAGGAGCCATCGTCATCGGATCCACCAAAGAATAATTAGTTACTTTGTTGTCTTTGTCATGAATCTGTCAGCATATCAATTACTTGTTTGTTTTGAAATAGCTTGATTACTACAGGTGTAGAGTAAGAAGAAGTAGAGAAAAGTAAGAGCACATGTACCTCATTAGTTACAGTAATAATAACTGTATTACAAAAGAATGCCGTTAAATTTTTTGACTGAAAGTACCAAGTGAATGATAGCCGTGAATTCTGTGCATAGAGGGAGAGCCCTTATAATACTCGTTACAATGAAGTTTTACGGTATATCAAGTTCTCCGGTATATTATACGCGTTTTACCGACTAATCCGAACAATGGTTAGTAATTAATGTTCTATTTTTCAGAGTTTTCCACAAACAGTATTGCCAACACCTCCTGTGATTCTGCGTTCCAGAAACCTCATAACTTTTTATACTGACAACAAAAGTTTACTCGAAATATGCCAAAGAAAGTTCGAGATTCTATCTCATTTGATCTTTCGATCTCAAAGTCGCTTCATCTAGGTTTCACTGACAAATAGATACAAAACTAATAATACCGTAGTTTGGAGTTTGATCTTCTCGTCTTTGCAGCAATCGCTGCAGATCAACAGTTTTATTGATTCGGAGTTTGATTTTTTGTAATCAACCTCCCGGAAACCTATAAAAAAACTTTTCGGAAAACAAAAGGCTTCACGATTCAACAAGTTGCGTCAGTGGTGAGGTGAGCGTTTTCTTTAAGTTTCTGTGAAACGGCCAGTGTACATCGCAATCCTAATAATTTTGTCAATGCGAGTTTGTTTTTCTTTTTCGTTAAAATGTTAAAAATGCCGATCACTACTAAACTCAATCGGGCTGATTTAAAATCTCATTAACATTCTAATACAGTAAATTTCCAGAATCATGAACATTTACATTTATCATCTTCCCATTTGCCATCCTCGCCTCTGCTGTTTCCGCAAACTATCCTGGATCGAAAATCGGCAGCGGTATTATCATTGGAGCCTCCTCTAAAAGAATTCACTTAAAATACGATAATAAAATATTGAACATTCAATCAGTTTTTTCTTCAAAACGGCTACTGGAGTATCAATATTCGCTGTTTTCAGTGCAAAATAGCCAACTTTGGAAGGTCTTTCTGCAGTTCTAACAAGCAGGCAGTTCTCATCCGGATGGTTCTGATTGATACCAGTTCAGATTCGGACGATTCTAATTAGGCTTAGTGACCGCATTGTTGAGAATTCCGGTTTCCAACTTCTGATTTCCATATAAATAAATGTATTCCGACTCCTGTCATTCTACAACTGCAGCAGTTCGGGTTAAAAACTATCTCATACTTATGAGGAAAAGTCAGAACTTGAGAAATATGATTGTTTGAAATGTGCTTTGAAGAATTTTCTGCAGCCAACTTTATTCAGAGAATTTTATTTACAACTAAGCAACTGAGTGATGAATGAGAATACAAATGTAAACGGATTATTTGAAAAATGGAAGAAAAAGAGCACAGGAAAGTACGATTAAATAATCAAAACATTGGACCTGCGTACTCATTTGCGATAGTTGGCTCGATTGGTGTGAAATGGACGAGTCGTTGGTATCTCTCCTCGATGTGTGGCTCCTCTTCATCGTCGTCGACACCATTGGCACAAAATAATGAGAAGTGGAAAATAAGACCTTTAAAAAAAATAAATTATTTTGAATCTCACTAGGAAATAGAGTCAGTTTGGAGATATGACATGTGACCTATACCATTGGAAAGCTGAGAAAACGTTGATTCCAAATATATATTTAATTTTTGCCCGCAAGGCCTGGTATTCGAGAAAAAACGAGGTAAAAATAATTTGACATTTTCCAGAACTTTGACCTTGTTTTTCTCGAATACCAGACTTCAAGGCCAAAAACTAAAAAATATGTTTGGAATCAGCGTTTTCTCAGCTTTCCAATGATATATTAGCTCAGCACAGTTCTTACAACTCCGCTCCCTCCACCGAAACTCCCTTGGAAAATGTCTCTTTTTCTCTTAGTCTCTCAATTTCGCACGCAATTTTCTTTGGTTTTGGTAGAGCGCGGTTGTACGAAGCGTGTCGTGGCATATCTCCAAACGGACTCGATGACATTCCCTTGTCAGTTTAAGCAGTCTTACCAGCGAAGCTTCCGAAGAGAACCCATTCCTCGAATTGTCCGACTTTCATAGCTTCTCCATCTATGAAGACAGCTCCCACCATGCAGAGTACAAGGGTGAAGATGGCAAGCTGAAATATATCTATTGGGTAAATAATGATAAACGTTCGAAAACTATAGTATTACCTCGATGAATGCGAGCAAAATCAAGCCTCTGCGATGTCTCGCAAAATATGCGAAAGTTGAATAGAAGATGGAGAGTGTCACGTTGATTGAGACATTGTAGAAGTGCTCGGAAAGGAAACAGAGGAAGATGGAAGCTGCGGATAGGATGAAAGACGTGATGATGAGAGCTTTTTTGAGTGGAGTTTGTGCGGGCATTGCGGATTCTGGAATGATGATGTTAAGTGAGAGAGATTTTGGTGGATTTCCAGAAACGCAAATAGGTAATGCTGGAATCCAGAGTGCTCTACTAATACATTACGGTTACGGTCACACTTGCAACGGGCCGGGCCGTGACGAGAATTTCCAAGGCCCGGCCCGGCTGAAAAATTTGAACTGGAATTTTGAACAAAAATTTGAATTTTTTCCCAAAAATGTCGAATTTTTGACTATACTTCGGAATTCAATCAAAAGATAGTTATTCATCAAAAAATTGAAATTTTTAATGTAAAATTTCAAAAAAATTCAAAAAATTTGGTAAAAAATAGGTACCTTGTTTTTGAAGCCGGGCCTTCGGGCCGGGCCGGGCTGTAAATTTGCAAGTATGGTTACGGTAGATGCAAAAACTTTGCCAAATGTCAAACTTTCTAGTTATTGCTATTATCGGCTCACGAACTTGTACCGGTGGCTGTTAAAGGCTCACCTAATTTGCATGAAATGGTCTCGAAGCGGAAAATATAGTTTGCAGTTCTTTTCAGACTTGCAAAGCTCAAAAACACGACATTTGATCTTTTTCAGTTACAAGACGAATCTGCGAAAATCCCAATAAATTGGATGAGTCTTTAACACCCCCCAACACAAGTTTGTGAACCGATAATAGTGGAACTTTTACAGAAAACAAGCGGAGAATCACTGCGGCACGCGAGGCGACCGCAGCGCCTCATTCAAGGTCCGCATGGAACATATATTTGAGTCAAAAGCATGACTAAACCATATGATCCCGGTTTCGACACTAAACAAGAATTGGTCAGAAATGTTGGTAATACTATAATAAAAAGGTTGCTATCGAAGAAGAACTACAAATGCAAAATCTAGAAAAATTCCGTTTTATAATAATTCGGAAATCATAGCAAAAAAATACTAGGAAACCAAGAAGCTGCCCATAAAACAACGAAAAATGAAACGATCGAGACTCTTTCGAGAGGAAAAGAAACCACAGATACAAGCAACACGTTGACATGAATATATTGTTGGTGGGAACACATGCACAGAACAGAGCGATTCGATACGAAAACACCTCGTGATCGATCTCTGTTTTGTGTTGACATGCGAAATAGTTTCGAAATAAATGTAGAAAAAGGAATCGGGAAGGACAATAAAATGAGTCAGGAAGTGGTGTATCAGAAGAAAAAAGATTCAAGTGAAATTCAAAATACTGTCGAAAAAATAAAGTTTCGACAAGGATTTTCAAAAAATAATTTCGCGGGCTGGAACACGCAAACGCATAAAGTTGTGGGCGGATCTTAAACTGCAAGCTTAATTAAGCGGCGCGGTTCTAATTCCAGTTGTTTTTTCCAAATTAAGAACCGCGCCACTTGCAGTTTAAGCTCCGCCAACAACTTTATGCGTTTGCGTGTTCCAGCCCGCGAAATTTTTTTTTGAAAATCCTTGTCGAAACTTTATTTTTTCGACAGTAGAGCAACTATGGAACATGTGAAGAGAGATGCTAATGGGGTCATTTCATGGAGGTAGCAGTGGGTTTACAAGGGAATTCCGAGACCATGCAAGTGCTTTTTTGGATGAAACTGTCAGAATGAGTTAAGAATTATCTCAAGAGACATTCTTGAACTTTTTGAAATCCGCCCGACACTTTCAGCCGAGTTATGAACTTTCAAAGTTTTGCTCTGATTTAACACAGGAAGCCTAATTTTCTCGCATTAAAACTTCTAGATATAAATAATCTAACCCGTCAGAACACACACGGTGGATTTTGATATAAAGATCGAGTTTGGAGCTTGTGGTCAGACTAAAACTGAATTAGTTTGCTCAAATTGATTTAGATGTCATATGTATCAAAAATTTATTAAAATCAACTTTAAAACAAAAGACATATGGAATAAGATAACCATACTTGCAAACCGGGCCGCAACGGGCCGACACGGGCCGGCCCATAACTCGCTTCAAACTCAATATTATGAGCTGAAAAATATACCAAAATGTAGATCTCGACGAGTTCTATCTCCGTGACCCACTACGGGCCGGATGGCTATTCGGTAATGTGCCGCGGGCCGGGCTAGAATGGCTTTTTTGGCCATTTTCGCGTTTTTTGGCACTTTTTCCCGGCCCGCGGCACAATAACAAATAGCCATCTGGCCCGTAGTGGGTCACGGACATAGAACTCGCTGAGATCTACATTTTGGTATATTTTTGAGCTCATAATATTGAGTTTGAAGCGAGTTACGCGCCGGCCCGTGTCGGCCCGTGTCGGCCCGTTTCGGCCCGGTTTGCAAGTATGAAGATAACAAAGAAGTAGTATTCGAAACATTGATTCGATAAGAGATACACAGAATTCAGTCCCAAACAATAAATTCAAGCGCAGCACGTCCTCGTCTATTTTTCATTCGAATCGTTGCTTCCGTGTGATCCTCACGGAAGAAATTGAATCCCGATGCGATCTTCACAGTTACAAATGCTCCGCCCGTAAGCACTTTGCACTCTCTTACAACTCCTTCCGGAAATTCTTCATGACTGATTCCTTTGAAAATTGTGTCCTTATTGAAACCAGCATCTCCAATTTTTCTCAAAATGATGTGCTTCATTCTTCGATTTGAACCTAGAATCCAATGCTTCATGAATTTATTCAATTCCTTATTAGAAATTATAGCATCGTAGATTTCAACGAATGCTGAATTAATCAACAGCAAGTCATCAGCTATCAACGTGTGATTCCGAACAACCGGCTCATTCAAAGAGATGACGTCATGGTTTTGAATGAGCGTTTTGTGAAGTGATAATGTGTTTTCAAAACACAAAGCGTTGATTTCCAACCTTTTGACCGGAATTTGAAGATTCATCATATCACGTGCAAACGCATAACTTTCAGTTCTGACTTCAAACTGTAATATATTGTATCCTCTTATTGTTTCACGTATCACTTCAAAATCAAGCTGTTCGCATCCATTCCAAACATAGAATGCGCTGATTTGTGACATGTGATATACTTCGAAACAATGATCGATAAGAGTCCTGACGTCGATTACTGACAAGTTCCACTCAAAATCTTGAAGTGGTACGGGTGTGTGGTCCATGGCCCTCAACACTTGGAAATAATGATTCGGTGCTTCGTCAACTTCCTCATCCTCATCATCCGCATCTTCTGATTCCTCCTCAGACTCCTGTTCATCGTCTTCGTCCTCATCGTCTACCTCGTCACTCTCACTCTCACGAGAAGCAACTCGTCTATATTCTTCTTGCTCATTCAAATCTTCTTCATCTCTATCACTATCCGTGTCCTCCATCAAATTATCACCTTGATTTTCTTCCTCCCTTCCATCTTCCTCATCCTCACTTCCTTCGGATTCGTCGTCGTCGAAATCCGAATCGGGGTCATGTAGATGTTCCCTTTCATCAAACAAATTATCGGTGAACTCTACGAAATCGTTCGACTTGAAGCTCTCATAATGAAAATGGACATTGTGTGGGACACCAGCATTTCTCAAATTACCACTTCTCATGTTTTCTGGTGAAATTTTGAGTTCTAAACTGCTGTTGGGCTGAAAATAAAACGTAATCTCGATAAAACTCTCAACGACCAAAGAAACTGAGTCAGCTTTTAGGTTGAGATTCACAACGGCTTCTTTACTTCTTGTTGAGCAAAAGGAGACACCTAATCTGAAATGAGGAGAGCATAGAAATAAGTGTTTTTTTAGGAGAGTGTTCTTACCGATCGATTGCAGTCATACATTGTAATGTCTTCTTTAAAGCCTTCTCGGGTAGACAAAGGAGAGGGAAAGAGGAGACGACGTTAGCCATTGTGGGGCAGAGTACAATAAAAATATGATGGTGAACGAGGGGTATCTTATCGACTTGTTCATATAGACTAATCTCTTTCCCAGAAGCAGAATACAAGTATGCAGCAATATGGATAAATAGAAAAAGAGTGTGTTGGCTGTTGGTTTCCGAGGCTCAATAGTGTCTGTGAGATGCAGTTTGTAGATAGGTACAATGAGACAGATGACGCTGATTCGACAGTAATATTTAAATGACCAATAGAGCAATTAGATTGTTGGTAGATAGATAAGTAAAATGAGACAGATAATGAAGATTCGATAATAAGTGGATGAAAAATGAAGCAATTACTTCATAAATGGCAGATGACACTATCTGTTGAGACAGATGAGGGCAAACAAACTATTTAACATAATACTGCTGGCATCTTGGAGGGAGCCTTCTTGGTAGTCGACGGGAAAGATTATGGAACACCAGAAGGTACAGCAGTAACTCATTGTTCTTTGGGCTAACATGTGAGTCGTTCGATAGATGTATGAAACATGTAGTTCGATACCGATAATCAGTAAATAATGCTGAAATGTATGTTAATATGCGTTTCGAAATTTTGAAAACAAGTTAATTTTTTAAATCATAAAACTTTATCCAATTAGAAAACATAGAGATGGCAACATAAAAAATACAAAACATTTAATCCCAAACAACAAATTCAAGCGCTGCACGTTCTTGTCTATTTTTCATTCGAATTGTTGCTTTCGTGTGGTCATGTCGGCTGAAGTTAAATCCCGACGGGATTTGGACAACTCTGAATCCCAAAAAGCAAGTCACATTCACCTCTCTCACAACTCCTTCCTCGAATTCTTGATGAGCGATTCCTTTGAAAATCGTGTCTTTATTGAATCCAACAATTCCACGTCTACTCAATAACATGTACTTCAGCCGTGAATTGGAACCTCGGATCCAGTGCTTTATAAACCTATTCAACTCCTTGTCCGAAATTGAATCATTCTCAATTTCAATGCGTGAAGCGTTGGTCATCAGTAGGTCGTCAACTTTCAATCTCTGATTCCGAATGAGTGGCTCTTGTAACGAGATGGAGTCATAGTTTTGGATGAGAACTTTATGAAGAGACTCCGTATTTTCGAAAATGAATGCAGCAGCGTTCAACTTTTTGGCTGGTATATCGAGGCGCACAACTTGATGTGCAAACTGAGGATCCTCTGCCCTGTTCATAGAAATTGAAAGGCCTACAGTATTGAATCCGTTAAGTGTTTGACGCAGATAATCAATTTGAAACATATCCGCTTGTCTCAAAAACGACACAAAGCTCAGTTGCGATTTAGGGTATATTTCAAGACAATGATTGATAACAGTCCTGACGTCGTCTGCTCTTAAATACCAGTGTACTGGTCTAACTTTTTCTTCTTCGTCCGAATAATCCTCTGAATCATCCTCTGATTCAAAAGAAGAAGATTCACTAGTGTCCTCCGAATCTCCATCACTATCACTTGTCTCACTTTCTCGCTCATCCTCACTGTCGTTTACATCATTGTCATCTTCATTATCATCATCATCATCCCACTCATCAAATTCATCTTCGTCGTCGTCAAAATCAGAGCCAGCATACTGTTCGCTCTCTTCATCTTCATCTCTAGATATATACTCAACAAAATCCCCTAGTCCATTATTTCGCTCGCCGACTCTCACTTTCATAGGGAGTCCGACAAAATGTCTTGGTATGTTTTCGGGCCAAATCGTAATTTTTATCTTGTTATCATCTCGGAAATAACAAGTTATCAAAATGCAACTTGTAATGTTCACTCTCAATGAACATGTTTTCAATTTCATGTCTACTATAATTTGCTTAGTCCGTTCGGAACACCATGAGATGCCAAATCTGAAACCAACTTTCATCAAATCTTTGGAAAGTGAGCGGAAAACTTACCGATCGATTGCAGTCATGCATTGTAAGGTTTTCGTTAAAGCCTTCTCGGGTAGACGAAGGAGAGGGAAAGAGGAGACGACGTTAGCCATTGTGGGGGAGAGTACAATGAATGGATGATGGTTGTCGAGGAGTGTCTTGTCCTCTGGTACCAGTAGAGCTAATCTTTTTTTCCCAGCAGCAGAAAGCAGGTGTGCAGGATATGGCTGAATGAAAGGAGAGTGTATTGACTTTCGGTTTCCCAGATCCAATAGGGTCTGTGAGATTCAATTTGTAGATATGTACAATGAGACAGATGATTCGATAGTAATATGCAAACCACATAGCAATTAATAATGATGATAGATGTAACAGTCATCTACTTTCAGTTCTTACTGCTCTAAAATCATTCACTCTCAATTTCCGATTTATCGTACACATAGTATGGATAGGCGTAAGGCTAAGGATGCTATATTGTAGCAGAGCTGTTCAACTGATGATGCCTGGCAGAGTACCAAGGTGCTAGTATGCGCCCAATAGGTCGTAGTGCTGAATACTTATTTGAGTACTCAAATTCATGCTAATAAAGTCTTGTCTCTGCGGATATTGAATTCAGATTATGAGGCACCAGGAAAAAAGCTCATTTAAAAAATCATAAAACTTTATTCAGAAAACATAGAAATAGCAACAGAGAAATACAATAAATTTAATCCCAAACAATAAATTCCAGCGCAGCACGTCCTCGCCTATTCTTAATTCGAATCGTTGCTTCCGTGTGATCGTTGCGAGTGAAGTTGAATCCCGATGGGACTATGATAGTTCTGAATCCCAAAAAGCAAGTCACTTTCACCTCTCTCACAACTCCTTCCTCGAATTCTTGATGAGCGATTCCTTTGAAAATCGTGTCTTTATTGAAACCAACATCTCCACGTCTTGTCAATAGTATGTATTTCATCCGTGAATTGGAACCCCGGATCCAGTGTTTTATAAACCTATTCAAGTCCTTGTCCGAAATTAAAGCATCCTCGATTTCGATGTTTGCAGAGTTGGTCATCACTAGGTCATCGACTATCAATCTCTGATTCCGGATGAGTGGTTCTTGTAACGAAATGAAGTCATAATTTTGTATGAGAACTTTATGAAGAGACTCCGTATTTTCAAAGATGAATGCAGACGCGTTAAACTTTTTGGCTGGTAAAGCGAGGCGCACAACTTGATGTGCAAACTGAGGATCCTCTGCCCTGTCCATAAGAATTGAATGGTCTACGGCATTGAATCCGGTAAACGTTTGACGCAGATAATCAATGGGAAACATATCTGCTCTGTCCAAAAACGACACAAAGCTCAGTTGCGATTTGTGGTATACTTCAAGGCAATGAGCAATAACAGTCCTGACGTCGTCTGCCCTTAAATACCAGTGAACTGGTCTAACTTCGTCTTCTTCATCTGAATAATCCTCTGAATCAGAAGAAGAAGAAGAAGAAGAAGATTCACTAGTGTCCTCCGAATCTTGATCACTAACACCTGTCTCACTTTCTCGCTCATCCTCACTGTCGTTCACATCATTGTCATCTTCATTATCATCATCATCATCCCACTCATCAAATTCATCTTCGTCGTCGTCAAAATCAGAGCCTGCTGACCGTTCGCTCTCTTCATCTTCATTTCTAGAACTATACTCAACAAAATCCACTAGTCCACAATTTCCCTCGCTGACTCTCACTTTTATAGGCAGTCCAACAAAATGTCTTGGTATGCTTTCCGGTATAATCGAAAGTTCTATCTTGTTATCATCTCGGAAATAACAAGTTATAAGGATGAAACGTGTAATGTCCACTCTCAATGAACATGCTTTCATCTTCATGTCTACTATAATTTGTTTAGTCCGTTTGGAACACCATGAGATTCCAAATCTGAAACCAACTTCCATCAAATCTTTTCAAAGTGAGCTGAAAACTTACCGATCGATTGGAATCATGCATTGTAAGGTCTTCGTTAAAGCCTTCTCGGGTAGACGAAGGAGAGGGAAAGAGGAGACGACGTTAGCCATTGCGGGGCAGAGTACAATGAATGAAAGAAGAGGTTGTCGAGGAGTGTCTTATCCTCAGTCAGATAATTTCTTTTCCCAGCAGCAGAAGGCAGGTGTGCAGCAGTAGGTAGAGTATGTTGACATTTGGTTTCCCAGGCTCAATAGTGTCTGTGAGATTCAATTTGTAGATAGGTGCAATGAGACAGATAATTATGATTCGATAGTACTAAGTGAACGAACAATGGATCAATTAGTTCATAGATGCCAGATGTCAGCTAGGTTTTTTTAAAATTGTGTTGCTATGACCAAGTGAAGAGCATTCACTCTACAATCCCTCGCAGGTATGTATAAGGTAAAGAAAATCAGTTGAAAGAGTTTCAAAAGCCCCAAAAGTTCTCTGGGAGACAGTTGAAAATTTAACAACATGCCGTTGTATCAAAGGTTTACGGTATGTTGCACAACGGTTAGCATGGCTCCAGGAATAGCTTTGTACAAATTAAAACCTCCAGAATCGGAACTGCAGATCTGCTATGTCAGTTGGTTCCGATTTACACAAGTTCTAGTTCTGATTTGGACAGTTCTGATTACAGAAAGCGTTCAAAAACTGTGATGCCTCTATCTAATGCTGTCGGAAATAGAACTGGTATCAGAACTGACTAAAACATGGCTTCGCTTAAGTACTCCAACTTTTGAATTGTAACAATTTATTTTTGTTCTTACTTGTATAAGTGGTGTGAGTCCTTCAAATAAATCAATCAATCAACCTAAACTCATTAGACATAGATTTGACGGTTTTGATTCTGGTGGTTCTGATTAGGATTAGCAGTAGGTACGAAATGGAGAAAATAATTTATTCAAACTCAATAGTATTCACATGAAATATCATTCTTCTTTGCAATATTTCTTCATTTCTCCAAAAAACATTTCACTTCTTATGATGCTTCCGTCCGAACAATCCACCTCCTCCTCCACCACCAGCACCTTTCGGATGCTTACTGATATGATCCATCGAGTTTCCAGAACTCACTCTCTCCGCCGACGTTGTTTCTTTCTTCTTTCGTCCGCTCAAAAAGTGACCCACTTCTGCCATACTCAACCGTTTCCGTGGAGGAGTTTGGTAGTGTTGACGTGGTTGACCAGGCGCATTTGAAGACGTGGGAAGATGTGGAGATGGAAGTGGTTGTGGTGGTTGTAGTGGTAGTGGCTGGGTTCCCAGGGGGAGAGGGACTGGTGGCGTTTTTGGAGAGTGTTGGACAGGTTGATGTGGCGGTGGAGTTGGCGGCTCTTCGTGGGAAAAGTCTTTGGTTTTCTGGAAAAAAAAGCACGGTACATACTAGCTCGACACACATGTTACAACCGCGCTTCACCGGAATGCTCTTGAAAAATGTTTTTCTTTGAGTCTCTCCATTTTGCACGAATTTTTTTTTGGTTTCAGCAGAGCGCGGTTGTAAGGAGCGTGCCGTGCTAATACAGTGAAACGTGGGAGTCATGGCCTAGAAATCCAACGGCTGTGAAGCTGCTTATCGTATATGGCCTAGCTTTCTCACTTTGTTTTTCTAGGCCACTGGAAAAGCGTGGTCTAATGGATCAAGTTCAGAAGAACTAGGCCATAATTTTTATTACTTTATTAATTTCCACAAAAATACGCGTTTTCAGTCTGCGTCCGTACCCGGGAATGGCCTAGTTTTCGCTTGTTCCGGTTTCTAGACCACGGTTCCAGCTAACATTCTAGAAAACCCTAAAACCTATCTAAAACGTGTCTATTTTTCCGATTTCTATACGTTTTCATCTCAAAAGCTCTAGCTGACTCAGTGGCCTAACTTATCCAACGCTTGTGTTTCTATGCCGCCATCACAGTTTTCATGATTCTCTCATACTTCTAATATAGAATGACCTAGCTTTCCCAGTACTTGGTTTCCTAGGTCATCATCACCTACCGTATTCTCCGTCGTCTTGGTGTTCTTATTCTTTCTCTTATTCTTCTTCTCATCCTTTTTCTTCTTATTCCCCCCACCCAACAAATCCTTGATTCCTTTCTCGAATGCCGTCTTCTCCTCACCAACTTCTTTCTTATCTTTTCTCGTTTGATCCGCGTTTCGCCGCTCCTCTCGATTCTTCTTCACCTCCTTCCGACGATTCTCTTTCTCTTCTTTCTTCTTACGCTCCGCCTCCTCGACTTCTTTCTGAAAATGAATTCTAATGAAGCCAACTGACAACTGAAATGACTCTACCTTAATCCGTTCCTCCTTCTCCAATCGTTCTTTCTCCTTCTTTGTTTTTTCCTCCTCATTCTTCACCTTTTCCTCCTCTTTCTTAAACTTTTCTTCTCTTTCCTTTTTCTCATTCTCAATCATATCCTTCGCATCGGCTTCACGTCTTCTAACATCCGCTTCTTTCATATCCTTCCACTTCAGAATCGCTGATTCTCCACCCCAAGAGTCGGGAACGAATTCCGGGTATTTGAGCATTGTTTCAAGGACGAGACGTTTGGCCTGAGAGAAGAAAATCTTAGATTTTGAGAATATTTTGACTTATAATGAATCAAAAAATTCTTAATTGTCACGATGGCAGCCGTATTCTTAATGGTCGCCCTAGCCCGAAAACGTTTCATGGTATTCTGCGTCTACGTGGGGAGCATGGGTTAATCTTGCTTTTCACAAACTTGAAATTTAGAATTTCCGCACCTTCGCAATGCAGCTGCGTATCGTCGTTAACATAGCTCGGAGTCGATACTCAGTGAGTATGATTGACCCGAAAATCTTAAGTATCCTCATGTCACAAGGCACACGTAATCTGCCTGGCACCGTGTTTTTCTTAAACTGGAAAAGATGGCTCACAAGTAAAAGTCACCGTAGAGTTATGGGACGTGACCTATATCATTGGAAAGCTGAAATCACGCTGATTTCAAATATATATTCAGTTTTTGGCGTCGAGGCCCAGTATTCGAGAAAAATAGTGTCAAAGCTACACCACGCCGCCGATATTTTTCATACGTCGGTAAGGTAATGACTTGTTAGCAGTCCAAACTTTGACCTCGTTTTTCTTGAAGACCAGACCTCGAGAGCAAAAACTGAATATATTTTTGAAATCAGCGTATTCTCAGCTTCCCACTGATATAAGTCACGGTCAGTCGCCGCTAAGTTATAGGACGTCGCGACCGCCACGCTTCTAGAACCCAGAACATTTTCCACAAAAAACCGTTCCCACCTTCTTCTGATCACTCATAAACGCTCTCAATTCATAATCCACTGCCACCGAAATCTTATCCGAAAACTGTCCCAATTTAATCATCGACGTGCTGAAGATATTATCCAGAATCGTCAATAATCGATCATTAGCCATCTCTCGATCATCCATAAAATAGACACGAATCGCCCGGATATCGTCATATTTGAACGCCACCGACTCCAGCATTTCCATTTTTATGAAGAGTGCCAGAAGACGTTGAGCCATTTTCGACATTGCCTCCGCTTCACAATCCCTTTGGAATCTGCCACAAAGTGCATCCGGTTTGTTGTACCAACGGAGCTCGAATTCTGGTTCAAGGAAGTATACTGGACTAAAATGATCAGTGGGTAGATCAAATATTTCCAGCTCCTCTTCTGTGATTTTTTTGACAGTGAATCGTTTCTTGTCATCTTCAGTCATTGTGGAGATTGGCGGATAGTAGATCGGTGTTGGTGGCGTTTGGGTGGAACCCTGGAAGACATTCAAATACACACAGGTGTGCAAAATGTAAGGTCGCGTAAACGCGGTCCGTCGCTCAGCAGTTGGCACGGTGCCAAAAACAGACTTGGCTGAGAGCCAAGTTCTTTCAATGAAAAACGCAACGCACACGCAACGCGACTGGCGCGGTAAATTCAAAACTTTTCGTTGCAGATCTTCCGTCTCGCACCCCTGTGTATACATAAACAGTACCGATCACGTAGATTTTTTATGAATCATATAAATTAAAAGTAGAACTCCATTTTTGTAGTTAACAACGTTTTTGTACGGACACTCCCTAAAGAGTTATGACCATTTTAAGACGACAGCTTGAAAATCGCCTTATTTTGCACTGAAATGGGACGATTTGAGGGAGAAATTACTTTGTCGATGTGTAACTTGCTAGGGAGTGTCCGTTCAAAAAAGTTGTCAACTACAAAAATGAAGCTCTAGCTTTGATCTGTTTGATTCATTAAAAAACTTACTGGGTTTGACAATCAAAATAACCATGACACACTCTCAAAGTTGGACAATTTCTACTGAAAACAGCAAATGTTGATAACCTTTTGAGCGGTACTGTAGTCATAGGATCAACCATCTTGACCCCGCCCCCTATCTAACCCATGCCACGTGGCCCCGCCCCGCCCCCATAACAACTCACTCCATCTCTTGTATCCAAATAGTCGCTAAACGTTTGTCTCAATTTGAAATATCGATCCATTCTCACTTCGACTGCTCTCGCTTTCTTTGGTTTTCTGTTCTTACTGTCGTAACAGTCTATCGACGACGTGGTGGGAAAAATGTGAACTGATCGATACATTTTTAAAAATCGATCAGTTTCACAACCTTTTTTTCCTCGTGAGAAGGGGGAGATTCGGATCAAAGATAACGGAGAAAATCTAGATTTTCACGTCATCCGACTTTTTCTTACAAATTATGAGAGAGACAAAGAATTTGTGGAAAGTGTGAAATGAGCATTCATTTCTGGAAAAAAGTTCTGGAACGTTTAACATGACATCCTCAATCGCCAAGTATTTACGTGGTTTCTAAAATTCTTGAACTTTTTCCGGGGTGTCACAGCTCTTTGTAGTAAGCAATAAATGAGCTATGATCACCAACATTTGAGATGTAGATGTATTCAACAATAGCTGAAAATTTTTAATTTTTAAGAGATGCACCTTATGAGATTATTGTGACTACAGTAACCAAAAAACGTTTTAAAACCGTAGTCTTACACAAACATGATTATTGCAATATGTATTAATATCACAATTTTAAGAAGAAATCTTTATTCAGAATTGGTGGGAACATCGCCGAGTAAGTGGCAAACTTGTTTTTCAAGCAAAGATGCGAAATATATTTTCTTATTGGCGCTGCAGGGTTCTTACAACTGCGCCCCACCAAAATTCCCTTGAAAAATGTGTCTATTTCTCTGCGTCTCTCAATTCCCACCTTATTTTTCCGAGTTTGAGTAGAGCGCAATTGTAAGAACACCGTGTATTAAGAATGGTCGACAGTACTAATGCGACGATTTTCATAAAGTTCTTGATCATTTTCTAAAAGAAGTTCGACTTTATAAGAAAAAAAGATAACCAAACAATTAAATGAATTTTGGAAAATCAACAGGAATATTGATAGATTTTCTGTTGTAAAATTCACGATTTCATTTTATAAATGTTCACTGTTCCGATATTTTGTAGTTCAGGCTAACTTCAATTATGAATTTAATATGTTTGCCCTGAAAAAATGATTTAAATAAAATGTAATCCAATTATGATGTTAAAAAATATGTTTAGAATACAACAGTTTTTGCAATGCGTCGGTCTTTTTTGGCTAGAATTGGATGAAAAATTATTATTTTTTCTATTTTTCACATTTTGAACAACTTTTTTTAAAGACGATTAAAAGCAATCCCTCTCCCGACTTCTTCCGACCACAACTCCATTAATCGATGTTCGTACTCACGGAATAATCAGTTTTCAATTGCAGCAGATAGATTTGCTGTAATTCATGAAAATCTATAAACTAGTAGAGTACACGGCGCCTCTGATGAAGTTATTCCAATAATTGTTGCTATAAAAAAGAGTGTTAAGTAACAGAGAAAGCTGGAAATTTCAATTTGAAAAAGAACAAAAAATATACTACTGAAAACAAAATCAACAATTTATATCAACAGTAACAAGGTAAAAATTACAGAATCAACGACAGTCATGACAATATTTCTGCGATGGGCCCTCTTGATATCTTCTATGTTGGAACCATTTCCCACACTTCTCACAGTAACAATCGTCGATATCGTAGTTGACGGTTTCCAAAACGACTTCTGAGGCAATCTCACTTCCGATTCCACCGCCGAGACCACCAACGATTCCTCCAATGAGACCTCCAAACAATGTTCCGATTCCTGGGAAGATTGCTGTTCCAATCGCAGCGCCTGGAAATTTGAATATTTTGTTAGCTGACTTTTAGCGCGAAAATCGATAAAAATCCAACATTTTCTCTCAAAAATTTCCATCACTCACCTACACCACATCCTGCGAAACCAACACCTGTCGCTGCCACCGTCGTTACTGTCTTCTGAATTGTGTTTCTACTTGAATGATTCTCGATGTCAGTGGCAACACATTTTCCAATTTGATACGCATCATGAGCAATCGATGCGACCATTAAAACAGGCGCCACTTTGTTCACAACATCCAAAACAGCACCTGCTCCACCAGCAATATGGGCGGTGGTTCCAGAAATTGGAATATGTGGATCTGGTACACCGGTAATCGCCTTGTTCACATTGATATGAGGATATTGAACTTTTCCATGTGGCATATCGACGCGCGCGAACCATTTCGGATTTCCTCTGGTCGATTTGACGGTTTTATCGAAGACACTCACGATATTCGACTTTCTTCCTCCAATTTGAATCGCATATTGAGCTGCATTCTTCGCAGCTCCAATGGCTCCGCCTTCGGCTGCATGGTGCAATGGGTTCTTGCTCTGAAAATTGAAAATGTTTGAAGAAAAGTAGAATAAAATTACCTTCTCGCTGTCCTCCATTGATTTATCGAGTAGAATGTGTTACAAAGTTGCAGTAGATGTGAGAAATGTGCTGAAAACTGGCGAAAAGCGAATAAAAATTAATTTTTGAATTAAAGATGAGCAAGGAAAACTAATTTTCAAACATCCCGCCGTTTTCTGGACTACGGTAGTTCTCAAAGTCTGCAAAACACCGTCACGTCAAAATGCACTTTTTTCAAAAAAAAAACTTTCACTGAATTTTATAAAATTCAACGGTTTTTTCGCTGGAAAGTAAATGAAAAATATTCAAATTGAAGTGAAGTATACTTTATAACCTGACGGAAAAATATTCTAGCTCAATAATTTATTTTAAATTCAATAGACAAAAAAACAAATAAATTTTACAACAATACTTTCAACGGCACTTCAGACACAATTGTTGATGTCCCTCTTTGTATCGATACCGCTTAAATTCTTGTCGACACTTTTTGCACTTCGGATGATCGATTCCAAGGCTGACCGAATCGAAATATTTTTCACTAGCTCCTTCAGCATACGCTCCAGCACCGGCTCCTCCCAAAATTGCACCAAAAAGTCCACCTGCCATGGTTCCAACACCCGGGAGAAATACTGTTCCGATTGTAGCGCCTGAAAATGATGTTTTATTGTAGAGAAAAAATAATAAACGCTCACCAGCTGAATATCCAGAGTATCCTCCGACGGCCGCCGCAGCGGTAGACACTGTTTTTTGTAGTGTGTTTCTGGTAGAACCGTTTTCAATGTCTTTGGCAACGGCGCGATAGAATTGAACAGTCTCGATGGCAACCGCAACGACAGCCATCGCCGGAGCCATCTTGTTAACAACATTCAAAACTCGTCCGGCTCCAACATCAAGCTTTGCAGTTTCAGAAGAAATTTTATTATGTGGATCCTTGACACCGGTAATCGCCTTATTGACATTGATATGGTAGAATGGAACTTTTCCATGTGGCTTATCGATTCTCGCGAACCATTTCGAATTTCCACGTGACGATTTAACAGCGTTGTCGTAAACATTTACGATATTCGATTTTCTTCCACCAATCCTTATATCATAGCGAGCAGAATTTCTGTAAGCTCCGATGACTCCACCTTCAGCGGCATGTTGGAAAACGTTTCTTGTCTGAAAAATCGTTTGAAATTTTAAAAATTTAAGAATTAATTACCTTTTTAATGTTTGAAGTATAATTCAGAAAGGTTGGAATCCTCGATTTTAGTGCGTATCGTAGATGTATTCATATAAGAAATTTGGAGATCTTGCTCCTTCATCGGACCATAGGGTTGATGTTTTCGCACGAAAGGTTGTAAGAAAGAGTTTGTCAAAAATCGGTGACACCAGGGTGGAATCGAACCACCGTCTACAGATTAAGCCTCCGCAGCACTACCACTGTGCTACCGGTGCGCCCGAAATTCGACTCTCTCTTTCTTTACATTAACCTTATAGAGCACAGTCGACGTCCGGCAACGTTCGTTGATTCCTAGACGCGAAGCTCGAGTTTTTTTTTTTGTTGTTTAGAAGTGTGGAATTCCAGATTTGGTCCTATTGATTATTTGAAGTATAATTCAGAAAGGTTGGAATCCTCGATTAATGTTTTTTATCATTTTAAGGAGTAAAACAAACTCGAAATTTGTGACAAAAGTAAAAAATGAGCAAATATTGCGCAAATGAACTAGAAAAAAAACCAATTTTCTAATATCCCGCCGTTTTTTGGACTATGGTAGTTCTCAAAGTCTGCAAAACACCGTCACGTCAAATCCCACCGATTTTTTAGCGAAGAAAATTTTTCAAGGGTGGTTTTTAATTTTCCGGCTCAACAATTTATTATTAAAAAAAAATTAATAACAGATTAAAAAAACAGTTTTACAAAAATAGTTTCAACGACAATTTGGGCACAAATTCTGATGTCCTTCCTTGTATCGATGTCGTTCGAATTCTTGTCCGCACTTTTCGCACTTCGGATGATCGATTCCAAGACCAATCGAATCAAAAACTTTCTCACTGGCTTCTTCAGCGCATGCTCCTGCAGTGGCACCTCCAAAGATTGCACCAAAAAGTCCGCCAACAATTGTTCCGATACCCGGGAGAACGGCGGTTCCGATGGCAGCGCCTGAGAAATTGAAAAAATTGTGATGAAAAAGAGAAAAAAGCTCACCAGCAGAAAATCCAGACATTCCTCCAGCGGTCGCCGCAGCAGTAGATACTGTTTTTTGAAGTGTGTTTCTGGTGGAACCGTTTTCAATGTCTTTGAAAACAGCGCCGCCGAATTGAACTGTCTCGACAACAACCGAAACGGCAGCCAGAGCCGGAGCGACTTTGTTAACAACATTCATAACTGATCCTGCTGCTCCAGCAGCATGTGCAGTGGCTTGAGAAATCGGAATGTGTGGATCTGGGACACCGGTAATCGCCTTGTTCACATTCACATGATGATATTGAACATTGCCATGTGGCTTATCGATTCTCGCGAACCATTTCGGGTTTCCGCGTGACGATATGGCAGCCTTGTCGTAAACATTCACGATATTCGATTTTCTTCCGCCGGTTTTAACAACGTAGCGAGCCGCATTTTTGGTTGCTCCGAGGACTCCACCTTCTGCGGCATGTTGGGACGTGTTTTTAGTCTAAAACCTCGTTTAAAAATATAAATTCGTAACCTTTTCAGAGTTAGTTACCTTTTCCTCGTCTTCCATTGTTTCGGCGAGTAGAAAGTGTTAGAAAGTTGCGGTAGATGTGAGAAATATGATAATAACTTGAAACGTGAATAAAGATGAGCAATAGCAATAATAGACTAAAGATAAGCAATAAAAACTAATTTTCAAACCTCCCGCCGTTTTCTGGACTACGGTAGTTCTCAAAGTCTGCAAAACACCGTTACGACAAATCCCACCATTTTTTGAGCGGCGCAAAGTTTTTTGAATTAAAATGCTGAATTTTCATCCGCATTTTATCAATTTCTTCTCTGAAAAAGTCAATTTACAACTTAAAATTAATATTACAGGGTAAAAAATCAAATATAACAATGGATCAACTGCAGAGAATATATCGGAGAGTGAAGCAAAACATTGAAAATAAAAACGATTGTGATCGTGATATTTTCATTGTTTTGAATCCCGGAGCTGCTGATTCGGTTTGTAGATTTACAATCTATATTTTTAAATGAAAATCTGTCATTTTTGCAGGATTCTTCACAGTGTGGGCACCACCTCATCACTATTCTCGCCAAAGTGCAAAAATCAGCGAATTTGAAGAAAAGAGACGACTTTCCGAATCTTGTGCTTCTCCAATATCTGAATGATATTCCAATTAAGGCTACAAACATTGTTTACTGGAATTCCAAAGTTTTCAATGAAAAATTGACGGATAAAATGGAGAGTATCCATAAATTATTGTAGGTTTTCAGTTTTGTAGAAAATTGTCAAAACTCTCTTTTTCGGGAGATTTTAAACCAAAATATTGAGAGAATTCCCAAAATTTTCTATTTTCAGCGATGATCCGTCCGTGCTCAACCCATTCGAATTTGTTGATGGAGCGCTCTCGAATCGTTACGGACCAGAACAACAGTGGTTCGTTTTGGATTCAATATTGAAGAATCATGAGTGAGTTTTGCCATTTTCCAGTAAAAATAACAAAATTTTCTCATTATTTCCAGCGAAAATCACGAATCACGCGAACATTCTGTGCAACAAGTCGTTCAAATGGGATCAAAAGTGTTCTCGCAATTCCAGAATTTCATAATCGTCGTGTTACTATCAAAATACTGTGATGGATGCCTTCTATCTATTCTGAATCATATGACTAGTCTAACTCTCGTCAAAAAGTTCGTTTGGAATTTGGGACGTGGAGTTTGGAGTCCGAAGACACGAAAGAAGATGGATTTGTGTTTTTCGTGGGTTGGCGACGATGAAAAAATGTACAAACCAAGCTGTTGGAGATACTCGAATGCAGAAGAGGTGAGCTTGAAGAATATATCTGAAAAGTCTTATAATAATAAAAATATATATAATTATTTCAGAGCTCCGGTTCAACACCGCCATCTGCTAGCAAAGTTGCAACTTCTTCGTCAAAAACGGTGTTTTTTCATAAAAATCTGAGAAAATTAACAATTGTTTCCTTTCAGACCCCAGTTCTTCCCGAAAGCGATTCACATATTTCTAAGAGTAACCGGAACGATGTTCTGCCGAAATCCAATGATTATTTTGGAGCGCTTTCTTCTTCAACGTCATCTCACGAAGATTCAAACGAGGTTTATCGGGAAAACAAAGTGCAGAAGAAGAATGCACAAAGAACTCGAAGGTGTACGTGTTTTCTAAAGCAATTCTAATGAAATTTTGTGATTTTTTCAGTGGATCCATATTCGGATGAATCGGATAGCAGTATGAGCTACCGGCAGCCAGAGAAAACAAAGAAAACGAATCGATATCCACGTGGTTGGATTTTTCACTGAAAATTTTCAGCCAGCTTTTTCAGTTTTGAATAATTTTTCGAATTTCAGAAAATCCTTTGAAGCGAAGAAGTATCGCATGCTCGTCGAGTGATGAATCTGACGTGAGGCCGATTTCGATTGGAGAAAAACGCAAATTTGTGCCGAAACATGTTCAGCAAGTTGTGCGAAAACCTTCCAACAGTGAGTAATTGAAGAAAATTCAGTTCAGATCGCACATTTCTGTTTGAAGGCGCTGAAAAACTTAATTTGAATGTGTATTATTTAAAAATATTGATTTTCAGCTTGATTTTTAACGTTTTTTGCCACTTTTTGAATTTTTACACAAAAAATGTATGCTTTTTTCAGAAGAGATGCACGATGCCTTCATTCAGATCAGTCAATGCTTCAACGATGCACAAACCGTCAATTTACCATTAACACGAGAACCAAGTGACGTCTTTTGTGCATTCTGTTTCAGCTTCAATTCGAACTCGAATCATTTTTGCTCGGCACTCAGCGATGCTGAAAAAATGGCAAATAAGAAAGTGAATGAGATCATGAGAAATGTGAAGAAGCTGGATCGAAGCAAGTTTGAAGAGATCAGAATGTTTCTGCTGGACGAGACAAATATTTGGAAGAAAGTTTCGTTGTCGGGAAGAATGGCGAAAAGGACAGGAAAGCCAGAGGTAAATTTGATTGGATTCGAGCTGAAAATTCTAATAATGACTATTTTTCCAGAAATACTATAACAGCAGCGATGAGAAGAGTGAAAAAATCGACAAAAAAGCTGTTCATAGATCGGTAAATGTATATTTTAAACAACTATTTTTTGAACAATAAATGATTTCCAGAAACGGAAGAGAACCAATTCGAGGCGTCCGAAAAGACAACAGTCCGACAGTGAGGATTCAGATATGTCTTCACCAATCAAGAAGAATTTCGCGTCATCCAAGTCCTCCCTCGCTTTTCGATCTACTTCTGAATCCAATAAAACTCGTTACTCAAATACTGGGCGACCACTTCGAAAGGTTCGAGAAGCTCCTGGTCCGCCAACAAATGAAGTCTCTCAAAAAGATCGTAAAAAGGAGGAAATCTGTCCTGATGGTGACTGCTTCGAGACTGTCGACTTCCAGAAAAAGTATTTTATCAAAAGAGCGGTTGAATGTGGATTTCGATACCCTAATGATGGTTTGTGAACTGAACATGTATCTCTTTAATACTGCACCGCTCCAAAAGGTTATCAACTTTGGATGTTTTCAGTGGAAATTGACAAACTTTGATAGTGTATTTCGGTGTCACCTGATTGTTCGATAAACTCAGTTTTGTATGGGTTGGACAAAGCAAAAATATCACATCATTTTTGTTGTTGACCATTTTTCTGTAGGGACACTATCTCGAAAGTTACAGGTCGCCAAAGTAATTATCTCCATGTAATCGACTAATTTCAGTTCATATTAGCGAAAACTACAAAAAATAATGATAAACTCAGTTTTGTATGGGTGGGGCAGAGCAAATATCACATTACTTTTTGTAGTTTTCGCTAATATGAACTGAAATTAGTCGATTACATGGAGAAATTACTTTGACGACCTGTAACTTTCGATATAGTGTCCCTACAGAAAAATGGTCAACTACCAAAATTATGTGCTATTTTTGCTCTCTCCAACCCACGGAGTTTATCGAACAATTAGGTGACACAGAAATGCACTGTCAAAGTTGGTTAATTTCCACTGAAAATAGACAAAGATGATAACCTTTTGAGTGGTACTGTAGCGATCTGAACTCAACCACATCTTTTAATTCCAGATTACGTCCCGCCCCCAGCAGACCGATCTACATGGTCCCGCGAAGATTATAGAACAGAACAGTTCGGACCTGTATATGCATCTGCTCGTGATTTCCGACCGGATTATTTGAATAAACGAGGAGATCGGCTAGTAAAGATTCAACAATTCGATTGGGAGAGTGATTCTGGAAACTGTGCAGAGAAGAGCGTTCCAGAAAAAAGAAGTTCTCAAATGATGAAGCGAAAAGAATCCACTCCAACGACCTCTTCAAAAAATCACTTACAAGAAGCTGTCACCGAGACTCATAACTTCCTTCCACCACTGAAACGATCGGATGTTGAATTTATTGATTGCGAGAATTCGATAGATGGTGAAGAATATCAAGAAGAAGGACCGTCCACGACGTCTCATGAAAATCCAACGTACTACCCAGAATTTCTAGTGAACATTCCAGTCGCTACCATTCCGCCGAATTACATCACACTTTCGGACGACGATGAGGACGAAATGAATAACAATGTGACGTCTTCTGTCAAATCGACTAAGTTGAATGATTCCCGGAAAGGTTGATAAATTTGAAATACTGATTAAGTAAGCTTGAATTTTTCCAGCCCAAGATCTTGACATCATCACTCTCGGCGACAGCAGTGATGATGAGGCGCCGAGAAGATTCCATGGAATGGATAGCTCGCAGCTCGGTTAGTAAGTAATTTTCTAAAGTTTACTATCTAAATATTAGCACTGCACGTTTCTTACAACCGCGCTCTACCGAAACCGAAGAAAATTGTGTGCGAAATTGAGAGATTCAGAGAAAAAGAGGCATTTTTCAAGGGGATTTCGGTGGAGCGCAGTTGTTAGAACTATGCCGAGCTAATAGTTGACTTCTATAATCGGCCACGCCTCCATTCAATACTCTTCTTACCAGGTTTCAACGAATACCAAGGATGCATACAACAATGAACCCTACTCATGTGCTCTACTCGAAGTTCTACATATCCCAACTACCATCGTGTATCAATTTCATAGTTTTGTTTCATAGAAGTCCCCTTTTTTATAATAACTTTCGAGTAATATTTATCATCGATTTTCTGTTTCATTATCACTTTTTTTCTGTTAATCATTTTTCTCTACTTGATATAACGGACAAATTCTCACATATGCCCATTTCATAGTAATGTTTTATTTCTGTTTTTTTACTGCAACCCTTTCAAATGTAAATTTCTTGTTTCTGTTTTTTTGTGATTTCTTCTTAATTGACCACTATTTGTTCAGATCATTCAGCTTTTTGATCAGCAGGGAAGAAGTTATGGGAAACGTGGAAATTCAACGATGGGAATGTGAAAGTGAATAGAACTTGCCGGAAAGCCCCCTGACTAATCTAGTATCAGGTCGTTGAGATATCCCAAAAATCGGGAAGAAAGGGGCGGAGTCGCGAAAAAACTATGCGGCAGTTGCAAAAATATTTCTCATGTTAATTTTTTGCAACCGCGGCACAGTTTTTTCGCGGCTCCGTCCTTTCCACATATCCGAGCATGAGAATATGAGCTCTGGGAAATCGTATCAATATTATTGAATTTTTCAGAATTGCGTAGACTAGACGAAAATCGATATATGTTTGAAATTGTTCATTGTAAAATAAAAAATTAACAAATAGAAGAATTTCAAACACAAAAAGAAAAAAAAAATTTAGCTATTCAGTTGGCAGCAGTAGCATCAGATGTTCCAGCCTCTCCAGCAGCAGCCGCAGCAGCTTTTTCAGCCTCTTTGGCCTTCTTCTTCTCAGCAGCCGCCTTCTCCGCAGCCTCATCTTCCTCATCAGTTGGAATTGCGAAGATAGCACGAAGCTCTTCCGGTGACTTTCCCTTAGCCATAAGAGCAACCTTCTTGCAAGCGTAGTTCAAGAGTTGCTTAATGTCAAGATAGTTAGCAGCCAGAATCAAGTGAAAGAGCTCGTCATTATCGATTTTGAGAAACTCTTCATCCCATTCCGGGATAGTCACATTCTTTGGGATACTCTCATCGTCCACTGGGATTGGCTCTCCTTTGTGTTTCTCACACCAGTCCCTAACTTTGACGAGTGTGGGTTCCTTGATGTTGTCCATGGGGATAACCTCCGTAGACTCCCCCTCTTCTGCGTTGTATTGAAGATTGGAGACAAGATCGTTGAGAGTTTTCGATTGTTTGATGGCTTCAGACGAGATTTTCACTTCCTTATCATCACATGATCCCAATTTGAAGTAGTAGATTGGTTCCGCCTCAGCTACTGGAGCCACATCGACTGGAGCTTGTTCAGCCATGTTGGTATTGAGTACGATTTCTGGAATGAGAGAAAGGAAATGAGAAATTTTTGGATGTAAAGGAGCAAAACGTAAAGAATCAATGAAATACGGAGAAGGAAAAGAGAAAGGAGACAAATGAATGGAAACTGATGGAGAGTCTACTGCCCAACCATCTCCTTATATACTTTTTCCTTCCCAGGGACCGTACGCAGGGATGCGTTCGTTGCGAGACCCGTCATCAAATGTTTATTCTTTCCAGTGACCATCCAAATCATTTCCTGCGTTTAAAGGTACATGACGGGTCTCGCAACGAACGCATCCCTGCGTACGGTCCCTGGGAAGGAAAAAGTATATAAGGAGATGGTTGGGCAGTAGACTCTCCATCAGTTTCCATTCATTTGTCTCCTTTCTCTTTTCCTTCTCCGTATTTCATTGATTCTTTACGTTTTGCTCCTTTACATCCAAAAATTTCTCATTTCCTTTCTCTCATTCCAGAAATCGTACTCAATACCAACATGGCTGAACAAGCTCCAGTCGATGTGGCTCCAGTAGCTGAGGCGGAACCAATCTACTACTTCAAATTGGGATCATGTGATGATAAAGAAGTGAAAATCTCGTCTGAAGCCATCAAACAATCGAAAACTCTCAACGATCTCGTCTCGAATCTTCAATACAACGCAGAAGAGGGGGAATCAACTGAGGTTATCCCAATGGACAACATCAAGGAACCCACACTCGTCAAAGTTAGGGACTGGTGTGAGAAGCACAAAGGAGAGCCGATCCCAGTGGACGATGAGAGTGTCCCAAAGAATGTGACTATCCCGGAATGGGATGAAGAGTTTCTCAAAATCGATAATGACGAGCTCTTTCACTTGATTCTGGCTGCTAACTATCTTGACATTAAGCAACTCTTGAACTACGCTTGCAAGAAGGTTGCTCTTATGGCTAAGGGAAAGTCACCGGAAGAGCTTCGTGCTATCTTCGCAATTCCAACTGATGAGGAAGATGAGGCTGCGGAGAAGGCGGCTGCTGAGAAGAAGAAGGCTAAGGAAGCTGAAAAAGCTGCTGCGGCGGCTGCTGGAGAGGCTGGACCATCTGATGCTGCTGCTGCCAACTGAAAAGTTAAATCTTTTTTTTGTGTTTCTATTTTTCAATGAACAATTTCAAACATATATCGATTTTCGTCACGTAATTCTACAAAAATCAATAATATTGACACAATTTCCCAGAGCTCATATGGAATCTCAACCGCGCCGCTTGCAGTTTAAGCTCCGCCCACAATTCCCTGCCGCACTTGCGTTTCAGCCCGCGATTTTTTTTTGAAAATCCCTTATTTTTTTCACATAAACTAAAATGTTGTAACAATAATATTTCTTATGATCAAAAAGGAGAAAAGCAAAAATTATTTTATATCAATCAATTACTCCAAAGCTTTCACAATATATGGTTCACCAAGCTTGTAGACCGGTCCTCGATACTCCTTGGCATTGGGATCCCAGTCGGGCGGAGCATTCAAATTACATTTGTTACCCTGAAAAAAACAAGGAAAATTAAAACAAAATGTTTCTCAAAAAGTTTCTCAAAAAAACAACTCACAATAGCACAAGATCTGATATAATTGAAAACGTAATCGTAATCCGGAATACTTTTATATTCCAACTGATCGAAATATGTAAGGATTGTCTTCATTTCTGGGTAGCAGCGTTGGTTGAACAGCTGGAAATATTGAAATTGAAGACAATTCTTAGCACGACACGCATCTTACAACCGCGCTCTACCGAAACCGAAGAAAATAGTGTACGAAATTGAGAGACTCAGAGAAAAAGAGACATTTTCCAACGGCATTTTGGTAGAGTGCAGTTTTTTTGCTCACTTTTTTCATAAATTCCTCATCTTCCCGTAACCGATTTTTGACTTTTGCCACTTCATCGCGATCTCGTAGTTGCTTCCATGGAATATCGTGATTGATCATTTCGGTGATCATGTACCACCAAGATTCCAGGTCGTCTTTGCGGGATTGCTCTTTCTGGAAATTTGGAGAATGTGTTGTTGAAAGTACAGTACCGCTCAAAAAGCTATAAACTTTGGATGTTTTCTGTGGAAAATGAGCAAGTTTGATACTGTATATCGGTGTCACTTGATTGTCTGATAAACTAAATTTTATATGGATTAGACAGAGCAAAAATATCACATAAGTTTTGTGGTTGACTGTATTTTTTTGTAGAGACACAATCGTGAAAGTTACAAATAGTCAAAGTGGTAAGCTCCAAAATTTCGCTAATATGCACTGCAGAGTTGCGCGGAAGTGATTTTTTCAAAAACGGAAGTCGGAAGTCGGAAGTAAAATATTCAAAACGGAAGTCGGAAGTCGGAAGTGAAAAAATACCCGGCCTATTTTCTGTCCTTTTAGACCATTTTTCCTTGTATTTCTGAGAAATTTACTTTTCCTAACCACTCTTATGAAATGACGGAAGTCGGAAGTGAAACTCCAAATCCGGAAGTCGGAAGTAAAATTTTCAAAACGGAAGTCGGAAGTGAAAAAATACCCGGAAGTCGGAATTCCGCGCAACTCTGATGCACTGAAATCAGTCGGTTTCAGGGAGAGCTTGCTTTGATTACCTGTAACTTTCACGGTAGTGTTCCCACAAAAAAACGGTCAACTACAAAAATGATGTGCTACTTTTGCTCTGTCCATTCCATACAAAATTTAGTTTACCGGACAGCCAGCTGATACCGAAATAAAAAAAGAGCCGAAGTTGATATCCTTTTGAGCAGTACTGTAATTGGTATGAATCGATAGCTGGAGTCGTGAGGATGGAAAGAATATTCTGAATCCTCAGATTTTCAGATATATAAATTCCATTCAGATCCAATCCCGGACACTCACTCCGTTATGTGCAGCCAATGATGCATATCTGGTAGTTCCACGAAATGCGCACTCCACTCTTGGTATTCTCAAATCTTTTCCCTTCGTCGCAATCCTTCGACAGAGTCCGAAATCCAATATATAGATAGTGTGATAGTCGTCTTCTCCATCTCTTCCGACGGCGAAATTTGGAGGTTTGATGTCACGATGCAGGTAACCGACCTGAAAAGGAGGACTGAAGTATTTTTGTTTCTGATTCCTATACTTCAGACAATTCTAAAAAAAACTTTTATTGTTAGAGCATAAGCTAAAATTCGCTCTAGAACGGACACAAAAGAGCCTAGGTGGAAGAGTTTTTCAGCGCGGCCGTGTAGTCCTCTCGGACAAGATTTCTGTTCAATTCCTCGTTTCCTTTTTTTTCCAATAAATTTGCATGTTTTTTTTCAACCCATACCGAAAAAAAGAGGAGGAATTGGAAATAAGAAAAATCTTGTCCGAGAGGAGTAAACGGCCGCGTGAGAAAACTCTTCCACCAAAGTTCTTTTTGAGCAAGGAGAACGGAAATTGTGGTGTTTAGAGCAATTTTTAGCATATAATTGTATGAAGCATCGAATCTGAATAATAAATTTTTTCAGTTTTTTTCAGTCGTTTTTCGAAAAAAAAAATTTGTCAAAACTTTCCAAAAAAACTATCCAAAAAAATGTTGGTAATTTTTGCTGAAATTTTCAAAAATAAAGTAACAAGTATAGTGGTTTTTCGATTTTTCATGAGTTTTTCCTATTTTTGTACTCAAAAACAGATTTTTGTCCTTGTCTGGTCCTTGAAATACTTGCAGTTTTCATACAATTTCAAAATTTTTGCCTCCAAAAATATATTATAAACTGATTCACATAGATTCTGTAGAAAAATCTAATACATCTCCAGAACCCTCACATTTTCAGCTATTCCCAACGCTCAAGGCTGTCGCACGGCCGGCCGCGGCCCACGGCTTTTAGGGCCGTCGAGGCCGCGGATCAACCAAATGTGCTGAATTTTTGCACATCGACTAATCTTTTGGTCCTCTACAAGGCAGCCTGAAGAACCGAAAATTTTCCATGGCTGGGAACTGAGATATAAAATCGCCCCACTGCCTTTTTGACAGCCTTGCCAACGCTCACCCTATGCAAATCTCTCAACGCTGCCAACGTCTGCTCGGCGATCCTCAATATCGTCGTCAACGTGTATCTCTTATCGTCTAGACCCATTCGAATATCCCATAAATTTCTTCCAACACATTTCATGACAACGAAAAGGAATCGGTTTTCAACAGTTCCCCGATCAATCATTTCTACGAAATGCGGAGATTTGAGCATGTTCAAAGCGATGAGTGCGGTTGCTTCGTTTGGGAGCATTGCTCGTTTCATATGGACGGATTCACATTTCAAAGCGAACACATGTTGATCAGACTGCCGGATTACAGAGAACACTGCACCGAATGATCCTCTGCCGAGTTCAGCAATGATCTGTGAGTATTAAAGTTCATTCATGAAACAATTTGCTCTACTGACAATAAAGAAATCTACAGTACAGTGCAGTAAGATAAACAATTTGGCATTTTTCCGTTGAGGAGTTACGGTATCACTGATTGTCCCACCAACTAAAATTTTTAATGGATCATATAGAACAAAGGTAGAGCTTCATTTTTGTAGTTGACACCTTTCTTACACGGACACTCCATAGCAAGTAACATATCGAAAAAGTAAATTCTCCCACAAATCGACCAATTTCAGTGAAAAATAAATAGTGCGATTTTTGAGCCTTCCCTTAAAATGATCATAACTCTCTAGGGAGTTTCCGTAGAAAAAAGTTGTCAACTACAAAAATGGAGGACTACTTTAGATATGTATGGTTTATACATAATTTTCTTTGTGTGTCAATCAGTGATACCGTAACACCCTCTCAAAGTTGGTCATTTTCAACTGAGGCCAAACTAGATATCTTACTGTACGGTACTGTAATCTATCAGACTCATGTACACACCTCATACGAATCTTTCACCGTCTTTATCTCAGTCTCGCCTCCCTTTTCGAAACGTGGCATATCCTGATCCTGAGTTTTCTTTAGAGCTTTTGCTTGCTCCGCTTTCTTATCCTTCTCCTTATCACCAGTCTTCTCTTCCTTCTCACCACTTTTTGGCGTTTTCGGAACGGACATTGGTTGTGTATTATTAATGTTAGGGAGTTTTTTCATTCTGCAAAACTTACATAAATATGAATCTTTTTGTAACTTCGCTCCATCAGACTTACCACTTCACTTGAAGCTAATGAATGAAATGGAAGCGAGAGGCTCCGGATGATATTGAAAATGAAAAGTTGTAGGGAGAAATATTTTATGAAGACGGGGAAAAGAACCGGGAGAAAAGGGAATTGTAGTTCACGTTTTTTCTCGATACTTCAGAATTTCAGATTTTCAGATTTTTAGTATTTCAGCTACAAAATGTATTGGGCCAACTATTATCGGTAAAAGCGCATCTATTTTTTTTTCAAAATGATCTCGTAGCCGAAAACAATGCTTTTATACTGTTAACGCTTCTTTTCAAACCAGCCATGCTCAAAAATACGCAATTTGGTCTCTTCAAAACTAGCACCGGATTCCAATAGTCAAACCAAATTAGCGCCAACCTGGATTATCGTCATTGATGCCGGAGGCCTGCTATGCTCTATAAGGCATTTTGTAACTGCAACACCACTTCGAAATTTTGAACAAATTAGATTGAAATTTCACACCACCTGGTGTGTGTTTGGGAAGCGATAATATTATAGTTTTTATCAACATAATTCGTGTTCATCCACCCAAAATATTCACCAGCTGCAGTTGATTCAAAGTAGTCACCACAGATCTCCGGGAGTCTATCTTTCTCACTGGACAAATCTCCACGACAGCACTACGGTAGGAATGAAGGGTCATGACGACTATTCAATGTAGTCGAAAATGATTACGATCTTGTTGAAACAGCTAGTTTTAAAGGCGCATATCTCAAAAGTGGGCGGAGCTATGAAAAAGTTTTCAGTTACAAAAATATAGTTTAATATTCTTTTTGTTGTTTTTTGACTATTTTCTTGATCATTCCTTCTTTTTCAAACCTGAAATAGAATGTTTGCCCCCTTTTAATTTTTCCTCATCTGAAATATTGATTGTTTCAGAACGTGTACAGTACTGGCCATAAAGAATGCGACATTTGCAGTTTTTAGTTGAAAACGGTCAACTTTGTGAGTGTAATACGGCCTCTCTGATGATACCAGATTATCGATTGCTTCTGGACTATACAGATCACAAGTAGAGCTTCATTTTTGTATTTTACAACTTTTTTGTACGGGAACATCCTAAGAAGTTATAGGCAGTCAATGTAAAAAGCTCAAAAATCCATCCTTTTAGCTCTGAAAAAGGGCAACAATTGCGAGCAACTACTTTGACTGTCTATAACTTCTTTGGGCGTGCCCGTACAAAGAAGTTGTCAACTACAAAAATAAAGCTCTATTTGTGATCTATACACTCCATAAACAATCAATATTGTGGGACTATCAGGAAGACAGTCTCACAGTCACAAAGTTGACTATTTTCAACTTAAAACTGCAAGTGTTGCATTCTTTATGGCCAGTACTGTATCTCAGTGTTCCAATCACGTATCATACTCTAACTTTTTTGTCAAAGTAAACCGAATACTCATAATAAAAAATTACAATTGATTAGCAAAAAGATTCATTTTCTGAAAAGTTATATTAATCTCTTGGACACAGTTCTAGGACGTCTCACATTAAGTGTCTCGCATTTTATGTTTCACATTTCATGAGAATGGGAATTGGGAGAAAAAAAACAATGAAATGATCAGCGATGAATCATCAAAAAAGATCAAGAAATTTAATTCAAAATTTTACACAAATGATAATGAAATTGAACAATTTATGAAGAATCCTGTGGCCACACAACAAACGTGAAAATGATCATGATTTGTGGCCCCAAATACTTAAAATCTTCTTGGATTGAAGCTACAGTACCATCATTCCTCCGAATATAGTACCCTCCTATGAAGTAGGAGTTGAATGCGTTATTAAAAAATGAACTGTAAAAAAGTCACATCATTAAAATCTAATATCCTGAAAACTCACGTGTTATAGGGACGTCTCCTCTCCGTAATGTCCCTCTCCTCATACTCAATTCCATCGAGAACTAAGTCGCGAATGTAGGGTTTTACAACTGCTCTGAATACCTCCATTTTGGAATTATTTCCATTCAGCCATCCTTTTATGAATTGATTCAAATCGCTTGCATCGAAAGTGCAAGCCCCAAACATCAATTTAGTCCAGTTTGATCTCATTGTCTGCTCGAGTGTAAACCAATTGACGGGGTATTTTGTGGGTTTACTGTAGATCAAAACTTCTTGCGCATTCAAAACGCCACAATCAATTGGAGCGATTTCATATTCGTGATTAAGCTCAAATGCTAGAAAACGAATGGGGAAATTCGCAATCTTAAAAAATCTTGTGATACTTTCACTATTTGCGTCATCACCAGCGATATGACAGAACCAGCATTCAGAAAAAAGCGATTTCGTCCATTCGGCAACTGCCGACATCTGTTCGATTGATGCGTTCGAATTCAAAAATAGCATATTGATTTTTGTTCGGAATAAATCACAAACGTAATTAACCCAAAATTTCGCAAATCTGATGGAAACCTCGTTTCCATTTTTTGAGAATGGACTCATTTTTCTATTTCTTTTTCGGCGAAGATACTTGTTTCTCTTACTCAGAATATCTATAGAGAAAAAGTATAAGAGAGTATCTTCTTGCTGAAATCTTATGAGATATTGATCGGGTTGGAAACTTAAACCCATGTCGTATTTCACAAGGTTTGTCGATTTTATGATATGCCGACATTTTTTCGAAAGTAGTGATAAATCGAGTCTGAAAAAATATCATTTTCTAAACGGACAGTTTATTATGAAACTTACACAGTCAATGGGTAGAAATGTTGAATGATATAATTCAAAGGAATAAAAGGTAGATTCAAAATGGGGATTGGTTTTGTATTGGGCGGTACAGCCATATTCGAAATAAGTCCGGACTATGAGGTGAAATGAGCACAGTAATAATGTTGAACTGAATCAATAAGCGACACTCGATATTCTGATGCGTTGCGTGCGCGTCGCGTCTGACTAGGCCTTTGGGAAGGATCCCTTCCGAGTCGAGATGGAGTCGAGATGGATAAAAAATACCACTTTTTGCAGAGCAGGGGATTCCTCTTACATCTCCTGTCAACAAAATGTCAGCTGCTAACAAAAAAAATTATTTCTGAGAAACGAAAGGGAAATCACTTTTTCTTTCTTTCCATAATAATGTAATAATAATTGCTGTAGTAGTTCCGGTAGTTTTTAGTATAATGGAACCAGAGGTGTCTCCCTCTTGCAGCTGAGAAAAAATCTTAGAAAATCAGAAAACATGTGACTTATTCTTGAACTAGAAAAAATAATGCTGGGCTACAGTAGCCTGGCTACTACCGTACTCTTTACCTTCTTCCTCTCAGGCCCACAACTCTGAATCCACAGTTCCGGCCCATCGAAGTCAACCAAGGGGGCACAGCTTCGCGCTTTGATCAAATTGATAAACGGCCTTTAACTTCGAAGTACTTTTTAAGCTAATGCAATTTTTTATAATTCTACAGTTTATGTTTTTATCAATAGAATTCGTGTTCATCATACTTGTCAAATCACGGGCCCGCAGGGCCCGGAGCAAAAAATTATTTTTGAAAAATAAAATTGAAAGTCTTGGAAATTAATTTTTGAATTACAGTTAACAAATACCCAGAAATATTGCCATGATAACTGGGTTAATTTGTTATTTTAATCGTTTTTTGTGCGTGTTTCTTTCGTTGTCTTTCAACCTAGTTCTGATTCGTTTTATTATTCTGACAATTTCCGTTTTCACTTGTTGTCTTTTTATAATTTCTAATCAATAATATGTTTGCCATAAAGTAGTAAACGACCAAACAATGGGAAAACGACGAAAAAAAATTTCAATATTTTGAGGGGCCGGAAGATTTTTTAAGCGGGCCCGGCCCGGCCCGTGACAAGTATGGTGTTCATCCACCCGAAATCTTCACCAGCGGCCGTAGATTCATAGTAGCCACGACAGACCTCGGGAATTCAATCTTCCTGACTCGACACATCTCCAGGACAGCACTACGGTAGGGATGATGGACAAGGATCATGACGAGTGTACTGAATAGTCCATTGCAACCCATTGCTATCATTGCCAAGTTGTTGTATGCTGCAAACAACAGAATTTCCACTGAAATATATGTAATACTTGAAATCTTCTCACTTTGATAGAAATATCTTGTTTTCCACAAATAATAATAGCAATGAAAAGGCAACGCAATGGAAAGCGCTGGTATCACAGCTTGCAGAAACATTGAAAGAAAAAACTTTCGTTGCATCATACGTGTAGTTTTGGAGACATGTGCCACGTCTTTGAACAAATAGTATGTTGTGTAGAAAACGAAATATAAGCCCTGGAGGAATATGATCAAAACCATAGAGCCTATGAAATGTGGTAAGTATTCATTCTTTACGTTGAGGTTGATGAAGTTTGGGTTATTGAGGAGAGACGATGGAATGCATGGCTGTTTCTGAAAGGTTTTTTTTTCACTAGGGTTCCGTTAGAGGGAACCTGCAGTACTTACCAATTCTACATTTCTCCTTCCTTCCTCTTGAGTTGTCATATTTAAAAACACGAATGCCAAAATAGATTCCACATAAATGATATTCACAATAAAGTACACTGCTCTCCAGAAATTTCTTCGTTGGGATCTCCCGATGTAACCAATAACAAGAGCATCGTAGCGGTTTTCGAAAAATGAGACATAGGTGAGGGCGACCGCTGGAATCATGGGATTTTATTGGTAAAAGGCACATAGTTTTTGAGTTAGAATTAAAAACTAAGAAATTTTATTAAAATATTTTTACTAATGAAATAACATCAATTTTATGTTGAAAGCAATAACGAGGAGAATATGACTATTCGAACATGTAAACATCAGAGATGTTGGGAAGTGAAAATTTTCTTATCCGGAAGTCGGAAGTCGGAAGTTGGAAGTGATTTTTCTTATCAGGAAGTCGGAAGTAAAATTTCTTATCCGGAAGTCGGAAGTCGGAAGTCGGAAGTAAAAAAAACACCCGAAAGTCGGAAGTCGGAAGTCGGTATTTGATTTTTTCGCAAAGATTCAAAAACTCCTAGAAAAAGTTCATAAAATTCGCGAAAATTAGTGGAAAATTAGTTTTTGGCTGAAGAAAAGCCTATTTTCTGTCCTTTTAGACCATTTTTCCATGTATTTCTGCGAAATTTACTTTTCCGAAATTTCACCGTTATGTAATGACAGAAGTCGGAAGTAAAATTCCTTATCCGGAAGTCAGAAGTCGGAAGTGAAATTTCTTATCCGGAAGTCGGAAGTCGGAAGTTGGAAGTGAAAAAAACACCCGGAAGTCGGAAGCCGGAAGTCGGAAGTCGGAATTCCTAACAACACTGGTAAACATATAGCTTATCAGTCACAGGAGTGCAAGGTGTAACGTAACGAAAATATTTGCATTTTTTTTTGTGTGAGTTGCGTTGCTTGCGCGTCGCGTCGCGGTTTACATATATTGAAAGATACGACACACAAACGTAAAATTTGAATTTGCCACTCAACCTAGTCTTTTTTTGGCACCGTGTCAACCAATAGTTGCGCGGAAGTGATTTTTTCTAAAACGGAAGTCGGAAGTGAAATTTTGAAAACGGAAGTCGGAAGTCGGAAGTCGGAAGTGGAAATAACCACGGAAGTCGGAAGTAGATTTTTCCGCAAAGATTCAAAACTCCAAGAGAGAAGGTCATAAAATTTGCAAAAATTGGTTCAAAATTAGGGTTTTTCTGGAGAAAAGCCTATTTTCTGTCCTTTTAGACCATTTTTCCTCGTATTTCCGCAAATTTCACTTTTCCTAAATTCCACCGTTATGGAATGACGGAAGTCGGAAGTAAACATCCAAAAACGGAAGTCGGAAGTCGGAAGTCGGAAGTCGGAAGTCGGAAGTCGGAAGTGAAAAACAGCCCGGAAATCGGAAGTCGGAATTCCGCGCAACTCTGGTGTCAACCGTTGTGCGACGGAGCCCTTTGATCAACTTTATCTCGTTATCTCAATTGTGCTTTATACACGTGTATATACATTTTGAAACTCATAAGTTATCAGCATCCCAACTTTTCAAGACTCACCCAACATAACATTAAACGCAATAAACGCTTGAACCGTTGAATTGATTCCAATATTAGTCATCAATCCAACTGGAAACCCTCCCGCACTCGGTATCAACCAGTAGAAAATCCAAAAACTCGTAATCATCAAATCCATCATCGTGCACGTAACATGTAGTTGGAGTATACTGTGTTTTGCAGTTTTCATAGCACGTGGAGTCTTGAAAATGATCAAATAGGCACCGATTACATGGAGGGGAATTTCGATAGAAGTTAGGGTATGTAAAGCGTAGGCCAAGAATCTGTCAGACTCCATAAATGAACCGTTGAATATACATGTCATTGCTAATAAATCAAACTGATAATTGGAATGATTCTAGAACATTCGAAAGAACATTTGAATACGAATGTTATAATATAAAAAATATCTTTTTTCTGCAGAGCAGGTGATTCCTCTGACTAATTATCTTAAAAAAATGTCAGCTGCCAACAAAAAATATTTATTTCCGACAAAAATCACTTTTTCTTTCCATAATAATACGAGTAATAATAATTACTGTAGTAATTACTGTAGTAGTTACGGTACCAATAGTAGTAGGATCGTCGGGAGTAGCCACCATAGTAACGGCGATACCAGAAGTACCAACGCTTGTTTCTGAAAATGGAGGAGAAGTGATAATTATGGTTTTGATAATTGGGGTGTTGTAATTAGTGGGTACTGTAACTACGGTAGCTCGAATTTTACTAGGGAATCTTACTAGGGAACCTTACCAGGGTTAGGTAAAAGTCAACGTTTATAAAAAGGTACATATTAGCATAGCAGAGTTCTTACAACTGCTCCCCACCGAAAGTCCCTTGAGAAATGCCAATATTTCTCTGCGTCTCTCAATTCCCCACTTTATTTTTCTCAGCTTCAACAGAGCGCAGTTGTGAGAACACTGTGGTGCATATCCCTGGAGTATAGTGATAAACTACTGTAGCAGGGGAAACTGTAATTCTTCTGCAAGTATACTGTAACCATATTATTTTGACATGGGGATCTTGAGCGGTTACCCGTAGTTAAAAACCTGAAGACGAGCGTAGTCAAGAATGAAGGGTTTCAAGTTTCGAAAGCACCAGAACTATTTTTTATGCTATAGATTCCTAGAGCTATGTAATCTGTAACTCACTTCCGGAATCAACTAAACCGATCTGGACCGAGCTCAACCCTACTTTTCTGCTAATATGCAGAAGTTCATCAAACCAAGGAATTGCCCTCGCACAGCTGACTTTTTTCTTTTTCCGAGAAAATCAAAACATTTAAAAAAAAACTGCTCATTGAACTCAAGTAAGATTTCAGTAGCTTAACGACCTTACCTTCTTCCTCTCGGTCTCCACAACTCAGAGTTCGAATGCCCGAAGTTTGGACCCTTCGCTGTCGATGGAGCGGGCACAGCTTCTCGTTTACCACCAACCGCTTCCAACTCCACGGTCAATAACACCAATAGCAAAAACAAAAGTATCAGTTTCATGTTTTTCCGATGTCACCTACAGTATCCTTCTATTTTTATAGTGATAGTATTCAGTCATCTGATGGAGTAAGAAATGGCTGAATAGATGAATGACTCACTATCTTTTTTTGACAATTGTCTGGAAGGGAATGAGATTGAAGAACAGTACGGTATTGCCAATTTGTCAATCTTGTTCAGTGATGTTATTGCACTTTTGAGGGTATGAGAGCGAAAATGAGAGGAAAATCTTAACGGTGGGCATATATGATTAAGAAGATGTAAATCATAAGAGAAATTCCGAATCAGCAGTTTTGAAACAGCGTGAACCAGAGCAAAAATCTAACTACGGGAGTGGCTGTCGAATCGGAAGTACGTCAGACCTCAGGAAAACTTTGGAAAGAATTTCAGGATATCTGGGACTTCAGTTTTTTTTCTCCAATCTATTTCATTTGTTTAGTCATCTTTTACTATACTTGTCATTTGACGGGCCGGGCCAGGCCGGCCCGGGTGGAAAATTTTTTAAAATTTTTGCTCCCCAAAAATAATTTTCAAGTGCTTTTTTATCACTAGCCTATCATCAAAAGTTTTTCAATCAGACTATTATTACCATTCACAGACT
The DNA here is from genome assembly GCF_010183535.1 of Caenorhabditis remanei. Classification (NCBI taxonomy): domain Eukaryota; kingdom Metazoa; phylum Nematoda; class Chromadorea; order Rhabditida; family Rhabditidae; genus Caenorhabditis; species Caenorhabditis remanei. The sequence continues at coordinate 4,318,570 of NC_071330.1, forward strand.
CCTGAGAACTCAAAAAACTTCCGAATGCTTGATACGTGTAATGCGTCCGTGAGAACATTCACGAATCAATTTTTATCTTATCTAGTCCAATACTCACAGTAAATATTGACCGTCTTTCACTGTAATATCAGGACGCACACCGAACTTGTACGGACCATCTGGAATCCTTCTTGTTGGTCTCTCATGACCATTTTTTTGCCTCTTTTATCTTGCACAGTCATTGATTCTCAGCGATTCAATTAACTCTGTTCTTTTTCACCGTTTTTACATTTTGTGTTCAGAAACATCCTCAACAAAAAATGCCAGATTTCAACACTTTCAACAATTACAGCTATCCTAGACCTTGTGAGTCATTGACAATTGTCTGTAGACTAACAAAAAAGTGTAGAGGTCATGAAAGGAACGGAATTGCCAATTTGTCAATCGTATACTGAAATTAGTTCCTGGTTGTCTGATAACGTGTACTTTTGGTATCATTGATGACTTTGGTTTTGGTATCTGTGGTCGTTAGCGCAGTAGAAAGAGTTCAGGTTAACTGATTTCTGCAAGAAAATCAACTTGCATGAAAGTTATATTCCGGAAACTTATCTGAAAAAATTTTTAAGATTTCCTTTTTGTTTATCGCTTAAAATAAGATATTAGGGTACCGTCCGGCATTTTCAGATCTTTCTTGACTCTTTGCATTCTGTGTTGGACACATTTTAGAACCGAGACATTTTGAGACCGGAAAAACTCAGTTTCAGCAAAATTCAGAGTTAGATAAATAGTATTATTCTATTTCTCTACAGTTCTATTAGCTCAACACAGTTCTTACAACTTCGCTCTACCAAAATGCTCTTGCAAATGTCTCTTTTTCTCTGTGTCTCTCAATTTGGCACACAATTTTCTATCATTGCAGTAGAGCGCGGTTGTAAGAAGCGTGTCATGCTAATATGAAACCATATTTTGCCAAAACTCAAAGATGAGCATTCTGTTCTTCCTAACATCCATTGCTCCGGTTTATTACATCCCAGTTTCAGAACATCCTGGTTTCGAAGTGTCAGTAATCAAAGATTTTCAAGTATTATAAAAATCTGCCAAATACATCAATCAATACACCTACTTCCAAAATATGCCTACTTTTAATACAATTTCCCATCTTATCTTATCTATTCCCTTCTTATCTTAACTTTACATATTCCACCACTTCAATTGAACCCATTGCTCTCTCCCTTCCAATTTCAAACCTTTCACTCTTGATAGTTCTCTTCTTCTTCTTCTTCCAATTCCTGTGTTTCCCTCTCCTTCCACTTCAATTCAACTTCTTCTCTACCGAAGATCATCAAATGTGTTTGTGTGTGTCAATCAACGAGACACACAAAAAACCTTTCGATGATAAGATACTTCGGTCAACGATCGACCGTCTGCGTCTCTCTATTCTATATTATCTCTCTTTTTTTCTCTCAGTGACCCCTCTAACTCAATCATTACACTATTGCTCCGAAGCACCTCGTTTTCATTTTCAACGTTTCATTTTGATTTTATTTTCGACTTGATTCAAACTAGACACTTTTTCAGCCCATCAAAATGTATCAATTATTTTCAGAGTCCCTTTCAAAATGGTCTTCACTGCTCCATCCGACCTCTCCGGTGGTCTTTATTTCCTTAACGGAAAACGTACAACTGTCGAGGCCACTGAGACTTTTGATGTCATTGAGCCACGTATTGGTAGGTCAATTATAAAGAACAAAAAGGTTATATAAAAAGTATATAAAATTTATAGGAAAAGTAGTAGCAAAATGCCCAAAAGCCACCGCCGAAATTGTGGATGAGTACGTGAAAGTGGCGTCTGCTGCTCAACCAGGATGGGGAGAGACAACTGCACTGGATAGAGGAAAGATTCTTCATAAAGTTGCCGATTTGATCAGGGTATGTTGTGTTTTTATAGATGGAGAGGGGTTATTGGGGGGGGGGGGAACTGGTTTTCTGGTGGGAAGTTGTAGTTTGTAGGATGATTGGAAGAAGGCGTATGTGTTATGGTTAAACGCAATTTATCACTGTTGTTTTTTCCTTATTTCTTACTAGGGAAGGCCTCCAGGTGACCATGGAGTTATAGAACGTGACCAATATCTTCGAAAAGCTGAAATCACGCTGATTCCAAACATACCGTAAAAACTGTATTAGAGCGACATGTCGCTCTATTTTTCGAACAGGTTTTTGTTGTCGTTCTATTAGAGGCTGTCGTTCTACTAGAGGCTGTCGCTCTATTTTTCGAACGAAGTTCTAAACGTCAGTCAGGTTCGATTTATGCGAATAAAAGTGAAATCGGAAGAAAAAACATGAAAAATTAATGAAAAAACAACGAAAATACCCAAAAACAGGGTGTCGGTCTATTAGAGGGTGTCGGTCTGTTAGAGGGTGTCGGTCTATTAGAGGCTGTCGCTCTATTTTTCGAGCTTAATTTTGCTGTCGTTCTATTAGAGGTGTCGTTCTATTAAAGGTGTCGCTCTAATACAGTTTTTACGGTATATTCTGTTTCAGCCGTTGAAGCCTGGTGTTTGAGAAAAACTAGGTCAAAGTTTGGAAAAATGACAAAGTATTCCCTTTTTGACACGCAAATTTCTATTTTTCTATTTTTCCAAACATTGTCATTATTTTTCTCGAATACCAGACCTCGAGGGCAGAAACAGAATATATATTTTGGAATCAGCATTATTTCAGCTTTTCGATGATATAGGTCACGTCATATAACTCCACGGTCACCTGGAGGCCTTCCCTAGTTAGTTAGTTGTTAGTTGATTCAAATCACGGCACTATTAATACACGAAATTTTTCTCTAAAAGTTTGAGATATTGGTGTGTTTTGAAACCACAGTAACGAAGTTTTCACGGAAGTACATAACTGTACAAGCAGCCGTGCGCGCAATATATGTTCGGAGTGCGTTGCTTTTTGATTAGGAGAAAATACTAAAGTTTTGTAATTCCAGTATGAAGGATAAAAACTTCCAAATTTGTACTAAGTTAGAAGCCAGACCGTGGCGGGACACTTTCTCAATCATAACTTTTTTGACAACGTGCTATTAACTGGGCACAGTTCTTACAACTCCGCTCCACCGAAATGTCCTTAAAAATCTCTCTCAATTTCACACATAATTTTCTTTGAGAGTGGTTGTAAGAAGCGTGCCGTTCTAATACTGTAATCGATGTCACAATACCAAAAGAAGGTATGATTACTGTTCATGTCTAGATCTTCATTTTTCTAATTGAGCACTTTTTTGAACGAGTGGTTCCTCAAAAGGCACGGGTTGATGAACATTTGTATATCTTGGTTCCCAGAAAAGATATTGAAAAGCAGCCAGCTGATAACCCATTAATCAAAACTAATTACTGTAGTTGATGCTTAGAAAATTTAACATCACTGAAACTACTAAACTTCCTTTCGCTGCGTCTCATATTATTTCAGTGAAACGCATTTTCAAAAATAAGCATCTAATCATCACATCAATGGCTGTTTGCAGGAACACGCCGAAGAAATCGCCGTCTGGGAAGTCAAAACCAACGGAAAACCAATCTACGAAGCCCGATGCGACATCGCCTCCTCCGCTGACACCTTCGATTTCTTCGGTGGAATCGCGACAGCAGTCCTTCAAGGAGACTCCCTCGAACTCCCAGGAGGACCGTCCCAACGTATCGCCTACACTCGTCGTGAGCCATACGGAGTCATCGGATGCATTGGAGCATGGAACTACCCCTTCCAAACTTGTGTCTGGAAAGTTGCTCCAGCTCTTGCGGCTGGAAACTCAGTAGTCTATAAACCATCTCCATTCGCACCAGCGTCTCCAGTGTTGCTCGGAGAGATTCTCACAGCTGCAGGAGTTCCAGAAGGAGTCTATAATGTGATTCAAGGAGAGCAAGAGGCTGGAATTGCCCTTTGTGAGCATCAACTTGTTGCAAAGATGTCCTTCACTGGATCAGTGGCATCTGGAGAGGCAGTTCAGCGTCAAGCCGCCACAAAGAACGTGAAGCCAGTCACCTTGGAGCTCGGAGGAAAGTCTGAGCTCATCATTTTCGACGATTCCAATGTCAAGTCCGCAGTGGCCGCCGCCATGTTGGCCAACTTCTTGAATCAAGGTCAAGTCTGTACCAATGCCACCAGAGTCTTCGTTCAACGAGGTATTCTCGCTTCATTCACAGAAGCCATTGTCCAAGAAGCCAACGAGAAGCTGAAGGTTGGAGACCCACTCCTTGAGGACACTCGTGTCGGAGCCAACATCAACGAGGGACATCTTCAAAGAATCATGGGATATGTGGAGAGTGCCAAGCAAGAAGGAGGTGTTGTGTTGAGAGGTGGAGTACGTGTTCATCCGGAAGGAGTGGAGGGCGGAGCCTATTTTGAGCCAGCAATTATCACTGGATTGACAGATGAGGCCAAGGCAGTTAGAGAGGAGATTTTCGGAGCTGTCATGTTGATTCTACCATTCGACACCGAGGAAGAGGTTGTTGCAAGAGCGAATAACACTACCTATGGATTGGCCGCTGGAGTTTTCTCTGGGTGAGTATTAGCTTGGCACAGTTCTTACAACTGCGCTCCACCGAAATTCTCTTGAAAAATGTCTTTTTTCTCTGGGTCTTTCAATTTCGCACTCAATCTTCTTTGGTTTCGGTAGAGCGCGGTTGTCAGAAGCGTGCCGTGCTAGTAACTTTAATGTTTTTGAATCATACTCATATAACACTTATTTTCAGAAACCTCGCTCGTGGACATCGTGTCGCTGCACGTCTCCAAGCTGGAACAGTCTTCATCAACACTTACAATGATACCGAAGTGAACGTTCCATTCGGAGGATTTAAGAACTCGGGTCACGGACGTGAGAACTGCGTGGATACTCTTCGTGCTCACACTCAGACAAAGGCCATCTATGTTAATGTTCAGGACACCACTGAGCATTGCTTCTAGAGTGATTTTTGATGTTTGTATGAATTGGTTTCGAACATTTTTTTTTTGAACAGTGAATAAAAGATTTTGTATTTTGATGTAATGATTGTCAAAGTTTAGTCAAACCATTCAAACTTAGAACACTCGGTGTCATTTATTGCGATGTGATTTTCAGAAACGCGCCTAATTTCTGCATTGATACTTTGGCTAATTGTAAGTGATTCCCATATTTGACTGGAACACCAAATTTGAAAGTTGTTGCTCATCCCCGAAATCGAATAACTTTCACAAATGTACAATTGTCAGAATATATTTCAAAGATTAGAGAATTACCGTTTCAACTGGTATTGATTTTTTTCGTTTCAAAGCACAAAAATTTTGACGGGATTTGTGTTTCTAATGGGATTTTTTATAATTTTAGAATAACACAAACTACTTTTTTTTAAATTAACCTATTTGAATTCTTAAAATCATCTCTCTGTGAATTCAAATCGCAATTTTAAAAAACTATGAAACATGTTCCAGGATATGAACAATTTTTAAAGATTTTCACAAACGTTTCAATAAAGATAAAAATATTAATAAATATTCATTGATTTCTAGATTTAAAAAAGTACCCTGTTTTCTTTTTAGGTATTTAAATCATAATCTTCTTGATTTCTACATTTAAAAAGTCCTGTTTTTAGGAATTTCAAGTATAATTTTATAGATTTCTAACCCGGGAGGATTCAAACCCGCGTCTACTGAAGTATCCTTCAGCCCGGGTATTATAGACTACTACATCCTCTGATCGACGAGTCTATCCGGTTCCGACACAGATAAGAATGGTTGGGGAAGTTAATATCATAAAAAGTACCCTGTTTCTAGGAATTTCAAGTATAATTTTAATGATTTCTAGACTTAAAAAAGTCCTGTTTTTAGGAATTTCAAGTATAATTTCATAGATTTCTAACCCGGGAGGATTCAAATCCGCGTCTACTGGAGTATCCTTCAGCCCGGGTATTATAGACTACTACATCCTCTGATCGACGAGTCTATCCGGTTCCGACACAGATAAGAATGGTTGGGGAAGTTAATATCATAAAAAGTACCCAGTTTTTTAGAATTTTAATCATAATCTTCTTGATTTCTACATTTAAAAAGTCCTGTTTTTAGGAATTTCAAGTATAATTTCATAGATTTCTAACCCGGGAGGATTCAAACCCGCGTCTACTGAAGTATCCTTCAGCCCGGGTTTTATAGACTACTACATCCTCTGATCGACGAGTCTATCCGGTTCCGACACAGATAAGAATGGTTGGGGAAGTTAATTTCATAAAAAGTACCCAGTTTTTTAGAATTTTAATCATAATCTTCTTGATTTCTACATTTAAAAAGTCCTGTTTTTAGGAATTTCAAGTATAATTTTATAGATTTCTAACCCGGGAGGATTCAAACCCACGTCTACTGAAGTATCCTTCAGCCCGGGTATTATAGACTACTACATCCTCTGATCGACGAGTCTATCCGGTTCCGACACAGATAAGAATGGTTGGGGAAGTTAATTTCATAAAAAGTACCCAGTTTTTTAGAATTTTAATCATAATCTTCTTGATTTCTACATTTAAAAAGTCCTGTTTTTAGGAATTTCAAGTATAATTTCATAGATTTCTAACCCGGGAGGATTCAAACCCGCGTCTACTGAAGTATCCTTCAGCCCGGGTATTATAGACTACTACATCCTCTGATCGACGAGTCTATCCGGTTCCGACACAGATAAGAATGGTTGGGGAAGTTAATTTCATAAAAAGTACCCAGTTTTTTAGAATTTTAATCATAATCTTCTTGATTTCTACATTTAAAAAGTCCTGTTTTTAGGAATTTCAAGTATAATTTTATAGATTTCTAACCCGGGAGGATTCAAACCCACGTCTACTGAAGTATCCTTCAGCCCGGGTATTATAGACTACTACATCCTCTGATCGACGAGTCTATCCGGTTCCGACACAGATAAGAATGGTTGGGGAAGTTAATTTCATAAAAAGTACCCAGTTTTTTAGAATTTTAATCATAATCTTCTTGATTTCTACATTTAAAAAGTCCTGTTTTTAGGAATTTCAAGTATAATTTCATAGATTTCTAACCCGGGAGGATTCAAACCCGCGTCTACTGAAGTATCCTTCAGCCCGGGTATTATAGACTACTACATCCTCTGATCGACGAGTCTATCCGGTTCCGACACAGATAAGAATGGTTGGGGAAGTTAATTTCATAAAAAGTACCCAGTTTTTTAGAATTTTAATCATAATCTTCTTGATTTCTACATTTAAAAAGTCCTGTTTTTAGGAATTTCAAGTATAATTTTATAGATTTCTAACCCGGGAGGATTCAAACCCACGTCTACTGAAGTATCCTTCAGCCCGGGTTTTATAGACTACTACATCCTCTGATCGACGAGTCTATCCGGTTCCGACACAGATAAGAATGGTTGGGGAAGTTAATATCATAAAAAGTACCCTGTTTCTAGGAATTTCAAGTATAATTTTAATGATTTCTAGACTTAAAAAAGTCCTGTTTTTAGGAATTTCAAGTATAATTTCATAGATTTCTAACCCGGGAGGATTCAAACCCGCGTCTACTGAAGTATCCTTCAGCCCGGGTATTATAGACTACTACATCCTCTGATCGACGAGTCTATCCGGTTCCGACACAGATAAGAATGGTTGGGGAAGTTAATTTCATAAAAAGTACCCAGTTTTTTAGAATTTTAATCATAATCTTCTTGATTTCTACATTTAAAAAGTCCTGTTTTTAGGAATTTCAAGTATAATTTTATAGATTTCTAACCCGGGAGGATTCAAACCCGCGTCTACTGAAGTATCCTTCAGCCCGGGTATTATAGACTACTACATCCTCTGATCGACGAGTCTATCCGGTTCCGACACAGATAAGAATGGTTGGGGAAGTTAATTTCATAAAAAGTACCCAGTTTTTTAGAATTTTAATCAGAATCTTCTTGATTTCTACATTTAAAAAGTCCTGTTTTTAGGAATTTCAAGTATAATTTTATAGATTTCTAACCCGGGAGGATTCAAACCCACGTCTACTGAAGTATCCTTCAGCCCGGGTATTATAGACTACTACATCCTCTGATCGACGAGTCTATCCGGTTCCGACACAGATAAGAATGGTTGGGGAAGTTAATTTCATAAAAAGTACCCAGTTTTTTAGAATTTTAATCAGAATCTTCTTGATTTCTACATTTAAAAAGTCCTGTTTTTAGGAATTTCAAGTATAATTTTATAGATTTCTAACCCGGGAGGATTCAAACCCACGTCTACTGAAGTATCCTTCAGCCCGGGTATTATAGACTACTACATCCTCTGATCGACGAGTCTATCCGGTTCCGACACAGATAAGAATGGTTGGGGAAGTTAATTTCATAAAAAGTACCCAGTTTTTTAGAATTTTAATCATAATCTTCTTGATTTCTACATTTAAAAAGTCCTGTTTTTAGGAATTTCAAGTATAATTTTATAGATTTCTAACCCGGGAGGATTCAAACCCGCGTCTACTGAAGTATCCTTCAGCCCGGGTATTATAGACTACTACATCCTCTGATCGACGAGTCTATCCGGTTCCGACACAGATAAGAATGGTTGGGGAAGTTAATTTCATAAAAAGTACCCAGTTTTTTAGAATTTTAATCATAATCTTCTTGATTTCTACATTTAAAAAGTCCTGTTTTTAGGAATTTCAAGTATAATTTTATAGATTTCTAACCCGGGAGGATTCAAACCCACGTCTACTGAAGTATCCTTCAGCCCGGGTTTTATAGACTACTACATCCTCTGATCGACGAGTCTATCCGGTTCCGACACAGATAAGAATGGTTGGGGAAGTTAATATCATAAAAAGTACCCTGTTTCTAGGAATTTCAAGTATAATTTTAATGATTTCTAGACTTAAAAAAGTCCTGTTTTTAGGAATTTCAAGTATAATTTCATAGATTTCTAACCCGGGAGGATTCAAACCCGCGTCTACTGAAGTATCCTTCAGCCCGGGTATTATAGACTACTACATCCTCTGATCGACGAGTCTATCCGGTTCCGACACAGATAAGAATGGTTGGGGAAGTTAATTTCATAAAAAGTACCCAGTTTTTTAGAATTTTAATCATAATCTTCTTGATTTCTACATTTAAAAAGTCCTGTTTTTAGGAATTTCAAGTATAATTTTATAGATTTCTAACCCGGGAGGATTCAAACCCGCGTCTACTGAAGTATCCTTCAGCCCGGTTATTATAGACTACTACATCCTCTGATCGACGAGTCTATCCGGTTCCGACACAGATAAGAATGGTTGGGGAAGTTAATTTCATAAAAAGTACCCAGTTTTTTAGAATTTTAATCAGAATCTTCTTGATTTCTACATTTAAAAAGTCCTGTTTTTAGGAATTTCAAGTATAATTTTATAGATTTCTAACCCGGGAGGATTCAAACCCACGTCTACTGAAGTATCCTTCAGCCCGGGTATTATAGACTACTACATCCTCTGATCGACGAGTCTATCCGGTTCCGACACAGATAAGAATGGTTGGGGAAGTTAATTTCATAAAAAGTACCCAGTTTTTTAGAATTTTAATCAGAATCTTCTTGATTTCTACATTTAAAAAGTCCTGTTTTTAGGAATTTCAAGTATAATTTTATAGATTTCTAACCCGGGAGGATTCAAACCCGCGTCTACTGAAGTATCCTTCAGCCCGGTTATTATAGACTACTACATCCTCTGATCGACGAGTCTATCCGGTTCCGACACAGATAAGAATGGTTGGGGAAGTTAATTTCATAAAAAGTACCCAGTTTTTTAGAATTTTAATCAGAATCTTCTTGATTTCTACATTTAAAAAGTCCTGTTTTTAGGAATTTCAAGTATAATTTTATAGATTTCTAACCCGGGAGGATTCAAACCCGCGTCTACTGAAGTATCCTTCAGCCCGGTTATTATAGACTACTACATCCTCTGATCGACGAGTCTATCCGGTTCCGACACAGATAAGAATGGTTGGGGAAGTTAATTTCATAAAAAGTACCCAGTTTTTAGAATTTTAATCAGAATCTTCTTGATTTCTACATTTAAAAAGTCCTGTTTTTAGGAATTTCAAGTATAATTTTATAGATTTCTAACCCGGGAGGATTCAAACCCACGTCTACTGAAGTATCCTTCAGCCCGGGTATTATAGACTACTACATCCTCTGATCGACGAGTCTATCCGGTTCCGACACAGATAAGAATGGTTGGGGAAGTTAATTTCATAAAAAGTACCCAGTTTTTTAGAATTTTAATCATAATCTTCTTGATTTCTACATTTAAAAAGTCCTGTTTTTAGGAATTTCAAGTATAATTTTATAGATTTCTAACCCGGGAGGATTCAAACCCGCGTCTACTGAAGTATCCTTCAGCCCGGTTATTATAGACTACTACATCCTCTGATCGACGAGTCTATCCGGTTCCGACACAGATAAGAATGGTTGGGGAAGTTAATTTCATAAAAAGTACCCAGTTTTTTAGAATTTTAATCATAATCTTCTTGATTTCTACATTTAAAAAGTCCTGTTTTTAGGAATTTCAAGTATAATTTTATAGATTTCTAACCCGGGAGGATTCAAACCCGCGTCTACTGAAGTATCCTTCAGCCCGGGTATTATAGACTACTACATCCTCTGATCGACGAGTCTATCCGGTTCCGACACAGATAAGAATGGTTGGGGAAGTTAATTTCATAAAAAGTACCCAGTTTTTTAGAATTTTAATCATAATCTTCTTGATTTCTACATTTAAAAAGTCCTGTTTTTAGGAATTTCAAGTATAATTTTATAGATTTCTAACCCGGGAGGATTCAAACCCGCGTCTACTGAAGTATCCTTCAGCCCGGTTATTATAGACTACTACATCCTCTGATCGACGAGTCTATCCGGTTCCGACACAGATAAGAATGGTTGGGGAAGTTAATTTCATAAAAAGTACCCAGTTTTTTAGAATTTTAATCAGAATCTTCTTGATTTCTACATTTAAAAAGTCCTGTTTTTAGGAATTTCAAGTATAATTTTATAGATTTCTAACCCGGGAGGATTCAAACCCACGTCTACTGAAGTATCCTTCAGCCCGGGTATTATAGACTACTACATCCTCTGATCGACGAGTCTATCCGGTTCCGACACAGATAAGAATGGTTGGGGAAGTTAATTTCATAAAAAGTACCCAGTTTTTTAGAATTTTAATCAGAATCTTCTTGATTTCTACATTTAAAAAGTCCTGTTTTTAGGAATTTCAAGTATAATTTTATAGATTTCTAACCCGGGAGGATTCAAACCCGCGTCTACTGAAGAAAACCTCAGCCCGGGTATTATAGACTACTACATCCTCTGATCGACGAGTCTATCCGGTTCCGACACAGATAAGAATGGTTGGGGAAGTTAATTTCATAAAAAGTACCCAGTTTTTTAGAATTTTAATCATAATCTTCTTGATTTCTACATTTAAAAAGTCCTGTTTTTAGGAATTTCAAGTATAATTTTATAGATTTCTAACCCGGGAGGATTCAAACCCGCGTCTACTGAAGTATCCTTCAGCCCGGTTATTATAGACTACTACATCCTCTGATCGACGAGTCTATCCGGTTCCGACACAGATAAGAATGGTTGGGGAAGTTAATTTCATAAAAAGTACCCAGTTTTTTAGAATTTTAATCAGAATCTTCTTGATTTCTACATTTAAAAAGTCCTGTTTTTAGGAATTTCAAGTATAATTTTATAGATTTCTAACCCGGGAGGATTCAAACCCACGTCTACTGAAGTATCCTTCAGCCCGGGTATTATAGACTACTACATCCTCTGATCGACGAGTCTATCCGGTTCCGACACAGATAAGAATGGTTGGGGAAGTTAATTTCATAAAAAGTACCCAGTTTTTTAGAATTTTAATCAGAATCTTCTTGATTTCTACATTTAAAAAGTCCTGTTTTTAGGAATTTCAAGTATAATTTTATAGATTTCTAACCCGGGAGGATTCAAACCCGCGTCTACTGAAGTATCCTTCAGCCCGGGTATTATAGACTACTACATCCTCTGATCGACGAGTCTATCCGGTTCCGACACAGATAAGAATGGTTGGGGAAGTTAATTTCATAAAAAGTACCCAGTTTTTTAGAATTTTAATCATAATCTTCTTGATTTCTACATTTAAAAAGTCCTGTTTTTAGGAATTTCAAGTATAATTTTATAGATTTCTAACCCGGGAGGATTCAAACCCGCGTCTACTGAAGTATCCTTCAGCCCGGGTATTATAGACTACTACATCCTCTGATCGACGAGTCTATCCGGTTCCGACACAGATAAGAATGGTTGGGGAAGTTAATTTCATAAAAAGTACCCAGTTTTTTAGAATTTTAATCATAATCTTCTTGATTTCTACATTTAAAAAGTCCTGTTTTTAGGAATTTCAAGTATAATTTTATAGATTTCTAACCCGGGAGGATTCAAACCCGCGTCTACTGAAGTATCCTTCAGCCCGGGTATTATAGACTACTACATCCTCTGATCGACGAGTCTATCCGGTTCCGACACAGATAAGAATGGTTGGGGAAGTTAATTTCATAAAAAGTACCCAGTTTTTTAGAATTTTAATCATAATCTTCTTGATTTCTACATTTAAAAAGTCCTGTTTTTAGGAATTTCAAGTATAATTTTATAGATTTCTAACCCGGGAGGATTCAAACCCACGTCTACTGAAGTATCCTTCAGCCCGGGTATTATAGACTACTACATCCTCTGATCGACGAGTCTATCCGGTTCCGACACAGATAAGAATGGTTGGGGAAGTTAATTTCATAAAAAGTACCCAGTTTTTTAGAATTTTAATCATAATCTTCTTGATTTCTACATTTAAAAAGTCCTGTTTTTAGGAATTTCAAGTATAATTTTATAGATTTCTAACCCGGGAGGATTCAAACCCGCGTCTACTGAAGTATCCTTCAGCCCGGGTATTATAGACTACTACATCCTCTGATCGACGAGTCTATCCGGTTCCGACACAGATAAGAATGGTTGGGGAAGTTAATTTCATAAAAAGTACCCAGTTTTTTAGAATTTTAATCATAATCTTCTTGATTTCTAGATTTAAAAAGTCCTGTTTTTAGGAATTTTAATTGCAATTTTATAGATTTCTAGATTTAAAAAAGTCCTGTTTTTAGGAATTTCAAGTATAATTTTATTGATTTCTAGATTCAAAAAAGTCCTGTTTTTAGGAATTTTAATTGCAATTTTATAGATTTCTAGATTTAAAAAAGTCCTGTTTTTAGGAATTTCAAGTATAATTTCATAGATTTCTAACCCGGGAGGATTCAAACCCGCGTCTACTGAAGAAAACCTCAGCCCGTGTATTATAGACTACTACATCCTCTGATCGACGAGTCTATCCGGTTCCGACACAGATAAGAATGGTGGGGGAAGTCAAAGTTAAGTATGTTGATTCTAGGTTTTTAACTCACGTCTATCAAATTGATCATCTTGTGATTCGTCTCGATCCATTGCTTTCATGTCCACCGTTTGTTGCACTCGATCGTTCCTTTTCTATCACGACTGTTGATTTCTTCTCTATTCGCTGTGCTTCAACACTGAAAAAGAATATATTAATTCATAAACGTACTGAGAAAATAGAGAATATAAGTACGAGATAAATCATGGTTATGTGGATATCTCAAAGATGGCCAAAAAAGAGAAGATAGAAGAGTCACCATCCAGTACGGAAAGATGGTGGACGACTGAGCCGAGAAGATGAGATGAGGAGACTGGGGGGTCAGTGGGCGGAGTCTAGTAGGAAACAGCCATCTGTTGATCTAATAGGACGTAAACAAGTGATTTCCCATGGAGATAAGTGAGCAGGTGGTTTGTGATAACAGTAATGAGACAATAGGCAAGTGACTATCTATTTTATGTTGTCATGGGAAAGGGCATGGAAAATGGAGGAAGAGGTTGATGAGGTCCAACAAAAACGTGAATATTCAAACGAAAGTGAAGTTGGGTGACAGGAGACGATAGTCATCTGGCAAAGAACAGGTGGGCCCTCTTATCCTACCGTTCAAGGTTCCAAGTTTTTCCCAAAGTCATCCGTACGGACCGATTTCCCAAGGAGATAAGGAGGCAGATGGTAAGACGTGAAGAAACGTGTCCAAAACAATATACCGAAAGAGACAATGTGTAAATTAGTTGACATGTTTATGTTGGAGAAAGACATCTGCTATTTTACTGTGGGGGTCAGGGAAAACGTAAGTTTCGTAAGCCTATGACAGTAACTAAGGTTGAAAGTGTGATTGTGACTAGAATAGTAAAACGAATTATTATAAATTCACGACACTGCGCCGCATGGCTTTGAAGGCGCATCTAATTTGTTCGAAATGGTCTCAATACGAAAAACATTATTTGAATTTATTTTAAGACCTGCAAAGCTCGAAAATACGATATTTGATCTTTTTCAACTACGAGACCATTCCGCGAAATTTCTGATAAATTAGATGCGCCTTTAAAGCCATGCGGCGCAGTGTTGTGAATTTATAATACCGATTCACGAAGAATTAGTAGCAAGTCTTTGCTAAAATAACGAGAAACCAAAATGTAAGAAAAAGGACGAATATTTGAGAGAAAGTCACTATAGTTTATATCAAAACCAAATTTTGACACAAACTAGAACCTGAAACGCGCAGAAACCAACGAAACGCAACGTTTTGATGAAATAATCAATTTATTTCAACGCCACGCGGCTAAAACCCACAATAAAACAAGAATTTCTCCATTTAAAAGTAAAATTAACTAAAATCGCGACGAGAAATGCGCGCGTGTCCGTAGGTCAACGCGGCAACACAGTGACATACGGAGGTGAGTCAAGAAACACAAGCGACTTTAAAGGGGAACACCGGTATTCCAAAAATCGAGATTTTTTGATATGGATCGACTCAGAATTCTGCGGAAAAAAGAAAAGTCTCTTGGAGCCAGGTCTGAAAATTCGTCTGAAACGAGTTATGAGGCCTCAAAGTGAAAAAAAGGGCCTCTCGCCGTGAAGATTTGCCTTATTTTCAAAGTGAAATTCTCTCGCCGTGAACATGAAAAAATGTTGAAATATAAGGCAAATCTTCACGGCGAGGGGCCCTTTTTTTTGACACTTTAAGGTCTCATAACTCGTTTTAGACTAACTTTTTGACCTGGCTCCAATTGACCTGGCTCTGGCTTTTATCTTTTCTACAAAATTCTGAGTCGATCCATATCAAAAAATCTCAATTTTTGGAATACCGGTGTCCCAGAGTTGCATGGAAGTGAAAATTTCTTATCCGGAAGTCGGAAGACGGAAGCGATTTTCCTTATCCGGAAGTTGGAATTAGATTTTCCTTATCCGGAAGTCGGAAGTCGGAATTAGATTTTGTCTCAAACTTTCAAAAACTCCAAGAGAAAAATCATGAAATTCGCGAAAATCAAAGGAAAATTAGTTTTTGGCTGAAGAAAAGCCTATTTTCTGTCCTTTTAGACCATTTTTCCATGCATTTCTGCGAAATGCACTTTTCGAAAATTCACAGTTATGGAATGACGGAAGTCGGAAGTAAAATTCCTTATCCGGAAGTCGGGAATCGGAAGTGATTTTTGTTATCCGGAAGTCGGAAGTCGGAATAGAAAAATTCCTTGAAGTCGGAAGTCGGAAGTCGGAATTCCATGCAACTCTGCGGTGTCCCCCAGAGTCTCAAAAACCGCAAAACTTTTCTGAAAGGCAATTGAAAAATATAACGACATGCCGTTATAATACAGTTTTCACAGTAAAAGAAAAATTAATGAGTTTCATAACTTTGCACGTTTTCTTCATCCATACCCTAACTCTCAAACCAAATCCTCCATCCACCATTTTCTGAAAATAGAAACCTTTCATTTGTCTTCTCCCCAATCCTTTTTTGAAACGTTCTCTCTGTTGTCCCATTCCGATGAATGACGCCTTCTCCGTTTGTGTGCACTTTTTGCCGTTCTCCAGGGGGCCCCCGGAATGGCGTGAGCTTTATGAATATTTTGATTTATGAGTTGGAACAAAAAAGAAAGAAAGAAAAAGAGGGAAGAATGTGTTTCACTTGTTCCCTTCCCTTTTTTTCAAAAGGAGGTATTCTGTTCATGCCCCTCTGCTTCTTTTCTTTTCTTCACACCTTTCATGTTTTTGATTTTTTTTTTTAGAAATTTGACTTTTTGTACTTCCTTCTTCCAGAGTAGAAAAGAAGATGCGCGTAAATTTGAAATTCGGTTGAGAAGTTGACTATTGTAAAGGTTGAAATCTCATTTTGAGTAGAAAGGATTGGAAAAATTCTATGCTGAAGACAGAAGACTCTAGTTCAGTTTTACTTTTTTGGAGCACTTTTGATTTTCAAGCAAAGTAACTGTGTAATTTACAGAACTATTGTCGCGACAAAAAAGTTCCGACATTTTTTACCGACGCGTGTTTGCGGACATAGTGCTAAATTATTAAATTTTGCATTGAGTCCGCAAACACGCGTCGGTAAAAAATGTCGGAACTTTTTTATTTCGATAATACATAGCTAGGCATTGTTAGGTCAATCAGACTACATAAACTTAATTTGACCTACCCAGATCTTCTTATTTTGGTCTAGATCTTTTAGCTTACTTTCTTTTTTGAAAACTCCGACAACTACATATTTTTCAGTTTCTGGATAAAAGTACAGTACCGGTCAAAACAATATGAACTTTGGCCGTTTTCAGTTGAAATTGTCCAATTTTGAGAGTGTGTCATGATAATAGTGATTGTCCCATCAAGTAGATTTTTAATGAACTATACAGATCACAAGTAGAGCTCCATTTTTGTAGTTGACAACTTTTTTATACGGACACTCCCAAGAGAGTTATGGTCATTTTAAGGGAACAGCTAAAAAATTGCACTATTTTACACTGAAATTGGTCGATTTGAGGGAGACTTTGTCGATATGTAACTTGCCAAGGAGTGTCCGTACAAAAACGTTGTACACTACAAAAATGGAGCTCTACTTTTGATCTTTATAATTCATTAAAAATTTACTTGATGGGACAATCAGAATTACCATGAAACATTCTCAAAATTGGACTATTTCAACTGAAAACGGCTAAAGTTAAAGCGTTCAATAATACTTCAATCTGACTTACATTTTCCTCTTTCGATTCTTCATAAAAATATGCGCATAGTACGGCAGGTCGCATTTATGATATTTAATGAAAAATAATATCTAAAACATGTTAATTTTGCGATGGACGGAGCGGCGTAGAAGTAACGGAATCTGGATTCACTGCTGAACTCATTCAACTAGTTTTATAAAGTGAATTATTTGTTGTGGATCGTTTTTTCAATTGTTATCGTATTTGTGGATCCGATGAATATCTTGTATTCAAGTAAGAGCCTGCAACTGTTAGAATCACTTTTTGAATAAAGAATAAGCAGGAAATGAAAGTTTTCAAAACTCTTGGAACAGGTGAAACTTACTTCACATTTATTTATTTTGGTTTCAAGATTCAGTTCAGACTTATTTGTTCAATTATTCTAGCTGTTAACATGACTTCCGACATGCTCGCTATGTTTGATGATATTCCTATTTCGGAAAATTCCAATTTTGATAAATTTTTTAATGGTATAGTGGTTCTTATTGCTGGTGTATTGCTCTTGCAGTTTTTGTTACTTCCGTTTTACATAACTATATTCCAGAAGAATAAAAAAAGAGATGAGAAGGTCAGTTGGCAAGAAAACTGCAATCTTTGTAGCGTACCTGGATAGATCAAACAGAAAAACTTTAGAGAATTCTAAGAAACTTTTATTATTGACGCGTATTCTAAAAATCGCTCTAATCGCCCGAATTTCCGTTTTCCTGATTCAAAACGAACTTTGGTGGAAGAGTTTTCTAATGCGAGTTTTTTCCACCGTGTAGTCCTCTCGGACAAAATTGTTTCTTGATAAACTTTTGTTTTTTTCCATAGTTGTTAAGGCCCGGGCCGGGCCGGGCCGGTAGAAAATTTTCAAGGCCCGGCTTCAAAAAATGACCCTTTTTTTCAATTTTTTGTCGAAATTTTTTCAATTTTTCATCGAAAATGTGACCACTTTTGACTATTTTTCAGAATTTCTTCTAATTCTGAATGATAGTCGAAAATTTGACTTTTTCGCGAAAAAATTCAAAAAAATTTGAAAAAATTTAAAAATTTGACTTTCGCGCCAATTTGCCGAGGAAATGAGGAATTGAGAAATAATTTTGTCCGAGAGGACTACACTGTGAAAAAAACTCGCGTGGGAAAACTCTTCCACGAAGGCACGTTTTGAGTCAGGAAAACGGGAATTCGGGCGATTAGAGCCATACTTGCAAATTTACGGCCCGGTAGAGAATTTTCAAGGCCCGGCCCGGTCCGAAGACCCGGCTTCAAAAAAGGTACCTATTTATACCGAATTTTTCGAAATTTTTGTAATTTTCGGTAGAGCGCTATTGCCAACATTTTCCGTAAAAATAGAGAATTTCTATGTTTGATTTCCAGACACCTCTCTACCCCCTCCTCAAATATACCTTTTACTCCTTATTGGCGTTCTACATCCCTTTTGCGACCATTTGTATTATCCTTGGTAGCATAAAGGCATACAGATTGTGCATCGATCCTACAGGAATAACAATATTAACAAATCACTATTTATGGATAATCATACTGCTCACACTACAGTTGAGTTTGCTCTTTATTCATGAACAAATCAAAGTGTTTCATCTCTTGTTATTTTTTGTGGCTGCTCAAAGTTTAGTTGTGTTACAAGACATTTTTCAACTTATTAAATATCCTGGCGTTAGCAAATTCAGTTTTCCGGTTGGTTTGTTATCTTCAGATTTTATCTTTTTCACGAATTCTACGTTTTACTTCCAGAATTTCCATCAAATCCTTACATTTTTATTGTTCACAGCGGCAATACTACATATTCCAATATACCTAAGTGTTAGAAAACTGGGACGTCTTGCATCAGCAAGACTGAATAAACCAGAAATGTTCATTTTCTGGCAGACAATCGCTATGGGAATGGGAAAAATGGTTGGTTTACCATATACAGTACCGGCCAAATATATATATCATATTTTGCTTTTTTCAGTTGAAAATGTCCAACTTTGAGAGAGCGTCCTAGTAAAACTAACTGTCTCACAAAATAACGTTGGCTCTATTTCAGTTTAGATGTCTTTTAAAACTAGAACGTCCTAAAAAACACTGAGACGTCCCTTAAATGACTTCAAAGTTCCTTAAAGCATTTAAACGTTCTTCAAAGTTGGGAATTTCCAGCTGAAGAGGGCAAAATATGAGATAATTTTTGGCCGGTACTGTACGCTTGAGATTGAAATTATATTTCCAGATATCTCTGGTATTTGTACTGTTGGTTGTAATTAGGAGATTTGAAGAACGAGCTGTAGGTGTCACTTTCAGTTTCAGCATTGATAGATAGTTTTCAGATATACATGAATCTGACTGCGGTTGATATAATAATGATTCCTTTTATAATTCCAGTGACATACCTTGGATGTAACAAACGGAATTTGGATTCCCTATTGAATTCATTTAAGTCAATGTTTTCCGATTGGATAGTTTGCTGTAAATCAAGAACATCGCAAGTGACACCCTCTCAAGTGTCAACTATTTACGAAGGAAGACTTCAGAATTGATTTTTGTATTTTTTTACTTTCTGCAGTTTGGATTATTTTGACTGTTTGGATCTTCAACTTCCTTATCATATAAATTCAGTTTTTTTAAATTTCTAAACAGAACCGCCTCGATATACATTACTGGCCATAAAGAATGCGACACATGTAGTTTTTAATAGAAAATGGTGAACTTTGTGAGTGTGGCACGGCCTCCCTGATAGTCTCACAATATTGATTTTTATGGAGTGTATAGATCAAAAATAGAGCTTCATTTTTGTAATTGACAACTTTTTTGTACGGGCACATCTTAAGAAGTTATCAATCGTCAATGTTAATTGCTCGAAAATCTCCTTAGCACTAAAAAAGTGCAAAAATAGCAAAGAAATACTTTGCGAATTGATAACTTCTTAGGATGGGCCCGAACAAAAAAGTTGTCAATTACAAAAATGGAGCTCTATTTTTGATCTATACACACCATAAAAAATCAATATTGTGAGACTATCAGGGAGGTCGTGTCACAGTCACAAAGTTTACCATTTACAACTAAGCAAGTTTCGCATTCTACATGGCCAGTGCTGTAGGAACCAATTCTAGTTCCAAAACCTTTCATCTTTTGGAACATTTCTCTCCCCCAGAACCTCGGACACCTCTCCCTCCGCTCCTTCCTTCCTCCCTGAATAATCTCAAAACACACATTCACATCTTCACTTCTCATTTATCCCTTTCTCCCCTTCTCTCTTCTTCTTTTTCTTACCATTAAGAGAATATTTTCACATGAATTTGCCATCTCTCTCTCTTTCTCTTTTCCAACCAAGTGACCGCGGAGTGCAATCCTCACTTCTCCGAGATTTGATGAGCGTTTCGATGCCGCGGGGCACTTTTGTTCCCTCCTACTTTTTTTTGTCTCTCGTACTTGGAGAGTATCCTGGAAAAACAGAAGAAGCAGAAGAAGGTGTGTGTACTTATTTATAGGATCTCTTTATTCTTTTTCCAGCGGAAATAGGCCTTTCATACTTTGTTTCTTTTTTGTCCTTCCTCCTATTCCTATGTTTTTGGTCTTTAGGATGTAGTGTGTGTTTGAAATGGTCCTTGTTAATGTATTCAATATGTGTGTTCCATTTTTCATTAATCATCATGGGATTAGGTATCTTCAGTAGTTTTTTTCTTGTGGGTGACATGTATGCATGGGGTTCAGTAGATTAAGACCTTCATTTTCTTCACATAAATTACTAAATTCTGCAGTAACTACATTCTTTGACAACTTAGAATTGAAAATATCAATGTTTGAAAAGTACTTTTCATTAAATAGATCAGAGCGCACTTTTGCGGTTAAAATCAGAATTAAATCACACTTGAGCTGAACCGATTTCTATGAAGCCTATTGTAAAAAAGAGATTTTTTCCGAAGTTTTTCTTGACTTTTTAACATAAAATGTCAAATTTGACGACCTCGATAAATTGTCTAGTTAGATTCTCTTGTTCCAAGGGTGTTCTGATTTAATTGAGCGTCTTTGGTTGGGAATCGATTTAAAACTTTCCACCATTGTCCAGATCCTTGTTCTTCTCTAAATCAGTTGATTATCTATGTATAATTGTAATTTTAACGAGTTGAACACTTCCACCACTTTATTTTTCGTTTTCAGTCGCGTTTATGTATTAGAAGTTATGCAACTTTTATCCTACTTTTTTCGGATTAAATTCGTATAAAACCGCCATAACTCCAGTGACATTTTTTGATTCCGGCAAAATGCGGTGAGAAGTCAATAACCCAGTGATGTACATCTGGAAATATCTCTCTTAAGATTACCAAGCACCCCCGTCGAAATTTATGTAATTATTCGAACAAGCCTGTCACCCACCAGGATGAAATTTATCATACTTGATGTTGCTAACATATTCAATGGTCTCTCAGTTTGTTAGGCTTCATGTTTCTACATTGACGAATCAAAATTTCTTTAAATGCAGAAATACACTGTTGAGAGGAATCCCGCCTCTTCCTTTCGCTTTCCGCCTTCCGCCATTTCAAAAACCGCATTCCGCTTAACTTTGTTTCATGCGGAGCGTTTCAGGATCAGGTGTTCAAGCTATGTATTACATAAGGTTTACATTAGCCATCAGGACCAAAACCCTTGATTGTTTGAGTTCTGACAGAGTAGACCAGTTTTCCAATATTTCCTAGAAATTTTGAGCCGATATGTCTCACAATCAAAGCCAAAACTTTTGATACATGGTGGAACATTTCACGTTTGAAATCTGAAATTCATTTTCTTGCTCAATAATGCTTTTTCGAGCCATTACCGGAGTCTGTCATGCCACGTTTAGTACAACCCATACTTGTCAAGGCCCGAATTTTTTCGAAATTTTTTTCAATTTTCAGACTTTCTTTTAATTCTGAATCACAGTCGAAATGTTTTTTTCTTTTTCGCGAAAAAAATTGAGTTTTAAATTTTGGCGTCAATTATTTCGGCCTTGATGGTCCATCCTAATATTATTCTCAAGTTCTGAGTTACCCTAGCTTTATCTCATGTCATCCTTTTTATGTAGATCAAAGAATATTTCAACATTTCCAAGAACCTCTTCCCATTTTTTATCTCACTTCCAAATCCGGAAGTCAAATGTTCTCAACGTAACTTTTTTCTCTTTTTTTCATCCGTCCAGTTGTATTTCCCATATCTATCTGAAAAATCTTCTTTTCCTTCTTCTCGCCGGCGCCGTTGTCCTCTTCCACCATTCGACAACATTTCCGGGAGCTCCTCATGCACTTATCGTGTTGCTCTAATCGGTCGAGAAGAAAGTTTTTGCTCTTTTCCACCGATTCTCTAATAGGATAAAAGCCCCGTCCTCGTTTTTTTCTCTCCCTGTGAAAATAAAAATGACCAAACGGAAGACAAAAATCCCACGTTTTGTGCTCATTTGCTTGACTGGATGGGTGCCAAAATGGGTCTCATAAAATGAGCCTTTAGCTATCCGCGGGAAGGAGCTATCCCTTTTTCCGATTTTTCACTTGTTTTCGCTTATCCGTTTTCCAATTTTCGAGGGGGACGTTTAACGTTCATTTGTCACTTTTCGGTAATTACAGCCATTCTATTTCACTAATGTATTCATTGTTGTCGTCCCATGTTCAGTTTGCAAAAAACAACAAAAAAAAGGAAAAGTTTGTTCATTTGAGGAAATGAGCATAGAAGAAGAAATACGATATTTTTGGATGGGGAGACGCAGAGATCTTCTCTCTTATAAAGTATCTTTTTACGACCAGACTACGTCAGTTTCAAACGGATTTCAAAGGTTTTTTTCCCACAATAAAATGTACTTTTTTGTGATTATTAATCTTTTGAGACTTCTGTCTGCCCAAGGTCAAAAGTTTAGGCAAATACAGTTTTCCTTCCATTTTTAGTTTTTTTTTATAGAAACTGAACGTTCTAACAAAATTGGCTCGGTTTATTAGTATGACACGCTTCTTACAACCGCGCTCTACTGAAACCGAAGAAAGTTGTGTGCGAAATTGAAAGACTCAGAGAAAAAGAGACATTTCGGTGGAGCGCAGTTGTAAGAACTGTGCCGAGCTGATAGCAATCTCGTAAGTGTTTTCAAAAGTAACGAGGCACGCCACTGTCTCCTTTAACAAAGAATCATCTGAACCCAAAACTGTTCAAAGCTGAAATTTTGAGTATTTTGAGTGTGCTATGAAGTTTTTAATCGTATTAAAGCTGTCCGTAATGTAACTTTTCACCATATTAGTCAGGTAGCTAGCCATAGTGGTGTAGTTTTTAAAATTCTAGCCAATATTAGATTCAGAAAGTTGCAGATTCTGTAATCCACATTTTTTGTTTATTTTGGTGCTAGGGCAATTTCAAAAACAGATCTATAATTTGAATAAACTACCGAAAGGCATATTTAAAATCTTGTGACAATTTCCAATTATCTGAACAAGTTTCGGATAAGATAGTGGACTAAGTCTAGTTTACTACTGGTGTTTGTGAATAACCGGATGTCGAAAAATTGAAAATCGGGAAACGTTGAACATTATCGACAAAATTTTTGTCCTTCAGTAAAAGTTTCATTGAAATTGGATTAGTTCGAAGATAGTTTCGACATTGAAAGCGGGCTTTGTGAACCCATTACATTGTTGTTTTCTGTGAGTCCAACTAGGAATATTCAGTTGAATCTGAAAAATAAAGCTTGAAAAACTTTTTCTGATCTGGCAGTTTGACTGGCTAACCAAAGTTAAATAGAGATTTCGGGGATTTTGGAGTGTATGTTTCAAAATGAGTAGAACAATATGAACATCCCTTTGATAATACTCAAGAATTCTGAACTACACAAGTCGCGAATTTTCATCCCGAAAATGGTCGAAGATCCAAAGTGGTCACTGCTGGCCGAACTTTCTGTTCTTGTGTTTTTAGGCCATGGAATGTTCCTCCCCGTCCGTTTCGCCAGTACTTGATCAATTGCAGCTTGTGAAGTTTTTCAGGGGTTTTGATTATTATCATTGAAATGTCGATATTTTTCTACACATTTTGAAATATACTCTCAATTTATTGATAACCCTCTTTAAAAAGAATCCTGTTTTTCTGTTTCATAGTAATTTTTCTTCAAGTTCTATAAATCTATTTTGTTAAAAGTTAGATACGGTTAAATCTCCAGACTTCATAATTCCCTTGAAACCATTCTGAACCTTGATCATCTATCAAACCCTTTTTTCCAACCACCCCGTTCTTGCCCGTTCCAATCCAATCGAATCCCAAAATGTTCAAAAATTGTTTGTTTTTCTGTTTTATGTACCTCCTCCTCAACCACCATTCCCTTTTGCTCCGTCCAAAACCAAACTGAAACAAAAAGGGTTCAAATTTCTTTCCCTGACGGGATTTCCGGTGAAATTTAGTTTTCTCTCTACATAGAACTAGAACCTTTTGAATAAAAAGAGGAACTGAAGTGGAAGATCTCGAAGATCATCGCCATATTTCTATCTTGTTTCCTCTAATTGAACGTCTATCTTTCCCCGAAATTCGATATTTTCGATTTGGCACGTTTTGGTCTTTTCATGGGATTGACACCATAGAACGATAGAGAGAGAGAGAGAGAAAATTGTCGTTGGTATTTGGGAGAAGTTAATGACGTTGAGCAGACTCATGAATATTTATTGTTATTAAGAATCAAAGTCAGACTTTTTTTGTTCTTTGTGTTTTTGATTCTGAGACGGCATAAATTTGAGATGTTCTGAGAACAAAGAACACAAAACAAATACTTCCCAAAATTAAGAACGGTCTAGACTAAAAAATGAAAACTTTTCTTGAAAATCAGTCTGGGACAATCATCAATTTGTGAGCCAGAACATGGTCTCTCGTTTTTTTTTGAATTCAAACAGAAGTATGCTCTTGTTTTCACGAATTTTTGTCAACAAGTTTGTGCTGAAAGCAGTCTTTTTTCAACTTTTGAATGTAGAAAAAGCCAAGAGTTTTCCTCGAAAACTCGGATTCGAAAAAAACTTTTAAAAATGTTTTGGATTTTTCTTATTATACTTCGAACTACATATAAACGTTGTTAGAATCCACACTTTTTCCTAAAAATTGACTTTTCACACTGAAAAATTCAAGAATTATCTTAATAATTAAAATCTGAAAGTCTCTGACGGCGAAATTCATTTCTACATGTCATGGGAAGCCCCCAATTTAGAATCCGAGCTGTCTGATTCGGCCCGGCGCGTGACAAGGCCGATTTTATCATACTTGCAAATTTACGGCCCGGTAGAGAATTTTCAAGGCCCGGCCCGGCCCGAAGGCCCGGCTTCAAAAAAATGTATCTAATTTTTACCAAATTTTTTGAAATTTTTGGAAATTTTACATTAAAAATTTCAATTTTTTATACATAACTAGGTTTTGATTGAATTCTGAAGTATAGTCAAAAATTCGACATTTTTGGGAAAAAAGTCAAAAAAATTCAAAAAAATTCAAATTTTCGTTCAAAATTTCAGTTCAAATTTTTCAGCCGGGCCGTGGAAATTCTCGTCACGGCCCGGCCCGGCCCGTTGCAAGTATGTATTTTATGAATTTTGGAACCTGATTACTATTTTCTGTGAAAAAAAAAAACAAAATTTGAAATTGTTACTAAAATTTCTATAAAAATTTCAGAAAACTACGAAAGTTTGTTAGAAAAAGAGAGGAAACGCGGTTGAACTCTTCCACGAAGGCTCCTTTTGAGTCAGGAGAACAGGAAATGGTGGCGTTTAGAGCAATTTTTAGCATATGCGTCAATGATGAAAGTTTCTTAGAACTTTATGAAGTATCGGAATCTGCAAAAAAAAATTATATGACCTCAGTCTTCCTTTAATAATATCAGTTTTAGTCTCGTTTCCGGATTTACGCTGAAACCTTGTACTAGACTCCGGGAATGGTGAAACCACAAAATTTGGAGAGCTCAAAAAAATTTTAACGAAAATATCTTACATTTAATATCCCTAGCCACCACCACTACTAAGTAACCTACCTGGAAATCCCAAAAACCTCAAAACTCTGAAAAACCTCCGTGTCAAATTACATTTTAGAAAATCTCCCCAGTTACAAATGCACTTTCTCTCTGAAAAACAATGATCTAACATATAACATATTCTTGTTGTAATACATATATAAGAAATCACAAAACAGAGTCCTTGAAAACAGTGCTCATATTTCTGCAGCGTGACATTCATAGAACCTTACTTCTTTTCCTTACTTTTCTCTATTACTTCTTCTTCTTCTCGAAGTTTCGATAATCTTCTAATCCCTCTTTTTCACTTTTCACCCCCACTCCGAGACAAAAAAGGTCCCCTTTTTTGGGAGGACTTTTTTGTAGAAGGGGGGGGGGGGGGGGGGGATAAGAAGCATGACGATGATGACGAAACCTATGTGTGTGCTCCAAGTACATTCAACTTTTCTCTTTTTTTTCACTTTTCGGAAAAGAGCACAAACAGAAAAAGAGAGCAGTAATATGATTGAAGAGCACCCACCCCTCTCATCCCTATTCTTCTCCTCAAAACGAGGTGTCAAAATCGCGTTTAGCAACAGCTTGATAGGATAGAAAGGGGGATGTCTTTTCAACACTTTGTGACACTTTGTCATAGGAATCTTTGGTCTAGGGCGGCGGGGGGGACTTTTCTTTTCGTGAAATTCGAACTTTTAATATTGAAATTTGAATTCCCGCCAGGTTTCCAAGTTTCGGTCGATCAGAAAGGCCAATACTTGTAGTATGGACTTTGTTACCACTGGAGTTGGCGTTTGGGGTAAATTTATGGACAATTTTTTATGTTTTTCAGTTTTAACGAGATTCTTAACTGGTTTAATTTGCCATACCTTGGGTGATCAGGGGTCAGTCAGGGGGCCTGTAATAAAAAAAGTACCGTAACCTGAGTTTCCACAAAAACCGATACGTTGCTAGTTTGAATTTACATTTTTTCTCCGTTTCTTTGGTCTTTGTTCATATTTGATGATAGGACGGTAGACCTAGACACACGCCGTGGCCTAGAATCTCAATTGTTCGGAAAGTTCGGCCATCTCAGGTTCTTAGACTTTTCATTTTGCTTCTTCAAGTATCTTCTCTCTAACAGCTGATGGCTCCTGAAATACCTAGATTTTAAACTTCTATTCCAGGTCTAAGCAAGAATGACCTTTATCAGAACCTTACCTTCAATTGTCTCAAGTTTCTTTCATTCTCTGATTTTTTGTTCACGTGTTTTTCCACTGTTCGATGGACTTTACACTTCTTGGCTATGAAGCGCAACCTTGGAAAATGAGAAATTTCAGGCTGGTGTGCTTTCGACGCATTTAAATTTGTCTGACGGCAAACCTGGAGCTTCAAATTCTACTAACAAGATTTTTAACTGCTAAGGCTTTCTGCTTATGTCTGAAAAGTTAAAAATGTTTCGATTTTGCAATTTTCGGGTTTCTAGAGTTCAAAACCTTAAATTTTTGTAAAACTTTCAAAAATGACAGTTTCGTATTTGAATCGTATTTCGCATTCTGGCTCACTTATATTTTTTGACCTACCAATGCTCCGTTTTCCTTCGAGACCCAAACCTTGTCATAATTATACTCATTTTAAAGCTCTACGCACCCTAATTCTGAATGTCTAAATGGAAACTTATTCTGAGCGAATCTAACAAAAATTTGACAGATTTCGAAATTTGCACAAATGCTAAATTTCCCATTCAGTTAGTCACCTTTAATTCTGAAAATTCACGTTTTTTCTATTTTTCCAGACTTGCGAGATAAAGCAATCTGATATATGTACACCTCATGAACTTCCTAATTCCCATAACTAAATACCAAGACGATGACAAATTTCCACTTCAAGATTCTCCTCATCTAACAACTTTATGGAACACACATTACATCTCCTTCTCTATTTCCAATTTCCCCCCCTTCCAAAAGATGACGCATCCCTAGAAAAGAGGCGGGGCTAGAGTAGGCTAGAAGTGTTTTTGTTCGAGTGGAGTTCAGTCTAGAGTTACGAATTTCTAGAGCTAAAAAATACTTGAGCCTAACTAACAGAAAAATTGGCGATTTCTGGTTTCCCTCAGAAAGTTCAAAAGCTTTCCCTCTTCCTACTTGACCCCATTTCTTCCTTTTTTTCCTATTACCTAATCTGATTATGTGGCCGTATGTCCTCCAAGTGTGTTGCACGGCGCACAAAGTTTTTAGCCTCGAAGCACACATTGCTCAGAAATCATTTTAGCAACTTTTCTCTTTTGGTGTGTGTGGTTGGAAAATGTCTGTGTTGATCAAGGTGAGAATTTTTTATATCGTGACTCGTCCTTTTTTGATCTGAGTAAGTTGTTTTATTCATTGTGAGAATCAAATAGTCGAGAGCTTTCAATTGAGTATAATGATTTGAAGGAAGGGGTTTCAAAACGATAGGCCAAGAATTGAATTGACAAAGTAGTGTGTCGATCAGTTTTCCGAGGTTTATGCTAAAAATTATTATAACTTTTTGAAAATCGAATTTCGAGTGTTAAAAATGATTTCATCGAATTCAGCTCATTGAGACCGTTCGAATGAGTATAATCATGACTAGGTTTGGTCGGAATTGGGTCCCGACACGAAAATGACGCAGCGGTAGGTCAAAACAAAAAGTGCTCGGAATATAGTCATGATTATACTCATTTGGAAGCTCTTGATTCACTGATTTCGAAAATTTTAGTTTCATTACCATTAGTTTGAAACTAACCGAGTTACCTTGAAATGATTGCGATGAAATATTCGAAAATTTTCGAAAATCTGTAACTTTTCCAGTTTTTGTTAATTTTGACTAAAATTTTGAGTGACTTGTTCCTCAAAACATGAACTAGCTAGGAAAAATATTTTCGGTAAGGTCCTGCAACGAAAACTACAGTAACCTACTGTACTTCTTGCAGTTTTTTTGAAACTACTCGAAAACTAGGGCATGATTATACTTTTCTGAAAATTCCAAATGTTGGAAAACTAATTCTACAATAATTTATACCATTGAGCAAAAACTGACATAACAAGAACCAAACATTCATTTTTGTGGTTTTTTAAGAATCCGTAATTTTCCCAATTTCTGTTTTTTCTAGAATGTGTGGTTTATTAAAATAATATTTTTCTGTGAAAATTTTTTCCTACCTACACGAAATTCACGTAAGTTAGCCAAAATCAAATTTGCTCCAAGTATAGACATATTTATGCTTTTCTGAAAGCTCTGAAAGCAAATTTTCGTGTTTTTTTCCAATTTCTATCGCAAAAAACCAAGAAAATTTGTTGGAACTAGTACGAAAACGAAGAATTGAAGAAAAAATCTTGTCCGAGAGGACTACACGACCGCGCGGAAAAACTCTTCCGCGAAGGCCCCAGAAACGGGAATCGTGACGTTTAGAGCGATTTTTAGCGTAATGAAAGGCGATGCTAAAAGTTTCTTAGAATTGACTGGAGTATCGTAATCTGAAATAAAAATATGACATCAGTCCTCCTATGAACTTCAATTAAAAAATAGTTTACCTCAAGTCTCAACACGAAATCTACAGTAATCCAGGGTTATTGTACTTCGTGTAGATCATATGTGTGATAAAAGGCTCTGAACTATGGTATAATGATAGTTTTCTAAAAGTTCTTATTTTCCTGATTTCTAAAAATGTTAATTTCATTAAGATTGACTTGAATCTGACCAAAATATAACATAAATAGTGAAATATTTTTTGTCATTTTTCGAAAATCTGTAACTTTCTGGCTTAGTTCTTCCGTAAAATTAAAGTACGAACTTTCAATTAAATAATAGTTGACCTCAAGTCTCGACACGAAATCTACAGTAGCCCAGGGTTACTGTACTTCATAAGGGCTTTGACCTATGGTATGCTTTTACTTTTTAGAAATCGGAAACTTATGTTTTTTGACCACCCCGCCCAAACAGCTGATGAAGTGACAACTGTGCTCTTTTGCTCTTTTTTTCGAAACTTTTTTGTAAACATTATCTCTCTGACCACTACACCAAAAAACACTTTTCTTCATATTTTCCTAATTTCCATTCGCCTCTTCCAACATTCCCTCCAATCCACTTGCCACTTTCTTCATCTCCACTTCATAATGTGAAACCAACAACTGTCATGTCTGCCGTCTCTCCGGTCCCCATTGTCTCTCGCTCATTTTTTGAGACACCCTGATGGAGTCATCCTTTTCTTCTCGTTGTGTTTCCACTCATTTCATTTTCTCTGTTTTGTTTCTTTTTTTCATAACTATGTATCACATTTTAAGACTTTTTTCTTCCACTAATCTCTTTTTTTGTGTGTCAAAATGATAGACACTTTTCGAAATTTTTGGACTTTTAGGATACTTTTTAGAAGTTTTTGACCAATCGGTGAGAAAGTTTTAAGATTTAAGAAATTTGAAAATTAAAAAAAGGACCTAAACCGTCCTAAACATGCTTGTGCTCACCCTGGATCCCATGATTACTGTAGATTTCGTTCCAGGACTTGCTAAATTATTTTTCCCAACACTTTCACGGTTCTATGTTCTGGATAAGCAAAAATTGCTCGAAAAACATTTTTTGGTAATTTTTTATCTAACAAGGGATTACTGTAGTTTTCACTGGGCTACCAAGCCAAAACTATTTTTCCCTCAAAGTGCATGTTGTGAGAAATTTAATAAAAACAAAAGATCCAGAAAATAATTAAAAATCCAAAATTTCGAAAAATAAAAAATTTCGTATTTCTGTCGTATCTCTTGCAGTTTCACTCCAATTTGTATGAAATTAAGTTTTTCAAATAAATTCACGAAGTCTGGAGCTTTCAGAAGAATATAATCTTGCCTTATTATATTATCGAAATAAAAAAGTTCCGGCATTTTTTACCGACGCGTGTTTGCGGACTCACTAGGGAAGGCCTCCGAGTGACCGTGGAGTTATGGAACGTGACCTATATCATTGGAAAGCTGAGAAAAAGCTGATTCCAAATATACATTCAGTTTTTGCCCTCGAGGCCCGGTATTCGAGAAAAACGAGGTCGAAGTTCGGAAAAACAGTGAATTATTGCCTTTCTGACACGCGAAAAACTGTTTTGGAATTTTTTGGAATTTTCGCGTGTTAAAAAGGCAATATTTTGTCATTTTTCCGAACTTTGACCTTGTTTTTCTTGAATACCAGGCCTCGCGGGCAAAAACTGAATATATATTTGGAATCAGCTTTTTCTCAGCTTTCCAATGATATAGGTCACGATCCATAACTCCACGGTCACTCGGAGGTCTTTCCTAGTCAGTGCAAAATTTAATAATTTAATAATTTAGCACTAAGTCCGCAAACACGCGTCGGTAAAAAATGTCGGAACTTTTTTGTCGCGACAATAGTGCATTTTGATTTTTGACCTTTCCTTTCGCTTCGAGACCCAAAAGCTCTAAACGTCCTAGTTCCAAATATCTATCTGAAAATAAATACTATAACAAATATTTGACACATTTTGAAGATTCCACCATCTAAATTTAGAACTCCATTCTCTGCTCCCCTGATTGCTTTAACATTTTTATCACCACTCTCATAAAACTTTAAAATCCATCAAAAAGTGGCGGTCCGTTGGCCTCTCCTCACCACTGTTTCTGATACAGAGTCATGTGGTTTTCGCGTTGTTTCGACGCCGTTTGTTTGATTGATAGGCCCCACTGAACTTCTCGTCAATCCTTTATCCCTTTTATCTTCGAGCTTTGTATTGTTACTGCTTCTTTCTCATTCATTGGTGTCATTCCATTTTTTATCTTATTGGCCTTGAGATTGATCTATTTTTTCTATTAGAAAATGTTGAAATATCGCGGAAAAGTCGTTCTGTTTGTGCGCAAATACAGTAGAATAAAAACAAAAATGTTTCCGCCTAGTGTGGAATTGAACCGATGACCTCCAGTGTGCTGGGCAGACGCGTTACCGACTACGCCACGAGTGAGCGAATCAATGCGCTGACGTGAGCGTTAATATAAAACTTCCGCAGTCCCAGTTTTAGATAAGAGAAGTTCTGCTGCTGACAAAAAAGACATGTTACAAATTGTATCGAAAACTAAGAATTGATTTCGGATAATTTCACAATACTTAATGGTTTACAGGAGAGTTTTTTCCTCAAAAATTCACAGTTTTACACTACGGATTGCTCACTTTCTTTCATTTCTATTTACATTTAAATTCAAAGTTTCCGATTTTTTCTGAAAAGGAGGTTTCCACAAGTTCCATTAAATATCCTTAGGGTCCGAAAGTCTTATGAATATATCGTTTTCGATTAAAAAACGTTGGCTTTTTGAAAACAATATTTTTTTAAGTGACAAATTAATCATTTGAGAATATTCTTGTAAAACTAGAGTACGATTTGATTCACTGCATCGCTCACTTCAAAAAGCTCATGCACAGGGGTGCGAGGCGTAAGGTCCGCAACGAAAAGTTTTGAAATTACCGGCCGAGTCGCGATGCGTGTGCGTCGCGTTTTTCATCAAAATATACAACAAACACACGCTAAACTTGAACTTGGCACTCAGTCAAGTCAGTTTTTGGCACCGTGCCAGCCGCTGAGCGACGGAGCGTGTTTAAGCGACCTTGCGTTTTGCACCCCTGTGCTAATGAATTTGAATGAAAACCCATAAACTTACCCAGAAAGTTAGTCCAGAAATTTCCACAACTTCCCAAATCGTGTCGCCACGCCCACTTTCCACGTTAAACATAGCGGCCGGCGGAACCCGTGAGATGTCGGCTGCGTGCGGTGTATATTTTAGCTTGCATTGTTAGATGAGTTAACGCCAAGCGGATAACAACACACCTTACGATCTGCGTTGAGTAGATTGGGGAGCGGAACAATTTGTTGGTTAGGGGGTTCCGCATTGGGCGTTTCGCCGCTATCCATCGGATGCCGCGAAAGGGTGAGTCACCCC
The DNA here is from genome assembly GCF_010183535.1 of Caenorhabditis remanei. Classification (NCBI taxonomy): domain Eukaryota; kingdom Metazoa; phylum Nematoda; class Chromadorea; order Rhabditida; family Rhabditidae; genus Caenorhabditis; species Caenorhabditis remanei. Next base: position 4,351,557 of record NC_071330.1, read on the forward strand.
TCCAACTCTAAATTTTGGAAACAAGGATCCTGTAAAAGGGATCCGAAAGTTAAAAGAAATACAGTACTGCTCAAAAGTATATTAAGTTTTGCCTTTTCCGGTTGAAAATGCATAACTTTGAGAGTGTGTCATGGTAATACTGAGTGTCGCATACAGTAGGTTTTTAATAAATTATACAGATCAAAAGTAGAACTTCATTTTTGTAATTGACAACATTTTTGTACGGATTCTCCCTGGCAAGTTACATATCGTCAAAGTAATTTCTCCCTCAAATCGACTCTTTTCAGTGCAAAATAGTGCGATATTTTGAGCTGTTTCATTAAAATGACCATAACTCTTAAGGAAGCGTCCGTACAAAAAAGTTGTCAACTACAAAAATGAAGATTTATTTTTGATTTGTATGATCCATTAAAAATCTACTTGATGGGACACTCAGTGTCACCCACTCTCAAAGTTGGCCATTTTCAACTGAAAAAAACAAAACTTAATATTCGTTTGAGCGGTACTGTAAGTTCTTATTTTATATTTTTCTTATGAATGAAATTTTTCGAATAGTTTCGCCTCGCCCACTTTCCGTTGACTGCACTGGTTCTATAATTCAAATCTTGTCGCCTAATCAGAAGATTAGGAGGTTCTGCATTAGGTATTAGTACGACTTGATTTTCTGCATCTCTCTTTCAAAAAACTAATTAATTTGAATAAAAAACTTAAATTTAACCTAGAAATTTCCACAACTTCGCAAATCGTGTCGCCCCGCCCACTTTCCACGTAAAGCATAGTGACAGGCGGAACCCGCGAGATGTCGGCTGCGCGTGGGGCATAAATTTACTTTTTCGGCGGTCATTGTTAAGCCACGCTTCATCTTTCAACCGTACGGTAGAAAATTGGGAGCGGAACATTTTGTTGGTTAGGGGGTTCCGCACTCGGCCGGGTGGGTTACCCCTCCAACACATTAAATTTTGAAAACAAGGATCCTGTAAAAGGGATCCGAAAGTCTGTATCGGTTTGTACAAGAATGATCGGATTTTCCAAAAATTGTTTCTCTTCAAAATTTTTTAGTGCCGATTGAATAATTTGTCCTGTGAAACTAGAACACGACTTGGTTCTCACTCGAAAAAATCAATTAATTTGAATAAAAACACTTAAATTTAGACCAGAAATTTCCACAACTTCGCAAATCGTGTCGCTCCGCCCACTTTCCACGTAAAGCATAGCGACACGCGGAACCCGGGAGATGTCGGCGGCTTGTGGTGTATAGAGTTACTTTTTTGATGATCCGCCTAAACAACCCAAAAGGCTCCGCCTATAACCCAAAAAAACCTTTTTCAACCATGACGCAAGGCGTACGGTAGAGAAGTTTGATGGGGAGCGGAACATTTTGTTGGTTAGGGGGTTCCGCTCTGTGGCGGGTGGGTACCCCTCCAACACATAAAATTTTGGAAACAAGGATCCTGTAAAAAGGGTCCGAAAGTTGATAGAAATGGTTTTGAACACTATTCTCAGTTTTTCCAGACTTTATAAAAAAAATTTAACTTTTAAGTAGAAAACCTGACTTAAAATTTTATATTTTTTAATATCCATAATTTCAAATTTTGGTTCAAAACGGGTCAAGCCGAGAATAATTTTGATTTCGGCCCGTGGCAAGGCTGGTTTTCCCTATCAATGAACTTTTCTGGGTAGTTTCGTCTCAGCCACTTTCCACTTTCACTTGCACCGGATCAGAAAATATTAGTTAAGATGTTTTACAGTGAGCAATTGTGACGAGCACCGTTCGTTTCGCCATGATATGCCAGATGTGGCGAACGTCCCCTCCAGAGTTGCGCGGAATTCCGACTTCCGACTTCTGTTTTGAAAATTTTACTTCCGACCTCCGACTTCCGTTTTCAAAATTTTACTTCCGACTTCCGACTTCCGTTTTTAGAAAAAATCACTTCCGCACAACTCTGATCCCCTCCAATAGCCTAATTTTGTAAACAAGGATCCTTCAAAGCAGTCTGAAAGTCAAAAAGAACCAAACATTATTTCACCCGTTTCCAGAAACCCATTGTAAGTGTTAACGATTCTCTCTTGCGGAAAAAACACAGAGTTCTCACACTTCATTATTCCGGAATATTATGTGTGGTCCCGTTCGTTCCAAAAATTTGAGTTCCTCGTTTCATTCCGGAACCCCCAAAAACACTTGGTTATTGAGTTTTTTTATGGGAGAATGCTCAAAATTCAATTTCTGTTTAATTTTTAGAAATATTAACAATTCTTCAATTTTTTTTTTCATTTTTTTTTTCAAATTTTTCAATCTTGTGAATCCCAATGTCCGGATGTTCAAATGTCCAAAGTAGTTACACTATCAAAAATAGACTCTGCCTGTCTGTCTGTATGCCCATCTGTGTGTCTGTACCATCCGGATGTCCACTATTCCCCCTACGAACACCAATTATTCACCATCTAGCCTTTAACCTCATTCATAGTCATCCCTTTTTTCTCAATTTTTCTTATGAATATTCAGAATAAAATTAATAAATTAAAAGATCGAACGACTAGTTTTTTTCTTTCTTCTATATTTTTGCAGGGAATTGGTATATTTGGGTTCCGGGGGACGTTTTGAAACGTCCTGGTTTTAAAATGTACTGGATCCCTTTATATATTTTTCCTTTACGTCACATGATTTTTGAAGTGTCATCACTTTTTTTTCTTTTCTTTTTTTCAGAATCTTATGAGTCCCTACCCCCCTCCTTCCTCCAATTAAAATTCCATAAAATTCTTTTTATTTTACATTCAAATTCTTCTGGCACCTCCCTTCTCTATTTCCTCTTTGTCATCTCCTCCTTTTCCTTATTTTTTGACCATTTTTCGAAAAAAAAATAGAAATTTTAAAAATTTATTCAGAAGCCCACCCTCCTCCAGAAGACGTTTTCCACCAGGCACGCCTTCTGCGAATACCGATCCAAATGATCTAAGAAAGAGAGTGATGCGATTTCTGCTCATCGTCCAACTCTTCTTCTTCTACTTTTCCTCGGCGGCCAACAGCGAGAAGAAGTGCTCCAGAAATAGGTTAGTGAAAATTATTTTTGGTTTTTTTTTTGCTTCTGATTTTGTTATTTATTTATTTTTTAATTAAAATTTTGAATTCAGCGTGACGAGAGCTTTCAGAAAAGTGTAATCATGTCCGGTTTTCGAGGAAAACCGCAAGAAGTACAGTAGGCCGGGATTACTGTAGTTTTCGCTACGGGACCCTACCGAATATATTTTTCCAGAGTAAATCACGTTTTGATAAACAAGTTACACAAAATTTTAGTCAAAAATAACAAAAACAGAAAAAATTACAGATTTTCGAAAACTTTCGAAAATTTCGTCGCAGTCATTTCAGCGTAACTCGGTCAGTTTCAAGCTAATGCCAATAAAATCAATATTTTCGAACTCAGTGAATCAAGAACTTTCAGATGAGTATAATCATGAGTATATTCCGTGCACTTTTATTTTTGACCTACCGCTGCTCCATTTTCGTGTCGGGACCCAATTCCGACCAAACCTTGCCGTGATTATACTCATTCGAACGATCTCAATGAGCTGAATTCGATTAAATTAGTCTTAACTCTTAAAATTCGATTTTTGAAAAAGTTATAATAATTTTTTTAGCATAAACCTCGGAAAACTCATCGATACACTACTCACCGATTATGACACACATTTGTTGCCGGAAGCGGAGGGAGTCAATGTCACAATTGAGCTTCACGTTCAGGGTGTTTCCGGTATATCTGAGATCACGGGTGACTTCTCATTGGACGTAATGTACAGTGAGATATGGCAAGATCCGAGGTTATCATTCAAGCATTTGAATGTTTGCGCAACGAATATCACATTGAAGGTGAGAGAAAGTGCGCTCTATCGGACTCCACCTGGGAGTGCGATGGAGCGCATTCGAACTCAATACTTAATTTGAAAACCTTGCAGTCCGATTTCCGCAAAAAAATCTGGACACCCGATACGTGTATTATCAATTCGAAATCCAGCTCAATTCACTCGTCGCCCAGCGAGAATACATTTGTGATTTTATACGAGAATGGACTAGTTTGGAGTAATTTCAGGTGCGTTTCTAGTTTGGCCAGTTAATTGGATAATTAATCGATAATTAGTTTAGGTTAAATGTCAAGACTCCGTGCTCCGTGAATCTAAAGGTGAGTCAGCGGCGACCTTCTTGTATCGCCTGGGGTGTGAATATTTGGGTGCACGCGTGGCCGAGTGGTTAACGCGCCAGGCTTTTGTGTGGTCTGACCAAAGTTCGATCCCCCACCCCGGTTAAAACTTTTTGGTTTTTTTTCTGGGGTGTCTAGTGAATATATTCATAATTTTTTACGTTTCAGATGTTCCCCTTCGACTCATTATCATGTGAAATCGTCCTGGAATCCTACTCATTCAACACTGACGAAGTACGGTTAATGTGGCATGACGTGCCTATAACAATGATGGAAAAGGTTAATTTTACAAAAAATCGTAAGTAGATCAAAATATTTTTCTCCAGGTAGAGCTACCGGATTTCGATCTAATAGGTTGGTCGACCGACCATCAACGATTAGAATATCCGAATGGAATATGGGATCGAGCGAAGGTGAGTTTGATCCAATGTCTTACTACAGTAACCCAAATAGTCATAGATGCGTAGGGTCATGGTGTTTAGATTTCGAAAGTTTCAGACTAGAGTTTCCACGAAAACTGCATTTGTAAGTCGAGGCAGCATGACCCTATAAATATTTCATTCAATCGATATTCTCCCTCTTATTAATCTCCCAGTTTTTGATCTACACACGTGTGTGTATGTTGGCGTTGCACCTGACCCTACGCACAAATGCACACTGATTGCGGACTGCGATTTGAAAATTCAAAAAAATTTTGAGAACTTTTTCAAAAACTGAAAAAAATTCCGATTTTCAAGTTTTTCCGCTTGATTATTGTCATATAATATTTAGTAAGAGACATCCGGCACACAGACATACATTCCACAAAAATATTCATCTTTAAAAACTTTCAGGTCAAATTCACGTTCGCCCGTCGCTACGGTTTCTACCTTTTCCAATCGTACTTTCCCACTTCACTTACCGTAATCTCGTCATGGGTTGGATTCTTCTTCGACGTCAGGAGTGTCTCCGCAAGAATCACTCTCGGTGTCTCTTCTCTTCTCGCACTTACTTTTCAATTCGGAAACGTTTTGAGACATTTGCCACGTGTCAGTTATATCAAGTGTCTGGATGTATGGATGATTTTCTCCGTCATTTTTATCTTTTGTACTCTGGTGGAGTTGGCAATCGTTTGTCAGTTGAATAGGTATGTCTGGAAAAGAAAACAAAAAAGATTTGAGGGGGAGAGGAATTGAACCATGGCCGCTAGATTTCAAAACGAGAGTGTTAGCCAGTAGGCTACAACAGTGAAAATCAGAAAGCGGCCGAGGGTGGTGATAAAACCGGGAGAAATGAAAGAGATTGCTAACTTCCAGATGGGAACGAGAACGACAAATCGGGTCAAAAGTACTTGGTCATTGGCTGAATCAGATCCGAAAAACCAGGAAAAAAGAGACGAAAGGAGGAGATGAAGGCGGTGGTGGAGGAGCTCTCAGGAAGCGGATTCCGATTCTAGCTCAACTGAAAGCGGCGGCTGACGCGAATTCTGGAACCGGAACTACGACGACGGCGATCACATCACCGAATTCGAATTCAATTCAGGATAATAATAAGCTGGTGGCAAATAATTTTACTTCGGTGGGTATTCGAAAAGAAAAGTTTGAAAATTAAATTTATATTTTCCTCTGAAATATAAATTACCCATGTTCCAGATAGAGCACGAAACGTATGCATACGAAAAGAAGAACGGATTTGCTCATCGTTTGCAGCGATTCGTTTACGCGATTTGTCCGCCGGATCGTGATTGGACTATTACGAGTGTACAGGTATGATATCACTCATTCCGTCGGCTTTTGACGCCAAGGAGAGCTCGGTCACTCTTCCACCCATGTGGCGCAGGCGGTAGTGAGTCTGCTCGTCGCGCTAGGGGTCGCTGGTTCGATTCCTGGTGTAGCCTAAACCTTTTTACTTTTTTATTCTGGACATTCAGACATATAGAATTTGATTTCCAGGTCGATCGGTGTTCTATGATAATGTTTCCTCTCTCATTTCTCATCTTCAACGTTGTGTAAGTTTTTTTCTATTTTTTTTCAGAAAATACTTGTTTTTTTCTTTTTTCTTCACAAATTTATATTTTTATTCAAAAAAATATTTTCAGATACTGGTCAATTTACTTCATGAAAATGGATCGTCCTATGTAATTCTCTTCTCATTCCCCCAACCGTCTTTATCGTTTTCATCGAATCTTCCTTCAATTTTTCTACATTTTTCTTCAAATCGACCAATTTTTTCCATTTTTCGCCATTTTCCGGTGCCATTTTTGTCTCTGAAACAGATTTCTTTTTCGTAAATTTTAAAAAAAACAAAATCAGGGTTGTAGCTTGCATTCTTTGTGTCTTTTCTGTATTTACCATGTTTTCGTATAATATTTAAAATGAATTCTAAAAATTACATATTTTTTATTTAAAAAAAAATTTGCAGCACAAAAAAAGCGGAAAAAAAATATTCTCAAAAATTGTCGTCAAATCTGATGCAAGCACACAGCGTTGTGTTTGCGGACACACACAAAACATAGTGAGCGGCGGAAGTCGCGAGATGTCGGCTGCACGTTTTGGTGACCTCCCCGGAGATTTCGTTTCCATTTGGTTTTAACCCCAGTAACCAAGGTTAGTAAGGGATTCGACCATTCGAAAGAGTGTGTTGATAAAACTGTAATTTTTGGAAAAGCTTCTTCGGGGTTCTCCGTTGAAGCGACAATTATTGTATTCCCCTTTTGAGAAATTGTTCGAAAATAAGAACATCTTGACTCACTGAAAAGAGTTCGATTTTTTTCAACATCATTAATAACAACCGACTTTTCTGAAAATTCTCAATTTCTGAAATCCACAAAGTGTTACATTAAATTTTAATGAAGTGAGAAACAAAACAACGCAAAATCAACGATGGTAATGAAAAAACAAAATAAATCAAGAGCAAAAAGAAACAACTGATCGGGAGAAAAAAAGAAAAACCGGAAATGAATCAATCAATAATTTAAAGCGCCACACTCTCCAAAAGAGTTTTCGCCACTTCCACAAGTTCGGCGAGTTTCTCCGATTCATCTCCAGCAACACGACTTCCAGCATCCTTATCGAGACGTGTCAGGATTCCACGAAGGGATAGACGCACTTTAGCGGATGCCTAGAAGAAGATTATTGAAGTTGGAAAAGAAGAAACAGAATATGAATTTTAAATTTTTTAATGGAAAACGTATTTCTGAAAACTTGTCAAGGCCCGGAGGTCCGGCTTCACAAAATGAACAGTTTTTTTTTGAAATATTTGAAATTTTTCATCGAAAATGTTCACATTTTCTATGAATTTTCCAAATTTCTTCTAATTTTGAATGATAGTCGAAAATTGACTTTTTCGCAAAAAATTCAAAAATTTGAATTTTGAATTTTGCAAACTTGTCAAATTTTCAAGACAAGGTACCTATTTTTGACCAATTTTAAAAAAAATTCAGCAATTTTACATCAAAAAAATCCAAAATTTATTGATGCATAACTATTAGCACGGCACGATTCTTACAACCGCGCTCTACCGAAACCGCAGAAAATTGTGTGCGAAATTGAGAGACTCAGAAAAAATGAGACATTTTTCAAGGGCATTTCGGCAGAGCGCAGTTGTAAAAACTGTGATGAGATAATAGATTTTGATTGAATTCTAAAGTATAGTTAAAACTTCGACAATTTTGGAAAAAATTTCAAAATTTGGTTCAAAAAATCACGCGTTTTTTGTACGGATTTCTGACAATTACCTCTTTAACCGACGTCTCCGACGCCACAAATTTCGCCAATTCGAGTCGATCCTCTGCCAATCTGACCGCCGTCTCCACCACCTCAACCGCCAATTTCTCATCTTTCGGCCACGTCAACTTCCCATTCACCGCTGCCAGACTCTTCTCCATCAACTGTAAATACTTCTCAAATTCCGTTCGAGATTCAGAAGTCAGCGTTTTCGGTTTCTTGAGGAGAGCATGAGCACGAAGAGTTTTCGACGAGAGAGTCTGATGATTAGCTGAGATTCGAGCCAGTAATTTGATCATTTCCTCTTTAACTTTCTGATTTTCAGCCTTTTCTTCTTCATCAGTTTCCATTGAAATTTCAGCTTCTCTTCTCAGAATTTGTTGAGCAATCAACTCAAGCACATCATCATCAGCTCCTCGTTTATTCATATCCAAAAGTCGGTGATACGACTGAATCGCCTGTGAAAACTCGCCGACATCCACCGACAACAACATATAATTCTCCCAGACATGCGGATGCTCGTAGTTGTATTTCAACGCTTCTTGCAACAGTTTCCACGCTTTCGGCTTTTGACCGTGACGGATATAGGCGGCCGAGAGGTTATTCCACGCTTCGAAATGATCGGGTTGAAGGGAAACGCAGCGATGATAGCATTGAGTCGATTCTTTGTAGTTTTCCAGTTTCCATGCACAGTAACCTGCGTTGAACCACGTTCCCAGTTGGATTGGCTGAAAATGAAACTCTATTGGAAAGTCTGGAAACTCGTTTAAAAAAATTTCGAGCTTAAATTTTCTGAATTTAAAGACTAAAAAAATAACCTATGGGCTGAAAAAGAAACTCAATTAGAGAGGCCACGCCCACATTTGCAAATTCGCAGCACAACTTTATTTTCTCACGGGTGGAACAAATGAATTTGTTTCAAAAGTGTCAAGTTCCTCAAAGTGGGCGGAACTTTATTTCATGAATATATGCTACGCCCATTTTTTCAAATCTGAGCAACTAAATCTAAATGATTTAATAATTAAAAGATTCTTTGTTAAGCTCCGCCCATTTTTTGCCGGTTTGAGTTTTTTGAGTGGGGAAAAGTTTTTTTTTCTAATTCCAAACTCCGCCCATATTTAGGCCACGCCTACATTTGCAGCTTTCAGTTTTTTTTGAGCATGGATTTGAAGACTAGACACGCTCATTTTTGACAAGTTCCTAATAGTGGGCGGAGCTTATTTCATGCGTCTCTCATTAATATAAGCCCCGCCCATTTTTCTTTTCGGATGGGAGAGAAAGAATAAGCGATTGTTGGTAAGCTCCGCCCATTTTTGCCGTTTTGAGATTTTTGAGTGGGAAAACTTTGGAAACAGCTTTAAAATTTTGGTTTAAAAATTTCAAACTCCGCCCATATTTAGGTCACGCCTTCATTGGCAGCGTTCAGTTTTTTGAGCATGGATTTGAAGACAAGCCACGCCCATTTTTTGGCGCATTTAGAAGAAGTTTTGAGCAGCTGAGGGGTCAAAATTTATCAAAATTTTAAGCTCCACCCATATTTAGGCCACGTCCAAATTTTCTGTTTCTGTGAGTTTTCAAGAAACGTTTGTAAAAAGGGGCGTGGTTTTAAAATCTTTGATAAGAAAAACTAATTTCCCCTCAGCTTTCGGTCCGAAAGTTCAGAGAAGAGCTTGGATTTATAAAAAATGGGCGGGCCCTAAACCACAAGCCACGCCCACTTTCGCAACTTTGACGCACGATTCTTCATTTTTCAGCTCCCAAACAAACCTGCAACTCCAAACTTCGTCTCAAATGTTTGTATGCCTCTTCGAACTTTTTATCCATCAACAGAACATGTCCAAGTGATCGATGAGCACGTGCATTTCGGTCTCCAGACAATTCGATCGCCTTCAAAAAGTATTCGGGATTTCGTGTGATATCACCCAAGAAGACGTGGAGCATCGAATCGCCAGGTTTCTCACTGATCAGTCGTCGAATCAGCGTTTCAGCTTTGTCCATTTGACCCAGCTGTTTGTAACACTCAATGACACCATCCCACATTTCGAGACGTTCGAGGATGAGAAGCGCTTCGGAAGTGCATCCGAGTGATTTCAGAATTTCAGCCAAAAGGACAGACGATTGCCAGAATGGAGTGAGACCAGATGAGAGGATGTGGGCGGTACGGGGGAGACGGTCTGGAAAAAATGGATTAAGAAAAAAACATGGGCGGGGTTTATAGGGCTCCGTGCTCTGTGGGCAGGCTCCGCCCACTCCCTCCTGGCTTAGATATGGGTGGAGCTTAAAATTTTGCTCAGCTGCTCAAACCTATTTAGTCAGATCAAAATGGGCGTGGCTAGTTTTCAACTCCATGCTTTAAAATTTACTGCTGCGAATGTCGGAAAAACCACCGTGTGAAAAGGGGGCGGGGCTTGTAGTTTAGACTCCGCCCACTTCTTATCCAAGCTGTTCTTTAAACTTTCGGGCTGACAGCTGTGGCGAAATTAGTCTTTTTATCAAAAAAAATTTTTTAGGCCACGCCCCTTTTGCAATTGTAACCCACGTTTCTTGAAAACACCCAAGAAACAGCAAAATTTGGGCGTGGCTTAAATATGGGTGGAGTTTAAAAAATCTAAATTTAGACCACACCCCTTGTCAGATGCTCAAAATGTTTTAATCAGATCAAAATGGGCGTGGCCAGTCTTTAAAAAGAAACTGAAAGTTGCAAATGTGGGCGTGGCCTAAATATTTGCGGACTTCGAAAATTTGAAAATTTTTAAACCAATTTTCCAGCTGTTCTGAACTTTTTCCACACTCAAAAAGCTCAAAACCGCAAAAGTGGGCGGAGCTTAATAGCAATCGCTTCTTCTGCATCGCTCATCCATTTGAAACATGGGCGGGGCTTATATTCATGTAAGATGCATGAAAACAAGCTCCGCCCACTTTTAAGAAAATGACAAAAAGGGGTGTGCCTAGTCTTCAAATCCATGCTCAAAAAGAAACTGAGAGCTGAAAATGTGGGCGTGGCCTAAATATGGGCGGAGTTTGGAAGTTTAAAACCAAAATTTTTCAGATGTTTGTTTCGAACTTTTCCCACTAAAAAAGCTGAAAACGGCAAAAATGGGCGGAGCTTATCCGGAATCTTTTAAATCACTTCCACCAAGTTATCCAGCTCCGCCCATTGTGGGTACGCTCCGCCTCCACAACTCTAGATTCTTTACCTTTAACATCTACAGTATCCTCCACTCCCTGCTGCAACTTGACTACTAATTCCGACTGAACGCACGCTCGATCCACATGTCGACCCCGCCCCTTTTCCAGTTCGGCTCTCGCCAACAACGCGGCCGCCTGAATACTCCAATGACGTCTCGCCGCGATGACAGTATCCAGGAACGGAGAGCATCTCTCATGAATCAATACATCGTGTCGATGAGTGGCCGCCTCGTGACGAGCGATCCATAGAAGACACGAGAGTTGACAGGCGGTGAGAGTACGTCCATCGACACGGGCGGTGCCCTCTTCGGCGCTGATGGCGATTTCTTCGAGGAGAGTGTCGTCGTTGAGATTGCAGCTTTGTGGAATGTCGGTGTCTGGTGGGAGTTGGGGGCCAACCGATATTGAGTGGTCCTGGAACATTCAAAGGTGATACTGTAGTTTGGAATAGAGTGGTTACTGTAAATTTGGATTCACGTAGATCCTATAGATTACAGTAGTCTGTTCTTAGAATCTAGGATGCCGAGATAATAAGTGTTATTATAGTTTTTGTTCCTTGATCTTCAGAGGCACAGTATCCGCTTTGATCCAAAAACTACAGTAGTTCAGATCCTGGATCCCCCAGCTTACTGTAGCTGAGATGTAGACTTTTTTGGTATGTGAGATCAGAAGATGTAAACACTTTTTGAGTTGATTACTGTAGCTACTATCCGCAAGATCCCACATGTCGATATGAATTTTTTTAAATCATAATTTCAATTTCTGTGAAATTTCCGACAAAAAGTCAATAGTTTCGACGAAAACCCGATTATCGATTTAAAAAAAAGTCGACGTTTCTGATTTCTGTCGATAATTTTCATTTTTTGTCGATACAAGTCATCGATTATCGATAAAACTATAAAACCGCCTACTTTTGCGAAATTATCGATAAAAAGTCAAAGAAAACTTTTTTATCAACACATTTTGGAAAGTGTTTATAAATTCTGAAATAGTCGACAAAAATCGATTATTGTTGGGTAGATATTGTACGGTAGATATCGGCTTTTGTCGATAAAATCCCGATAATTTTCATTTTATCAAAAGAAGCAGTGAAAATCGGTTATTTGTCGACATTTATCGATAAAAAAGTTGACAATGTCGACAAAATTTGTTCGATTGTTAACTGTCGACCAAAATCGACTTTTATCGATAAAGTCCCGATTCTGGATCTTCATGATCAATGTAGAAGATCCTAGGTATATCAGAAGATCAAGATATTTCGGATCCTTGAGATTACTGTAGTTAGAATCCTGGATGGCCAGTTTTTACTGTAGTCATTCCTAAGATCCGAGAATTCTATAATTGTGATCCTATAGATTACTATAATTTCAATTTGGAATTCAGAGATCCCTGCAGTTATCTTGAATCTGAAAATCTTAGAAACTGTCATAGATCTAGATAATAGGATCATCTAGATTACAGAATTTCTGATGCTGGGTTACTGTAGCTCTCTCCAGTCTCACCTTATGCACCAAAACCAGTTGTGCAATAGTCTTCTGCTGAAATCGTGTACGTTTTCCCATCATTCCAGTCAAATCGATATTCAGATTACATTCGTCACTCGCTTTCTTGATCAGCTCATCCGCTTTGTCATATTCGAAGAATTGGTAGTGTACGGCGGCCATTTCAAGAAGTATCTCACATTTCTCATCTGATGAGAAGCTTGGATCAGATTCAGCTATGAGAGTTTTCAGTTTTGTCATCTGAAAAAATTTACATCCTAATGGAATACTGTAATTTGGAAATTTTGATCCTAATGGGTTACTGTTATTTGGGATATTTGGATCCTAATGGAATACTGTAGTTTGGAAATTTGGATCCTAATGGGGTACTGTAGTTTCGATCCAAATTAAACTTACAATCGGTTCCAAATCGGTTTTAATCGACTGTTCTGGATCGATAAGAAGCTGTTGCCACACCAAATAGAATTCCAGAATCACTTTGAGACCAGCTGGTGTCACAGAATCTTTCAGTTTTTGGACATGTCCGTGAGCCAAGTGAAGAGCCCATAGTGATTTCGACGCAGCACTTGGAGCATTTAGTCCACGGCTCAGATGCTGGCGAGCGAGTTCTTCGGAAATGAATGTGGCTGTGTTGTGGTCTGGAAAAATGGGAGGGTGGAGGAGAATTTTCAAATTTTCAGAATTTTTTTCAAAAAATCTTTTGTCCTAAAAACCAATTTTCAGTCATTTTCCTGCTTCCAGACATTTTCAGCCATATCTCCCTTCAAAATCATTAGTTTCAAATGATTCATAGCTCAATCGATAGCTCTTTCCAAGCTCTAAATCTCTGTTAAACTTTCAACTTTCCAAAAACCCCTAATCCCAGAAAAACAGCAAAATCGTATTTCAGATTTCAAATTTATACACTGCACGGTGTCCCACATTGCGAAAAAGAACTGCAAGAAACGTGAAGCCGATTTTTTTTACGTTTTAATTCAATTATTCTATTTTTTGCACTGAAATTTTAGTTTTTTCAGGTTTTCAGACGTCCCAATGGATGAAAAAAATGTCCCAATTTTGGAAAATGAAATTATCTAACTTGTGAGCTAAAAAACGTGAATTTCGGTCAGAAATTGACTTTTTTTGATACAGAAAAACGGTTTGTCAAAAACCGATTTCCGAAAAAGTGAGTATAAATTTTTTGGCAGACAACATTTCCTAATTAAATTTGCATATAATCTACTTGAGGATGCTCTGAAACTGTTACAATTTTTAGAAAAAGAAAAATTGACGAAAATCACAGAAAATCTCATTTTTCTGAAAATCAGTTTTTCTGTATCAAAAAAGTCAATTTCAGACCAAAATGCACGTTTTCCGGCCTATAAGACAGATAATTCAATTTTCCACAGTTCTGATGGTTGGGATCTTTTTTTGAATATATTTCGACGTCTGAAAACCTGAAAATACTGCATTTTCAGAGCAAAAAAAGTCGGCTTCACGTTTCTTGCAGTTCTTTTTCGCAGTGCGGGAGACCGTGCACTGTCCAAACTATGTCTCCTTCCTCACTGATTTTCAGACTGAAAATTTCAGTCATTTTCAGCTTGAACACCTTTTCAGCCATATCTCCCTTCAAAATCATGCTTTTCAAATGATTCATAGCTCAATCAATCCTGTTAAACATTCAACTTTCCAAAAAGCCTTAATCCCAGAAAAACATCAAAACTGTATATCATTCCGCAGCTGCTCGTCTCCTCTATCACACTAATTACCGCAAAACCCCCAAATTTAATTTTCAGAATTCCACTTTTTCAAAAAACAACAGCATACAAATCTATACACTGGATATCTCATTCTTCTAATTCTCCTATTCTCAGTCTTTTTCAGCTTCAACACATTTTCAGCCATATCTCCCTCCAAAATCATGCGTTTCAAATGATTCAAAGCTCAATCGATAGCTCTTTTCCAGCTCTACATCCCAGTTAAACCTTCCTCCTTTCTCAAACTTCTATTCTCTTACAATCCCCAGAAAACATCAAAACTGTATTTCATTCCACAGCTGCTCACCTCCTCTATCACATCTAATTACCGCAAAACCCCCAAATTTAAAAGCAATGCGTCGTGGAAGGGGTAGAGAATCGAACCCGAGTCGCCGATTCCCACTAGATGTCGCCGAGAAGCCCTATCCACCCAACCATCGCCGCTGATTCGTTTCGACGACGGTGACTGCTTATAGCGTGAGCACCACTTCTCTCTTTTCGCATGCAGTCTTTTTTTTCTTCGCTTCGCTTCGTTTTTGCTTCTTTTTTTTGTGTACTCTGTTTTTTTCTTTCTTTTCATGGAGCACATGCACACACGAAGTAACACAACAGAGAGATAGAGAGAGAGCAACTTGCTCTTCGAGGGAAAAGAGCACATGGGGTCGGTGGTGGCGGCGGCGGCGGCGACGAGGAGGGGAGAGAAGAGTACCCGGCGCCAGGAAGATGACAGAGAAACGAGAGGGTTTGTGCACTATTCAGCTGCCGACGGCTTCAACTATACGACTTTCCATATATTGCATGAGTGTATTGGTAGTCGAGGGTCTAGGATGGCTTGAATTTTTTCATACTTGCAAACCGGGCCGAAACGGCCCGGCCCATAACTTGCTTAAAACCCAATATCATGGGCTGAAAAATATACCAAAATGTAGATCTCGGCGAGTTCTATGTCGGTGGCCTCCTACGGGCCGGATGGCTATTCGTTAATGTGTCGCGGGCCGGGAAAAAGTGACAAAAAACGCGAAAATGGCCAAATAAGCCATTCTAGCCCGGCCCGCGGCACATTAACGAATAGCCATCCGGGGCTCGTAGTAGGCCAGTGAAATAAAACTCGCTGAAACCTACATTTTGGTATATTTTTAGATAGAGCCTAGTTGATTTAAAACTTGAATTTCAGCTTCCCTATCCTGATACTTGGTTTCTAAACGCTCCCGATTTAAAACATCTTAGATGTCCACGTTTTCTATAAAACATTAATTCTCGCTAAACAATAAACAAGTCCTATTTTATACGCGACCTCTTCCTATTTCTCCCTACAAAGCGTGGAATTTCCGGACTCCCGTGACACGTTCTCGATAAAAACTAAACCAGAGCAATGATGATCGGAAAGGAGATACGAATGAAATCAGTTCCAACTCATTGGAGTCTGAGAAGCGATTTGGATCAAGCGAAGAGATCTTCAAGAGGATTCTAATAACGGTGAGTTTCAGCAGAGACAGAAAAACAGAGAGGCTAAATATGTTTGGAATTTTGGAGAAAATGTGGGCATAATCTTATGAAAATGCCCGTTTTTCAATGAAAAATTGTCATTTTCCAAAGATTATAATTAGAGCGCATTTGTCACATCTTATTTTGCTACAGTAACGTCTGTCTATAAATGTGTGAATCCAGGTGACCAGATGTCCAAGATCCGGAGATAATGACAGAGTACGGTGTTACAGGGTAGCGCGGGGACTCCGGCTTCAGAAGACCGCCGTTCAGACTGAGACTGATTATGCGATTTTCAGGTGACGCTGCTACTACGATGCTCAACTCTAGAGGATCCAAATGATGAACGACGACGCCGAGCCAATCAATCGATCGATACAGGATATTGCAAGTTTCGCACCTAGGACCTCTCCATGTAGATACTTCTAGTGTCTGAGGAACTAACTCATAGCTTGAATCATCGGTACATAGGTCACGCCTATGACGTGTCCGTCCTTCTGGATGCTTTCCAAACAAAAATTTTTGATCATGTAGACTAATTCGTAGCTTGAACCCTGGTACTGAAATACTGAGGTACGTAGGTCACGCCTACGACGTGTCTTGAGATGATCATAAAGCTTTAAAATATGCCGCTCTTATCGGATGACTAACTCATAGCTTGAATCAATGTATTGAGGTCATGCCTGTGACGTGTTCCCTGATCTTACTGTAGCTCTGATAGTATTTAACTTAATCACCTGTTTTCCTAAACATGTATCAGAACTCAAGAATTCAACACCTCAGAAAAGAATATCAAGACGAAGGCAGACGAAGAATGATTGTTGAACTTGTATTGTTTTCTCGTTATTCTTTGTATATTATTGTTTACCACGCGCATAAATTCGTTATTTCTTTAGGGAATGGCATGATTACAGCACTGAGTGTACTGTAATCATGTCATTCCGCTTGTGTTCCTTATTTCAAAAAACGGGTCTCATACTGACAGTCGAGGGGAAGGAAAGAAGTACAGTAACGTTTGAATCGGCACCAAAAAAATTCAGTCAAAACTTTTCGAAAAAAACCGTTTGAAAAAGTCTGTCCGATTCAGCCAGTTTCTTAGTCCTTGTTAAGCTCGACAATTGAAATTCAAGTGAATTTTCATTTTTCGTCCCAAGAATTCAAGAAATTCAGATAATCTGAATCTTGAAATGCTTTCGAGGCCGTAACAAATATAATTTCAACCCCACTTCAGGTTCTGATGATTGGAGTTTCAGCAAATCTCAATCTCATTGACTCTTTTTCATACTACCTGGATTTCAGTCTCCTTCCAGTTTTCTGTCTGTTCCCTTACCAGTATATCCAACGTGATTGCTCGCCAACACATGAGTCACCAGACTTGCCACAAACGGCCAAATGTCGTCTCGGTGCTTTTCGGTGATCTGGAAAATTAGATGAGGGGTTTTAGAGGAAGAGCTGATAATTTTTCTGCAGTTTTCGCACGAAATTACCGCAATTTTAAGCTAAAAATGGAAAAGAAAGCAATTTTGTTGAAAATCTTCGCAAAACTTGCAAAAGTAGCCGTGGCTTAAGTGTCAGCGGAGTTTTCGTGAAATTAAAGTAAAAATCGTAAATTAAAAAAAAAAGTGAAAATTCAGCGCAAAAAATGAATTTTGATTGAAAATTCTCGTTTTTCGTACACTTTTCCGGAAGAAATCCCATTTTTTACATCTATAAATGGCAAAAAATTCAATTTTTGCGAAAATTTGTATTTTTCGCGAATTTTCAGAAAAATTTAGAGATTTTAGTTCAATTTTTCTCCATATTTCTTTCTTTTTTTCAAAATAAATGTTTAATTTCCAATTCACCTCCTCAATCTGCTTCTCATTCGATAATCCAGCAATGGTTGCTATTAAATCAGCCATCTGAAATTTCAGCTGAAAATGGGCGGAGCCAAAAAAATCAAAAAATAAATGGTAGAGGCAGATTTTTCTTTCTAGAAACCTCATAGTTCACAAAAAAGAAGAGAAAAATTATTAAATCACGACTTATTATTTCAAAGAAGGCGGGATATGAGAAAAATAGAGAGAGAGAGAGAGAGAGAGAGGTAGGGAAAACAGTTCTTATAGTAAAATTAAACATTATCAAAAGAAAAATTATTCAAAAAAATACAAAAAAAATCAAAAAACGGGGGGATTTTAGGAAAGATATGGGTGAGGAGTAAGGAGTTGTGAGGAGACAACGATAAAAAATGATTAAGAACATGTAAAGTGGGCGGAGTCTAGGAAGGGACGACTATTCTACCTGTAATTAACGAGATCCGGGAGGGGAGGCGTACTGTAGTGTTCAAAAAGGAAAAAATATGGAAGATTTTGGATTTGAAAAATGGAGAAAAAACGAGAAAATTTATTTCTTGAATCCCTTCAATATAGGATAGATTTGCCCGAACGCGTCGTCAATGTCCTTCTTCGTTTTGGCTCCAGTGATAACAACCTGGAAATGGGCAGAAATTTGGTAATGGAGTCTTTTTTTGACTGGAAAATTGTGATTTTTGAGTGAAAATCAGCCAAAATCACAATTTTTTCCACTATTTTTCGCAGAAACTGATTTGGCATGTTTTCGGATTACTGTAGTTTTTGTGTTGAGACCCAAAACATTTTAACCTAGTCTTGATCATACTCATTCAAAGCGCCTTGACACGCTGATTCTGAAAATTCAATTTAAAAAAAATTGGACCGCTATTAATCGAGATACGGCAAGGTTAGTGTTTCAGGATTTTGTTTTCCGATGGAAATGAACCAATTTTCATTAATTTTTTGCCTAAATTAGTTTTCGAAGCTAACATTTTTGCTTTTATTAGAATTTTTCAGTAAAATTAACTTCTTCGGTCACGAATTGTTCACCGGAGTCCAGTTTAATAAATATTTTCAAATCTAGTCATCAAAAGCTTGGGGATTGATCAGGTCTCAACTATTGATTTTTTTCTTTGTGTCAATAAATTAAATTAAATTAAGCTTGGAAAGAAGTACTGAATACTCATTTGTTGGCTTTTTACACAATTTTTGACAACATATAAATGAATTCCTGCTATAAAAATATGTATTTTCTTAAAAAATGTGATCATCAAAAGGTTGGAAACTTCTAGATTCCCATTGTTGTCAAGGCCCGGTAAAACGTTTTCTAGGCCCGGCTTCAAAAATGACCATTTTCCAATTTTTTTTCGAAAATGTGACCATTTTTGACTATTTTTCAAAATTTCTTCTAATTCTGAATGTTAGTCGAAAATTTAACTTTTTCGCGAAAAAAAATCAAAAATTTTGACTTTCGCGCCAACTTGACAACTATGTAGATTCCCCATTTTTAGAAGAGAAAGTAAGGTTTCTTGATAAAATTGCAGTTTTGAATCGCTCTGAATTTGAATTTCCTAGTACAGCTTTGGTTTCACATTTTTTCCAGAAAAAAGACCAAGATTTTCGCTCAAATTTGTAAAAAGTAATCAAATATAGAGCTCTCCATAATGATTTTTCGGTTTTTTTTTCAGTATTTCGATAAATTTTCAATCGTTTCATGATAATTTTCCCATAAATCAGTACCTTTCCCGACACAAAAATCAGCAGCACAACTCTCGGCTTAACCATTCGATAAATCAATCCGGGAAACAGTTCGGGCTCATAGGTACTGAACTGAGCGTGAGTAATGCATAATCCTTCAAGTTGAATCGGGAAACGGACATCGCATGAGCCGACCATGTTTTGGACCTGAAATACGATGATTTTTATTGATTTCCAGCCAAATTTCAAGGCACAATCTTAATTTCGCCGTTTTTTTCAGTGATTTACTTCACTTTTCCTAGATAATTAATTGTCTGAGAAGTCAAAAATAACTTTTTTTTCCAAAAAACAAAATATAATTGTTGAAAAAGCTGCAAACTGTTTTTCTTGGAAGAAACAGCGGTTTTTTCATTTTCCGAACCTTTCAACTTCTTGGTTGTACGGCCAGTTCTACCCATACTTGCAAATTTACGGCCCGGCCCGGGCCGGGCCGGTAGAGAATTTTCAAGGCCCGGCCCGGCCCGAAGGCCCGGCTTCAAAAAAAGGTACCTATTTTTTACCAAATTTTTTGAAATTTTACATTAAAAACTTCAATTTTTTGATGCATAACTATCTTTTGATTGAATTCTGAAGCATAGTCAAAAATTCGACATTTTTGGGAAAAAATTCAAAAAAAATTCAAAAAAATTCAAATTTTCGTTCAAAATTTCAGTTCAAATTTTTCAGCCGGGCCTTGGAAATTCTCGTCACGGCCCGGCCCGGCCCGGCCCGGCCCGTTGCAAGTATGGTTCTACCAGGGTTGGGAAATCCCGGGCTGGCAGAAATTTTTTGCCGGCCCGGCCCGGTCGGCCCGGATTCAAAAAATGTGCACAATTTTTTCGAAGTTTTCATTTAAAAAATAATAAAAATGCTCCAAAATTCTCGTACACTTCAGTTTGTATCGATATTCCAAAACATAGTAAAAAATTCGACTTTTTTGAAAAAAAATGTTTTCATAAAATTTCAAATTTCTACGGGAGCCGGGCCGGGCCGGGCCGGGCTGAGGAAAATTTTTCTGTCGGGGAATTTCCCAACCCTGAGTTCTACGAGAAAAACAGTTTTCAGTTTTTTAAACAATTTTTTTTTTTGGACAAATATTCTTGATGTCCCTTTTATCAAAATTACATTATTTTTGACTTCTCAATTATCTGAAAAAGTCAAGTTATCACTGAAAAACGGTACAAAACGTCCCAAAGCCAATTTCAAGCGATTCCTCACCATAAACTCAGTGAATTTCGCCTGGAATCCCAATTTTTGTACAATTCTCGCATATTTTCGAGCAGCAAGTCGACTAGCCTCCTCTGATTTCGCTCCAGTGCACACCATTTTACCACTTGAAAAGATGAGAGCAGTAGTTCTCGGCTCACGAATTCTCATGATAACCGCCGCGAAACGTTTCGGATTGTATTCGGCGTTTCTGGCGTGCAAAGCAATCTTTTTCAGATCCAATGGGACTCCCAAATTGACAGTTGAAACAATATTCTGAAGAGCCGGCATGGGTATGTCGAGTTGACTCGCTGGAGTGGCTGGAACCATTGTGGCGGCGATGTTACTGGCTGGTGGATGGATCAGAGAGTCCCTCTCGAAGTTATTATAGGCGATTGGTGTCATTGGAATGGCCAGATTTTGAAAGGCGACTGACGGTGGGTTGATATCCATACTGTGATGCATTACTGATCCCGGATTACGGTCTGGTCCCACGGAGGCGGGGTTTATGTTGAGATTCAGATTGGAATTGGCGAGATGAGAGTGCATTTGCATTGAGGAGCCTTGGAGACCTGGAAAGAGAAAGGTTAGGGGAGGGATTCTAAAGGATGACGGATTCACAGAATTTATAGAAAGAAACAACGAGAAGTTGAAAATGTTCAGAATATCATTCCGAAAGTTGTATTCTATATTAGCTCGGCAGAGTTCTTACAACTGCACTCCACCGAAATGCTCTTGAGAAATGTCTCTTTTTTCTCTGAGTCCCTCAATTTCGCACACAATTTCCTTCGGTTTCGGTAGAGCGCGGTTGTAAGAAGCGCGCCGTAATAATACCAGAAGTTTTCATTACAGTCAGAAGTTAGGATTTTCGGCTCAAATTTTGAACCATTTCTCATAGTTTTGAACAACTTTTCGTTTTTGGTGTTTGAGAAAAACGATCGTTCGGCCGGGAGGAAAATGCCGAGAAAAGGGAAAATGATCTTCATGAAAAAGGCATTTTATCGATATCGATATATCGAGGGATGGCAAACAGAATCATAAACTTTTTTGTTTATGGGAGCCGACTTTTCGAAAAAAAAAATCTGTATATAAAGTTTTTTTTTGATAATTTTCAGTTTTACACATCGATCAAAATGTTTGTAGAAAAACAGTAATTTTTAGCGAATGACCACAAAAAAGTCAACGATTTTCGTGTGATAAATCATCGTTTATGCCGAAATTCTGAAAATGATAATATTTCGAAATTTCCCTTTGGTTTCTCATGCATCGGGAGATCAAACATCTGTTTTTTAAACAAAAATTTATAGCTGAGAAAACAGTTTTTTTCAGATGTTTTGAACCATGATTTTCAGCTCCGGAATTTCTTTAATTAGATTTTTCTATAGAAAAAATCAGTTTTATATGTTTCAATTCGCGATATTCAGCCAATTTACGAGATTTTCATCTATTTTTTCTCAAATTCAGCGTTATTTATGCTTTGAACCAAAATTTTCAGCGCCACGTTTCAGGCTGCTAAAAATTTCATTTTATGTTTCATTCCAAATTTTCGATTTTTTCTGACGAAAAAAACAGTTTTATATGCGCTAAATCGCAAAAATCAGCCAAAGTTCGGCTGAAACTGACATTTTCACACATTTTCTTTCAGAAAACCATTTCTGAAAATAAAAAATTTTCTGAAAAATCATAACCTTTCTGAAATTTCTGTAAATCACAATATCAAACTCACTATGCATCTGATGCGACTGCATCGGTTGAATCGATTGTGGATTAACCATACTTCCAGGACCGAGAATCGAATTGGGTCCCATCACTGAATTCGGTCCGTGACCTGTTAGAATCGACGACGGTCCTCCGAGAACCGAACTGGGACCACCGTGAGCAGGGGTCTCACCGCCAAGCATTGAACGACTCGCCGGACTGTTCATATTCATTTTTGAATATGAGTTCCTGGAAATGGAAATCATGAATTGAATGGAAAAAAGAACGAGAAAAGCAAGAACAGGGCGGGTGAGAAGGTCAAAGTGTTGTTTCGATGACGACTACGACAGAGCGCATTTGTCGCAATTTATGCGTGGGAATCAACAACGAAAATGAGGAAGGAAATCAATACAGTCAAAGTGACAACGGGCCGGCCACTCCCAGCCGGGTGGTAGTGAAAAAATTCAATTTTTTTCGAAAATTTTCTGATTTTTCTAGAAAATTTTTTTAGGACTGATTTTTTAGGTAATTAAGATCAAAAATTGTCTGAGGAATATATGAGAAAAAAAGAAATTTTTCAGAAAAAAAATCATTGCAAAAAAGATTATAGTGAAAAAATTCAAAACTTCCAATCCGGAGCAGGCCCGAAATTTAGTAAGTTTGAATAAACTGACCACGCCTATTTTCTCAATTTTTACTCAATAGTATTTTTTGGGAAAAATGAGATTTTTTCGAAGATTCTAAACAAAAATCCTGAAAACGAAAAGAAAATGGGCGAAAAATGAGCCAGAAACTTAAAAAAAAACTGAGTTTTCAGACTTTTTTGTTATAAAATTCGGTTTTCTAGTTCGAAAATATATTTTCAGCAACAAAAATTTGAAATTTTCACCTTTCGTGACAGAAAATGGGTTTTTCTTGAGGAAAAATTTCGAATTTAGCAGATTAGATTCTGAAACACAAATTTTTCGGGAAACATAAACTCGTTTTGCTCGAAAAATGCTGCAAACTCTCTTTTCGAGCCTGAAAAATGCAAACCACAAAAAGACAAAGTAAATTAGGTACTTTCAGTGATTAAAACACTGTAACTGGTTCAAGATAATGTTTAAAAATACTTTTAAACAAAAATTGCATTTAAAAATGTAAAAACCAAATCAACAATAACGAAAAAACAACAACAGAAATTGAATTCTAAACATTAATATCAAATCTTCCACAACGTCGGCACATCAATAATCGGAACGTGTCGATCCAGAATCCCTTTCGGCGCTTCTGAATTCACTCCGACCGCTCTAATCACCTTCTCCTCATGCTTCGGCGCGAACTTCCCGAATCCTTTTCTTCGTGGCTTCTTTGGCTCCGGTTTTCCGCCGGTTCCCTCATCATCCTCATCTCCATCTTGCAATTTTCTGTACTTCTCTGCCTCTCCATCCTCTCCACCGAACGATTTCGACATGTTAACCGAGAAGAGCTCATCAGAGCAACGGAATCTCACGTAGGACTCGATCTTTTGGAGAGTCTTATCGACGAAATGAGCACGTTTTCGGACACTTTGATTCCAGTGACATTGGAGGAGTTTCATCTCCCAAAGACTCGATTCAAGGGCGCGAGTTTTATGCAAATCGGTCTCCTCGTTATCGTATGGATCGTCGTAAAGAGTCAATGGCAGCTTTCGATGCACCAATTCAGAGCAATTCGGATGTCTGATCACCAGATTTCTAATGAGACCCAGAATTGGCTCCTGAGCATCAATTGGAGCCAATAGAAGACAACGAGATAATCGTTTGAGGAACGAGGCGACGATGTATGTTGGAATGTGGCTGAAAAATGAATGATAGAGGGGAAAACTGGAAAATTGTCTTACGTTGATGAGAGAAAACTGTCGAGAAGTGTCAAAATCGACTCCTTTTGAGTCATGTAGAGAAGCGCTGGGTTGGTGAGAGAGTAGACTTTGTCGTAGAACTTTGGGTACTCGCTGAAATAGACATAAAGGTAAAATATAAAGTTTGAGCTTGAAATTGTGAATTTTCTGACAAAAAAAGTGTTTTTTTTCTAGAAAATCGGTGAAAATCGTTTTCGAATGAGAAACTAGTGATTTTTTTCAAAAAAAATTTAATTTTTAATGTTTTTCTCATCCAAATTGAGATTATCAGTAAGCTTTGAATTGAAAACATAAGTGACGTTGCAAAATTCACCTTTTTGAGTACTTTTTCACATGGAAAACTTAAAATTTCGGTTTTTAGTAATTTTCATAATAATTTCGTTTCTGAAGACTTTGAAATAACACCGAATTACTCAAATTTTTAGTGAGAAACACCTATCGCACGTGTACGCTTCTTACAACTGCGCTCTACCGAAACCGAAGAAAATTGTGTGCGAAGTTGAGAAAGGGCGTTTCGGTGGAGCGCAGTTGTAAGAACTGTGCCGAGCTAATAGTTTTCACGCAAAAATGAAATAAAACGGTTTTGGAGTTAAAAACTAACAAATTATGCTGAGAAATCAGTCTGAAAATGGCGCCCAACGACAAAATTCCATGATAATCACTCTTGTCGAACATCTTGAAGAAGAAATCGGCAGATTTGAATGGCGTTTTCAGATTCGAAATCACATTTTCAGTGATGTATGGAATGAGTTTCAGCGTCAATTTATCACTAATTTGTCCATTCATCACAGCCATCCACACTTTGTCATAATCCGCCGAAATCCACGCCAATTTTCGTTTCTTCATATTCTTCTCGCTGAACGGTGTTCTGGCACAGAGTTTGCGGAATAGAGGTTTAGTAAGTCTGGTAGATGGATGAGGAACGAAAGAGAGGAAATTGAAGAGATTGAACCAGGCGGCAGTACGAGTTTCTGTCAAACCCTGGAAAATTATGACTTTTTTATTCAAAACTTGATTTTTTAAAGAACTCACATTGATGGATTTGACGAGAACCGCAGCGATATAATGGTACACATCGTACCGCCCAAAAATCTTCGAAATTCCTCTCAAAACTGGCTTTTGCACTCGTTTGGTGCCGAGAAGGTACTGAACAAACCCGGAAACTACTGATTTCAACGATTTCGTGGGAATAATATCCCCAGTTTTCGCATCTTTCTCGAAAAGTTTTAGCGATTCCAGGTACTTTGTAATGTCCTCCGGGTACTCACAGGAGTGCAGAAATTCAGCGAATTCTGGAGCAGATTTGTGCGCTGGCTCCTCACATTCCAAATCGCGGTTTGTATCAATATTATCTATAAATTCCTCGTCAGAATCGTCTTCCGAGAAGTCTTCCTCTGGTTTTTCGTTCGACTCGAAATATTGGTCCAAGTCGTCGTCCATTTCTGGAAAAACATGTATTTTTGTGAATTCCTCGTTCAAAAAATGGTCCAGTCAACCGAAACAGCAAAAATAATACCCCAATATCCCAAAATTCTTGCTCAAAATTCGAAAACTAAAAATTATTTCAGCCACCAAATTGTCGTCAAATCCGGTGCATGCGTCCAATGCGCACTCGGTGTTTGCGTACATGACACACCGTAATCCAATGTTTTCGTTGCGACGCGCCAAAAATAATGCAACACAATGCCCCGTTTCACCCCCTCTTCTAGAATCGATTTTTGTGAAATTTTTAGGATTTCAATAAGAAAAAATAAAATAAATTTGACAGAAAATTCAGAATAAAAAATTGGCGATTTCCATTTAGGAATCGATATGAAAAATTGAAAAAATTTTGAAATTTCATTTTTTGTTTATAGGATGGGCATCTGGAAAATCAATATTTTTTCACCTGCCTACACATTGAGTTTCCAGTTGACTGAATATCGATTTTAGCTGACTAGCTTAGGTATTACGTCTTTTTTCTAATCTCTGATAAGAATTCTCGGCAAAAAATACGGTAATTTTCAACTCGCTTGTCCTAAAAAACTTCCTCCATCGATTTTTCTCGAATCCTTCATTTTCTTACTCAAAATTTCGAAATTTTCATTGCAGAATGAGTCAGCTGGAGTTTCCGGGGGTCTACGTGGAAGACGTGGGTCTTCTCGCCATGGGAACTCTGAAATTAAACGAGAAATCGTTGAGTTTCAAGAGTGAAAAAGGCGGGAAATCGGTGAATATCAATGGAGACGATATCGACGGTCTGAAATGGCAAAAACTCGGAAATAAGCCGGGACTCAGAGTTGGTGTCAGTGATGGTGCAGTCCATCGGTTCGGAGGGTTCAAAGATACAGTGAGTAGTAGGGAATTGCAGGAAATTTGTTATTTTTTCAATGAGAAAAAGATAAATTTTGATAAATCTGAATATAAAGAGCTCATTTTCAGCATTTCTAGTTCTGCTAAATAGTTTTTTTAAGGCTATTTTTTAATTTTCTGACAGTTTTTTGTATTTTTTTCACTCTAAAATCTGCTGGGAAGTTATAAAGTATCTTTACTACTGAAAAAGGTCTCAAACGATGAATTCAGTACATTTTTTTCAATTTCAGACGATTTTTATCGATTTTCTCGTAGTTTCTATCAAAATTTTCATATTTTTTTCAAATTTTTATCGAAAATGTAAACATTTTTGATGATTTTCTAGAATTTCTTCTAATTCTGAATCATAGTCGAAATTTTGACTTTTATGCGAAAAAAAAAGAATTTTGAATTTTCAGGCTTATTATCCGGGCCTCGGAGCCGGATTTTGACAAGTATAGCGAATTTCCGTAGTTTTTTTTTTCTATTTTCCAAGTTTTCTCACAAAATTTCACCAAAAAAACGTCCAAAAAATTTCTTGAAAACTGCAAAAACCTTATTTTTTAATCCGTTTAAAGATAAATGTCTATTTTTCAAAAATCTTGAAAAATTGCAATTGCATCGAAATTTCTTTCTGAAATTTAGAAAATTCGTTCCACATGATTTTTCAATTTTTACATTCCATGACCTCGATTTCTGATTCATAGTCGAAAATTTGACTTTTTCGCGAAAAAGTTCCAGTTTTTATTCTATTTTCACCTTTTTCTCACAAAATTTTGATTCCAGAACATGAAAAATCGAGCAAAAATTGAAATTTAGGAGATTTTAAACCAATTGTTTGTGATTTCCTTCTTTTTCCACATGATTTTTCTTCAATTTTTCCATTCCAGGACCTCGAAAAACTCCAAAAATTCACGGACGCCGCGTGGTCTCAACCAATAGAACAATCCAATCTCTTCATCAAAGGATGGAGTTACGGACAAGCCGAGGTCAAAGGACGAAATATCGAATTCTCGTGGGAAGACAAGCCGATTTTCGAGATTCCGTGCACGAACGTGTCCAATGTGACAGCAAATAAGAATGAGGCTGTTCTGGAGTTCCATCAGAATGATAATAGTCAAGTGTCTCTGATGGAAATGCGATTTCATATGCCAGTTGACGCAGAGACTGAGGATGACGTGGATAAAGTAGAGGAATTCAAGAAAGCAGTGTTGGCATTTGCTGGATTGGAAGCTGAAGCTGAGCAACCGATATGTCTACTCACGGATATTCTCTGTACGACGCCACGTGGAAGATATGATATCAAAGTGTATCCGACAAGTATTGCACTCCATGGAAAGACTTATGACTACAAGATTCCAATCAAATCGATCAATCGATTGTTCTTGGTGCCTCATAAAGATGGGCGAAGCGTGTTTTTCGTGTTGTCACTGAATCCGCCGATTCGTCAGGGACAGACGAGATATAGTTATCTGATTATGGACTTCCCGAAAGATGAGGAGCAGGATTTAGAGTTGGCGTTGACTGAGTAAGGAGAAATGAGAATTTTCAGAGTTTTTAGGTGTAAAATAGAGAAATTCTGGTGTTTCAAGCAAGTTTTTGAGCTAGAAACCGTGATTCTGTTGGAAAATTCGCTTATTTTAGAGCAGTTTTGACAAAATTTCACATGAAAAATCAGTTTTTTTTTAATGAATTCCAGCTTAGACCCAATTTTCATAGTGTTTCTCTAAATTATCAGAAATTTTCAGTTTTACACCTGAAAACGTACTATTTTCAGCCTTTTCTGTCATTTAAACAGGAAAATAGTGGGCGTTGACTGAGTAAAAGTAAATGTGAACTTTTTCAGTTTTTTTGGGGTAAAAATATAGAAATTCTGGTGTTTCAAGCGAATTTTTGAGCTGGAAACCGTGGTTCAGTCGGAAAAATCGCCTGTTTTAGAGCAATTTTGACAAAAATTGCTAGTTTTCATATAGGTTTTCTTATTTTTGATGATTTTTTCAACAAGATTTCAATTTACAGATAACAAGCTACGAATTTCTCCTAAAACCCAATTTTCATAGTTTTTTCTCTCAATTTTTATCAGAAATTTTCAGTTAATACCCCAAAAATTACTCTTTTCAGCTTTTAAACAGGAAATAGCGGTTTTAAACACATTTTTTATTAAAAACGATAGTATTCTATCATTTTTCACCCAAAAATACTGTAAAATTCTGATTTTTCAATTAAAATAATCTGTTTTTTTCCCAATAATTCAATTGGAAACTGCTTTCAAACAGACAGAAATTAATCAGAAATCCTAATTTTACCACATTTTTATTCCAGCGAGCAACTCGCTCAAAGCAATGGAGCACTCGAGAGAACAATGGAGGGAGCTCTCTACAAAAGCGTCTCGGCCATCTTCAAATCGATCTGCAACCTGAAAATCACTGAACCCGGACGATTCATCGGTCACTCTGGCACTCCCGCTATCCAATGTACTCATCGTCAGAATCCAGGATTACTGTACCCATTGGAGAAGGGATTCTTGTTCATTCATAAACCCGCAATGTATATTCGATTCGAAGACGTCAGCTCATGTCACTTGGCTCGTTCTGATGGTGGTACCGTAACCCGTACGGTAGACTTCGAAGTGGATCTAAAATCTGGAGCTCCAATCATATTCAATGCGATGGAGAAGGAGGAGAACAATAAATTGTTCGATTATTTGAGCAAGAAGAGTATCAAAATCAGAAATCCAGCGAGAGTTGAGAGTAGAGCTGCCGAGTCGAGTGATGAGGAGCCGGATAGATACAAAGCGGCGGTTAAGGCGGAAGGACTACAGAAAGATGATGATAGTGATGATGAGACTGATGAGGATTACGATTTGGATCAAGATTTGAAAAGGAAAAAGACTGAAAAAGACTCTTCAGAGGGGTCCGCATCGGAGCCAGATGATGAGTATGATTCAGGATCCGAGCAGGATTCAAGTGGAACTGGCGAGTCTGAACCGGAATCGGAATCTGAGACGCCGGCGAAGAAATCGAAACGATCGGAGCCAAGAGAGAAACGAGAGAAAAAGGAGAAGAAAGAGGGAAAACGTGGAAAGAAGGATAAGAAGGAGAAGGATCCGAATGCACCGAAACGCGCGTCCACAGCCTACTTCCAATGGTTTACGGCGAATCGATTGAAGATTAAGGAGGACGGAGACTCGGTGGCGGATGTGGCGAAGAAGGGAGGAGCGAAGTGGAAATCGATGAGTGCAGAGGAGAAGAAGGTGCTTAAAAGTCGCAATTTTCAGTCGAAATCGGCTTTTTTGGGAAAAACTGCCAAAACTTGATTTTCAGCTTGAAAATCGGGGGTATTTGAGTTTGGAACTCGGAAGAATAGAACTGCGACAAAATAAAACTGTGAAAATATAGAACAGGAAAAAATAGAACTGAACAAAGTGGAACAGTGAAAGTTAGAACCGCAACAAAACAGAACTCAACAAAATAGAACTCTAGTTCGAATGGAGCGCGTTTGCTTTTTTTTGCAAAAATTCAATTTATTTTTGACTTTTCTCAAATAAATTCATATTTTTCATCGAATAATTGTTCAAATTAAAAAAAAAGTCGTTCTGATTCTTCTAAAAAGAAAAAAAATGCAAACGCGCTCCATTCGAACTAGAGTTCTATATTTTCACAGTTTTATTTTGTCGCAGTTCTATTCTTCCGAGTTCTAAACTCAAATACCCCTGAAAATCTAAATTTTTGCTGTTTTTGGATGCTCTCGGATCATCTAAGCAGCGCTAAAACCAGCTAAGCAGCACTAAAAATCATCTAGAAAAGGTAATGATTTTTAGCGCTGCTTAGGTGAATTTTAGCGCGGCCCTCCCCTAGTAAGCAGCGCGAAAACTAGGTAAGCAGCACGAATACCAGCTAAGCAGCGCTAATATTCAACTAAGCAGCGCTGACAAGGGAATTGACTTTCGGTATCCGTTCAGAATTTTCTATAAACTTGCACACTGATAGTTTCGAATCTGCTTTAAACAATGATAATAGTGAAAAAGTGCAAAACTCCAGAAAAGTTGGACTTTTTTGCTCCGAAAGTTTGCTCATTTTTCATCATAGAAAACACAAGTGCCAATTCGGGAGGACTATCGGGTTCGTAAAGACAACTAGCTGTCTTCTAGACCAGCGGTTGGATGGCCACGTGGCAGTGAGGGGGACTGGTAGGAGGAAGGTCTGGGGATCGACCCCTTCCCCTTTTTTCTTTTTTTGCATTTTGAAAACTGACCATAAAATGTCAACTACAGCGTTTTCGAACTATTCCATCAAGTTTTCTTCCGTTTCGAACTGTTTTCTACATTTTCTGAATATTTGGTAAGAAACTTTTTTTGAGAAAATTTTTTGTTCTCATGGTCTCATTCATCTCACCATGGTCTACCCACTCATTTTGAAAGCTTGTAAACCAAATTTTTCATCGCATCTACTCTCGAACCAGTCATTGTTTCAAAATGAAGAAGGCACTGTATGATTATTCGACATGTCCTCGGAAAACACAAGATTAATTGAAGAATTGACAATGAGGAGTCTCCATCATCAATGAGACCATGAGAACAAAAAATTTTCTCAAAAAAGTTTCTTACCAAATATTCAGAAAATGTAGAAAACAGTTCGAAACGGAAGAAAACTTGATGGAATAGTTCGAAAACGCTGTAGTTGACATTTTATGGTCAGTTTTCAAAATGCAAAAAAGAAAAAAGGGGAAGGGGTCGATCCCCAGACCTTCCTCCTACCAGTCCCCCTCACTGCCACGTGGCCATCCAACCGCTGGTCTAGAAGACAGCTAGTTGTCTTTACGAACCCGATAGTCCTCCCGAATTGGCACTTGTGTTTTCTATGATGAAAAATGAGCAAACTTTCGGAGCAAAAAAGTCCAACTTTTCTGGAGTTTTGCACTTTTTCACTATTATCATTGTTTAAAGCAGATTCGAAACTATTAGTGTGCAAGTTTATAGAAAATTCTGAACGGATACCGAAAGTCAATTCCCTTGTGAGAATCATCTTATTGTTAGCAGCGCTAAAAATCGTCTAAGCAGCGCTAAAACCAGCTAAGCAGCGCTAAAAATCAAAATTTTGATTCATCTATCTATTTCATTCAGGAATGGGAAGAACTCGCGGAGAAAGACAAGGCTCGCTACGAGGCTGAAATGAAGGAATACAAGAAGAATGGAGGCGGAGCTTCCTCCTCTTCATCCAAACCGTCTTCTTCTTCCAAAAAGAGTTCGGGCCCATCGTCATCAAAAGCGAAATCCAAGGAATATATCAGTGATTCGGACGATTCTGATGACGAGGAGCCGAAGAAAAAGGAGAAGAAAGCGGCACCAAAAGAGGATTCCGGGGAAAGTGATGGCTCGGAGGGAGGATCGGATGCATCGGATGCGTCGGAAGACGATTCGGATTAAATGTTATGATTTTTACTGTGTTATGCTTGCAATCACGCTCTGCTGAACACTTTGGTGGAGCGCGTTTGCTTTTTCTATGTCAAAACTTAAATTAATTCAACTAATTTATAATTTTATTACTATAACTTGTCTCATATTTCACATGTATCTCACCATTTCGTGTTTCATGATTCTGTATTTTTTAAAGTTTTTTTTTTGCAGAAAAAAGTTGATTTTTTGAATTTTCTCTCTATTTCCCCGATTTGACTATCGGTTTCTCACCGAATTTCTGTACTTTTTACCCGTTTCTTTATCACCCCTTCCCACTCTAAACCAATTTCCAGATGTCTGCTCTGTCCGACTTTTTGAAGCAACCAAATTTGCTTCAAGTGACGGACGGCGGACCGCTGGTCGACGGAACCGATGGGGTCGCCGGGACGAGAGTTGTCGGAAGTGTTGCCGAGGCGAGACGTGAGTTTTGGAGAACAAAAATTATGGAAATTTCAGATTTTTTGTGAGAAAATCGCAAAATTTTTGGTCAAAAAATGGTAGAAATTTATAATTTTGATAATTTTTTGTGCAGTTTCATTTGGAAAATTCTGTGAAATTCTTGTTTTTCTTTACTCGAAAAAAGTTTGTTCTCATACTTGTCAAGGCCCGGGCCTCCAAAAAATTAACCAATTTTCAAAAAAATTTCAGTTTTGCATCGAAAATGCAAACATTTTTGATAATTTCTTCCAATTCTAAATAATTGTCGGAATTTCGACTATTTCGCGAAAATTGAAATTTGAACTTTGGCACCAAAACACACGGGCCTTGACAAGTATGATTTTTTTTGAATTTTTCCAAATTCTGGACTTTTTCGCAAAAAAATTAAATTTTGGCATCAATCCTGTCAAATTTTAGTTTTGTGATTCGAAAAAAGCTTATTTTCAGTCCAGATTCCGCCTATTTCCCGGTCACATCCCCCTAATCAACTTTCGCTTTTCCAGAACTCCGTGGTGCTGACGTGCTGACCGAGGAGGTCGAGTACGCAATAATCCAAGTACAGGAGACGGAACTGCTCGCCGAAGTGTGCAATACGGTGTTCGATGTGATGAAACAGAACGGAGAAGTCGCCGTCTTCTCCCAAGATCTCGTCACCGCGTCTCGCAAACTTCGTATCGCTGGATTCCGTGTTCCGACGACGGCTACCGAGTGGCCGGTTCGTGGTGTCAAAATG
This sequence comes from Caenorhabditis remanei, assembly GCF_010183535.1. Taxonomy (NCBI): domain Eukaryota; kingdom Metazoa; phylum Nematoda; class Chromadorea; order Rhabditida; family Rhabditidae; genus Caenorhabditis; species Caenorhabditis remanei. The sequence continues at coordinate 4,384,669 of NC_071330.1, forward strand.
GTGAATTTCGGAGATAAAGTCGCGTTGGATCTCGGAACCGCCGCCGCCACCATCGACGAGGACCTCATCGATGAGGATGGACTTCTTCAGGAGGAGGATTTCGAGAAACCAACTGGAGATCAGTTGAAGGCCGGAGGATGTGGACCAGATGATCCGAATAAGAAGAAACGGGCATGCAAGAACTGCAATTGTGGACTCGCCGAGCAGGAGGAGGCCGAGAAAATGGGCAAAATTGCCGAGGCGCCGAAGAGTAGCTGCGGAAATGTAAGGATGGGTTGGAAGCTCCGCCTTGATTATTGGCTCCGCCCACTTTGGCAACATCGCGGCACGGTTTTGCAGGCTTCCGACGGGCCGGGCATGGTCACAGTACAAAAATTTGAAATTTTTTGGAATTTTTGGATTTCTTTGCAAGAAAAACCGAAATTTCGACTACGTCCTTACATATCGATAAAACTCAAGCGTGCATAGCATTTTTGACTATTTTTCATAAAATCTAAAAATTTCGAAAATTTTTGTGAAAAAACGCACATTTTTGACTCCGGGACGACCGGGCCGGGCCGATATTTTGCAAGTCTGTATTTTCAGATTATTTTGAGTTGGATTTTGCAGGAAAATAGTTGCTTTCGATGTTTTTTAAACAAAAACTCAACAATTTCATTATTAATTTTTCAAAAAAATTGATCGAAAATTGAAAAGGCCGAAAAAGGTGTGCGGCATATTGCAAAAGTGGGAGGAGCTAAGGCACGCCCCTTTATCCGCGCCGCAAATTTGTTTTTTCTGAAAACATTTTTTAAAGTTGAAGCACCGATATGATGCGCCTAATGAGCGGAATGGCGTTGTTCTCAGAATCTGAATCTCAGATTCAAGCCACGCCCCTTTTTGCAAACTTGCTGCACGGTTGATTACACAAACCTGTTTTAGTGTTCCTGACTACAACTTTTCAGTGGAAATAGGTCATTTTTGAAATTTGAACTTAGAGTGGAGTTTCGTGCCAAACCGCCATGAGACCACGCCCCCAAAGTTCCGCGAAAATGGGCGGAGCTTCACTAACACCAATTGGTGCTCCAAATCTTCAAAAATTCCAAAACCAATCCCAAAATTTTTTCAGTGTGCTCTCGGAGACGCATTCCGTTGTGCCACGTGCCCATACCTCGGACAACCACCATTCAAACCTGGCGAGACTGTCAAACTCTCCACTGTCGACGACTTCTAAATGCATTCCAGCAGCTTCCAACTTCCTGTTCTCCAACTCTATAATTCACGTGGTTATATTTTGTCTCGTTTTTTCGAATTCGCCATCCCCAAGCCCCGCCCCTTCGAAAGTCCCCCTTGAAACCACGTATTTTCGTTCGTTTCGCCTGTTATCAGTTCATTTATATACTCTCTTTTTTTTGTCAATTATATTTTGCGCCGCGTAGAAAACTTATTATTTTTCCCTTCTTTTTCTTGTACTAACCGCTTCGTTGTGTTGAAGGAAAGAAACAAATAAAACTGCTAGTGCTCGCCGCAATTAGAGCTCTAACTGTGCGATAGAGCGCGTTTCATTACCGTTATCTAGGAATCTCATCTCTCCGCATTCTCCCCACATCGGGTCAAGGCAACATGGAGGGATCAATGGCAAAACCCCCCTTCAGAATACCTCGATGACGTCACCGCGCATCGGAAACAAGAATTCTCAAGTCACGTGGTGGACGGGGGTCTTCTATCAATTCCTTCTTGATAGACAAGTTTTATTATATGACACCGAAACGGCACGTATTTACTCTCGTTTTCTCTGCGTCTCACCGCCGAGAGACACCACGTGCCCCCTCTCTCCAGCGAAAAAGTGTATTCTATGTGTTCTGTGGTTTACTGTTTTCAGATTTTCTCATGGTTTCATCCCATTGAATTCAGATATAGTCATATAAAGTCATGTGATCCGTGGCACGGGCGGTGCAAACGAAAAGAAAGAAAATTTTGTAAATATGTCTGCGTCTCTTAATTGTCATGCACTCTCTCACTCGCCTCAACGATTGCTCTTTTTCTCCCTTGGCAATACTCTCTCTCATCGTTTTTTTGGTTTTTGTGGATGCACTCGACCACACACAACATCCACGCAACACACGCACACGCCACACTTTCTTCACGAGAAAATGGCAAAAAGTTGGCGTTTTTTGTTTTGTTTGGCATTAGAATGGCTTTATTTATTGCTTTATGTTGAAAAAACGGAGAAAATTGGGGGAAATTCTGATGAAAATCGAACAAAAAAAGATAAATTTGACAAAAATACAGTTTTCGTGGTGAGACTCGATTGACAATTTTCATGCATGCGTCTTAGGTGTTGATTTACGAGGTGTACTGTAATTAATTTTTAAATTTAAGTATTCAACGATTTCTTGCAAATTTTTGACAGTTTTTTCAACTTTAAGCTTGTTTTAATTTGAAATATTGTGTTTTTCTAATAGAAAAACTTTTGAAAACAACAAATCTGATAGAAAAATGTCAAAGTTTCAACTTTTAACAAAGATACGTGTTTTTACATACCTCAGCATTTTTTAAGGCTTTTGGTGATCGAAACATATAAAATGCTATCAAATTGTTTTTAATTACTTAAAACAATAATATTTTCAATACAAACCCTTTAAAAATTACATTTTCCAATTAAAATTTAAAAGTTCGTGAAATTACGGTTTTCGTGACGAGACCCCAATAACAAATTTTGGCTTTGCGTCGTTTGTGTCGATTTACGAGACTTACTGTAATTTATTTGATTTTCTTTTATTTCCAACCAGTTTTTTTCCAATTAATTGCAATTTTCATCGATTTTCCCCCAGCAAAATCTGTGAAAATCATCAAATCCCGGGCGGCCCGCTCCCCGTTTTGTTATCATTTGTTATCAGACCACTGTGTTATCAATCGTTTTCTTCTTCGTCTTCTTTCCCAATTTTCCATCATCATCGTCTCTTTCGTGATCACAAATATGTCTCTTCTTCATGTATTTTCTCTGTTGCCTTCTTGCTGTTGCTGAACAATTTCTCACAATAAGAACAGGACAAAATAATATTTTTTCACCCTTTTTTCGCAACTTTTCCGTCCATTTTCTGACGTCATTTTGTTGGTTTTTTGGTTCATAGAGGAAGTATTGATTGATTTTGGAAATATAGAAATATACATTTCATGGTCAAATACTATAAGTTAGGTTATGTTTGCACCTCGCGGGGAGAGTATAGTAGCCAGCGGAAAAAATTTAGGGGAATTGAATAGAAAATCGGATTAACAATTCGATTTTTTCCCTCTTTTTCTTTAGTTTTCAGTAGGTGAGAAGGTCAGGTAAACGGAAAATGGAAATTATAAAAACCAAGAAAATCGACTGGATTTTTTTTCACTATGAGCCAATTTTCTAGAACTTTCAATTATTTCACACCAAAATTCAAGATATCTCGAGTTTTCACTGTTTTTCTAGCATCGTACAATGATTTCTCGATTCCGCGTAGTAAAAGACAGATTTACACAAAATTTCGATAGTTTCAGACACTTTCCAACTAGAAATTCTAACAAGAACGAGATTTCTAGCAAAAATAGATTTCCTGGAATACTAAACGAGCCATCGTTGAACAGGGACATACACGTTTCACCTTTTTCTCGGTGGTCTAGAAATCATAATTTCAGAAAGAGACTCTTCTGGACTTAAACTGGTTCTCATCATACTTGCAAACCGGGTCGACACGTAGCTCGCTTAAAACGCAATATTATGGGCTGAAAAATACACCAAAATGTAGATCTCAGCGAGCTCTATGTCTGTGATCTACTACGGACCGGCTGGTGGATCGTTAATGTGCCGTGTGCCGGGCTAGTCAGGCTTTTTTGGCCATTTCCGCGTTTTTTGGCACTTTTTCAGGCTCTCTGTACACTAATGACTAGCCATCCAACCCGTAGAACTCGCTGAGATCTACATTTTGGCATATCTTTCAGCTCATAACATTGCGAGCTAACTAGGGAATGTTCCAGACGTAACTTGGTCTTTCAAATTGGCTCATATCCCATAAGGTACTTCTGAACTTAAAATGCATATATCTCAGTTCAGTGAAACGTTCTGCAAAGTTGGATCACATATTCGGAATCAGCGTTTTCAGAAGTACTTAATAGAATATGAGCCAATTTGAAAGGCCAAGTTACGTCTGGAACATTCCCTAGTAAGCGCCGGCTTGCGAGTATGGTCCTCAGCATTTCGATGGTTGCCATCACAAAAATGAAATTAGCAGGTCTAAAGTTGTATATAATCTCATTTTTTGCTACCTGATGGCTCTTTTCACCACTGATCTCAGAACACTCTCTAATTTTCCGTACTCCTATCGCTCTTTTCCATCATAAACACGCATTAGTCGCGTCTCTCTCTCTCCACAAATTAGATCATTATCAAAATATTATTGTGTTCTCTGAAACACCTCCCAAAATACGTCCATAAGTGACCCCCCTCTGCCTATCTTTCAACGCCTTTTGCATCGGTTTCCGAAAACAATCGACACGTCGTGGTGAGAGAGTACTCAAGAATGAGAGAAGTTCTTCTAGTCGGGTCACGTGTTGTAACAACTGATCCTTCTTGTCTCTCCTCACTTCGTTTCTTCCCTTCATCCTTACACCAACATTTTCTACGTTTTCGTTCCCTTCTCCACCCCAAAAAGTTTTCCCACATTTCTTTGGTTTCCATCGTTTTCTCTTCTCGGAAACTTTGTTTTAAAGATCTTTTGATGTTGTGTACTTCTCGTGGAGAATAGGAGTTTTGGAATTTGAGCTTTGTAGCGAGATTCTGTTGATTTGAGTTGTTTTCTGTGCGAGTTTTCTCGGAAACCTGTCAGAGTTTAAGTTTTTTGGATATTAGCTCGGCACAGTTCTTACAACTGCGCTCCACCGAAATCTCCTTGAAAAATGCCCCTTTTTCTCTGAGTCTCTAAATTTCGCTCACAGTTTTCTCCTGTTTCAGTAGAGCGCAGTTGTAACAGGCGTGCCGTCATAATTAATCATTTTTGAGAAATTCACAAGCATTGGCTGAAATATTCAGAAACCTTCGTGTAAATTGTGAACATTTTGATAGCTTTTGTCTATTCTCGAGGTTTTTATTGCGGATTTTCCATATAGCCGATTTCATAGATTTTCCTATCTTTTTCTCTATCAAAAAAAGCTATTTTAGCTGTATTTTCAGTATACTTTTTTATTTCGGTAAAACTTCTCTAAACAATGAAAACGTTGGCAAAAAATCACTCAAACTGAAATTTTACCACTCCACAACTGCGCTCCACCGAAATGCCTTTGAAAAATGTATTTTTTCTCAGAGTCTCTCAATTTCACACACAATTTTCTTCGGTTTCGGTAGAGCGCGGTTGTACGACCTGTGCTGAGATAATACAAAACTCTTACTGTTCAAACTTTGCTTATTCTCAATAGAGCGCACATACTCACCCACTCTCATAATTTTCAGACAACATGTCACGGGGTCAAATAATCCACAGTGGGCACTTTATGTGCTCGAATTTACACGACGACCTCGTGCCGGATGAAGACGAAGAAGACGTCGAAGTAGACGTTGTGGAGGATGACGAGAAATCGACGGAACCCCAATCATTGGCGAATAAAAATAAAGTTTTAGACGAGAAACCCGTCACATTTTACAAGTTTGGAGTCGGAAAAACACAATCCATCGCTATTGATGTGTCGTTGAATAAGCTGAACAAGTGTATCAAAGTCGCCTATAAGTAAGGGTTTTTTTTTAATTGGAAATGTGGAAAATCGGTTAAAAATAGAAAACGAAAACGAAAACGCGCCACCGACGCGCCAGACGATTTCTGTATAGATGTTCTCGCGGAAAATTCCAAAAATTTATGATTTTTTGAAATAAAACTAATATAATTATTGATTTATGACCTGTTTCCTTGAAGTCTTAGACACCTTAAAAAAAAAAGAAAAACGCGCCGCCGGCGCCCCAGACGATTTAAATGTTGAGATTTCCAATGAATTTTTGAGAAAAAATTATATATTTTTCAGTTTTTTTTTGAATATATGAATTCAAAGCTAAAAAGGGTTGGTTTCTGAATCAGTTTAGCTTTGAATTCATATATTTTTTCTCAAAAATTCAATGAAAATCTTGATTTTTCCTTGTTTTTTTATTTTTAATTTTCTGAAAATTGATATATTTCTAGCTTAAAAGTGATGTATCTCAGTTCATTTCGATCCCCAATAAATTCAAAAAAACTGATTCAGAATCCTCACGTCTTCTGCGTTCTATTAGTACAATTTTGGAAAAGAAAACTCGAAAAATGTGTCAAAAATTCAAAAAATTTGAAAAATTTCACTGAAAAAGTCCCAAAATTAATTGAATGGAAGCTGAAAGCATTGAATATGTCTGAAATCGCTCTGAAACTGATTTTCATAAATTTTACATTGAAAATCAGTTTCAGAGCGATTTAAGACATATTCAATGCTCTCAGCTTGCATTTATTTAATTTTGACACTTTTTCAGTTAAATTTTAACTTTTTTCACAAAAATTGTTCATTTTTAACCGAATTAAATGAATTTAAGCTTTAAAAAAACCCCAACTTTCAGTAAAATGACGACACCGAAATGGAAAGATTTCAAAGGTTTACGACTACATTGGAAGCAGAGAGTTCGGTTGAATAATGTGATTTGGAGAGCATATTATATTGAGTGTGAGTGTTGATTTTAGCTGAAATTTAGAAGTTTTTTAAGCAAAAAATCGATATAAATCGGTCAATTTTGACGTCCTATAGAATCTGAAAATATATTAGCTCGGCGCAGTTCTTACAACTGCGCTCCACCGAAATCACCCTTAAGAAATGTCTCGTTTTTCTCTGAGTCTCTCAATTTCGCACACAGTTTTCTTCGGTTTTGGTAGAGCGCGGTTGTAATACGCGTCACGTTGTCAGATTTATTAGAATCACGCCCTTCTGAAATTCGGTGGAGCGCGTTTGCATCTTTACCATTTTTCCATTTTCAGTCCGAAAAAAGCAGCCGGTGAAACCGAAGAAGCCGTTCTGCTACTTCGCAGTGCCCGATGACGATACAACACATCAGAAGATCGAGGGATCGATTGTAGAAGGAATGTATTGGAAGAGGAAAATGGAAGGAGTGTGTGCACAATATAAACGATGGAGAATTCGATCGAAACATAGTATTCATCCGGAGAAAGGAGGAATGGTATCGACGTGTTCATCGACAAGTGTTAGCAGTATGAGTGGAAAGAGGAAACGAGTGAGTTTTTGGTTTTATTAGCTTAGAACAGTTCTTACAACTGCGCTCCACCGAAATCCTCTTGAAAAATGTCTCTTTTTCTCTAAGTCTCTCAATTTCGTACACAGTTTTCTTCGGTTTCGGTAGAGCGCGGTTGTAAGAACTGTGCGGTGCTGTTAGAAAATTTAAAAATGGTAGGAGAAGATATCAGCTCTGTTGAGCTGCAAAATAATGAGAAAGCGTCAAATTATATAAGAATAAGACGGTTTATGCAACCGCGCTCTAGTGAAATTGCATTTTCGAAGATGATTTGAGTGGAGCGCACTTGTAAGATTCACGCTAAAACCGAAAATAACGCTAAGATTACGGTAGACACCATATTATTAGGCATGTTTGGTAGATCGAATATCTGCGATCAATCGCGCTCTATCGAAATCGATGGAGAATGTAGACGTGCTCCACTGCAACTTTACCTCATTTAGAGGGATCGTGTGAATGCGCGCTCTACGGATAAGATTATTCTCAGACTGAACCGAAAGTTTCGAAAATTCCCCCACTCTCATTAATTTTAATTGCAGATTCTGAGAAACTTTTATTATTGAATCATATGCTAAAAATCGCTCTAAACGCCACAATTTCCATTCTCCTAATTCAAAAGGAGCTTAGGTGGAAGAGTTTTTCAGCGCGGCCGTGTAGTCCTCTCGGACAAGATTTTTGCTCAATTCCTCGTTTTCTCACTCTCACGTGTTTTTTTTTCAATTTATATCACAAAAAAGAAAAGGAAATTTGTTGGAAAAAGTGAGAAATCGAGGAATTGAACAGAAATCTTGTCCGAGAGGACTACACGACCCGCGCGGAAAAACTCTTCCACGAAGGCTCCTTTTGAGCCGGGAAAACGGGAATTTAGACCGTTTAGAGAGATTTTAAGCATATGCTCCAATAATGAAAGTTTCTTAGAATTTTCTGAAGTATCGGAATCTGAAATAAAGAATTCCTTCCCTCCCAAAAACCGTCCGGAAGTTCCAGAAACAACCAGCACAAAAAGAGCGAATCGACACTCATCTGGCACATGTCAACGAGCCGCCCGTCAAACTTCAACGAAGTCAAACGCCGAAACACACGATTTCGGATGAGTTCGCGTGGCATTTGGATGAATTGGAGAATGAATTCGGCGATGTGTTCACTGATGACTTTTTGGATTCTTTGAATGAGCCGTATCTGTTTCCTGATTCTAGAGATGTTTGTGAGTTTAAAAAATTTATTTTAAAATTGAATTTTAGTGAGTAAATGCGCTCTACTGCAAAAAGGAGAAAGTCAGATAGAGCGCGTTTGCAGGTGATAAACGCGCTCTATTAAAATCGTATTTCTGCAAAATAGATTTCAATAGAGCACTTTTGCTGTTTTACCGTCCATTCTGTCGTAAATTGAGCAAACGCGCTCCACCGAAATCACTCAAGTGGCATTTCGGTAGAGCGCACTTGCTGTCTAAATCATTGCCGCATTTCACCAAAAACGATTCCATTAGTTTCATACTTGTCAAGGCCCGGGTACTTGGCGCCAAAACTCAAAATTCAAATTTTTTGAATTTTTTTCCGAAAAAGTAAAATTTCGACTATCATTCAGAATTAGAAGAAATACTGAATTTTTTTTCACAAATGTCACATTTTCGATGAAAAAATTTAAAAAATTTCGATGAAAAATTGATAAGGCCTTCAAAAAAAATGAACCTTTTTTAAAAATTTTTATCGAAAATGTGAACATTTCTGATGATTCTTCAGAATTTTTTCGAATTCTGAAAAATTGTCGAAAATTTGACTTCTTCACGAAAAAAATTCAAAATTTTTCAAAAAATTTAAAACAAATTGAAATTTGAACATTGGCGCCAAAACACCCGGGGCTTTTGAAGTATCATCAGTTTGATTTCGCCTTCCAGACCTGGGAACTGGCAACTCAGCAACCGCGCCCTACTGCAACTCACAAGTCTCAAATTATTATCATGGCACGCTTCTCGCAACCGCGCTCTATTGAAACCGAAGAAAATTGTGTGCGAAATTGAGAGACTCTGAGAAAAAGAGCCAGTTTTCAAGAGGATTTCGGTAGAGCGCAGTTGTAAGAACTGTGGCGAGCTAATATACAACCTCTCTCTTTTCCAGACGGTGGAAACAACGCTGACATCATCCAACCGGGTCTTCTACCCCTCCAACCAACGATCGAAGACATCATGATGTCGCTCAACGATTTCCCCGAATCGCCGCCGTTTCCAGGCGATCGGGATACAATGAGAACACCGATAGACCATGAACGACCGTCGACGTCTTCTAACCAACCACCTCCTCAGATGAGACGATCCGCTTCGTCGTCAGCGTCACTCCATCAGATGCAAGTCATTCAACAACAACAACAACAACAACAACCGCCACAGTCAATCGCCCAACCATCCCAACAAATTCAAATTCAACAACCCGTCGCCCGAAACCCCACTCAAGATTTCATGGCTCACTCGATTATGATGGATTATCGATTGATGCCCACTCGACAGTCCTCAGCAATCACTTCTCAAATGCTCATGCTCAGCCAATCCGCTTCCACGTCATCATCCCAACCACAGTATGCCACGTCGACACATTACAATACGAACAACGCGTTTCTGCCTGTCAGAAATGTCATGTCGACGCAACATCATAATTTGGCTCATGCTCAACACTGGAATAAACAGCAACAGCAGAATTTTTTGGTAGGACATCGGGATGGATGGCCTGTACAGACAGATTGGGAATTTGAATCGATTTTTAGACATTCTGGCACACCTGAGACGCGTTTTTAAGGCGAAAAATCGTCAGTTCCAGTGATTTTTTATTATGTCTGGTGCGCCTTGGCCGCGTTTTCAGCGATTTTTGATGAGTTTTGGATCCGTCTGGCGTTCCTTTGACGCGTTTTTGCTGGAAAACCTGATTTCCGCATTTTCCGTTTTGAACTTTTTGAAATTTTTCATCGAAAATGTGAACATTTTTGATGATTTTTCAGATGATGGCCGAAAATGTGACTTTTTCGCGAAAAAACTCAAAAAAATTCGAAAAAATTTGAATTTTGGCCCCAAGTATTATCGGAATAAAAAAGTTCCGACATTTTTTCTTACGACAAAATGCAGACTCAGTGCAAAATTACTACTGAGTCTGCATTTTGTCGTAAGAAAAATTGTCGGAACTTTTTTATTCCGATAATACCCGGACCTTGACAAGTGAATTCGGGAAAAAACTTAGTTTGGTTTCGATTTACGGCGTAAATCGACTCTCGTGGCCGATTTTTCGCGTTTTCTAGGCCAGGGATCCCCTTTTTGTCTGGAATTCAGAAATACGTTAAATTTTTTCTGCTTTTTTTTTGAAAAATTTTTTCTGCATACTAATTTTTTAAATGAAATTTGAATTGTAATTGTCCACGCAGAGTACACGAGCTTTTCCATTAGAGCGTGATTTCTTAGACAATCACAGAGTTCGTAGCAAGCGCGCTCTATTGGAAACGCGCCGTGTACTTCTCGTGGGCAAGTCGAGTTACAGTATTTCAGCAATTTACGCCAATTTTCTCGTTTTTTTCGTCAAAAAAACGAATTCTGACAGAGTGTTTTCACGGATCCCATTAGAGCGTGATTGAATCGCTACGTAAATTCACCCCAAACAAAAATCTTTGAATTTTGACTGATTCCGGGCCGGTTTTGAGCTCAAAATCCCGAATTTCAAAAAAAATTTTTTTTTAAACTTCCCTAAAACCATACTTGCAAAATATCGGCCCGGCCCGGCTCGGCCCGGCCCGGTAGAGAAAGTTGCCGGCCCGGCCCGGCCCGGTCGGCCCGGAGTCAAAAAATGAGCACAATTTTTTCACAAAATTTTTCGAAATTTTTTGAAATTTTTATCAAAAATAGTCAAAAATCCTATGTAAACTTGAGTTTTATCGATATGTAAAAACATAGTCGAAAATTCGACTTTTTTGCGAAAAAATCAAGAAAAATTTCAAAAAATTCAAATTTTCAAATTTTTGTACTGTGACCCGGCCCGGCCCGTTGCAAGTATGCCTAAAACCCATCACAATCTCTTTAATTCCAGGCATCCTTCCCGCATCAATCTCACGTCGAACGAATCCTCAACAATCAGGCGCCACTCCCCACTCGCTCAACCCAACTCCTCCCACAAAACGATCCCTACATGCCCCAATTCCTTCAATCCGCTCAACCGACACCCCAACCCACTCCTACACACGATCAAATGATGGCTCCATCACGGTCGTGGTGGCTGGATAGTCCACTAACTGCCAGTGTACAATCCCCGTTATCCGTAGCCACTCCGTTACCTCTAGCCAATCAGAACGGTCCGCAGACACCATTGGGACAGTTGATGATTGGAGGGGAGAATGGGTTTAACGGATTGCTGGGCGGAGGGAATAGTGGATTTAAAATGAGTGGAGGAAACAACGGAATACCGACACTCTCGCAGAGATTAGAGCAACCGCCCATCTCAACGACAAACTCGATTTTTGGGAATGTTGATAACAAATCGCAAAACAACAAGATCTTAGCCTCGTTGACATCTCAGAACACCCCAACACCCTCTCCAATCGACTTTTCTAGTTTGTCACGTCTTCGGACGACTTCTCTAAATGAGACGTGGAAAATGAGTCCGGTTGCCGAGCAATCCCCTACCTACCAGGCGCTCGCCGCATCAGTCACCACGAAACCATCAGTATTGAGTAGCCCAGCGAATTCTGATATTCTGGTGGCACCGGCTAGTGTGCCGGCGGCTGCTACGCTTCCAAAAATCATTCCGCCGAGGAGTAGACAGAAATCGGAGAGAGAGGCACAACCATCGGTGATCGATCGACAACAATCGTGTGATGTCAATTTGTTAAATGGAAGGAAGAATGAGGATACGGTGGTGAAGAAGGAAGAGATTCCTTCTAGACAATGTTAGTTTTATTGGGATTTTCACAGCAGTGCGAGGTGTAAGATCGCGAAAACGCGCTCCGTCGCACAACAGTCGGCACGGTGCCAAAAAAGATTTTTTAACGTTTATTTGTCGTATCTTTCAATAAAAACCGCGACGCGCACGCAACGCGACTTGGAAAAAGTAAAATTTTTTCGTTGCGGACCTTGCGCCTCGCTCCCCCAAGAGAAAGTAGCAACTGCGCTCCATTGAAATCCGGAAGTTTTAAACAATTTTTGACAAAAAACTCGGCATTTTGTTGAAAAATATGGAATTCAACTAGTTTTTCACATGAAATTTGAATTATACTTGTCCACGCAGAGTACACGAGTGTTTCGGTAGAGCTCGATTGCTTAGGAAATCACAGAATTTGTAGCAAACTCGTTCCATTGGTGGACTAGTCGAATTACTGTATTTGAGCTTTTAAGTTAAATTTCGCCAATTTTCCTGTTTTTTCCTCATAAAATCATCGAAAACTGATAGAATGCTATATTTCCACGAATTTCATTAGAGCGTAATTGTTTAGGAACTTCTAGAAAACGCGCTCCATCGGAATGTTCCGTGTACTCCTTGTGGAAAAGTTGAATTTCCGGTTTTCTTCACAACAACAAAAAAATGCAACCTGGAAATTGAAAAAGCACAATCCCTCTTGTCCACGTGAAATGCACCATTTAATATCATTAGGACGCGCTTTCCCAGACTCGTAGCGATTGAGCGCGTTAGCTGATATCCTAGCAATCGCGCTCTATTCTCAACCCAACTTTTTTCAAAATCGTTGCTTTTTTTCAGCCAGCATATCCACCGATCTCCGCGAGGTGACAAAAGAGGAACCACTCCCAATGAGTGCGCCATCCAGTGTGAAATCAATGAGACGTCAGGCACCAGATTCCACGTTGCATCCAGAAGAACGCAAACGAATTCTCCATTTACACGCCGAGCAGAACAGGCGGAGTGCGTTGAAAGACGGATTCGATCAGCTGATGGATATTGTGAGTTTTTTCGATAAAGCGCGTTTGCAATATCCATTTTCCAAATATTTCCAGATTCCGGATTTATACTCGGGCGGTGTGAAACCAACGAACGCTGTCGTCCTCGCAAAAGCCGCCGATCATATTCGACGTCTTCAAAATGAGAAATCGGATAAAGCGGATAAAATCAAGGAGGCGAAGGCGAAGATTGAGAAGTTGAATCAGCGGATATCGTGGGTTTTTAACTTTGAAACGTTTGTGTGGATTTACGGCGTAAATCGACACCAAAATCGGCTCCCAACCAGGGCTGTGCGAAATTTTTTTCTCGAAGTTTTCGAAAAAATCGGTCGAAAAACTTTGGTGATTTCTCCCGAAATTTTACAAAATCAAGTAACAAACATAGTGATTTTTCGATTTTCCCTGTTTTTTTTCTAATTTTGTACTCAAAAACAGGTTTCTGGGGGTCTTTTCTTGAAATAATTACAGTTTTCCTACAAATTCGAGTTTTTTTCTGATTGTTTTCTTGAAATGGTTTTTTTTAAACTTGTCGGTCAAAAATTTTCGAAAAAAAAGTTTTCGGAAAAAAAAACTCAAGTTTTTCGCACTCCCAACTTCACAGTCTTAGGGGTCGATTTACACCGTAAATTCACATGAATTTGCTATTTTTTCAGCCAAATCAGCTCAAAAACTCACTAATTTCAGATCAATCCAAACGAATCTTCCCCAATCGAGCGCTCCCTCGACGTCGACTCAAATCGATTCGAAAACGTCTCTCGAGACATTTTTCGATCGATATATGAAGGAAGGAGCGAAGAAGGATTGGCGTTTCTGGGTGATGTCTCAAATGCTGAAACCCATCTGTGTCACACAATCCAACTCGTTCGCCGCCACTGTCGCCGGTGACTCGTCGTCACGGAATGAAGTCGCAGCGTCGTGTTCCGATTGGATTAATAAGAATTGGAAGGCGACCGAGTTGAGACCGTTGGCTAGCACGTTGTTGGTGAGTTTTTGAGTGGGAGAGAGATAAACGGATACACAGACAGACAGACAGACAAGCAGAACTAGGGACATCCGGGAATTCAGAGACACGGACATCCGGACATCTGGAAATTCGAACAGACAGAAAGTCCGGAAACTTGGAAATCCGGAACTTTAAATGTACAGACACACAGATAGATGCTCAGAACCACGGACATCCGGACATCTGTTCTTACGGACACACGGACAGACAGCTAGATGTTCAGAATTACGGACAGGCCGAAAAGTGGGAATGCATAAATCCGGACACTACGGACACACAGACAGACAACATGTTTGAAATTGAGAAAGGAACATCTGGCAACTCGGACATCCGGACTTTAGATTAAACAGACACACAGACAGACTTTCAGAACCGAAAATCGGTGATTTTTCGGTTTTTTTGGTGATTTTCGAAACTCTCAGAAAAATATTCGGATAATTTTCGAAAAAAAAAACCGTTCGAAAAAGATAACAAATTTCTCCTGAAATTTACAAAAATGAAGTAACAAAAATAGTGATTTTTCGATTTTTCGGAAACAATTTTTAATTTTGTGCTCAAAAACAGGTTTCTGAGGGTCTATCCTTGAAAAACTTACAGTTTTCATAAAACTTCAAGATTTCGCTTCCGAAAAACTAATTTTCTCAGAGAGTTTTTTTTTAGAATTTTCGGGGTTTTTCGGTCAAAAATTATTTGAAAAAATCTTTATTTCCGACTTTTTCGGATAAGTTTTTCGCACAGCCCTGATCGGGATATCTAGACATACTTAAGCAATTAAAAAATCTGACGAAAACCATAGTTGTCAAGGTCCGACTTCAAAAAATGACACTTTTCAGATTTTCCTCTAATTCTGATTGATAGTCGAAAATTTGACATTTTCGCGAAAAAATTCAAAAAAATTCAAAAAATTTGAAATTTTGAAAATTTGACTTTCGCGCCAATTTGCCCGGGCCTTGACAACTATGACGAAAACTGATTTTTGTGCTAAATGTCGGAAATTCGGAAATACAGACAGACAGACAGATATCTGGTCTTTCGTAAATCTAGGCTGCTGAGCATCCGGACACACATACAGACATCCGGAGCAAATGTGTTTTGAGAAAAAACAACGCCTCCTCGGCCGCCTACCGCCAACTTTGCTGCGACGTGGCGCAGCGAGTTACGGTATTGAACCGACGAGAGTCACCGTGAAACCCCGCCTACTTCTTCCACTAACTATTCTTTACTAGTTATTCCAAATTTCAAACTAAATTCTGGATATCTGGACACACAGATCCACATACAGACACTCTTATTGCATGCTCTCTCAAGTCTCTATTTGATATTTCAGGTCTCTCTCGCCACCAACTCCAACATCCTCGCCGAACCGGAGACGCTTCCCGACTATGTCACTCAACAACTCAAAAATCATTTTTGATTTTTTTTTGCAAAAAAACGTTTTTCATATCTGTATCATTTTCCAGTTATTTCCTAGATAGATTCCTCCTTTTTAGTCATTTGTTCCATTTGCCATATTTTCTCAAAATTCTAATCCAATGCCTTCTAATCATTTCAAATTACGCGGGTTTTTTTGTCTCTGTCCCCAAATTCTGCTATATAGGCCGCTATCCCCCCAATCAATATATTCCGGGTTAATCGTTCGTTTGCTCAAATGTATAGTTTTTTTTGTTGTAATTTCCTGTAAAAGTCACTTGTTGATAAATGAAGATTTTATAAATCTTTATTTAGAAAAAATTGTGTAAAAGATGTACTTGGCCGGGGCGTTAGGTTAAAAGTGTTATCCGATGAGCTACTTGGGCAAAACTTTCAAATTGAAAATTTCCGAAATCGTTGTGCCATAAGATCCGAAAGGCTTCAAAACAGCAGCAATAAGAATAGTGGGGACATCCATTAGCTGTGTCGACACGAATTTCAGCCACAAATAATATTTCTGCACTTCTGGACTCGAGAACATCGGTCCCTCGATTCGATCGTCAAACCAGAAGAAGATACGGAGAGCGGTGGTTGGAAGGAAGGGGGCGTAGATGAGATTTAGCAGGTACTGAAATTAGAACAATATTCAAAGTACAGTAACACAAGTGAGTACTGAAAGTAAACGCGCTCCGCTGAAATCAGCGAAATTCAAAATAAAATTGTTGTTTAAAAATTTTTATCATTTTTTAATAGAATTGATATCGAAAAGACGCGAAACAGTGGAAAAAATGACCAAAAATGAGGGAAAAATAATACAAATCGGCACAAAAAGTCATCGATTAAGCTGCGTATCAAAACGTAATGTGGACTACTCTGACTCTGATTTTTCCATAGAATAATGTATGAGTACCGGTGAGTTCATTTTCATATCGAAAGAATTTAAAAAATCGGTTTAAGACCCGCTGAGAGCAATCGCCGGCACGTTGATTCAATCTTAACCTATGCAAACGCGCTTTGTTGAGACTACATTTTGGTAATATTATTTGACGCCTAAATTGCAATTTTTTGATATTTTTTGTTTTTTCAAAAAATTGGCCTTTCTCGATTATATTTCTCCTTAAAACTATTTCTTGTCAAACTTTTTCAGTTTAAACAAAAAATTTAGGTAAGCGATTTTTCTCAAAAGAGCGCGTTTGCATTGGTTCACTTTGAATCATCGTGCGCCGGTGAGTTTGGGCATTTCGCTGGCCTAGAAATTCTCGACTTCGGCCATGTTGATTTTTTCGAATTTTGTCGCTATTTTCGCTCATTTTTGTGGTTTTTATTAATAAATTTGATAGAAAACGACAAAAACTGATAGGAACACTACAAAAATAGTAGGAAAAAACGACGAAAACCTGAAAAATCAATATTTTCGAAGTGAAATTTCTAGAATGTTGCACGGCCACTGAAATGCTCAAACTGTTTCGCCGCTCGTTCTCAGCGGGGATTGAACCGAATTGAAAAATTGTTTCGATATGAAAATGAACTCACGGAAATGAACAAATAAACATACGACCGAAGTCGAATTTCTGGGCCATACCGCCAATTTTCACCGGCCAGCGAAATGAGGGGTTTCAGACCGAATTTTCAATTTTAACGCATACGATTTCACTACTCACCCCTAGACCCTGTGGGTCAGTTTTCGACTTTTCTAAATATCAATTTAAATAAAAGTTATTTTAAATTTCGCGCAAAAATTTCGCAAATTTCAGCGGAGCGCGATTGATTTTATTACTCCCTGTGCAGTGGTAGCTTACCACGGTCATTGGGAATTTGCAACCTTTTTTCTCTGCTCGGATGACGGATCGAATGAATCGTTTGCAGGTGAACACGCAGAATATGCCAACGGTAAGACGGATGAAACAACAGGACATTCGGTAAAGAAACCATGTTGTCGAGAGGTCCAGAAGTTTTAGAATCTGGAAAATTGGTGGTGAGTTAGAAGTAGATTTAGAAATTATTGAGTTGAGTCTTCCTGTCCATGATGGTGTGGAATTACGGTAGTCTGATAATATGTTCCAAAATGTGCAGAAAACAAAAACATTTTTTATCACGTTTTACGATTGCACACAGTCTTTACAGCTGCGCTCGCTCCCTGAGTAAAGTTATTTTTTCTCTCCGTCACTTAAATTTCACAGCAATTTTTTTCTCGTTTCAGTAGGGCGCGGTTGTACGAGCCATACTGTATTAATAGACATAGTTATGTGATCAAATTTGAGCACAATGCGGTGGGAAAAATAGAAAATAGTTAATCAAAGCAAATAAATAACAGTCAGATCAATGAAAGATCGCTAAACTCACATTCCCTCACTTTTTAAAAGACGAAAAACAACATTTAAAAAGTTTTGATTTTTTTTTAAATTTGGGTCTCGCCGCGACAACACAAAAACTACCGCGTAACTTGGTCAGTTTTTGTCAGAATGACATCAAACTTATATATTTAAGATCACCATGTTGAGACGGTTCAAATGAGTATAATGATGACTCATTTTGAAGAAAAGTGAAAAATTCGATAGTATGGGTCTCGCCACGAAAAGAAAAAAGCAGTCGTATCTTTGTGATTTTTGCAGTGAACGCTATGAAATTTGAAAAAACCCTCAAACTCACCACTCGGCAAACGACATCCCACCAATATCTCCATGTCTTCTTCCATTCCTGTTCCTTTTGTGCTCTGATCATATCCAACATCTCATCAGCTGGTAGTGGTCTTGCATATTCCTGTGGTCCCCCACGTGGCTTCTTCATGTAATACCTTGGAAGTCCATCCGACATGATATGAAGATCCCAGTCTACATCACTAACGGCGTCTGGAGGCTTATAAGAGTATGTTTGCATTCCTTCTGAAATTTCGAAATCTATATTTTTGAGATGAAGAAAGAGATTGAGGGGAAGGGGACTATAATATTATGTTGGAGAAAGAATTGAAAATAAGGGAACGTGGAGAGGGAGAGCGGAGAGTGTAACTGTAGGCTCCCAACGAGAGAAATAGTATGGGGAATACGAGAGACGCAGAGAAATGAATGGGGAGGGGAGAGATGCTGTTTTCTTCTTCAATCTGTTGTTTTGTGATTTCGGAAATTTTCTGAAAAGAAAAAATCAGCGAGGGGTGGGACGATAAATATTACGTAGGGGAGTGCGACAGGGTTGCAGGGGTTACTGTGGGAAAGCAGGATTACTGTAGAATTCGGACTAGGGACACGGTATCAGAATCAGGACTACCGTAGTCCACCTGAGTGTTCTGTAGTTCTTATCAAAGTACTGTAGCAGGGCTTCTGGTAGTTCAGAAACGCGTTTGTGTACTGTACCAGGGTTACGGTAGAACAGTAAGGGTATAATAAAGCAGCTTAAACTGTAGCTGGTGGAAGCTGAATCAATCAGCACCAATTTGAACATTCAGAAGTCTGAGATTTGGAATCAAAATTAGGAGGACTACTGTAGTCCAGTATACTGTAGCTCTTATCAAGGTACTGCAAACTTGGATGGTACTTTAGTAGCCTCTTTATTCACTCATCGGCCTGTTCACCTCGCTTTGAGCACATAGTTCACACACGCATAAAAACTAATGGGTACTACACATTTATTAGTGTGAATGGTGATTTAATATGTAAATTGCAAAATTCTCAAAGATTAGATTTGAAAAATTATTAGATCGTCTAGAGTGGAAGTAGTATCAGACAGATGACTGCAAGAGAAATGAGAGAGGGAGAAGGTTGTCTGGTACCACGAACACGTGTGAGTATGTCTGTGTTGATACATTCCGAAAAGAACCTTGGCCCTTTCGAGAAGCAACATATGAACAGGTGGGGAGTATGTAGTTGGAGGACGAATCTCAACTTGCAAAACAAAAGTAGCATGAAGAAGCATGAAGAAAAAGGGACAGTTTTCGAAGTAATTGGTAGAATTGGAGTAGATAAACTTAGGGAACAGCAACTGCTCTCCACTGAAATTGACTGGTTCCTATTTTTCAACATCTCTTCATTTCTCATACAACTTTCAGGCGGAGCGCATTTGTTAAAACCGTTCCATGTCAATAGATATAATTTTTATGAGCCCTGTATGAGAAGCCATGCTCGCGTTGAGAATAATTCAAAAATCAACTAGACATTTGTGTAATAGCTGTCTCACACATTTTTTGCCAAGTAAAATATTGAGTCAGTACAGAAACATAATTTATTACAACGAAAAGAAAAGAACAGTTTTATGCGTCAGAATAAACAGTTTGCACAACGTGTTATAAAACACTTGTGAAAGGTCATAAATTTTCTATATCGACTTGATTTTAGGGGTTCTTTTGAATGATGACAAAAAGGTGTTGTTGAAGTTTATAAGAAAAATGTGAAAATAAATGTTCCGAATTTATTTGTTCTGCGTTTAACGTCAGTACGGGGCTTGTATAAAGAATAGTCACTAGCCGTTTTGTTTCAGGACTTTCCACTGACGTTTGACAACACTGTACCTTTGAATTTCATCGCCTCCTCAGCTTCCAGTACGCCAAGCAATCTCTCATAATGGCACGTCAGTGAAGTAGAATGAATCTTGCTGGCGCAAATTCCAATAGTTTTTGAAATTTATTGCAGTTGTCAAAAAATTGTCTCAAAATTGCTTCATAATGTTAGGGTAATCAGGTTACAAGTGTGAAAACATCATCCGGATGTGGCACTACAGTAACCGTTTCTAACTGGATTCCAAAACCGTTCATGTTTCACGGAGTTCAGAAACGGGATGGCCACTTTCCCCACGAACTCATATCGACTTCTTCCAGACTGCGGTCACTCTATTTGCGTGGAAGGAATCTTGTGAAGCAAAACGACAATAGATGTTTCCCAATTGGGGTAAGGAGACAATTGCTCAATTAATTAAATGCAATGTCATTAGAGAATACATACACTATTATCTAATCGATTTGATCTTCCCAGAGCACCAGTCTTCTCTAAGATTCTATGGGAGGCAGTACATACCATCCATCTGCAGACGTCCGTCGTTTCCTCATTCTCGTCAATTATTGATTCTCGACGGTTTTTCCAATAACGCACCCCGATGAATTATTCCTTTTCTCATAGTTCACTTGTTTCAGAATCCGCATCTTCACTATCAGTCCAACAATGCCAAGAAGGAGCTCCAAAAAAGCAAAGGCCGAGAACACGGAACTCAGAGCTCTCAAAAAAGAGCTTCAATTTGTTAAGTTTAAACTAAAAAAACAGAAATTAACAAATCAACTGACTGTTCAACGCAATAAGAAGGAAATTCAAAAGTTGAATGCTATAAGAGAATCGATTTTGACCAAGCATCGTCTCGAACAAGAATGGGAAATGAATCAGATGAAACAAATAGTTAGAGAAACCCGTCAAGAGCTCGAATACCAGGAATTCATATACAACATGAACATTGTGGTTCAGAAGGAGTATGAGAAAGAGATGTTGAAGAAGGAGCAAGAGGTAACTCGACAGCTGGAACGGAGAAACAAGGAATTGAAGGATGCATTGGATAATGGAATCAGTATAAAGCCATGGAAGCAGTGCGGTCGTTGCTTTGAAGAGTTTGGTGAAAAAGGAGATCGAGTTCCAAAGGTTTTGGGTGAGTTTTTTTGAGCAACTAACAAGGGAAGTCTTTGGAGATGCGGCTTTCAAGCAATCAATAAATTTGGTTATACAGTACCGCTCAAAAGTATATTAAGTTTTGCCTTTTTCAGTTGAAAACGCCAAACTTTGAGATTGTGTCATGGTGATACTTATTGTCCCATCAAATAGATTTTTAATGGATCATACAAATCAAAGGTAGAGCTCCATTTATGTAGTTAAAAACTTTTTGTACAGACACTCCCTAGCAAGTTACATATCGTCAAAGTAATTTCTCCCTCAAATCAACTCTTTTCAGTTCAAAATAGTGCGATTTTTGAGCTGTTCCCTTAAAATGACCGTAACTCTCTAGGGAGTGTCCGTACAAAAAAGTTGTCAACTACAAAAATGGAGCTCTATCTTCGATTTGTATACTTCATACAAAATTCACTTGGTGGGACGAATAGTGATACCGTAACACACTCTCAAAGTCGGACCTTTTCAACTGAAAAAACCAAAACTTAATATACTTTTGAGCGGTACTGTAGGTGCTTTCGACTGCCCATTTCTGCTGTCAAAACCTGCTAAATGTCTCTAGGAGCCGAGTTATGAGCTCTCAAACTTTTCATATGGTTAAGCGGTTTCATGGAATTCCGTATCGGCAAATAGTATACGCAAAGATGTTCTCATTTTTCAAACGTATGAACATAGAGGAACCACACGGTGGCGTATAAGCGGCCAATTTGGAATTCCATGTTAAAAAGCTTAACTTTATGAAAAGTTTGAGAGCTCATAACTCGGCTCCTAGAGTCATTTAGCCGGTTTTGATGACAGAAATGAACTCCACATAGTCCAACGTGCCTATGACCAAATTTATCGGTCGCTTGCAAGCCACATCTCCAAAGAAGGTTGATTCTGGGAACTGCGCTTTACCAGAAGTTGTGAAAACTTAGAAAAAAGATCTGATATTTCTTGTCATTTTCATCATTGTGAGTGGGTCTTTAAACAGAAGCATCAGAATTTTGGATTCTGAGCCCAGATCGCAATCAGAGTTGAGCGGAATGCGATTTTTGAAATGACGGAAGCCGGAATTCCGTTCAACCCTGTCCGCAATAAACCGGTGTTGAGTAGATTACAGTTTTAAAACTCATATATGCATCTATGTTTTCATTGTTAACTCATCAAGTTTTTTGTTCCAGACTGCGGTCACACTCTCTGCGTCGGATGCCTGAAACAAATCGCCCAACCGTACTCTATTGGTTGCCCCTTTGATGGCCTTGTCACCGATCTTGACGAAAAAGAGAAGAAGACTATCGATACCCTCCCAAAGAATTTTATTGTTTTTAATATGTGATTGATCGTTTATTTTCATTCTCCTTTGAATAAACTTAATTAATTTTTTTAATTTTTACCTAACGATAATTCTATACTGGTTGTATTCCATTATAATTCTGATAATGTGTTTCATTTTTATGATACTTTCATGGTTTTATCAACATTATCTTCAACTAAATATCTTATTACGGCGTGGAGAATGAAACGCAGGGTTGTCCTTACATGGAATGTACTTCTGTTGCCCCCCCTAAAGTAACAATTTTTTTTGTTCATTCGATGAGTTTTCCCGAGAGAAAATGACCCATAAAGGGTTTTCCTGTGACGTGACCTCGTTTTTGAGAAATTGAGATTTTTCAAAAAATGCAATTTTTTCGAAAAAATTTTTTCATTAATTTTTTTCATTATTTTCCTGGTTTGTTCAAAAAAAGAGTTTAAAACACAATTATAGCAAATTTTATGTAGTTTTTGACAAAAATATGAAACTTATGAAAAAATAATTTTTTGGTCCTGAAAAAGGTCAAAATGTGACACCCTCCAAAAAAAAAATTTTTTTTTCGAGAGCGGCAGAGGTGACATATATGTGGTAAGAAAGTACAACTCATCTGGATCATTTTTCTATATAGCACTATAGTCGCTTCCAGTCAAAAATTAAGGAAAAAGTTGGTCTGAAAATTTTCATTTTTCGAAAAAATGTGACATGTCAGAAATGAGTTCGAATTTCTAATATTGAATACGTTCCAATTAAAATCTTTCCAGAATAAAGATTTTCAGATTGTATTCCATGCTTTTCAAATAAAAAAGTTCATCCCAGTTGACTTCTCTTGTCATAGCACTCGTTCAAATATTGCAAGTTTTCTCATATGGTGGAAATTCAATTGCTCATAACTCCTCTAAAACTGAAGCAAACAGGCTCAAAAACGCAGAAAAATTTAAAAATAATTCATGCTTCTCAAAAATCATAATTGGGCTGTTTTTCCAAAAATTATTTTTTTTGATTTTTGATAAGGGGGGACCACATGAAAATTTTTCCAGAAACTTGAAAATTTTTTTTTTTTGAAAACAACTTAAAACTAGTGTATAAACAAGAATAGATGCTAAAAACCGTTAATTTTGGTTGTTTTCAAAAAAAAAATTTTTCAAGTTTCTGAAAAAAATTTCATGTGGTCCCCCCTTATCAAAAATCGAAAAAAATAATTTTTGGAAAAACAGCCCATTTATGATTTTTGAAAAGCAATAGTCATTTTTGGGTTGTTCTGAGCTTTTGAACAAGTTTGCTTCAGTTTTAGAGGAGTTATGAAGCAATTGAATTTCCACCACATGAGAAAACTTGCAATCTTTGAACGAGTGTTATGACAAGAGAAGTTAACAGGGATGTGAATCATTGTTTGAAAATGGTGGAACATAATCTGAAAATTGTTATTTTTATTGAATTTGATTGGGAGCTTGGACAATATTAGAAATTCGAACTCATTTCTGACATGTCACATTTTTTCGAAAATTGAAAATTTTCAGACCAACTTTTTCCTTAATTTTTGACTGGAAGCGACTATAGTGCTATATAGAAAAATGATCCAGATGAGTTGTACTTTCTTACCACATATATGTCACCTCTGCCGCTCTCGAAAAAAAAATTTTTTTTTTTGGAGGGTGTCACATTTTGACCTTTTTCAGGACCAAAAAATTATTTTTTCATAAGTTTCATATTTTTGCCAAAAACTACATAAAATTTGCTATAATTATGTTCTAAACTCTTTTTTTGAACAAACCAGGAAAATAATGAAAAAAATTAATGAAAAAAATTTTTCGAAAAAATTGCATTTTTTGAAAAATCTCAATTTCTCAAAAACGAGGTCACGTCACAGGAAAACCCTTTATGGGTCATTTTCTCTCGGGAAAACTCATCGAATGAACAAAAAAAATTGTTACTTTAGGGGGGGCAACAGAAGTACATTCCATGTAAGATCCTCAAGACCAATCGTTACCTCAAACTTGGGTAATTAAACCTTTATTAAGAGTGATCCAGAAAGATCGGAAACCCCTGTTTTTCTGCGAAATCCAACTCATAACAATCTAAAAAAGGGAGACAGAACCGTGCCCCATTATTGCCAAACCAGGAGGAGCAACAAAAATGTGACCACGTCTAATTTATGACGTTCATCTCGTTTTCCTATTGTGCTGTTCTCACGCATCCCTTTCGTTCTGTGTGCGCCGCGATTCATTGATTTTTTTCTATCGTTTTGTAGGTTTTTCCATGATAATTCCATTACAATCCCGTTGATTTTTTATCAACTGTACTATCGCGGTCACGGCCTTGCAATAACTCGGCCAAATTCATTTTCCATTTCTTCGAGGTACGGGAAAGTCTACTATTTTTCTTGAAACCTACTATTGAGGTAGAAAAAATTATAGTAATACCAAGGCAGCAAGGCTTACTGTAATTGACGAAAATTCGGCAAACGCCGTCACGCTAAAATGCACAAGCATTTCAACTGGTTGAGTTCATTCGCATACTTTCTGTTTATCACGATCAGGCAGAGACTACCTCCGCAGGTGCGCTCTAATGAGAAATTGCGTGTTCCTAAAGTTATGTTCACCGTCACGACAAGTTGTCACCCCGTTATCAATGAAACGCGTCTGCGGTTAGCAGGGTAGCCTCATCGTGAGCTCGACAATTTTCTTCCGAGAAGAATCTTCCCAGTGACCATCCAAATGCGTTTAAAGGGACTGGAGAAATGCATCCCTGCGTACGGTCCCTGGGAAGAAAAAGGGTATATAAAGCAAATATTCTGGCTGTTTTATTTTGGAAAGTCCTGATTAGTGACAACATCTTTTTGGCTCATCAAATTTTAAATTTCTAATTGCCGCAGTCGATACTGTGAAAGGGTAGAACTGTCTGTCTTCCTCCTTTTCTCTATCCTCTCTTCTCTAGACGTCTCAACACAAAGAGGAAGAGTCGGAGAAAACTGGCTCCGCCCTTTTCACCAAGGGAAGGGCGTCGCCCCTCTTCAGTTAGTTTAGCTGGATTCTAGCCCAGGCACGTCACCTAGCATGGGGTGAGTCCCCGTCCTACTGTACCTCAGCAGGACTGGGTCTCACTAGGATTCTTAGGCCCCTGTATATATTACTCCCATTATTCATTACACATGATTACTCACTTATATTATTCTCTTATATAATCTCTATATATAAGCCCATATATACATCCACATATAATCAACACTACTACACTTTAATAAGCCCCCGAGGAATCAGGTGAAGGTTGAGCATTCAGAAGGGGTTCTGGAGGGATCCCCCTTCACAATACTCAGCGAAATCCAAAAAAAGCGTCGCTTCTGACCGTTAAGCCCCACCTCCTCACCCAACATCTGCCTTGGTTTCCATTCTTAACAATCTTTTTTTCTCTTTCTCTCTCTTATTACTTTTAACACCTTCTCTCTTCCTCTCTGTCCCATGAAAAGCTTCCCCTCCACCTTCCCTCATTTCTATTCCAACACCTCTTTCTTTGACTCCTCATATTTTTTTGTCTCTCTCTCTCTCTCTCTCTCCAGAATTTCACCACTTTTTCTTTTACAAGTCTTGCTTGCTGCAGTCTCCCAAACCCCGAGAAACAACTGCAAGCGAACGTTCTCAGTGGAGCGCAAAGGCCGCGCGCTACAGTAGGCAGAAATAATTTTTCAACTGAAAATTTTGATTTTATTTAAATTATGAACATTAAAGGAAATAAATTGTCCATTACAAAAACGAGAAAGACAATAGCAACATTTCGGAAAAAAGAAAACCAGTTTTGGAGCGCTGATACAGATCGAAGTTTTGGCCTGAGAAATCAGTTTTTTCATTATTTCTCGAAACTTATTCGGCAAAAAAGTGACCCATCCATCAGAAATGAAGACCTATTTATTGCGGATTTTTTGAGCTATAATTGAGATGGAAACGTCAAGAAATAGAGCACTGGATACAGTTTGAAGTCGAGAATTCGGCAAAAAACTTTCTGCGGAAAATGGTGTTTTCTTAGCAAAATTATCAAATGCAACACTCAAAAGACATGATATCATGGTTTTTAGAAAAATAATTGTTTTTCCTTGATGTATTCATCACATTAACCTTTATTGTAGTGACTTTTCCACCTTTAGCTTTACGCTTAAAATTAAAAAATGCACTTTTAGACCTGCAAATTTCTCAAATTTTTCGTTTCGGGATGGGAGATCAAAAATTTCCTTGCAGTTCTTACCCGGACTTTAGGAGACTGTTTGCTGGCAAAATGCATCTCTCTCTCCCTTTTTTCATTAAAAATACTGTCTGCCGTCTTTTACCTCTCTTTTTCTTTTCGTCTCTTTACCATTTTCAACTAAAAACCTTCCACTAACAGTTTTTTTTAAGGACGGCCACCATGCCAAGGAAACGAACTCCAAAAAATGATGACGTCCCTCCGAGCCTTGACGAAAAAAACGCTCAAATTCAGAAAATGAAGGCAGACTTGAAGAAACTCGATGCGGAAATACTTGCCGAGAAGAAGAAAGGACGCGAAGCGAAACAAAAACATAAACAAGACATGGAGAGATTGAGATGGCAAGAACGCGGTATCAACAACGAAATTTTCTACCAAACTTCAAGACATGCAATTCAAATTGGTGTATTAAAGAAAGACTATGACAAGACAAAAATCGAATTGGCACAGCTTCGAGTTGACCTGAAATTAGCAACTGATGAGCAAGTCAAGGCGGAAATTGTGAAGGAGGATCAGGATACAAGAGAGCGTCTGGAACGGAGAACCAAGCATTTGGAGGAGGTATTGAATTCAGGATCGAACAGGAAGGTTTGGAAGGAGTGTGAGCTCTGCTCCCTGGAGTTCGAGGAGCATGGACTCTGGATTCCAAAAGTGTTGAGTGAGTTGTTAGGTGATTTTATTGAATTGTTTTTAAAAATATAACTTATCAATAGAGCGCATTTCCTAGCCTGGTTCAGTTTTATGTGAAAAATGACAAATTTTGAGATTATGCTCCGGTAACTGACTATAACTCTTTAGTAAGTGACTACACAAAACTGTACAAAAAATGTTTTTATATGTGGAGCAGCCATTCAACGCCAGAGCCCGGACCTGCGAAATTTCGGTCCTGATTCAAAAAAAGGCGCACAATTTATTTTTAAAAAATCATAATTTCAAATTTTTTTACTGAAAACCGACCCGTTGCAAGTCTGCCAGAGCCCACTCTCAAAGTCAGAGTGCCCCAACTCGAAACTTCTTGACCATCGGTCCCCATAATATACACGGTAAATACTGTATTATAACGGCGCCCCATCTATAATCAGAATTCATTATTATGATTATCACGGGTGTTTTTTTCTTGGTTCTGGATAGATGCAGCGTGATTAGTAACTTTTTGATGACCAAATAAAACGCCCATGAAAGTTTTTTTTGGTTAATTTTAGTGAGTTTCTGAAACCACAACATTTATCTCGGAGGCAGTTGAATAATATAACGGCATGCCGTTACAACACAGGGGTGCGCGACGCAAGGTCTCTTAAATGCGCTCCGCCGCTCAGCGGTTGGCACGGTGCCAAAAAAAGACTTGGCCGAGTGCCAAGTTCAAGTTTAGCGTGTGTTTGTCGTATCTTTCAATGAAAAACGCGACGCACACGCAACGCGACTGGCGCGGTAAATTCAAAACTTTTCGTTGCGGACCTGACGTCTCGCACCTCTGTGCTATAATTTCTACGGTATTTTGAATTTCCAGAATGCGGTCACACGTTTTGCTGGGGATGTGTCCAGCGACTCGCAAAACCGGACTTCATCAGATGTCCAATCGACAAAACCGTCTTCGTTTTCTCCGAGAATGATGACGTCAACAAGATTCCGAAGAACTTCCGAGCCTTGAATGCTTTATAATTTGTTAATTGTTTTTCTCTCTTTTAATATTTAATTATTTTGATTAATAAATCTCCTTTTGGTTTTATCAAAAATTGAAAATAAAAGAGACTGCTTTGGCTACCAGTTTATTAATGAGCATATTTTCAGATATGGTGATAATCTTCAACACATTTTTCAATAGAAATACAGTAGGTGAGAGATATGGTAGGAATTAACTACAGGAATATCGAAAACGCGCTCTATTGAAAAATAATCACATCACTTCATTCATAAAGTTTATGTTAGTTTTCCATTGTCTTCTGTCTTCTTCTCATTGTTCTCACTCGTCTCATTCTTTGTTTTCACCTTGATTCATTGGTTCTCTCTCATTTTGCAATGATGAGTATTCTACGCTCCCACCACAAAATAGCAAAAGTTGCATAACCGACATGTAAAAACTCGGTAGATCCGAAATAAAATAATTTTTTCTGCAATAAATGACCATTATTCTAACAACGTTGGCCGTTTTCAGTTGAAAATGCCCGTCACATACAGATAAAAGTAATAGGATATCCATCAAAAGCGACCTTTGCAGACGGCTACGATTCAAATGTTCCTAGGGACATGGCATTTCTCATTAGAGCGTACTTGCACAGTTTGCGCCTCCGTGAGATGAAAAGATCGTTTTCAGTTGAAATTGTGATTTTGAGAGGGTGTTACGGCATTACTGATTGTTCCTCCGAGTAATTTTTCGATGGATCATACTGATCAGAAATGGTGCTCCGTTTTTGTAGTTGACACATTTTTCGTACGGATATTCCCTAGAGAGTTACGTATTAAAATGACCATAACTCTCTAGTAAGTGTCTTTGTTTTTTATGGTTTATACATAATTTACTTTGTAGGACAATCAGTGATACAGTAATACCCTCTCCAAGTTGGCCATTTTTATATAAAAACGACATATGGTTACTGTATGTACTGTCGAAAAAATAAAGTTTCGACAAGGATTTTCAAAAAAAAATTCGCGGGCTGGAACACGCAAGCGCATAAAGTTGTGGGCGGAGCTTAAACTGCAAGCTTAATTAAGCGGCGCGGTTCTAATTCCAGTTGTTTTTTCCAAATTAAGAACCGCGACAGTAGCTTATCTACGCCCGGTTATCAGTTCAATCATTCATACTTCATGTTATCGCGTCCCTAGGAATCATCCGTGCAACAACTTTGTAATATATAAGGCGTTCTCTGCAACACTCGAGCAAGGCCACAGTAGATAGGGGCCTAGTGTCTGTAGAGAAGACAGAGCTTAGATTTTCATATAAACAGGTACTATGAGTCTTGGGTAATCCATATGCATAATATTGGGTCGCAGCTCCGGGTTACTGTAGTACGGTAGGTGCTCAAAGGTGCAAAAATGAAATTTTTACCACATAGTGTAGGCTTATAAAATAAAATTTTCACAAAGTTTCAGAAAATATGAAAAAAAAAGCACCTACCGTACTACAGTAACCCGGAGCTGCGACTCAATATTATGCATATGGGTTACCCAAGACTCATAGTACCTGTTTATATAAAAATCTGACCCTAGGGCACACGTTGCTCGAGTCTTACAAAGAACACGTTATATGACACTTCTCTCCTCGTGAGTTCCCATTCCTCATACATTTACCCTCTCTGTCTCTCTTTTTCATATAAAACTGTCTGCCGTCGATTGCCTCTCTTTTTCCCATACTTGCAACGGGCCGGGCCGATTTGAGAATTTTCACCGGCCCGGCCCGGCCCGGCTCAGCCTGGCCCGGCCCGGGTCACAGTACAAAAAGTTGAACATTTGAATTTTTTGAAAATTTTTTTGATTTTTTCGCAAAAAAATCGAATTTTCGACTATGTTTTTACATATCGATAAAACTCAAGTGTACATAGGATTTTTGACTATTTTTGATGAAAGTTTCAAAAAATTTCGAAAAATTTTGTGAAAAAATAGTGCTCATTTTTTGACTCCGGGCCGACCGGGCCGGGCCGGCAACTTTCTCTACCGGCCCGGCCCGGGCCGACGGGCCGAGCCGGGCCGGGCCGATATTTTGCAAGTATGCTTTTTCCCTTGCAGTCTCTTAGACTTCTACTAATAGTTTTTCTGTTTCCAGAACTGAGAACACTATGCCTAGAATTACCACTCCGAAGAATGCAAAGGAAAAAGACGCTCAAATTCAGAGAATGAATGCAGAACTGAAGAAGATCAATGCAGAAATGGCAGAGGAAAAGAAGAAAAGACGTCAATCGTGAAGAGAACATGTGGAAACGATCGAGAAGATGGAAGATGTCATAAGCGGTGTCGCTGTCGACTTTTTACTGGATAAAGCTCGGGTTGAGATGGAAAGAGGTGGATATGAGACGACAAGAACCGAGTTGAGGGAGAAGCAGGTCAAATTGAAACTGGCAACCGATAAGAAGGTTCAGGAGGATATTGTGAAGAAAGACGAGGAGACAATTCGACGTCTGGAACAAAGAAATAAGGAGTTGACTGAAGCTCTGGAGAACGGATTGGACAGGAAATCTTGGAATGAGTGTGAACTGTGCTCACAAGAATTCAAGGACGAAGGAGACAGAGTTCCGAAACTGTTGAGTAAGTTGGTGGATATTGAGTAAAATATTGGTTTTCACGGGTCTCAAAGTTTTCACTATCAATGTTTTACAAAGCATACTTGCAAATTTACGGCTCGGCTTCAAAAAAGGTATCTATTTTTTACCAAATTTTTTGAATTTTTTTTGAAATTTTACATTAAAAATTTCAATTTTTTGATGCATAACTATAGTTTGATTGAATTTTGAAGCATAGTCAAAAATTCGACATTTTTGGGAAAAAAATCAAAAAAATTCAAATTTTCGTTCAAAATTTCAGTTCAAATTTTTCAGCCGGGCCTTCGGGCCGGGCCGGGCCGTGGAAATTCTCGTCACGGTCCGGCCCGTTGCAAGTATGTTACAAAGGGAAGGGAAGTCTTTGGAGACGCGGCTTTCAAACGATCTATAAATTTTGTTATATGTGCTTTCGGCTCCGGAAGTTCATTTCTGCCATCAAAACCGGCTAAATGTCTCTGCGAGCCGAGTTATGAGCTCTCAAGCTTTTCATTTCGTCAAGAGTTTTCCCATCGAATTCCAAACAGGCCGCATGTACGCCACCTCGGGGTTTCAAATATGTTCCCCAGTTCACCTGTACTCAAACGTTAAAATATGAAAACATCTCTGCGTATACTATTTGCCGATTCGGAATTCCATGTGAAAAAGCTAAACCATGGGAAAAGTAAGAAAACTCATAATTCGGCTCGTAGAGACATTTAGGCGGTTTTGATGACAGAAATGGGTTCCCCGGAGTCGAAAGTACCTACATTCAACATATAACCAAATTTCTAGATAGTTTGGAAGCCGTGTCTCAAGAGACTTCCCTTGCTAGACTCCTGTTTTGCATCATTTTAGCAGTTTTTGAATCCGAAAAACTCATACTTGCAACGGGCCGGGCCGTGACGAGAATTTCCAAGGCCCGGCTAAAAAATTTGAACTGAAATTTTGAACGAAAGAACGAATCACGAAGTCAGTTTTGAGACCCCGTGGACATGCATCATTTAGTACACCATTCTTTTTGTAGGCCATTCATTCCCTAGTTGGAGCCGGAAATTTTGTACTTTTTAAAAACTTAATATTTGTTTTTTCCAGAATGTGGCGACACTCTGTGTTGGGGATGCATCAAACATCTCGCTAATCCGGACTTCCTTATATGTCCGTTTGATGGAACCGTCTTTGCCTTCACCGAGTTTAATAACATCAATCATCTTCACAAAAATTTGAAAGTCTTGTAATTCATTATCGATCCAATTTTAATTCATCCCGATCTAATTCATCCCAATGACACCTCATTTGACTGTATAAATCAATGTTTTAACCCTCTCTCTCATTGCTCTGCAGAAATTTCGGATTTAAATCTCTGTATATTTCTCACGTAATCATTTTTTGTTGTAAATTATACAGAAATTCTAAATTCAAACTTCTGTATATTATTTTTTCCTCACTGTTCCATTTTTTATGTCACATTATTTGTTTTGGTTGACTTAAAATAATAAACTGATAATAACAAAACTGAAATAATGAAAACAAATGTATGAAAAATAAACCACTTCTCCGACATATACACTTTCCAACTGTTTACATGGCTCAATATTGGAAATTGTATATTTATACATGTAAAAGTAGGAGGAATATAATATTCTAGAAACAAAGTATAATCACTACAGTTTTTCTTTAAAACTTTGCGTTTTCACTTCAAAACTTTTTTTTTGAAATTTTCAATCTCTTATATCATTCCTCATTTTTGAACTCGCTCTGTTAAAAGTGAAACATACGCGTCGCGACCACGCCCGCGCCCGCAGTAAGAAAAAAGAGAAGTCATCACAATTCATGCCGCTCCCCTCAATTTGCCAATGCTTTTCCTGCCAAATGATTTATCGATTATTCTGTCCGAGAATGAGACGCAGACAACTTTTCTGAATCGTGACCTTGATATCCCAGGGAGGTACAGGTCCAAGTGCGCTCTACTGAGAGATCTGAGAAAGTCGAGTTCATACGCGTAGGGCGCTTTTGATCAACGATTTTGTTCACCCAGGCCATAATCTGTGAGCCATACAATTACCCTTCTTTTTTTTGGTGACATTTAGGCTCCACCCCCACCAGACTCCCCTTCTTTTCCTGGTGTGCAACATCTCCCCTGTTAGTTAGCTTCTTCCACCAGATGTCATGTCGACCCTTTCATCTCACAGAGGCACGGACTGTGCAAGTACGCTCTAATGAGAAATTTCATTTCCCTACAAACATTTGAATCATATCCGCCTTCGCTTTTTGTGGCTATCCTATTACTTTTCTCTGTATGTGACCCATGCCATAGGCTCCGCCCCCACCAGACACCCCTCTTCTTTTTCTCATTTGCAACACCTATCCTGCCAGCTGCTGTCCCCTAACAGACCCATCTCCCTTCTTGTCTCAAACCAAACTGTCTGTCGTCTCTCATCTCTATTTCATTTCCTTTTACTTTGCACACTCGTATTATTGTCATCATCTGATCTACTCTACTTTAATACCGTTTTCTACTGACTGACGTATTCTTTGCTTCCACTAATAATTGTTCATTTCAGAATGCCTAAAACGAAGAATGTTCCTCCTGGAAACCCGCAGTCAAAATCAACGAAACTCAAGAAATTGGAAAAAGAATTGGAAAAAGTCAAAGAAGATCTTATCGCCGAGAAACAAAAAGGAGTAAAGATCAAGAAAAAAATCAAGAAATTGAGATCAACCCAACGCCGTATTCAAAATGAAGCACTTCAGAAGAAAGCAGACTTTTTACTGGAAATCAAGCAGAAGAAGCTGATCAAAAAGAAAATACGAGAAGAAATCCGATGGTCCAAATTCGAATTGAAAGTTCTAACGGATGAAGGGACCCAAGACGAACAACTGGAGAAGGCGAAGAAAACGAAACAAAAGCTGGAAGAGAAAAACAAGCGGTTGACGGAGGCAATGGAGAAGGGGTTGGATGTGAAACCATGGAAAGAGTGTCCGGTTTGTCTGCAGGAGTTTGGAGAAGAAGGGCACAATATTCCAAAAGTTCTCGGTGAGTTTTTTCATAGTTATTATAAATCTGAGCAGCTGGTGTGTTGAGATTTGCACAGCTAGTAGGTGCTACAGTACCGCTCAAAAGTACATTAAGTTTTGGTTTTTGCAGTTGTAGATGTCCAACTTTGAGAGTGTGTCACGGTAATACTGATTGTCCTATCAAATTGATTTTTAATGGATAGTACATATCAAAGGTAGATCTTTATTTTTGTAGTTGACAACTTTTTTGTACAAACACTTCCTAGAGAGTTATGATCATTTTAAGAGGACAGCTCAACTCCTGCAGACAATCGTCTCGCCAACGTATACTTCTCTTTTTTTAATTTTTATCTGACATTTTGCACTGAAATGGGTCGATTTGATGGAGAAATTTCGGCATTGTTCTAGAACGCCGGAACGAAAAAAAAATCCCGGAACGAAAAAAAAATCCTGGAACGAAAAAAAAAATCCCGGAACGAAAAAAAAATCCCGGAACGAAAAAAAAATCCCGGAACCAAAAAAAAATCCCGGAACGAAAAAAAAATCCCGGTACCAAAAAAAAATCCCGGAACCAAAATTTTCATTCTATTAATAGGTTGGTTCATAATTTTCTGCAATTTTTCGATAAAACTTTGCTTCTATTTTTTCAAATCCAGAAAGATTTCTAAAATTCAAAATACTGTTTATCAGCATTGGTAGTCTTCTGATAAGATTTTGATAGCTTACTGATTCTCTCTGCGTAGACCATCTATTCGAGATCACTGGAAAAGGAAACTTGCTTCTTTTTGATATCCCCTTTTTATTTGGATTCTTTCCTATTAAAATGTCGTTGAAGTCAGGCAAAATTTTTGTAATTAAAGAGAAGAAGGTTGAATTAATACGATGAATAAAAAAGTATTGCCCAGCCAGATGGCAACAGTTTGTTGTGGGTTACTTTCCCAACACATGAAAAAGGTTTGTCATATTGAAAACGCCGTTTTGTTATATCTCACCGTCCTGCAGTCACATGATTTTAAATTTATCAAAATAAGAAACGTAAACATCTGATGTTACTTCCCTGTCTTCGTTCAGGAGTTCCCACTACTCCACCCAGAGTACTGAGTACCAGATTTAAAAAACCACTTTTTTCGGTTTGAGAACATCCAGAACGCGCAAATCTTAGTCCACACACTGTACTTCCCTCACATCGTTAGAGTAACAACTCAACTACTTATTTCTAATAAATAAACAGCTTGACCATACGTGTGTTGGGTGTAAAAGTACTAAGAACCAACTTAGGTCCATGTGATGTATCATCTCATGTTGTTTCAAAACGTGTGGTATGTAACGACGAACTTTCTCATTCCGATAATTCGTTTCCATCCATGAACTACAGTTACATGAGTCACCCTAAAAGACGTTGACAACCTAAGGGTGATTTGATACAGATCCGCTTCTACGATTACCTGCAATAACTCCAAATCTAGCACTGACTGCTGAAAGAGACGAATTTTTTCAGTCAGATCCAAGTTTCTTTTGTCAAATCTTTGGAATTAAAATGTATTTGCGTTAAAACAAAGAGACCTTTGTTAACATACACCAGCAACGTCCTTTTGAATGACATAATTTTTAGACCAGAAACGATTGAAAACAAAATAACGTTTCAAAAACGTAAAAAGTTGCGTGTAAATCAAAGCTCCGTTCTCGGCGAGAAAAAAAGCGAGGAGTAAAACTTTGACACTGTAACAAGTACACTACTCCACAAAAGTATCGTTCCACCCCTCTTTTTTTCGAAAAACAGTGCTCACGTTAATTTTTATAATAAGGTGTCCACATGAAAAATACTTCATATCCAAACAGAATTCGGGTCCGGGTGTTTTTATTCCTACACCGTGACCCAGATTTGAGAAAATCGAAAAATTCGATTTTGACGATTCCACAAAAGTATCGTTCCACTTCGAAGA
The DNA here is from genome assembly GCF_010183535.1 of Caenorhabditis remanei. NCBI lineage: Eukaryota > Metazoa > Nematoda > Chromadorea > Rhabditida > Rhabditidae > Caenorhabditis > Caenorhabditis remanei. The sequence goes on from NC_071330.1 coordinate 4,420,604, forward strand.
AACAGTTTTTTGGGTCAACGTCTTACAAATTTATTTCGAAATTGTTGCAAAAAACGTTTTTAGTCAGTCCGACCTCGTTTCCCTGACATTTCCAGAAAAATTGTGTATCGACTGTACGTTGAGTGGTTTTTGGCACCCAACCACCTTTAACGGCTTCCGGTGCCAATTTTTTCATAAAAAAGTCTTCTGTTTGAGAATTTTTTCAGAGTAATTGTGTTCATTTGTACCCAAGCACATGATTCGGCCAAACAAGACCAGGAGCGTTCTCATTGACGCAGTTTTACAATTCTTCACACCACAAACTGTCGTTTGGAACAGATGGACCAGATGGGTACCGTTCCTACTGGCACAATCTCCGAAAAGAGAAGTTGAGATTCTGTCGTCGTAACCTCAAAGATGGCGAGGTGATGATCTGGGCGGCCATCGCATCTACGGGACGAGTCAAGTCATGATTTGTGTCAAAAAACTGGATGGAGCCGATTATCGAATTGTCCTTCCCAGAGGATTGGTGCCATTTTGGCGTAGAAACCGGAACGGAAACGTTTCTTCTGGTCAACCATTCGGTAGATTTCCTTGCTCTGTTTATTGGAGCTCCGTCATGTTGGAAGATAAAGTTTCCGTTCCGGTTTCTACGCCAAAACGGCGTCAATCTTCTGGGAAGGACAATTCGATAATCGGCTCCATTCAGTTTTTTGACACAAATCATGACTTGACTCGTCCCGTAGATGTGATGGCCGCCCAGACCATCACCTCACCATCTTTGAGGTTACGACGACAGAATCTCAACTTCTCTTTTCGGAGATTGTGCCAGTAGGAACGGTACCCATCTGGTCCATCTGTTCCAAACGACAGTTTGTGGTGTGAAGAATTGTAAAACTGCGTCAATGAGAACGCTCCTGGTCTTGTTTGGCCGAATCATGTGCTTGGGTACAAATGAACACAATTACTCTGAAAAAATTCTCAAACAGAAGACTTTTTTATGAAAAAATTGGCACCGGAAGCCGTTAAAGGTGGTTGGGTGCCAAAAACCACTCAACGTACAGTCGATACACAATTTTTCTGGAAATGTCAGGGAAACGAGGTCGGACTGACTAAAAACGTTTTTTGCAACAATTTCGAAATAAATTTGTAAGACGTTGACCCAAAAAACTGTTTCTTCGAAGTGGAACGATACTTTTGTGGAATCGTCAAAATCGAATTTTTCGATTTTCTCAAATCTGGGTCACGGTGTAGGAATAAAAACACCCGGACCCGAATTCTGTTTGGATATGAAGTATTTTTCATGTGGACACCTTATTATAAAAATTAACGTGAGCACTGTTTTTCGAAAAAAAGAGGGGTGGAACGATACTTTTGTGGAGTAGTGTACTTGAGTAGGTCTTGGGTTCATCATCAGTATTGGGTTCATCTTCCTGCTCAGCTTCGAATTCATCTTCCTGTTCAGCTTCGGACTCATCTTCCTGATCGGTTTCATCTTCACTGTTTTTCTCTTGATACAGTACTTTCTTGTACCTGTCTTCATCTCTGGCATAAGTGTCATTGAGGTGTACCCTCATGTTCCCCATCCAGATGCCCTCCAGCCAGAACAAGAAGAAGACGAAGAAGAAGACGAAAAAGAAGAAGTAACCCTCCAGCCAAAAGAAGAAGAAGAAGAAAAAGAACCCAAAAAAGTTTTAAAAATGTTTCTTGTATCTCTAGTTACCTTTTACACATTTAAATCGAATAAAAACTATATATCCGCAAAAATCATGTTTAATAATTAAAAGGCAGAGTGAAGAAAACATGTATGACTAGCTAAATTATAAGACACATATTGAAAGAAAAAGGTAAAAAATTCAAATAATAGAATGAAAATTTTGGTTCCGGGATTTTTTTTTGGTTCCGGGATTTTTTTTTGGTTCCGGGATTTTTTTTTGGTTCCGGGATTTTTTTTTCGTTCCGGGATTTTTTTTTCGTTCCGGGATTTTTTTTCGTTCCGGGATTTTTTATTTTCGTTCCGGGATTTTTTTTTCGTTCCGGCGTTCTAGAATAGTGCCGAAATTTCTTTGTCAATATGTAACTTGCTAGGGAGTGTCCGTACAAAAAAGTTGTCAACTACAAAAATGGAGTTCTATTTTTGGTCTGTTCGATCCCATAAAAAGTTATTTTGCGGGACCGTTAGTTTTACTATGACACACTCTCAAAGTTAGACCTTTTCAACTGAAAAAAGCCAACACTTAATATACTTTTGAGCGGTACTGTAAGTGAATTCAAGATCTGTGAAAGTTTTTTTTGGTCCGATAAAATTACTGTTTTTCCTACTTGTCACGAGCCGGGTTGAACCGATTTCCAAATTTTCACCAGCCCTGCGGGGTGAAGCGACTTTTTATCAGAAAAATAAGTTATTTTCAAGAGTAATTTTTTGGAAAAATGAGTTTTTGGGGGCATTTTGAGCCATAATACGAGTTAATTTACAAAATTAAGTAGTTCCACAGTGAGTTTAGTGATAAAAATTGCTTGAAAATTTTGTTTGGGTGTTAAAATTCAATACAATTTGGCAATCCGTGCCGGGCCGGAATGACAATTGACAAGTATGCTGTTTTTGAAAGTAAAAATTGATTTTCCTTTGCAAAATATTAACCTGATTACAGACGGTTCTTGTCCTTTTTAGTTTAGGGGTTTCGTGAAGATATACCGTCTCATTTTGCAATCATTACGTTTCCCAGGCCTAAAAAATATGCCAAACTACAAATTTTTCTTCAAAAAAAAAAACAAACAAATTAACACTAATATTATGCTCCGAGTAAAAGCTCATCTGTAGGTGGGGCCTATTTATTTTAAGATAACTTTAAACTTTTTCAGATTGTGGTCATACTTTTTGTCTCTCCTGCACTAGGAAGATTGCGAAACCCGGATATATCAAGTGCCCCTTCGACGGAGATATTCTTATATTCAAAAGAAAGAAGGACCTCAAAGGACACCCAAAGAATTATAAGTGCTATGCTATGTAACCTGTTGCTTGTTTGTTGTTAAGATATGTAATCTATGATCATTCGTTTCTGGAATACGAATAAACTTGTTATCAATCTATCAATTAATGATTTTTTTTTGTTGAAATCGTTTCATTTCGATTTTGCTATTCCTTTTTCAAAGACCTACATATGCTTTTCAATTACCCGCTAAAGTTTCAGATTTCAAGAAAACGGCTCAAGTGATGAATCCTGTCGAATCAGAATCTCCTTCCAGCCAACACCATGCCGATGAAGAAGACGATGAACTCAAGAAAACAAAGAAGGAACTGGAAGATGTTCAGAAAAAACTGACGGCAGAGCGGAAGAATCACGAAAAGACGAAGGAAACACTTCATAATCTGGAGTTGAAATGGAAAGTTTGGTTCGACGAGGAAGACCTGGGAGCAAAGTTTAGAGTGGAAAAGGAGAAAACTGAAAACTTGAGAGAAAGAACCGAAAAATTAAAAGAGAAATTGGGAAAACTTCTCGATATAAAGTCGTGGAAAGCGTGCACGCTGTGCTGTCAAGAATTCAGCAAAGAAGGAGACATGATCCCGAGGTCCTTGCGTGAGTTGTTTTGTATTTAACAGTTACCGTAAATATTACAGTAGCGAGCATAAGTGAGCACCCCTAGGTACTTTTATGTGTAACTCAGCTGAATCATGTCCATTTTGCTTAAACTTTTTTTTGAAAGAAAGCCAAAATATTCAGCAATACAAATATATGTTTTTTGAAAAACTTCCATCACTGATTTTTTCGATAATCGATTTTTCCTGGTCTTGATTTGAAAATCCGAAAAAAAACTTTTTATTTTTCTCTTGGAGTTATTGAGTTTTTTGTTTCAAAATGTTGGAAAATGCTCAGATAAACAAAAAATTATGTTGAATTGGCTTCTCAACTCCCGAGCATCGTGCTAGAGCTCCAGAAGTCAAAAGTAAAGCCCTCAGAAAAATCTTCATAACTCATCAAAAAAGGCTTCAAATTAGCCAAAACATACACCAAAAGACGTGTCTTGTGTTTTTCTACAAACCAACATTAAAAATTACAGTTAAAAAAAAAGTTTTTCTAATTTTTTTCACTCAAAATTTTTTTAATTCTTATTTTTTCTCAATATCTGGTATTTTGTGACTACAACACGAACAAGGAAAACATAAATGTGTTTTATTATGTGTGATAAAGTATTTTGCGTGCAGTTTTTGAAAGTTATGTTTGTTTTTCATCCAGAAAATACCAGATATTGAGAAAAAATAAGAATTAAAAAAATTTTGAGTGAAAAAAATTAGAAAAACTATTTTTTTTTACTGTAATTTTTTAATGTTGGTTTGTAGAAAAACACAAGACACGTCTTTTGGTGCATGTTTCGGCTAATTTGAAGCCTTTTTTGATGAGTTATGAAGATTTTTCTGAGGGCTCTACTTTTGACTTCTGGAGCTCTAGCAGAGAAGCCAATTCAACATAATTTTTTGTTTATCTGAGCATTTTCCAACATTTTGAAACAAAAAACTCAATAACTCCAAGAGAAAAATAAAAAGTTTTTTTTCGGATTTTCAAATCAAGATCAGGAAAAATTGATTATCGAAAAAATCAGTGATGGAAGTTTTTCAAAAAACATATATTTGTATTGCTGAATATTTTGACTTTCTTTCAAAAAAAGTTTAAGCAAAATGGACATGATTCAGCTGAGTTACACATAAAAGTACCTAGGGGTGCTCACTTATGCTCGCTACTGTATATTATTACGCCATGCCGTTTTATTTCTAAACTGCCTTCAAGAGGAATTTCGTGGTTTCAGAAACAGGGCGGGGCAAATTATTTGAATTCTTGTTTTGAATGTTTGATATTTTGTATTTTATTCTTATAAAAAATTATCAATATATGGGGCGGGAGGCTGAGAATGAGTTCCTCACGAGACCATTCAAAGGGTGGGTTAAAGTGAGAGAAGTGGAGCAACAAAAAAAAATAATGACCGGTATGAGGGGAATAAAAGAAGGCATTAAGAATTGAGCAATGTGGTAATGCGGGGAAAGGTGGTTTGGGAGTACAGAATAAGAATAAGCTCTAATAGCGTGTGATACTAGATGAGATTAGGGTATTGAACTCGGAAGGGGAGAGAAAATATGAGCTTTGGGAGGTAATGGCATTCCAGATGGGAATGGTGTGGGAAAAAAAGTCAGAGCACTTGGGTTTAATACAAATAAGATTCATAGGGCGACGGGTGGAGGAGGAAAACCGGATGTACGAATCTAGGTGTGGAAAGTATGAGGTACCGCTTAGAAATTTATATAGGAGGAGAAGCTGGGCTTTTAGTCTACGATGGCGCAATGAGAAGAGATTAAGTTGGGCTAGACGATCGGAATAGGAGGAATAAGTTATGTTACAGCGTTGAAAGATTTTCCTGGTGAAGAAACGGAGAGGAGATATCTTTCTTGAAAGTTGACCAATCTATTCAAAACTTTCTCGGTTGTTTTTAATTACCAATTCTTACATTGGGTGACCAAATTTAAGGCACAAGGCTGTGCGGTCACCGTGAACTGAAAACGTGATCAAATAATTTGCCCAGCCCTGTTCAGAAACTCATTAAAGTTAAACGGAACAATTTTTTGGACGTTCTATTCACTGATCAAAAAGTTACTATAATAGTTGCGCTGCATCTAATCAGATCCAAAAAAACACCAGGATAATCATATTCATGAGTTCTGAGTATAGATAGGGTTAGAATACAGGTGCCGTTATAATTCAGTATTTGCGTCCTCGTCGAGAAAAACATTACAGTGTCTAGTTATATTTTTATTATTGTCGTTCCAGAATGTGGACACACCATCTGCTCAGCCTGTCTCCGAAAACTAATCAAGCCGACATACACCAAGTGTCCATTTGATGGGATCGTTTGGCGTTCCAGCACGACGAAGACAGTCGATGATTTTCCGAAGAACTATAAAGTGCTTGATATCTGATCTTTGACCTTGGAATTCGAATAAACTTGTTATTAATACATCGAACATCAATGTTTCCTGGTACAATCGTTTTATACCGATAACTTTATATTTCTTTTCAAGAATCTATGCTCTTCAATTATTTATCAGTACTTCAGATGACTAGAAGACGCGGAAAGAAGAGTAAGAAGACTGCCCACGTGATGAATCCTGTCAATTCGGAATCTCCTCCCAGCCAATTTGTTGCCGATGAAGTAGATGATGAGCTCAAAAAAGCTAAGCAGGAATTGGAAGCTGTTCAACATAAACTGGATTTTCAAAAACTCTGCAACTTCACATTGGCCAACGATCACCAAAAAGCATTGACTATTTTGGAATTGGATAAAAAATTGATAGAGAAGCAATCAGAAATTAATTCCCTAACTCATCAACTCGATGTTGAAAAACTGGTATCAAGCAGAGCAAAAATTCAACAAGACACTCAAGACCTCATGTTGAAACTTAAAATTCTGGAGGACGAGGAAGACCAGGAAGCAGCTTTGAAAATGGAACAGGAGACAACTGAAAGCTTGAGAAAAAGGAGCAACCAATTAAAGGAAGCTTTGAAGAGCAATCTGAAAATAAAGCCCTGGAAAGATTGCCAGCTTTGTTTCCAGGAGTTTGCCATAAACGTAGACATGGTTCCAAGGCTCTTGCGTGAGTTGTTTTGTGTTTGACAGTTATTTCCGCCCTCATCGAGGAAAACATGTATTATATTATTGTTGTTTCAGAATGTGGACACACCATCTGCTCAGCTTGTCTTCGGAAACTTATGAAGCCGACATACACCAAGTGTCCTTTTGATGGAGCAGTTTGGCGTTCCAGCACGACGGAGACAGTCGATGATTTCCCGAAAAATTATAAAGTGTTTGATATGTAATCTCTGACCAATGGTTCTTGGATTTCAAATAAATTTGTTATTAATCAGCCGAATGTCAACGTTTCTTATTTCAATCGTTTCATTTCGATTCGTCTATTTCATTTTCAAAGACAAATGCACAATTACCCGCTAAGCTTTCAGATGACTAGAAGACGAGGGAAAAAGAATAAGAAAACAGTTCAAGTGATGGAACCTGTCGAATCGAAATCTCCTCCTAGCCAACACCATGCAGATGAAGTAGATGATGATCTCGAAAAAGCAAAAAAGGAATTGGAAGATGTTCAGAAAGAATTGACGGCAGAGCGGGAGAATCACGAAAAGTTGATTAAATATAACGATGATTAGAAACAAACACTTATTATGGAGGAAGAACAGCTAGAACTACATTTTCTGCAGGACAATTATCATTATGGAGCAAAAATGTTTGACATGATTGTAGCCAGCATGAAGATAACCAGTCGAACCGAAGTCTCCTCCCAGCCAACTCCCTCCCTTCTTGAAGTGCAGAACAGGAAAAGCAATTGTGTATATCGACAAACTCGGATTTCCCTTCAGAAACAACGAAGTAATGAACTTAAATTCATTAGTGCACCATGATTTTTACAACTATGCTCCATCGAAATAGTAATTTACCCTCCTCCTGTCAAGTTTTTCAAGAGTTTTTCTTAACTTCGGTATAGCGCAATCCCCGTTTCATCATATTTTCCCTGTTTTCAGCTCTCATTCAGGTCCAACTTCTCTCAACCGAGTCTCTCACCTTTTCACTTCTCTTTTTCAATCTTTTCCATGAATCCCTCTCCTCCATCCTAACATTTTCCTTCTGCTTCCCTTCTCTTTGCTCTCCACCTCTTTTCCTTATATTCTGTCTAATTATCATTCAATTCCAAATTAATCTCTCGAAGCAACAACTCTCGTGATAACATATCCAGAGAGACACACATAGAGTACGAGTCTCCACTCACCCTCTCTCTATTTTGTTTTCCATCTTTGCCACCTTGGACTCCTCATATTCTAATTAGGGGGTACGCCACGCGAAGAGATTATCTGCTGCTTTTCGAAACCTTTTGGTAGTACCTAGTGTTAAAGAAAATCGATTTCTTGAAGTTCTCTTTTTTGCTTCTCGTTTGCGTAACTTTACTTTATATACTCTAGCTAATGGCGAGACACCGGAGATAAAGAATTTCGGTAGAGCGCAGTTGTAAAAACCTTGGAATGCTAATAGATCCAGAAAACTACAAATACAATTTTCAGTTGTTTCCCGAAACGATGCCTCAAACGAAAACTTTACTGCTTGCAGTCTTAGTTGTGGTAGGAGTAATTTGGGAGATTTCAACCCTTAAACCTTTAAAAAATTTCAGTCTCTCGGAGTCCCTCTAACAATTGGAACTATTCGAGTCTTTAATTCGTTTGATGTCCCAGCCATCTATCAGTTTATCTTAATTTCTAATATTTGGGTAATTATGGTTAGCCAAGAGTCGGTCACAATCATTTCATCAAACAAGAAATGTATCCTTATCCGTATAATAAGAGTGAGTTTTCAGCTAGACGCAATTTTTTCTGAAAATTATACATATTTCAGATGTCAATAATTCTCATGGGATGTTGGAAGTATTTTGAAGCAGTTTTCGCCGGCCGCGTATTATCAGAGCTTCTGGGTCTGAGCATTTTGGGTTTGTTGGTATTGACTACAGATTCCGGTAAGATTGTTTTTCTTCGTGAAGTGTTAAGAATTGGCGGCTACAAATCGTAGCTTACCGTATTTTTTCTAACCATAAAGCGAGAAACTACAGTTCTTGCTATTCGCTTTTTCAAAATATCTTGTAAATTGTATTATAGCGGTACCTGTAATAGAACGGAACCTGTATTATAACAGCGCCTTTTCCATGCTTAAAACTCACAACCAGCATTCTCGTGATTAGTAGGATTAAGCAAACAGAATGCCTAAAAAATTTTTTTTAATGAAGTCTTATGAGTCTCGAAAACCCAAAAATGTTTCTGGAGGACAGTTCAAAAATACAACAACATGCCGTTATAATAGAGTTTTTACGTTATTACCTATCCACCGGTGGCTGACCGCTCGCTCAAAGTTCGACCAGTGGGTCTCGTTGTGACTACCGTACTATTAAAACGTTTTAATGGATGAAGTACGGTAGGGAGACGCCGTAAATCTGAAATTCTACAACGAGACCTGTCTTCACTTACCAAAAAACACAATTATTTTCCAGCACTCGCCTTCTTGGAAGTCTGTATTGCTGAATCCGAGACACTTACTTCTTCCACAACCTCTAAAGCCAATAGAAGGGGACGATGGTAAACTTTTACTCATATTGATCCTCTTCATGTTGAAATTCCTGCAACTTACCCACAAGAACTCGTGCTATTCACCTTTCTCCCATTTTCGTTTCTCCCCTTTTTGTTGTTCTCGTTTTATGCTTTCCCACCAAACAGTAGCCCCCCCCCCCCTAGACCCATCTAACCTAGACCCATCTAACATTTTCCCTCCAATTATCCCTGTACCCTCATTGATGTGAAAGCCGGCATATGTTACCGTTCTGATGTTTTAAAGTTTTATTTAAACCCACCCATGTCTTCAATACTTAATTACGTTTTAAAAATAAAGTATCTTCTACCTGATCTTTATTCTCATAAAACTACTCGTTTCGTCATAAACCTTTTATTACTATTATTATCTCGACTGACGTTAGTTATCTCTGACTACGTAATCCGACTTCTCTCTCTCTCTCTCTCTCTCTCTCTCTCTCTCTCTCTCTCTCTCTCTCTCTCTCTCTCTCTCCACCTCTTTTCCTTATATTCTGTCTAATTATCACTCAATCCCAAATGAGTGTCTCGAAGCAACAACTCATGATAACTTATCCAAGAAGACACAAATAGAGTACTAAATCGCCATTCACACTTTCTATGTTGTTTTTCAACTTTGCCATTTCTGATTTGTAATGAGTGAGTGTGAGTGTCGAGAGTATTTCTGCTTTTCGAAACTTATGACCATTTATTTTGGTTATCCAGACGATATTTGTCAGAGTTTGATTATGGAACAATTACGTGCATAGTTGAACTTGTGAGGAGTCTGAGCATTGTTCAAACTTGGATTTGAGACCATGAGTTTCACATTTTAATAACTCTATTCTACATTTCTCCTCTCCAAACGACATGTCCTTTTTTTTAAATTTAATTTTCTTAAAATTTAACATTTTCAGTCATTTCTGCTTGATCAAACGACTTCCACTAGTTCATCTCCTCTGGGTGATTGATACGAGTCAACGATGTGTCTGTTCCTTGCGATTATGGTTGTGGTGAGTTCTTTTCGAAGAGTTTAACATGAAGAATATGGTTGGTAAATTTGAAAATTATTTACTTGTTCCATAACGGTTTTTTGGATGTTTAAAATCAATTATGTCAGGCTTGGTCGGAAAATCGGACAATTTCAGAATAAAATTTGTCAAATTTCCCCCTTGACCCGGTCGGCTCTGAATAAAAAATGGGTTCTCATTTGTTGACATAATTTGTTGAACTTTTTCAATCAAGATTTACGGTATATTCCATGATACAGTTGAAAATTCTGTTAAAATTTTGCTTTGATGGTCGAGGTCCGGACCGAGAAAAATCTAATATTCTCGTGAAGCATAAATTTAATATTTCAGGGCCTTGCAATCCCCCTGACAATTATATCAATCGACGTTTCCAACACACTCGGTGTTCCATGTTCCCATCAGTTCATCATTGTATCCACTATATGGACTATTATTCTGAATCGTCCTTTAATCAGACCAACTTCCTCAAGAAAAATATATGAGTTTATCAAAGTGAGTCATTGTCTTGGGACAATTACGCTCTCACGAGATAATTTTAACAATAGGGTTTCAGACTTCGTGGATTTTTCTGGCAGTCAACAAGTTCTTGGAAGCCGTTGTGGTTCTGTTCGAATTCTCGGAATTTTTTGATTGTGCAACTCTATGTTTATTTTCTGTAGTTGCAAGATATGGTGGGTTCAATTAAATCAGAATCGCAAAAATTCAATAATGTCTACACTGGAGTCTCAACCGAAGTTACCATTTTGGTTTTCTGTTTTCAAAGTTTTCTCTACTTTCGTGTTTTTGAACTTTTTGAATTGTTTTTTAATGTCTCCAGGAGCTAAAACTATCTAGCAAACTTTGAAAACAGAAGCCAATTGAAAACGTCAATGCTGATTGGCTGCATATCAAATGTGACCTGAAATCGAAAGAGACCCAACATAATTAAAGACTTGTTACAGTACTATGTAATCTGGAAAACGGAATCACTCAAGCATCGGAGACCACGCTCACTCCAGATGACACAAAACCAGTAAACCCTGACGAACATGCTTTGTCCACGCAATCTATTGATAACCATTCACTTGAACTTTCCGATTCTTTTGACGAAGAACATATTGATGAGAAGGCATTGATGAACAACAAAAGTCTTAACCACGAGAAAAGCGAAAAACGACGCTTGAAGAAGGCTAAGAAACTTGCGAGTAAGTAATTAGTGTCTCCTGATTTTACACATATATTTTTTTTTCATAAAGCTATTTCAGAGAAGAATGAAACAAATGGAACCGAAGAACTCACTATCCCCGATTCAGATGACACCCCATTCACATTGGTAACATCGAAAAAAGTCTCAGGTAACACAAAACACTGTGCTATCTAATAACCCATAAACTAATTTAAGATAAATCACAGCCAGCCGAGCCGTGCTACAAAGATATGAATTACGAACTGAATCCGGTCTTCCTGAAGGTTAAAGAAACAACTGTCACGAATAAAATTGCTACGACGACTTCATCGCCACCGACTTCTGTGTCGACTTCTTCTACTTTTCCAAAAATCGAAATACTACGAAACGAAGAATATCATACCGCTCTATCGTCTATGACATCAGCTTCAAGCGAACCGCAACACTTTCAAAATGCAGATCAATCTGCCGCTGATCTCAACTCAGTAGCGACTAATGAAAAGTCTCCTTCGATGGATCCTCACCTCGTTGAAATGAGTTCAGAACCAGATATGGAGAGTGAGGGTAAGTTTGGAGGGAATTATTAATCCTTAATATGAAGGGCTCATTCGATTCTCAGAACTGAAAAGAACGTCTAGAACTTTAGCGGACAGAGTGTTATTAGCAGCCCACCACCTTTTACAACTGTGCTCTACCGCAAACCTATCAGTAAAAACCGCAGAAAGCAATAAAAATCTGCTAAACAAAACATGGGAATACGTTTAGCACTGTCAACAAGAGCGTCGGGATGACTGAGTGATTCTAAAAACAACTCAAATTTATTCATTATTCCAGATGTATCACAAATGATCTGCGAAGAGTCCACTTTCATACCGAGCGACGAGGAGAGAAAAAAACGAGTAATGATGACAAAAGCGCCGTTCACCAGAATAGGCATGACAGATCCCAAAGGCATTCTTCTGTTTCTTCAGGTGGGGCTGCATCGAGTTTTAGCTCTAATCATGTCCGCGTTAGAGCAATTTTCAATTATTGTTTTCAGAAAATCGCTGTTCAGCACTATTTGGGTGTTCCTTTGTATGTTCGGTATTATCGTACTCTTCTCAGCTTGCAATTCAATTCTTCCCGAGACGCAGATTCATTCCGTTTTAAATTTAGTGGCATCAGTTACAAGGATCCGGTTCTCCAAATGATGAACCCCAAACCGGAAGTCCGCCGGGACTTCAGTCTCGAAGAAATGCAAACTTTTCGAAATTCTCGAAAGTTTGTAACTCAGGAGAACATGAAGGCTGGATACAAGAAATACATCTTGAAGGATACTCATCCCGAATTAAGCTGGGAATACTATAATGGCGAAGGGAAATCACGAGTACCAGAATTTTTGCCTCAAGATGCTCCTCCACAAGAAATCTTTCATTCAATGCAACCTGTTCCCTTGTTTCAGCCAGTGATGGGAAACCCATATGCTATGGTGAACATGGCAAGTGAGTATACCCCAACAAATGGAGTGCAAGTGAGCATGGAATTCCAATTTCATGAAAGTAGATAACACTGTAGTCACAAAGAAAGGCTAACGATATTTTTTTTGGATATTATTCATTATGTAAAACCAATTCTCATTCATAAAGTTTACTTGTCTAGGCATTTAAGAGACCCCACCAAACATCAATACTGTTTCAGACAATACTTCTGGGCCAGTGAATCAAATCTTGCTTACCAAAAACGCACCTCCATCATATGGATGGTTTAACTACGGGAACAACACCATGATGCTTTCAACATCAAGTAGTTAGTTGAATGGTATCTAGTGGCAGTGGGTATATACGTGTACTATTCCAGAACAATCCCAGCTACCTGGACATATGAGAACATGCGGGTCGGCCGAGGATGCTGCTTCAAATCTAACAAATCGGGGTGACGGAGAAAGAAGGTTTCAGAAACCGTCATGAAGAAGAAAGGTTAGTGAGAAGGAGAGACTGCAACAAACATCTACGGAGAGAGGGGCGGTTTAAAATTTGGCAACGGGATTTCGGAGCATTGTACTGGGAACCTCTAAGCTATGACGTACTGACAAACTTCGGACGCCTTTCTTTTTTGGAGGGATAGCGGAGCATAGTTGCGAAGCAAATATGTACTTAAAGGCGTCAGGCGACATGTGTGGCAACGATGCTCCGTTATCCCGCTAAGAACGCACGCCCTGGCTGAGGGTATCTGACAAGGGAAGTCTTTGGAGACGCTACTTTCAAACGACTTATAAATTTGGTTATAGGTATTTTCGACTACTGGGAGTCCATTTCTGCAGTCAAAACCTGCTAAATGTCTCTTTGAGCCGAGTTATGAGCTCTGAAACTTTTAATACCGATTTGGAATTCCATGTGAAAAAGCATACATATATGAAAAGTTTGAGAGCTCATAACTCGACTCGCAGAGACATTTAGCACGTTTTGACTGCAGAAATGGACTCCTCGTGGTCTGAAATAGCTTTAACCAAATTTATAGATCGTTTGAAAGTGGCGTCTCCAAAAACTTCCCTTTTGAGGTATCTGAGTAGCAACACTCAAAATGCAAATCACCTAAACTAATTTTTTCAGAAAGTGCAAGTGGGGAGGCTACCAGATATTCCGAAGACATTTCACCAGTGATTACTATTGCTCCGGCATCGATACCAGCTCTAATTTCGTATCATTTTGGTTCTATCACATCACCTTCGATTCCTGTTTGCACCCCATTTTCTTTTTCTTCTCTGTCAACTCCTTCCTCACAATCTCCAATCTTTTTCATTCTCCAAGACACCCAGTATTACATATTACGATAGAGCAATTGAAAATGTTTTGTTAAGACTTTGAAAACCATCCGTTATGAGTCACCCATTTGAAAATCTACTTCATATCTATGTTTTCGATATTTTTACAATGTTGTTCTGTTGAACTTTGAAAAAGTCTCAATTATAATTTTCAAATATTTTCACTCTTCCTGGTATTGAAAACTCTGAACGATCGCCGAGTTGTCGGATTCTAGGTCAGCCACTGCCCGATTTTACGAAAATAGAAATTTTGGGCAGTGTAAAATTGTCAGTGTAGTTTGTCACTGTAATTGGCTGGACAGTGTGATGGCCGAGTTGCGGATCCTAGACCAGCGACATCTTCTACAACAAATCCTTTTATAAGGGAGGTTTTCAGGGTTTTGTGAGCGTTCAGTGAATTTCACGTGTTACAAAACAAAATGACAGATTTATTATTGTAAAACAATAAATGACAAGCAACAACAAAAACAAGATGAAATGAAAACATTGAGATTTGTCACGTACAATAAAAATTCAAGTAAATGTGCACATATGTGTGATATTAAAGGAGTCAGCTGTCTGTAATTGACCATTTCTTGATAAGAACTATCTCTAGAGAGAGAGAGAAATAACTGGTTAGGGCTAAAAACAGTCATGACAACTCCTCATGAGACGCCTTTACAACAAAGTTACGAAGAAAACCAACACCAATTTCAGGGAATATTATGTTACCACAATCAAGAACACTCCAATCAAGCTATTCGGATGTTTCTCCATCAGTCCCTTATCCAACTCCCTCAACTCTGTTTCCTTCACATAAATATTCAAGTTGAGTGTGAAATGATTATCCATATCCTTGACCTGAAATTGTCTCCCAACCCATTTAATCATATTCAATCTCTCTGGACCACTTTCGACAATTTCGAAAGGAACAAACATGCGGATACATTCCACTCGATCACTGAGCAATGAGTATTCTGATGGAATTCCAGCCAATTCTTCAGAATTTCCCACTTTAAAACTGCAAATCTCGGTGAAAAACTGAATATTCACTTCGAGTTTCCGTTGTTTCTCCAGTTGAATTACTCTCAATATATTCTTCATGAATTCTTCCAAATTACCACTGTATTTATGACTCCAGTGACTGAAATCAATCGATATTTTGTTCATTTGGAATAGTCTTCGGAGATTTGCAATGTAGTTCTCGAAATTTTTCTCGTAACCTGTTTCTGGATTACTGTACATTAGGCCACCAGCACAATCGTATGAATCCGACATTTTGACGGATACATGCTGGAGTTTCAAGTCACCGGATTGACCCGTTTTCCAGTATGGATCATCCAACTTTATCTTTGTGAAGTATCCTCCGTCTATCCAGTTTTCACGGCATATCTTCTCACTTGTGCATCCAATCATATTCATTCGAATTGTTTTCACCTTCCATTTCCTTATCATAACATCCAATACTTCTCGTGGCATTGGGAAGTGAGCGTTTTCCCGAACTCCATTAACGTAGTATTCTTTTGTTTCACATATCCACAGAAGCAGTGTGTCACATAAAATAGAACGTCGTATGATGCTATCTAACTGCTTGAGACACTCCTCTTTTGTAGTCGATTTCAGTGTACAGTGATTGGCGACAATTTCAAGTAATCTGAATTAATACCAACTAACCCACTTATGAAAGTTCACACTCACTTATCAGAAATATGCAGTTTTTTATAATGAATCGGATTCTTTACTTCTTTGAGCACTTGAAACCTCAATGGTCCATACTCCACACATCGTTTTGCCATATCCATACAATCCACACATCCTTCACACACTTCTTCCAGTCCGATCAGTCTGCGGACACTTCCGCCTGTAATGTATTAGACTGACTCTTTGACAGACGCGTTCGGTACGCTGGACTCAGCTCGAGTTTCGAAATTCTTTTTTATTAAAAATTCATGTCAATCCGCTGTGAAACATCATAACTTTGCTTGTCTCACAATCAGGGAAATCTTTCAAAAATAAATTGGAATTGAAAGATGGAAATGTACGCTACATTTAAGGTATGCTTTTGATTTTCAAAGCGGATCGACTTGAATGTTCGAAATAAAGAATTTTGCTTGCCGTTTTCATGGAAACTTCTTATGTGCAGCTGATATTATTTGATATGTTTTAGTTAGCCTATTTTCCATCAAAGTATTGAAGTGATCCTACCGTTTCACCTCAGACAAGGTTGTCTCCGTCGGCCAATTTAATAATAGCGTTAACCCGACAAAGAAACATTTTACTTTTTTTTCAGTCGATGTTCAAAAATTAAGTTCCGTAAACTTACGATTCCCGCCAATTAAATCCGAGTAAATGATGTTATGGAGGTTTCGAGCGAACATCTCTTCAGGTTTCCATAAGTACTTTGTGATTATTTCTTCCACTTTCACACAGACCACTTTGTTGAGGAAACTGGAAATCACTTTGATGCAAATTACAAAAGAGTAATTGGAAACTCACTTGAAATATCCGGGAATTATTGATTTTTTTATTTTCCGATAGTTGATGAAAATCCAATCCTTTGCAGTTTGCTCACATCTCTCCTCTTTTCCGATAAACTCAATTTTCATTTTCCGATGATTTCTTTTAATTATTCGAAGAAATAGGTAATTGAATGATTTATTGATTAATCGTGTGCTCAAATTACTCTCACAATTCCAGGTTAGATTGCTAACAATGATTTCGAGTAGATGGGGGTTATCGAATACTTTGGAGCTGAGGGATTCATCGAAAACCTCCGAAGAATTGGAATCTGACATGGTATACAAAGGGAGGAATGAATGAATATTCTGTGCAAATGGGCAAACTGAGAAGAGAATACAGATTGCAGAGGGGGTCAATATCAATTGAGCCAGTTTCTCACGGTAACATTCCTTGTTGACTTTGAACGGATTCAAGGTCTCGCAGAGAAAACAACAGTAACCCGGGTTTCTGGGAAAACACATGTTGAACACTGTTTCATTGTTCTTCATATTTTTGCCGTTCGTTTTATATTGTCGAAATAAAACTCACTTCCCTCTAACTTCCGGGTTTACTTATCCTCTACCAGTGGACTTGAAAAAAGAGCTGATTTTGAAACCCGGAATATCCCGGAAGTCGGAAGTCGGAAGTGAAGACTTTTTCAGGTCTACTGGTAGGGGATAAGTAAAATGTCGGAATTTTCTATGCTCGAAAAGTAGCATACTTGTCAACGGGCCGAAACGGGCCGACTCGGGCCGGCTCGTAACTCGCATCAAAATGAATATTATGAGCTGAAAAATATACCAAAATGTAGATCTCGACGAGTTCTACGTCCGTGACCTACTACGGTCCGGATGGCTATTCGTTAATGTGCCGCGGGCCGGGAAAAAGTGCCAAAAACGCGAAAACGGCCAAAAAAGCCATTCTAGCCCGGCCCGCGGCATATTAACGAATAGACATCCGGCCCGTAGTAGGTCACGGACATAGAACTCGTCGAGATCTACATTTTGGTATATTTTTCAGCTCATAATATCCATTTTGATGCGAGTTACGAGCCGGCCCGAGTCGGCCCGTTTCGGCCCGTTGACAAGTATGAAAAGTAGTAATACCATCAATACAACGTATTCATTTCATATTTTTGCAGTTTGTTTTATATTGTCGAAAGAAAACTCACTTCCATGCAACTCTGCTGGGAACCTATAATCTATGGCTTGCGAACGAACTTCGGATGAGTTTCGTTCTTCAAGAGATAGCGGAGCTTCGTTGCAAAACACATGTATACTTAAATGCGTCGTCTCGTGACTTCTAATAGACTCTTTGTGAGGCAACGATGTTCCGTTATCCCGTCAAGAAAGAAAGACATCCAAAGTCCGCAAGCCCTGGCTCTCTGACTCTCGGGGTAGCAAAACTCAAAATGCAAATTACCTTATTTTTTCCAGAAAGTGCACGTGTGGAGACCGGTAGCGATACCGGTAATGAAACAAAAGTTATTATTGAGAGACTGCCATTAAGCAAGGATGACCCTAATCAGGAGAAATATGATATTGAATTTATTCAGGTACTTTTTGCTCTAGTCCTCTTTTTTGTTATGTTTTTATAATGCCCCAATTGTTCCTAAATCTTAAATAGCCTTTATTTCAGGGCCTATCCACTAAATATCATCTGCCAGTCCCTCTTCATTTACATCGCAACTTCACTAATGGTTACTTTCACCTCAAATTTGTTTCTGCCGAAGATGCTACCAACTTCCGAATCAAGTTCCGCAAGATAGTCGTAACTGATCCAATCCTGAAAGAGATGCGCCCCCAAATGATCATCCGTTGTACGTTTCAGCAGTCAACTTAAACGGAGCTGTTCATTTAAACACATCCTCTCTTTAACCTGTGAACTCGATTGACCCGTGTACTGGAATTGTAGTCGATGTTTTTTTTCTATGAGTAACTTCTTCTATTTTTGAATTGTGAAAGATAATTGTGTTGAAAATGTTTTGTTAAGACTTTGAAAACCACCTTCATATGTTTTCGATTTTCCCCCAACTCGCATTATCTCTATTTTGTTCTATTGAACTTTAATAAATGCTCGAATATTTTCTCTTTTCCTGTCCTTCTAATCTTCGTCTAATTAGAAGTCACCAAACTTCAACAACAAGTCTCGTGATAAATCCGTGTGTTCTAGGAGATTTTCTCTCCTGACTCCGACTTCTTTTTGGTTTGTGACTCATTTGGTACTTTTCTCATTCAACCTATGCTGTAGTAAATTTGTTGAATCCTGACGCAAGACAAAGTTGTTAGCTTTTTTTTTGGAAACTCTTTTTTTATGTGAACTAAATATTATTTAATTATTTTATCAGTTTCATACATCTTCCTGCGGTCAACTAATAGTCTCATCAACCCTTCAGCCTCTCATTATCAGCTTGGAGAGTTTTCAGTTCTTCAGATACACAGTGAATTACACAGTGAGTTCTTCAAGAATTCTATCCGAAATTCCAACTGATTCCATTTCAGACTCAAAAATGATTCGTGTTCAGAATAGAACTCTTAACCAAACAATAATGCTCGTAATAGCTTTTGTGGTGAGATTTGTCTTGCCTTATATATAATTATAAATTTACTTATTTCAGGTTCTCACTATCTCATCTGGCGCTCTCCTTCGTTTTATATTATCCCATGCAGGCGTTCCTGAGAGAAACAACCGCATAATGGTCTACACATACTACGGGTTCTGTATTGGACACCGCTCAGTTGATTTCATTCCATCGGAAATCAAACTTCTGCAATTGCGAAGTTTGAGAGTGAGCTTACGAGTTTCTTTTGGAAAAAACTAAAAGTCTTAATTTCAGGCAATGGTCTTTTTTCAATGGATCGCCTGTTATTCGGACCTGCAAGACGCCAACTTCCAGTTTTGGAAGGTCAAAGGTTATATTAAATTTATTTTCGACACTATAACTGCGTTTGTAGGTGAGTTTTGTTTGTGTAACAAGATGCTCCTCGAAAATACTAACTTACAGTGTTCGCGAGTTCGGAAAATGATATCATGGCCAATCAGAATTGAGCAATAATGATATTGTGAAAACTCCAACGACCCATCTCGTATTCCTCCATGAATTTCGCATTTTCTCACAGCTATTTTTGTAGTTCTTCTTATTTTTATTTGTTTTAAACATTTCTTCCATTTGGAAGCTTTTTATGTCGGTAGACTCGTACCTCAAGATGTAAAATGGAAATACATTCCGAATTCTTAGAATAGAAGCACAAATGTGCTTCAATTACAGTATTTGAGGTGTTTCCAAATTTCTTACCTCACTTTCTCAAAGAGATGTTTTAGTATCACCTATTTTATAAATTCATTGCTCTCAAATCTCCCTTTCACTACCCCAATTCCTCTGCCTGAGTGTGTTTCTGAAATGATATTACCTACCTAATGTCTACACTTTCTGATCATTTTTGATTTTCACTCTCGTCTTTTCATTATTTACATCTTATACCGCTGCACAGCATACCCTCCTATCGTTTCCCCGTTTTCATCATCTTTCCATCCCCAGTCATTATTCCTTCTATCTTCCCTCCTAATTTTACTTAAAATTGATTGTCTTGTGAGGGACTTGTTCAATTCTTCGTTGTATTACAAATAAATTAGTCGTTCGTATAATTTAGCCTTGCACAATTATTCCAGTTCTCAAAGTCAATATTGCCAGTCTAAAAATTTGGAACAAGAAACGACTTGTCGATATTCCAGCACTTGGATCCTCCATTCAGCTGATTGCCGATAAATCGATAAGTTATTACACGGTTCCAGGAACTGTATATATTGAAGTATTTTTAATATTGAAGTATTTTTGATAAGCTAGTGCTTATTCGGTATACGTTGCGGTAGAGCATGATTGCAAGATCCGTGACATGTAGTAGCTGTCACGTTTTAAAAATTTTAAGGGCATGTTTACTAAATGCTCTGTGTGTAGGTATTTTCCATACTTGCGAATCGGGCCGAAACGGACCAACACGGGCCGGCGCGTAACTCGTTTCAAACTGAGTTTTATGAGCTCAAAAATATACCAAAATGTAGATCTCGACGAGTTCTATATCCGTAACCCACTACGGGTCGGAAGGCTATTTGTTATTGTGCCGCGGTCGGGAAAAAGTGCCAAAGAACGCGAAAAGTGCCAAAAAAGCCATTCTAGCCCGGCCCGCGGCACAATAACAAATAGCCTACCGGCCCGTAGTGGGTCACGGAGATACAACTCGTCGAGATCTACATTTTGGTATATTTTTCAGCTCATAAAACTCAGTTTGAAGCAAGTTACGCGCCTGCCCGGTTTGCAAGTATGGTATTTTCAGAGTGCTTTTTTACAGAAACCTTCTGATTTGAGAAAAAATGCTTTGAATTTAGCAAAGAGGAATCATTTTACTCCCAGCTGATCTACGCAGTTTCAAATCTTTTATGAAAATCCACCAAATGTCTAGACGTCTCCTAATTAGCCAACAGACATCTAGCAGAAGTGCCCTTACTCTTATCACAACACAAAATTCCGACCAAACTCCAGGACGAAATCGATTACTCTTTTCTTGTTTACTACTTCCGTCTTCAGTCAACGTGCCAATTTTCGAAATTGTACTTTTGAGAAAGTGTGAGCTGAAGAAGAAGAAGGATTTTGCGTGGAACCATGTGATAATGCGTACGTAGAAAGAGGAGGGAGATTTGGTCACACTCGTTTTTGTAGCAGGATTAACAGAAATCCTTGTTGCCAGAGCAGTATACATCGTGCTTTCAAATTTCACGTCTTCTTGTTCTGAATATCACTTTGCAGGTAAACTTGCAAAACATGCCGAGACAACGTGCAGCGGCGGCTGAAGAAAGGAGAGAATGGCGTAAAATAGTTTTCTGGGTAAGGTTTTTAATTTTATACGTGTGCAAGGTTTTTCGTGAAAACTTCTGACTGTCGAGGTGAATAATTCCTGTGAAAAATAAGTTTCAAACTTAAAAGGATTTTGTTTGATAGATAGTGAAAATCTGAATTTCGTATAAATTTTTTTGAACAATCAAATTGAAGGTAGCATAATTTCCTTTGTCAGAGTTGTTTTATCTATATCCAAACTACGAATTCAAAAAAATTTATGTCCATGAGCGTATATTACGATAAGCAGCAAAAAATGTACAGAGGAAATGAAATAATTAACACTTTTCCTCGTAGCTTTTTCTGCTAATTCACCTCTAAGCTCCGATTTTTTAGGAGCTGCTATACTTAAGCTAGTGGACTCACACTGATGAACTAGTGAAATGGTCTAGGTCCGATTTTCACGACTAGTATCACAACGAACCTTGAAAAACTTTAAAATAGTACCATTTTCAGCTTCTCTACTTCCCCGGACTCATCCTACTCAACTATTTCATGGGTCACCTTCAAATCCCAGAGAAAATGCAATTTTCCATCACCCTCGCCATTCAAGGCTACTTAGCGGGTCATCCCAGTGTGGACTTCATTTCGAGGAGGACTAAACAAAAGGTCCTCATGGTATTATTAGTATGTTTCTTTTTTTTAGTAAGATGATTGTAGTTCTATCTTTTTTCAGTGCATTTTGGCCTTCTTCACCCTCTGCAACTTCATAACTATTTTCGTGAGCCCGCCGGAACTTCATGCTACTACCGAAGAGTGTACTGTCTCGGCGATTGCATATTCGGGTACAGTTTCCTTTTTAAAAAGTGTTATTCAATATTCTATTTCAGTCTTCTTCTATTCCTGGACTCGGCTTGAAATCCGACGTGGCTGAGGAGTGGAACCAACTGAAGTTGTGAACGTTGAGTGACTTGTTATCAGTCTCATCAGTGGTGCCATCTATCATTTTAATTATCATGTCAAAATCTCCCAATCCCTTTGACGTCCCATGTCCTTAAGTTGCTGCCATCCTTCTATCCCCGATTTTTTTGCATTAAAAAAAATTGAATGCAATTACTGCCAATGTTCCCCACTTCCTTCCCCCATCAAATTCAAAAAACTCCTCCTCCTCTATTACCCGTTTTTAATTATTTTGTTAATTATCATATTTTCTCCCCCGGTTTCTCACATTTTCCTCCATACTTTTTACTAGTCCAACTCGTGAGGGATTGTATCTGGTTTCCCCTTCCCATGTATTTCTTTTCTTATTTTCTTTCGTCAATAAATATATAAAACTACAACTAAAATAATTGCTTATATAATAATGTTCTGATCAAGCTTCAACAACATCAACCAAAACGGTCTTGATGTCTGAAACTTTGAAATATAACATTTCGATAAAACTTTAGCTTTAAATTATACGCTTCGTAGAAAATTACTTTGCATAAATAATAGAAAAATAAATTTGTGAAATGTAGTTTTTCTAGTTACAGACTTGTTAAAGAGCGCGAAAATATTGAAGAAGAAACGAACAGATTACCTACAATCCTTTCATCCCGGAAGTACAAAAGAAGATAGTGATAGAGCAAAAGTGGTTGTTTCATTGCTGTTCAAGAAACTATTCTATCTAATTTATTTCTACAGTTAGTATCTGAAAAAAACTGAAAGAACAACAAATTGAAATTCGAGGAATTTCCGGTGACCTTGTGTTCGATTTTAGAACAGGGGTTCCAAACATATGTAGATAATAAATTTCAGAGAATAGAATATGGCTAAATCGATAAAAGACGACGGTAAGAGGCGGCAGTCTTACTAGGGAATGTTCCAGACGTAACTCGGTCTTTCAAATTGGCTCATATCCTACTAAGTACTTCTCAACTCGCTGATTCCGAATATGGAATCCAATTTTGCAGAACGCTTTTTTTGAACTGAGATATATGCATTTTAAGCCATTTCCAGTGCAAAAATTGCATTTTTCGAATGCCTTAAAATCAATTTTAGACCCAGTTTTCCTATTTTTTCTTTGTAATACGTGTAAATAAAGGTTGTAAAAGCACATTAGGAATGTTTACTGGTTAAAAAAATTTTCAAAAAAAGTTTTATCACAACTGCCCAAATGTCAATAATGAAAGTGATATAATTTTTTTGTCTGAAAACTTTATCCACAGAAAACTTTGCTAATGTGCTTTTTCAACCTTTATTTATACGTATTACACAGAAAAAATTAGAAAAATTGGGTCTAAAATTGATTTTAAGTCACCCGAAAAATGCAATTTTTGCACTGGAAAATGTTCAAAATGCATATATCTCGGTTTAGTGAAGCGTTCTGCAAAATTGGATAACATATTCGGAATCAGCGTGTTGAGAAGTACACAGTAGGATATGAGCCAATTTGAAAGGCTGAGTTACGTCTGGAACACTCCCTAGTTAGGGAAAAATGATGGGAGAATGGTAATACTGCTAAAATTTTAAACAAGGACACGCTCATTATCTTCTTTATTAAAAAATTTTGATATCTCTTCTTATCCCCAATATATTCTCCAAAGCCAAAATTTTCTTTTTTTTTTCATTTCCCGATTCTTCCTCTTCTCCCCGTTCTTCCTCTCCAACCCCTTCATTTCCTCAATTTATATCTTTGTGCTCCCCGTTCGTCACTCACCCCTCTCACCCCCACATTTCCATTATTTTATTCTCGGACTCTTTTCCTTCCCGTTTTTTCGATATATTTTTTTTTCGGTGCCACTTAGTTTCCATCTATTGAAACCCCCTCTCATTTGATGCTGTTCATTTGCATTTGAATGAGATGAAAAGGCGAAAGAAAGGAGAGGAGCCGTGAGCAGCATCCTCTTTTATTAGCACCTCCCGACCTTCTCTTTGCTTTTTTTGGAAGGAAGGGTGGGTGCTCATTTTGATTTTGTGGAAAAAAACGGCGGCTCCGCGATGACCGTAACTGGCTGTACCAGGTGATAAAATGTCGGGCGGCGCCCCTTTTATCCCCCTGGTTGCCCTTTCCAGTTCTATTAGATATTGATGTCATAAAATTTGTACTTTCATTCTAAACCCTACGTATGTACAATTTCCTTCGTGTCACCTGATCTAAATAGCAAGGAGTAATATTTTGAAATCTTTAATTTCATTGTTCATACTTTTGATGTTTCCCCATGAAGTCAAAACCTCGTAGGTTGTAGATCAAATTGTGCGAATTCAAGAACACAGTTACTTTACCAAGCTGCGAACTCTTATGGACTTATTCCCACGCTGAATACTATTTTTTGCTAGTAGTGTAAAATATTTTAATTTGGGATCATTAAAAAAAGGTCATGCAAGAAAGTAATCAACCACAAAAGGAAATTCTATATTTAATAAACAATCTTCATAATTATACAATCAGTGGAACTTGGAGAGCCTCTGAAAGTTCGTCTCTTTTTTTGAAAACTAAAAAACTAAACTTTTTGACGGTACTTTTTCTTTCAAGGGGTGAAATAAAGCCTTCAAAAACCTTGTTAACATTCTTGATACAAAATTGTTAATACGCGTATTTATCTTGATTCTCACTCCATCCAGCTGTTTCAATCTCTCAATTTTTTAAACAATCTTTACACTCAAAAAATAATTTTCAAGTAGTACTTTTCATCACTAAATTAACTGTAAAACTACTTAAACTTGTCAACTTACTCTAATTATAGCTCAAAATATCTCAAAAACCTTTTTTTAAGTTACTGTTTAAAAAACATGTTCGCTTCACCCGGGTAGTTGAAAATTTGGAAGCCCGACCCGTGACAAGTATGCTCAATTCAAAATTCCACTAGAAGAACATTACCGAAGCTATTAGAATCCTGTAATTATTATCAAACAACGTCTATACTTTATAGAACAAAATTACAACTTTTCCTTTTCGGATTAAAATTATATGTAACATAACTTGTGTTTTTCAAAATATTCAAATCTCTCAAAACTGCAACAACTACAATTTCGGCAGTTTTACACAATTCCATTTCTTCACAACCCTAGCTTTACTAGTTCTGATCATTGACCCTTATCTCCTCTATTTCCACATATTTTCACAACTTTTGAAAGTGGACACATTGGGGGTCAACATTGTTGACACATGTCCCTCTCCCTCTAGTAATGGTTTTTTGTTTCATCATTTTCCATGATTCATTCGTACGTCCGTCGTGTGTCTTCACATGACTTTTCGAACAAAATTTTTGTTTCTGAGAGTCTATACAAAATCGATGGAAACTTTTCAGTTGTGTAGTAGAATCGTAGTCCGAAATCATTTTTCTTTTTCTTTTTCTTCTCAAAGTGTTTACAAGCACAGGACGCTGTGCTAGTAAGCTAGTTCGCTCTACTGAGGAAAGAAACACGGTCATTAGGTTACTGTGAAAAAGAAATAAAGTTTGGCCAAGAATTTTCAAAAAAAAATTTAGTTCACAAATGCAATGATTGCACACTCAGAGTTTTTGTCGGAATTTCAGGCTCCGCGCCCACGAGATTGGGGGGTGAGTACTGAAATTGAACGCCCTCCACTAGTCATTGGCGGCAAATTCAAATTTTTTTTTCAGCTTTATCGTACATCTTTTGTGCCGGTTTGTATTTTTCAGCATTTTTGGTCAGTTTTTCGATTATTTCGCGTCTTTTCGAGATCGATTCTATTTAAAAAAATTAATATAATTTTTGAATAACAAATTTATTTTGAATTCCGCAATAAAAATTTTTGCTAATTTCAGCGAAGCGCGGTTGATTTTAGCAGTCCCTGGCTCCGTGCGCGTCCAAAACAAATCTGAATTGGCCGGTGCAAACTTTTTGAGTATAGGAACATGTACAGACCGTTTGAGAGTATTATGAGGGCAATATGTCCTGACTCCTCTTTTGGGGGCGGAGCCTAAAATTGAACTGAAATTTTGATATCCGGAAGCACCATTCATTTCGACGATAGTCAATGTGCTTGGCGGTTGCGCTCTGATCAAGGCTGTCGCACGGCCGGCCGTGGATTAACCAAATGGGCTGAATTTTTGTACATCGACTAATCTTTTGGTCCTCTACATGGCCGCCTGAAGAAGCGAAAATTTTCCATGGCTGGGAACTGAGATATAGAATCGGCCCACGGCCTTTTTGACAGCCTTGGCTCTGATGATAAAACTGATCCAGTTATTTTTCAAATAATTTCACCATTATGATTAGAGCGCAATTGTCAAACCAACAAATTCCTTATAAACGTTGTACATTTTTTGTAACTGCGCTCCACCGGACGCACTAAAGTCCTCTTTCTCCAGTCCTCCTCCATTATTATCATTTTACGGAATTCGTAATTGCGCTCCAACGAACTTCTCCCACAATTGAACAAGCATCCCGCTTTAAAACATCCCCTTCTTTTCGATGCCTTTTCGATTAGATTTTTCCCTTAAAAGCCATGTGACAGACAAGACCGCTCATTAACTTGTCTCGAAAAACAAATCATGTCCTCCCCCTCAACTATACATTTCTATTCTAATTTTAGCAAAACATGAAAAACAATATTTCATTTGACACTCACTCTCTCGGTTACCGGGAGCAGTCGCGTTACTTGGCAACCTCCTCTCTAGACTCTTCTTCTCTTTTTTGTTTTCTATATATGTATACATATATGATTCATTTTCAGACATTCTCAAACGATGGCGTTCTTATCGAATTTGAGAGAGTGAGTTCTATAATAAAATCAAAGGATTTTTCAAAAATTCAAAAATGTTCAGTTTGTTCAACTCCGAGGAGTGTATGATCATCACCCAGAAGCCTTACTACAGGGACCCAAAAGGACTTAAGAGCACCATGGTATATCTGTCCATAAGTCCGGATGTCCACAGCTTTGTTTCCAGATGGCCCACATCGCCGTCTCCTTTGCCATCTACGGTCTCCAGCAGTACTACGGTGTCATTGGAAGCTACGCACCAGAAGAGATTCCGTTCTGGTTCATGGCATCTGGCAACATGTTGGTCTCGATTTTTGGAAGTGTCCGGGGATTTGATATTGTTATTATGGCGGTTAGTTTATTTGTAAAGGCTTCGTTTTCATAGGTGTCTTTTTTACGGAGTTATCCTAGGCGGGTTGAATTCTTGCTTCAAAATTAAGAGATTTTTGAGTTCTTCACATTCACTGACTATAACTCTTCTGGAAGTGTCCGTACAGAAGAGTGGTTTATTGCAAATTGGGAGAGAGGCTTGAGATCTATAACCTGAAAATGCAGTATTTTCAGGTTTTACGATGTCGCAACGGATGAAAAAAGGTCCTATCCACCATAATTGTAGAAAATGTAACTCTCTATCTTATGAGCCAGAAAACGGGCATTTTATTGAGAAAATAACTTTTTTTGATACAGAAAAACTGAACTTGAGAAAAGTGGTATAACTTTTTTTGCAGAGAACATTTTCGAACAAAGGAAATATACTTGAGGACGCTCTGAAACTGTTACAATTTTTTGGAAAAATAATAAATCGTTTTTTTTGTATCGAAAAAATCTGACCAAAATTCACGTTTTCTGGCTCATTCGATAGAGAAATTCATTTTCTAAAATTCTGGTGAATGGGACCTTTTTCAACATTTCAGTAACCGCGCCGCGCTCTAATTGTAAGCTATGAAGGTTTCTAACTAGAGGGCGATTACTAAGAACACCAGAAAACCATCCCAACTATACCAATCGTTTTACAGGAACTCCTCGTCGCTCTCATCACCGCTGTCGTGTTCCAATTCCCATTGTTCTTCCCAGTCATCATTATCATGAGTAAGAGCCTTCTGCCTGTATAATGTTACCTCCTTCTCATTTCCAGTCATTCAAACCTGCCAACGTCTCGAGAAAACGCTGGGATACGAGTTCCCAGCAGCCGACGAACAATTGGAGGGAGAGGAAGAGGAACCGGCTATCCGAAACAGAAGACACCAGGCTTATCCGACTGTTTTTGAGTGAATCCGAACAAACAAATAGTTATTTGCTTCTCTCAATAAAAATTCAATGTTTTAATAACTCTCCTTGTGATTCTGATTCTGAAACCAATAAATCGATAACTTTCCCCTGGTGCAAGACATCAATTTATGTTTTTGCTTTCTGATCACTGTTTCCTTTTCAAAACTGATCTCCGACGCTTCTTGAATTCTTAATAACATCCTTTTCATAAAACTCTTTTCATCGGCTTCTCCCGCCAAAAAATGTTCCTCTCTCGATGACATTTCCTCCTTCTTCTTCTTCTTTTTCTTCTCACACCAATTGGTTGACAGCTCATAGAGAAGAAAAAAGAAGAAGAGAATGTAGAAAACACATGTGTGTTTGAACTATGAGTGATGGAGTTTGAGATCACGTGAACACACTGGAAGGCACTTGGAGGACCGCCCATCTTTTGGGGGAAAGGAAAAGAGCAGCAGGATTTTCATTGGTAATCTAGATATGACCGCTGCGACTCAACCAGCAAGGATGAATTTTTATAATAAGGTGAGCGCTTGGTATATTATTGAGTGGGGTTCCTAGGGTTTGACTGGTAGTCAAGGCTGTCGTACGGCCGGTCGCGATTTTTTCTTGAAAATCTCAAATAGCCGCGGTTGGCCAAACAAATTTGGCACCAGTGGGGGTCGAACCCTGGTTGTCAGATTGTTACCAAAAAGTCAAAAGTATATCAATTAATGTTTTCAGTTGAAACTCTAGAAAGCCACGGCTATTGGAAATTTTCAGGAAAAAGCCGCGGCCGGCCGAGATTCCTGACAGCCTTGCTGGTAGTTTTGTTTAGGTATTCTGGAAAATCATACTGATAAATCAGATGGACTACTGTAGACACATACAGCATACAAAATCACACGCTTGAGGATTGTTCCACGACCTCACTAATTATCTCTCACTTTCAAGTTTTTATAGAGCGTGTAGATCAAAAGTAGAGCTTGATTTTTATAATCGACCTAGAAAGTTACAGTTAATGAAAGTGAATAGTTCAAAATCTCGTATTTTCTGTAAAAATCTTATTATTGAGGCTTTTGGCTCGGTGCCAACTCGAGTTTTCCGGCTCTGAATTTTCAGATCAAATTTCTATAATCCTTTTTCTTGAATGCAATGAGTACGCACCTATCTGCTTTTTTGGTAAAAATGCGGATTCACAGAGATATCAGTGCGTACGCAACGTTACCGTAGCGCCCCTCAAAATCCTTAATGACACTTCCGGCGAAAGTCTAGTGAACTTGAGTTATGAGCTTAAGCTTTGAGTCGGACCTTTAAGCCATCTGTGAAGGCTCGACCCTAGCTCTAACAATTCTCAAATAGATTATACAGCAGTGCTTTCTTTGAACCCTGAAACGTGAAATACTTTTAAAAAAAACCGAATTCGAAAACCCAATGAGGTACAGTACCGTACAAAAAGGTATCAATTTTGGATGTTTTCAGTGGAAAATCACAACCTTTGACAGTGTATTTCGGTGTTAACGGATTGTCCGACAAGCTCAAGTTTATATGGGATAAACAGAGCAAAAATAGTACATCATTTTCGTAGTTGACCATTTTTCCGTAGGGACACTATCTCGAAAGTTACAGGTAAAGAAACCCATTACTCTCTGAAATCGACTAATTTCAATGCAAATTAGCGAACTTTTGGAGACTTTCACTTTAACAACCTATAACTTTCATGGTAGTGTCCATACAAAAAAATGGTCAACTACAACCCATATAAACTTGAGTTTGTCGGACAATCCGTTAACACCGAAATACACTATCAAAGTTGGTCATTTTCCACTGAAACCAGCCAAAGTTGATAACGTTGTGAGCGGTACTGTAGTTATAACTTTAAATTCTTCTAATCAACCTCCCCTCCTCATTCCAGCTAAGCCGCCATATCTCCTCCCCTCGATTCTGCATCTTCTTCTTCTGTATCACCGGAATTATCCTCGACATCTTCTTCAAATACAATCCGAATCTTCCATGGACTCATCTCTTAACTGGAACAAGTCCATCTTTCGAACTCTTTGTAATCGGTGGTCTCTTGATGAACTCTCCAGCTGGCAATCGATTTGCTCTCATTGTTTGTGTAAGTAAACTCATCACACCCTCCTTACAACCGCGCTCTACCGAAACCGGAGAAAACAAAGAGACTCAGAGAAAAAGAGACTTTTTTAAGGGCTTTCGGTGGAGCGCAGTTGTAACAACTGTGCCGAGCTAATAACTAAATGCGTAAATCAATTAAATTCAGAAACTTGATGTCATTCTCGGCGTTTTGTGTCTTCTGACTCTTCCAGTCATTTCTGTCGCTGAAAATACCACTGGCTATTATCTTCACATGCCGTTCGTCTCATCATTCCACTCCAGTTTTGCATTCCAAGTCACTTCAACCATGGAATTTTTCTATGTCGCTTTGATTCTTGGTTTCGTTTCGACTATCCTCATTCTTCTCTTCTTGGCTTGTAAGTTTTGAAATTAACTAGGGAAAGTCATAGTGTCAGTTTGGAGTTATGGGACGTGTCCTATATTATTGGAAAGCTCAGAAAACGCTGATTCCAAATATATACTCAGTTTTTGCCCTTGAGGCCTGGAATTCGAGAAAAAGAAGGTCGAAGTTCTGAAAAATGACAAATTATTGCCTTTCTGACACGCGAAATTTTTTCGTTTCAATTTTCGCGTGTTAAATACAAAGGTAATAATTCTATATTTTTCCAAACTTTGACCTCCTTTTTCTTGAATACCAGGCCTCGGGGGGCAAAACTGATATATACTTGGAATCAGCGTTTTCTCAGCTTTCCAATGGTATAGGTCACTTCCCATAACTCCAAACTGACTCCATGACCTTTCCTAGTAAAGGTCTCGCTACGAAAATCGCTTAAAATTCCAATTTTCAGTCGACACCGCAAAACTTCTTCTGCTCCGCAAACTTGTTTCTCACGACATGACAGTCGCTCAAAAGTTGAAGCAGGTCCAACAAGTTTAATTTAGTTTTCTTTTTTTGAACCTTTCTTTCACTAATCTAATAAAAAGTCATTACTCTGCCGGCGGATATTCCGAAAAAAAAAAGAAGAAAGGATATTTCTTTTTTTTTGTAGAGCAGCTGTCAATGACGCATTCAAAGATTCCAACAGAGCTTATATCTAAGTGGTAAACAATTTTCAGTTTGCTAGCTTTCCGGGACAGAGTTCATATAAAATTGGGTGCTGAATTGGGACTATGACACAAAAAGAAACGGGGTGAAAAACTATGGTAAGGGGTTAATTAACGAGATGGTTACTAACAGAACAATGTATAAAATATGGCGATTAGTATAATACATGGAATAAAAACAATTATCTAACTAAACGGACGGTGATCTTCCGAATCTCGCCGCCAATTCCGCTTGCGACCGTCTGTGATGAGCTTCCGCTTCTTCCCAAATCAACTGTTTCAACTGCTCTTTCGGCAGCTCATCGAATTCCATTTCGACAGTGAACGGGTGTTCGCAAATTGGTTCGTCACTTGGATCGTAGTATTGTTGGAGATATGGATGTGCCAAGGCGTCTTCGATGCTGATGCTGGAATAGTTTTTGTGATTTTATAAAGTCTTTTGATGTCTTTTCTATTTCTGTCAGATGGAGATAAATAACTGAAAATATTAAAATTAGGATATGAGATTTTGGAGGAAAATGACTTATTTTTTAATTATTTCATTGATGTCTGGTGTCCTCACGTCTCGGATTTGTAACTTATAATGCCCTAGAATCAATTTTAAATTTTCACAGAAGCAGACCAGTTTTTAATTAAAAAATCTTTTGCGGTTTTTGGGTGGTTTCCTATTGAATGCTCTTTTTTTTGTGAATTTGCAAAAGAAACATGAAAAAAAGAAGATATTTTAGCTGTTTCCTGTGAATTTAATAGAACAAACGATACAAATAATAATTTTCAACGATTTCTCACTTAAAAAACAAAATTGAGGATCAGTTTTCATGCGATCAACGCCTTTGAAAAAAGTGAAATTTGTCTGAAAGTCAGCTGAAAACAGACTTGTCACGGGTCGGGCGGAAATCATTCTTATATATAAAACGCATGTGGGGTTTGTCCATCTGTCCCAATGTCCGCAAATTTTGAGAAATGAGAAAGAAATACGGCCGAGCCCAAAATCGAACTTGCTCTCTTTGCGCAGACACAGGTGAATCGCGACTCACGAATAATCATACGTTTACAAGTAATAGGAGAATTACTCAAAGGCCGCGAAAATGGAAGACTTGTAATACGCATCATCGCGAAACTATACACATCCATGAATAATTAACGAAATATTGGACAATCGCGAAAAGTATGATGAGTAATTGGTAAATCGCGAAAGCGTGTGCGGAACATATTTTCCAAGTCTCTTTTTCTTATTTTACTTTATTTTTATCTGTTTTTCTTATTTTTACCGGTCTCTGTAAAATCACCTCTTTATGTGACAACCTAAAAAGTACAAACTGCTTGGACAATCAACAAGAAGAGGTTTGTCTGCAATCACATTGAGAGTCTAATGATAAATGGAGACATATTTTAAGATATGGGTAGAACCGTATAGGATGGTAATTCGAACAAATTTGGAAGAGGATCAAGAGGAACGACAAACTTCAATTCTTTTTCGGCTTGTAAGCTGAATACATGGGAACATAATTAGGTAATATATATTTTTTAAAACTTTCTGTTTGAAGTATTTATTGCTATTTCAGAGTATCGTACTACTCTTCAACTCCATGAGCAACACCACCGACTGCAACGATTCAAAGAAGCTGTTTGGAGAGGAGCAGCGTTTTCGAAAAGGAGGCGGCGTTCGTGAGGACGAAAAATAATTTATAACTGACTTTACTTTGTATACTTTTAATCACCTTCCCCTTTTTCTGTTACCCTTTTTGTCCTTTTTTATTTATTATTTCCAATAAAAATGTTTTTTCAAACCCAGTGAATTCAAATAATTTTCGCGATATGTGAACAACTACCGCTCGCGATCACACAAATATCATACGTTTTTAGTCGCGATTTGCGAGCAATATGTGAATTATTCGTCAATATTCGCGATTTGCCAATTACACACCAATAATAGGTATCATCGCTTGTACGTATCGGGACAAGCGCGCGAACAATATTTGACAAATTACACACTTTCCGCGATTCACCTGTGGAGACCGCCGCCTTTGACCACTCGGCCACGCGGACACATTTCTGAGAAGATGAACACGTAAATAAGGAGAGGCCAGCCGGATGAAGCGCCGAAGGCGCGGCAGCCAGGCTGGTAATAAATAAAAATCTCGCCCCATTTTGACACATTTATTTGTTTATTTTGAGTTTTTGAAATTTTTTTAAAAAAGTATAGTTTTCGACTAAAAATCTAAAATTCAATCCAAAGGCGAATATGTTTGATAATTTAAGCATTTTCACTCTAAAATTTCAAAAAATTTTGTTCAAAAAGGAGTGTCCATTTTTGATCCGGGCCGGGCCGAGAGAAAGTTTGGCCCAGCCCGGCCCGATTTTTGACAGGTCTGGCTGAAAATCAGTTGAAAGTCTGTATGTATGTCTGTTTGTCCAGAATTCTCTCTTTTCCCCACTGACCGCTTGTTTGGATCAAAAGTGAGCATTTTATCCAACAAATCGAGTGCTCTCGGATCGGCTCCCGGATACAAACGTTCCCATGGCAACTTTCTTTTCGGCGGAAGTGAAATCAGATACGACCTCGCCTTATCATTAATAATACATTTCAAATCGTCACTAGTCGGTGATCCAATTGTAGCCAATATCAGATTGAGTTGATCCAAATAGTGTTTTCCGGGGAACAACGGACGATTACTGATCATCTCCGCCAGAATACATCCAACCGACCAGATATCGATTGATTTTGTGTATCCTTTCGAGTTGAGCATGATCTCCGGTGCACGATACCATCTTGTTGCCACGTATTCTGTCAGAAATCCAGTAAGATCTGCACGTGGATTTGTGACTCGCGCCAAACCGAAATCACAGATTTTCAGATCGCACGTCGTGTTGAGCAACAAATTCGATGGTTTCAAATCGCGATGGAGCACGTTTGCAGAGTGAATGTATTTGAGACCACGGAGTATTTGATAGAGGAAATAGCAGACGTGGTCATTCGAGAGCTCTTGAGATTTCAGCAGTTTGTAGAGATCCGTT
Source organism: Caenorhabditis remanei (assembly GCF_010183535.1). Lineage (NCBI taxonomy): Eukaryota > Metazoa > Nematoda > Chromadorea > Rhabditida > Rhabditidae > Caenorhabditis > Caenorhabditis remanei. The sequence goes on from NC_071330.1 coordinate 4,455,196, forward strand.
TCCATTAGGCTTTGCACTATGTATCTGGAAAAAAAGAGATGGTTTTGCGCTGAAAATTTCAGATTTTCTGAAGAAAAAGTTGGCTAACAAGGGTAAAAGTCTAAAATTTGGCGAATTTTATCAAAAATGTGCTGGATTTTAACCATACTTGCAAACCGGGCCAAAGCGGGCCGACACGGGCCGGCCCGTAACTCGCTTGGAACGCAATATTATGAGCTCAAAAATATACGAAAATGTAGATCTCGGCGAGTTCTATGTCCGTGGCCTACTACGGGCCGGATATCTATTCGTTAATGTGCCGCGGGCCGGGAAAAAGTGCCAAAAATCGCGAAAATTGCCAAAACAGCCTTTCTAGCCCGGCCCGCGGCACATTAACGAAAAATCATCCGGCCCGTAGTAGGTCACGGACATAGAACTCGCGGAGATCTACATCATTCTTATATATAAAAGACAAGTGGGCGTTGTCTGAGGCACTGTCCGCAGCGGTTTTCGAAAGAGAAGAGAAACTGAGCCAGCGGGCAAAACCGAACTGTCGTGCTTTGGACAACGACCGCCGCTTTAGACCACTCGGCCATGCGGGCACATTTGAAAGTCAATGACCACGAGAATAAAGAGAGACCAGCCGGCTCAACCGCCGAAGGCGGGGGAGACAGGCTGGTTTTCGTATATTTTTGAGCTCATAATATTGAGTTTGAAGCGAGTTACGCGCCGGCCCGTGTCGGCCCGTTTCGGCCCGATTTGCAAGTATGATTTTAACTGCTGAAGAAGTTTTTTTTAGTTTATTTTCGATTTTTACAGAGAAAAGTTCAAATTTTTCGAAAATCTGCTGAAAATTAAATAAATGTACTTTGTAAGCGCATGAGTGGCCGAAAAAAGATACTTTCAACGCGAAAATTTGATTATATTCGGAGATTTTGAAAAAAATCATTTTTGAAAGAATTTACGAGAAAAATTGGCGAAATTCTGATTTTCACAATTTTCTGGCTTTTTGTCAATTTCGGGTGATGGTTCAGTAAACTTTTGAAAATCTCTTTGTCGGTGCAGAATAAAAATGCCTTTTTCAGGGCTGAACATACATTTTCATTGCTAAACTAGCGAATTTTACAAAACAAAAATAAACAGACTTGTCATGAGCTGGCGGGCCGACCAGTTCGGCCCGTTTTGAAAAATTTGAAAATTTTTTTGAAAAAAAGTATAATTTTCGACTTTGAAATTTAAAAGTCAAACAAAAAGAGAATATGCATGATAATTTAAACACTTTTACTCTAAAATTTTCAAAAAAGTTTGTTAAAAATGAGTACCGAGCCGACTCGGGCGGCCCGATTTTTGACAAGTCTGAATTTAAATATCGCTGAAAAACGTCACGAAAAATGTGACGAAATCACAAAACTGGGAGTTCCGTCCAATCCTTACATGTCTTTCAACGAGTCGACAGTCTCCGATCGAATAATCTCTCGTATATTGATAATCTGAATAATGAAAATATTCAAAAAATGATTTTCTTATCAATTTTCCACACATTTTCATGCCTGAATCGACTCAAAATCTTGATTTCTCGAAGTGTCCGCTGACAGAATGTGTGGTGTTCGAATGGTGAGATCTTTTTGATAGCGACGCGGTCACGTGTGATCGTGTCGAGGGCGGAGCTGGAAAAATGGAGAAATTATGATGAAAATGTGGTATTTCTGGCGCGCCACCGGCACGTTTTTGATAAATTGACGAAAAACTAGGATTTTAGACGTCTGTCTGTTTTTCTGAGTAGCCATACATTGTTTTTGTCGTCGTTGAATGCCTGTCTTTGTGTCTTTTCCACTTATCTGGCGCGCCGCCGGCGCGTTTTCCGTTAAAATTTTTTCCGATTTTTGCGCTAAAAAACGTCTTAAATTATGAATTTTAATGAAGTTTAAATGATGCTTTATAGGTTCCAGATAATTTCGAAAATTTTAAAAATTTCCGCATAATAACAAAACGAAAATTTCCAATTTTCTGCAAACTTACGCGACCATTCCATAGGCTCCCTCCCCAATATACTGCAAATCAACGTAGCGATGAGTGACTGCGAATTGTTGTCCGTGTACTATCTCGACATGATTCGAAGACGGAAACGCCGTCACACCGGCGACCATCTGAAAAATATTTTTCTGATTTTGTTTTCTTGCAAACAAAACGCGAAAAAGGACGGAAAACTTTGTTAAAAAACTAGTTATGTATATTTCAAACTGAAAATCCAAGAAACAAATCATAAAATTCCGATAAAAAGTTGAGAAAATACACGAAAATCGCTGAAATTTCGACGAAAAATTGAAAAATCGCCGTGACAGATTTTCTAGGCCACCATTTGGTTTTCTAGGCCAGCTTACTGTATTTGAGCAAACAAAAAGATTTCGACTAATTTTTACGATTTTTAAACTAGAAAATCGAAATCAGAGCGGTTGGTTTAGTCGGAAAATCTATTTTTCGATAAATTTTTCGTTGAAAACCAGAAATTTTTTTTTTAACTAAAAAATTCTGAAAAATTTTCAAAATCTTTTATTTCAGTCTTCCATATCATTCATTGGTGGTATTGGATTGGGACTCTTATTCCGTTGAATTTTCCTCTCAAGCATGAATCGAACAAACTCTTCCTCGGTGAGCACCGTGTACATTTTATCCGGATCGTTCTTGTAGACACTAAGGTCACGCTGAAAATAGAAAATGCGCTCTAATGGCAATCAATAGAGCGCATGTATACCTTTCCATCATGAACTAGAAAAAGTGGTCCTTTGTGAACATGAAAATACGGTCGGAATCCGCGGTTGAATGTCTCTTTTTCTGGGAATTTCTCACACATGACACCTCCATGAGAGGTAACGATCGAGGCGAGGGCCAGCACTGAAAAGGTTATAATATTAATTTCGGTGGAGCGCAGTTGTAAGCACGGTGATGTGCTAATAGTGACCGTGAGAAAAATCAACTCACGATTCGGATATTCATCGGCCACCACTGCCACATAGATTCCACAAAGATACGGTATCACTCCTTTCGCCGCGTCCTTCGCCCATTGGGGTACTGTATCATAGACGTTTCCTTTGTACCGTATCTTTTTCACTACGAAATCCCACTCGTTTCCTATCATTTTTTCATCTTTCAGACAAGCGGACATCCATGATTCCTTCACTACTATCACTCCGCTGAATACCCATACCAATAGTTCTAGACTATCCGTTTCAAGGATTCCATCTTTGTCAGTATGAACGATTAGGTGGGTAGTGGTGAGGGTGGCTTCGTCGGACGTCTGAAATTAGTAGATTTTGAAAAAAAAGAGTTTGCCGAGGAGCGGGTTCGAACCCCAGAGTGTCTGCTCGTGGGGCAAAAGCGTAGGAACTGCGCCACAATGTCACTGATTGCCTCAGTAGCAAAAGGCGGAGATATCCCGAGGTATAACCTGAGGTGTGTCTATAATCGGAATGCGCCAAACGCGCTCTGATGAAAGTTTGTGCAATAGAGCACACTTTTGATATATAAAAGAAAACTCACAATCGACTGGAATTTCTCGGTGAATTTATCCGTGAGCTTATCCTCCGTCCGTTCCTCGATATAGATGTGATACGAGGTGGCAGGGAACTCATTTGGGACACCTGAAATCATAACTTCAGGGTATCTTTTGTGGTAAGTGCGCTCTATTGGAATTTTACAAAATAGAGAGGGAGAGAGAGAGAGACGCAGAGAAGCGAGAGTGCCTGCTTGTCCGCTCAACTTCGAACGGTCATAACTCCTTGCTCTTCACTCATATCAAAAAACTATCAACTAATAAAATGTAGAGAATTTCATTTTCTACATTTTGATTGTTGATCAATTTTTCTAGCTTTCCAATTATCCGAGATAACACACCACTTACGTTGTCGAAACTTTTTATTCTGATATTTTATATAAATCCTTTCTAATCTTCGATATCTCTCAACTTTATCCGGAAATAGTTTCGGATAGTTCACCGGAATCATTTGTACTGGAGTCTTGTTCTGCGAGTTGAGGAGAGTAAGATCTGCTCCATTCCTTATCAAAATCTCTACAATTTCCGGGTGACCCCGTTTGGTCGCCGAGTGGAGTGCTGTGTTTCCGAATTCTGACAGATTTTCGATTTTGAATTTCTTGTTGGAGGTTTAACCTACTATTAAAAACATTGATATAGGCTCCTTTCTTCACTGCAATCATTACGTTCGTAGCGTTAATCTCACGGGCGGCATCGATTAGAGCATTCTTTCCGTCTTGACGATCAAGGAAGAGCTGAAATTTCAAAATTGAACTTTTAAGAAAATCTTCCAGAAAAAAAAAACATACCGAATATCTCCATCGCTTCTCGAACACTTCTGGCTTTCCGAAATAATACAAATAGATATTTACATACATTTTTCGACCATTTTGAGTGAAACCATAGGCTATGAAGATGGCGATTATGACGAGGAAGAAGACGGCGACGCAGATGATAATTGCAGGGAGATGGTTCGGTTCGACTCTGGAAACATTTTCGAGGGGGTAGGAGGTTTTACCAGGAAAAATGAGGAGGATGTCGTTGAAAAGATTGTCAAAAATCATTTTGAGGTATAGTAATGGTAAAGAGGTATAGTGAAAAAAGTTTTCAGTTTTCGACCCGGATTAAAAAAATGTACATAATTTTTTTCACGAATTTTTTGACAATTTTTGAAAACACCGCATGTGCATATTTGGGTTCAGATGAAACTGTTGAGTGTACCGAAGGGTCTGGGAACATATTTGAAAACAATTAAACAGAAGAAAAAGTTGTCTGACCCATTTTCTGACAAAACTAGGTTAAACTATTGCTAGTACTATGGTTGCGAAACGTCCTAGTTGCAAAATGTCGCAGTTGCGAAACGTCGCAGTTGCGAAATGAACAGTTGCGAAGTGTCGCAGTTGAATGTCGCAGTTTTGAATTGTCGCGGAGCCCGACTATTAATCGAAATTTGAAAACATCGTCGAAAATGCGGTTTTTTGCAGTTAATTAAAAAAAATTCAAAATTTTCAAATTTGTACTAAAACCCGGCCGGTCGCAATTATGCACGGGGAAATTTTTTTCAATACTGAAAATCCGGCAGACCGGCCCGGAGAAATTCCGGTTTTGGTTGCAACTCTGAAAAAAACCGTTGAAAATTGAAAAATTTCCCTTCAACTTTAGATGGATCATGTGTCGAAATATCACGGTTTTGAAATGTCTGAATTCAAAACGACATGGTTGCCAAATGTCTCAGGTTCCAAAAGTTTGATTTTCGAAACGCCCCGGCAATTTTTCCCCTTTCGTTACCATTTTTTGATACTTCAAACTTATGCTACCATCAGTATCAAAAACTATTGCGTAACGTTTTTGACATACTTGTAATAATCCATTTTATTAGAAACCTATATGACCAGAAAGCTGACATTGTAAGGATTCTGAAACTGTTTTCAATTTTTTTCTAGCCTCAAAATTAACCGAAATACGCTACCTTCAATTTTCGAATTTCTGTAACTTGGTTAATTTTCACTCCTGTCAAATTTAGTAAACAGATCCAGAATCCGCATAATCTCATCTTCCCAACCATACCTATCCCACCGTACTCACTCGTGACTATGTCTCTCATGATTCAAATCGAAAACCTCATCGAAATAGTTCTTCAACTCATCGAAACTCAACGACGCCGCATGCAGATACCCTCTATGAGAGGAGAAATCCAACTCGAGTTCTCCCAATTTTTCGAAATTTTTGGTTTCCCTCGGATACGTGTTATCATGCGAAAGTTGTTCGGCTATCATCCGGAACACATTCGAAAATCCGTGAACTTTTGCAGCTTGATCCAATATTTTCCTCATTTCCATCGGTGACTCATCATGGATTTTCGCGGCAAAATTATTAAGCGCGTCCAACTCCTCCAATAGTTTTCCAATGCTCTCTCGACTGCTTTTCCAGAATTCTTTGACATATGCGTGCTCATTAAAGTCTATTATCTTCTTGGTAACCCCTTCTGAATAATTCATAGCCCTTCTCAGTCGTCTCTTGTACCGTATCGCTTTGACCATATCACCCAAAACCTTCATTCCTTTTCCAAGACTCAACGCCATCTCCAAAGGATTTTCCAGTTTCAGAATTGGGTTTTGGTCCATTTTTCCAGAATGTTCTTTCTCATACTTCGGTCCGATATCCTTTACGTATTGCTCTGCGCCAAGGAGTTCTTTTCTCATTTTTTCAAAAATTTCCAGAAAACTCTTGGTATTCTGATAGCTGGTTTTGTCAGCCATTTTATAAACATTCTTTGAAAATGTCAACATTTCTAGAACCTTCTGGGGCTGGAATTTGTCTCCCTGAGCCTTCAGCGCCTCCAAATTACTCTTCAATGGAGATTTTCTCAGAGTGGAAATCAAATTCGTGACCAGATTTTTTGACGTCGGGCGTTTTCTCATCTCATCCAAGTAATTCAAAAGTGATTTTTTTGAAGCTTTCAATTTTTGGAATCCCGACGTGAAGTCTCTCATAAGGTCAATGTTCTGCATATCTTTGATTCTCTCAATAGCTGTAGACTCCGTCAAACTGGCATCATTGAATTGACGCAAGAAACTCTCGACAGCAACTTTTACCACGTTTGATGAGATTTCATGGGCGGTCGTCTGGAAGTTTCTTTTTTTGAGTTTTCGTTATATACATCTTAGGGGGTATTCACGTTTGGAGCATATAGGAACAAAACAGCTACAGAATCATAAAAATCAAGCAGGGGATTCATTTTTTCATACTTGTTAACCGGGTCGGCCCGTTTCGACGTAAATCGCTTCAAACTGTGTTTTATGTGCTGAAAAATATACCAAAATGTAGATCTCAGCGAGTTCTATGTCTGTGACCTACTACGGGCCGGTAGACGAATCATCTTTCTATAAACCGGGACGCGCACGCACGGATAAAATTCAAATATTTTTGTTGCGGATCTTACGCCTCGCATCCCTGTGTTTTTGAGCATTTTATCCCGGCCCGCGGTAACTTAACGATTAATTATAATAGGTCACAGACATAGATCTCGCTGAGATCTACATTTTGGTATATATTTCAGTTTATAAAACTCAGTTAGAAGCGAGTTACGTGCCGGACCGGTTGACAAGTCTGGAAGAAATATGTTTCAATATACAGAAATATAAATATGAGCATTGTTGTGATAGTACTCAAAATCCCTGAAAATATATGTACCCGAGACATGAAACTTCGGATCGAAAAAAAAGGTACAGATTTGAACATTTTCATTTCTTTCTAGGCCACTAAAAGTTCTTCCCCCGTAAGGATCGCTATTCATATTTCTTACCGTTTTTTGTGTAATTTTTTATGAAATTCATAGTTTTATTCATACATATTCATAGACTGAAAACACGCAAGTAAAAATTGTAGAATTATATTTGCCGAACATTTACATTACAACTGCGCCCCGCCGCAAACGAGAGAGAGTATCGGCGAGAGACGCAGAGTTTTTTCTGGCGCGAAACATATTTTCATCATTTTTGATCTATTTTCACAAGTTTTTATAATTTTTTTGCCGATTTTTGGGATGAAATTATGAAAAATAGATGAAATATGATGAAGATCTGTTTCGCGCCAGAAAAAACTCTGCGTCTCTCGCCGATACTCTCTCGTTTGCGGTGGGGCGCAGTTGTAAGAAAAGGTGGACCGCTAATAGCAAAACCGGCAATAAAGATCTTTCTGTGGCATAGTAACACAAAAGAAACTGTCCGACCCGCACTGACCGCTGCGGAAGTTTTTACAATTTTTCAAACAAGAAAAAGCCCTCACCTTGACTCTATCAAAGTGTTCTTTCAGTTGACTAACACTTCCCAAAACTCCATCAAAACCAGTAAGCTCGGCATCACTTATCACAGGTACATCCTTCCAGAACTTGGTGTACGAGTCTCGGGTGTCCTGTGCTATCTTCAAATCGTTCTCTCCCAATCCAGACTCCTCAACCCACTTCATCAAATCAGAAAACTGTTTTCCAGAAACTTCTTTAAATTTCTCTCGCAGGGCATGCCAACTGACTCGAAGTTTTCTAATCATTTTTCCAAACACAAAAAATCCTTTCAGCTCTCTTCCAAGCTCATTCACACTGTGCCTTTGAGCCACTTTCTCTCGAAACCAATCACTTTTCAAATCCCGTGAAACTCTAGAAAGATCCCCAGTGTTTGGGAATCCAAGGGTTAATGACATCTCGGTTTGATGGGCGGGGTCTAGAATAGTTTTCAGATTCTCAATGATTCTTGACATTTGACCTCCAATTCTCTTGGCGGGCTTCCAGAAATTCTTGGTTTTCGAGAATACAGTACCCACGAGGTCTACCGTATCCCCAAAAGTTTTGGTTTTATGAATCAACCCGTTGAATAGAATAACTCCTCCCTTCGCTTCAATCAACTTGTCAAAAATCTTCAACTGCGATGTCAAACCTGCAGTTTTTGATTCATAACCTTCTAACTGTTTCAGACATTTTTGGATGTCAGGGTAGCTGGAACCGACACGTGTTATCATATCCTTTTTAATTAAACTAGTTTGACTGTTTTTCGCGATAAATGTTGAGAAATTAGTCATCAAATCCACCAGACTATCGTCGCAGGTCAGCACCACTTTATCGAATTCCTTGTTAAAAATACTGTTGAAAAACTGTTCCACTTGATCTCCATCGATTTCCTCCCGCTTCACATAATCAATCGACAGCGACATAAGCTTCAGAAAATTTTCATCTTCATCCAGCTTTTTGATTTCAGCTTCTATCACTTTCAATTCTTCGCTCGCTTTGAAATTCGTTTCCAGAATTGGTACAAGACCAGTCGGATTGATTTTGATCAATTCGTCTAACTCCTTGGCTGGCGCTTTTACAAGTTCTCGTATCACATCTCGAATTTTGACAGATTTTGTGATAGCAGCGGATTGAAGGGAAATTGCACTGGTGATACGGGTGAGGATGGAGAGTTTGTTGTAGATGAGACCGAGGTCCGAGTCTGGAAGAATGACTGGTCTATTTGTTTTTGCTGACGGGTTTCTAGGCTATCATAAATTACAAGGCTCAATACCCCTGGACCTCGAGTCAACAATCCTTAAAAAGGAGAGACAAACTGTAAGAAACTTTTATTATTGGCGCATATAACCTATTCTCTGTAAGACTCGAACATGGTCACAGTAGTTAGGTACGGCCTGTTTTGATGATACAGATTAGAAATTGCATGTGCACATACATTAGGTTATCAGTGACCCATACCATAATTTTTCGGGCCCGGCTCCGGGTTACGGTAGTACGGTAGGTGCTCAAAGGTCAAAAAAAATTTTTTTTTGTTTTTTATTTTTAAAAGCTGATTTTTTTCGAACAAAATATGCACAATTAGTACATACTTTTCTCAAATTATCAGAATTGAAAAACTTTTTTGCAACGAGTTTTTTGTTCTTTGAGCACCTACCGTACTACCGTAACCCGGAGCCGGGGCCCAAAAATTATGGTATGGGCCCTGGTATACATTTAAATACGAAAATAAATCCCTAGTACCCACGTTGCTCGAGTCTTACAGAGAATAGGTTATATGCTAAAAAGCGCACTAAACGCCACAATTGCCGTTCTCTTGACTCAAAATGAGCCTAGGCGGAAGAGTTTTTCCGCACAGCCGTGTAGTCCTCTCGGACAAGATTTTTCTCTACGAATTGAAGAAAAAGAGGCCTATACAGCGGCGCGGAAAAAATGAATTCAGTCCTACTTTAAATGACGTCTTCCAAATTAGAACCGCCCGTTTCAAAACCGCCACAATGCTTTATGAGACGCGTATCAGCTTTCGAAATCTCAGGTCCGTTGTGAAACCGCTCATTTTAGAACTGATAGTTTAAACCGATTGTTCAGTGGATTCCGGCAAAATTTCAAAACGGTTCAGAAACGTGTGGTTTTAATCAAGGTCAGCATTGGGTCACCTTACAAAAATCTAGTACTGTTTGACTCTGCAATCTCGCTCTATTGTACTATTGTTTCTCCTGTCTGCCGTGCACAGCAAACCTCTTCACCGTATCACCTTGGTTACAGTCCTCTCCAAAACTCACATTTATTTTTCTTCGCTCCTGCTACAAACTTCATCTCTCCTGTATCATCATCTGCCCCATCGTCACCATCATCATATCCATATCCATACTCATAGTCATATTCCAAATCATCCTCAACCCCAAAATCCATTTCGTCAGTAGCAGTCCATCCTCCAACGAAAAACATTCCAACAAGAACGACGAGCAGAAAGAGAGAACGCATCTATTTTTTGATTCTTATTAACTTGTTTTGAAATCACTTGTGTAACAGTCAATGTATCACACAGATAGAGCTCTGAAAATGTTTTGAATAGGATTCTAGAGGGAGGATAGGAGACTCACAGTATTGTAGCTTGTGAAATTTTGAAATGGAGAATATTGGTTGTTTTTTTAATTGAAATGAAAATGAACACGTGGTTTTACGTGGAATGTTTTTTTAAAAGCATTTTTTGAATACGTAAATACCCGGTCATACGTATAATTATCAAGTTCAATAATCAAAGCGTCTGATTTTGGCTCCGCAAAAATTCGCAGCTGCGACATTCCGCAACTGCAAAATTTCGCAACTCACGTAGGTTTCGCAACTGTGACACTTCGCAACTGTTTATTTAGCAACTGCGACATTCCGCAACTAATACGTTTTGCAACTGCGACATTTCGCAACTACGTGGTTAATCATATAACTAGCAATAGTTTAACCTAGTTTTGTCAGAAAATGGGTCAGATAACTTTTCTTCTATTTAATTGTTTTCAAATATGTTCCCAGACCCTTCGGTATACTCAACAGTTTCATCTGACCCAAATATGCACATGCGGTGTAGTTTCGAAACGTCGTGGTTGCGAAACGTCGTAACTGCGAATTGTCGCAGTTGCAAAGTGTCGTAGTTGCGAAACATACGTGAGTTGCGAAACGCTGCAGTTGCGGAATGTCGCACTTGAGGAATGTCGCGGAGCCCTGATTTTCAGCAATTTTTTCAGCAAACATAATTTTTGTCAGCTGTCATAATATTTTCAGACAAAAGGTACAGTATAGTGCAGTAAGATTTACTATGTGTCCTTTTTCAGTTGAAAATCCCCAACTTTGAGAGGGTGTTACGGTATGACTGACTGTCCCACTAAGTAAATTTTATATGGATCATACAGATCAAAGGTAGAGCTTCATTTTTGTAGTTGACAACTTTTTTGTACGGACACTCCCTAGAGAGTTATGGTCATTTTAAATGGACAGCTTGAAATTCACTCTATTTTGCACTGAAAAGGGTCGATTTGAGGGAGAAATTACTCTGTGTTTAGATCATACTTGCAAACCGGGCAGGCACATAACTCGCTCACCATCAATATTATGAGCTGAAAAATATACCAAAATCTATATCTCAGCGAGTTCTAGCTTCGTTAATATGTCGCGGGCAGGGAAAAAGTGCCAAAAAACGCGAATATGGCCAAAAAAGCCATTCTAGCCCGGCCCACGACATATTAACGAATAGCCATCCGGCCATTAGTAGGTCTCGGACATAGAACTCGTCGATATCTACATTTTGGTATATTTTTCAGCTCATAATTTTGAGTTTGAAGCGAGTTACCCGCCGGCCCGTGTCGGCCCGTTTCAGCCCGGTTTGCAAGTATAGAAATTACTATGTGTTCAGATATGTACTTTCAGATTCATTTTTCTCAAAAACCCCCTCCATTCCTCCCAAAATACACCTACTGATTCATGTCCCCCCTACTAAAATAAATGTCCCATTGCCCTACATGTATCCAATCAAAACGAAGAAACAGACGGTGATCAAAAGACGATTCGGTTTTTCAATTTGTCCCCCATGCAACAGAATTGAAAACAGTACACTCCCCTTCATAATGGTCAGTCGAGAATCCGTGACCGCATTCTTCCATATCAGTTGGCTAATACGCACACCAACATTCCGCTTCCTTTTTTGTCCATTTCAGGAGAGAGAGACACTCGCGAGACAACAGATTTCAGGTCAAGGACTTGTACTGGTACAACAAAAAGGGGAAAATGAGAATTTGAGAGATAGAAAGAGATTAGAAAAACATGCAAAGGAGAAGGGAGGGGGAGAAGAATAAAATGATGAGTAACAGACTTGCACTTTTAGATTTCGAAATATTGATAGTGTCTTCTGGTTACCAAATGTGTCATTGGAATTTTTTGAAAAAACCAGAGTGTTTATAGGTGCCGTGCAGTACTGACCTAAAACATTATTATGAAAAAAGATGGTAGATCACACTTCGAGATTATGTAACGGTGGTTGTTTGGCGATGGAAATTTTGTAGAGTTTCAGTTTTGTAGGAGCATAATTATAGCTCATCAAAGGAACTCCTCTGTCTCATTTTTATGAAAAATGAAGAGATTTGAGTTCTGGTCCCGAAAATAGACAGCAGAGTTGCATGAAAGTGAAAATTTCTTATCCGGAAGTGGGAAGTCAATTTTTGCTGGATAAAAATATCTTTTCTGTCATAACCGATAATTTTTCTTATACTTCTGCAATGTGTATTCTTCCTAAATTCCCTTGTTTTGGAATGACGGAAGACGTAAGGAAAAACTCCTTATCCGGAAGTCGGAAGTCGGAATTCCATGCAACATTGAAAGACAGTAATTTTGCAGATGTATTGTACAAAAGAGAGATCAACTTTAAAAACAAAGAAGTTCTAGGCTCGGACAGTAAGATGAGCCAAAAATTGGATGTCTTTGGCTTTGTGGTAGATTATCAAATTTGATGACTTGTAAGATGAACACTTTTTTAAAAGTTATCTTTTTCGTGCAAGCATTATCAAAAAATTGAATGACTGCATGTACAGATAGAAAGCTGAAATCCTGAGGAATCTGAATCAGTTTTCAAATTCTCTAGGCTCAAAATGAGTCGAGGTACAAAGTGCAGAGCTGGACACATATAATCCGGCGAGGTTTCGAAATTGACTATCTCAATTTGAGAAAAAAAAATCAAATTATGAAGATTTTGTTTCTACAATCAGAATGAGCTGAATGTTTCTAGATTTTTTTCAAGTTATGATGGGTTTCAGGTCGTATCCAACAGTACGTTTGGGGTTCACGTCACCGATTAAGGATTTGGTGTCTAACCAGAGATGAGCGGAAGAGTTGGCGTAAGAAATCCTTAAATTGGCGGAGTAGCTTTTCTTTGGGACGGTAGCAAAAAGTGTTCAATAGATGAAATTTGCAGCATAAATTTGTCTATCGATTGGAAAATACAGGACATTAAGATATTAAAAACTAAACGAGTTACAGTCAATTTAAGCCTGCATTCCGCCTTCCGCCAAATGGTCTCACTATCAGGGCTTTTATGCTGCAAATTTTATCTATTGAACACTTTTTGCTACCGTCCCAAAGAAAAGCTACTCCGCCAATTTAAGGATTTCTTACGCCAACTCTTCCGCTCATCTCTGTGTCTAACATAACTATAGCAGCAGAATCGTCAACAGTCAATATATGACAACAGCTAATCACAAAAAATACCGGATAGGCTGGGAAAATCTTCGACATTTTCTATCTCGAGACACTATTGTCTAATACGAAAATCTGGAAACCTCTTTGTTTCTTCTTTTCTCCACCAGCAATCTTTATCCCGGACCTGTCCAAAATCGGGCCGGCCCGGATTCAAAAAGGGTACTAATTTTTTAAGGAAATTGTTTGAAATTTTTTCGAAAAATCAGAGTAAAAGTGCTTAATTTACCATCAGTATTCACATCTTGATTATTTGGAGTCGAAAGATAAACAGTTTAAAAAATTTAAAGAAAAAATCACATTTTGGTTTGAAACTGATCAGGCCAAAAATAATTTTGATTTCGGCCCGGCCCCTGACAAGTCTGCTTTATCCATATTCCCACATGTCCTCTTCCAAGTTATCCCATCCTTATAAAGTTCGTCCTCAATACCTCTCTCATCCTTGTAAATTTCATGGTAAACACTTTTTCTTCCCCCCTCTCCCCCTCCTCCTCCCCCTTCATCTGTCAGTTTCCCATTATTTTCCATGCGGTAAGTCATTTCCGAACAAAGTTGAGATAAATAACGGTTCGGTAATAGGTCAACCTCTTCTCTCTCTCCCGACAAGAAAAACATTTATTCGTGTGATTTATCTCACAAAAAAACTCATCGTCACGGCAAGGTACTTGGTCTTTTTTTTTGGAAAAAAAGGAAGAGTAGGTTACGGTTCGGACAAAAATTAATTGGTTATTCTCGAAAGAGTAAATTAATGGGAAAGAAGGTGAAAGGCGAAGGAAAAGTGAGAGTTCCGGTGGGAAATTGAGGGGAATTGCATAATCGGATGAACTATGAAGAGAGTGTCGGTTTGTGTGCCTGTGTGTCCGGATGTCCCGAACCTTTCAAGATTTCAAGTACGCAGTTTCGAGAAAAATTCTTTAAAAAGTCTCCGGAATTTCAGACCAAACATTATAATGTGCTACAAATGTCTGGAAGTCCAAAACTTGCAGAATCAAAAATTACCCAATCATCATGTTCATTCGGATGTCCACTTCATAAATCAGGAGTTTCTCTGTACTGTTTTCAGGTCTGTCTGAGTGTCCAGATGTCCGGATGCCCAAAAACAACAGAAATTTTATGAAGTTTGTGAAGATTATATGTTTCCGGGGTGTCCTAATGTCATTTTTTGCATAAATTTGAAAAAAAATCTTTGTCTGTGTGTCTGGTTGTTCGGATTTCCGTTGCAAAACATGACACTTTTTTTCAATAAAAACAGGGAAAACATATCAACACATCATGGTCTTGACAACTACGCTCCATCGAAATCATTTCAAGAAGCATTTGTTTTTTCTCTGCGTCTCTCGATTCCCCTCGCAATTTTTTTTTCAGTTTCGACAGAGCGCGGTTTTAAGCCCCCTGCAGAGATAATACCAAATTCCCGGATGTCTGTCTATGCGTCTGTCTGTGTGTCTGTACTTCCCGGATATCCGGATGTCCGGATGTTTGAGAAACGAAAAAAACCAGACTTGCAAAAACTCGACCCGGAGTCAAAAAATGTGCAGAAGTTTTTCACAAAATGTTTCGAAATTTTTATCAAAAATAGCCAAAAATCTTACTTGAGTTTTTATCGCTATTCACTTTTTGCAAAAAAATCAAAAATTTTCGAAAAAATTCAAAATTAAAGATTTTTGTACTGAGAACCAACATTACTACCTGTCCTTAAACTCGAGACTTTCTGTATGTCTGTCTGTCTGTCCTGGTGTCCGATTGTCCCAATTTCCGAGTTTCTCAATTTCTGCACACCTGTCTGCTCAAATAATTTCATGATTTTCTTTCAAACATCACAAAAAATTTCCGGAGACTCAACCTTCTTTCTCATAATCACTGTCTACCTGTCCATTTGCATGCCCGCCCGGATGCCCACCCCTCTGAAATCCCCCATTTCCTCAAAAACTACCCAGACAGTTCCGCACCACCACTTGCAAATAATCGTATCACACACAACCTTGCCCGCCTATCATTGTAAATGCCAACCTTCACACCTCACTGCCACGTCATAATCCTTTTGTCCTTCCCCGTTCCCGTATCTTAGCATCCCCCTTTTTGCCTCCACGGTCACATCAAAGAGACCTCAGAGAGGGGGGGAAGACCCTCACATCTTCTTGTCATAAACCCCCTTCCGTCCCGTCCCAAATGACCTTTCGGGATTGGAACGAGAGTTCGAGACAAATGTGATCAAGCGTGTCGATCCCGACGGGCGAGGATTTCCGCGAATCCAATTATCTTCACTTTTTTTCTTATTCCTAATGAAAATGAGAGCCCTTCTACGGGCACGAGTGTTACGCAATTCGGGAATTTATGGGATTCTCGCGAAGGGAGATATATGCAAATGAAATCGAGAGGAGGAGGAGACAAAAAAAACACATAAATGGAGATTAATTTCGGGGTGACCGTAACCTACTAACAGACTGAACGGCGGCACTTGGTGGAATGGGAATGGAATTAGATACGGTGAAAGGGCAAGTATGTGATTGATTATGGTCATTTGTGAGTGTGGTTGGATTTACGAGGAAGCTTGTGGAGATTTACGGAAGACTGTGTCAGTTTACGGAATGATCTGAGAATTTACAGGGAGTCTGTCGTTTTACGGATTTAGGTTTACGAGACGCTCGAGCTTGTGTAGATTTACGGGAGACTGCGCCAGTTTACGGGATGCTCTGAGAATTTACAGGGGGTCTGTCAAATTACGGATGAAGGTTTACGAGACGCTCGTGTAGGTTTACGGAGAGCGTACCGATTTAAGGGAAACCTCGTGTAGATTAACGGGATGCTTGTCAAATTGATAGGAAGACTCTGTAGATTTAAAAAAGAAAGCGTATTTCGATTTACAAAGGAGCTTGTGTAGATTTACGGAAAGCTGTGTGAATTTACGGATAGTCTTAGTCAATTTACAGGAAAACTTATGTGGATTTACGAAGGAGCTTGTGTAGATTTATGGAAAGCTGTGTAAATTTACGGGAAGTCTTAGTCAATTTACAAGGAAGCTTATGTGGATTTACGAAGGAGCTTGCGTAGAGTTTCTCAGTGTAGATTTACGGAAGGCTGTGTGAATTTTTTAAAATTTAGGTTATGTATGTGTAGAGTTACAATAAAGCTACTGTAAATTTGTACCTGAAGCTTGTGTTGAATTACTGAGGTCTATGTCGATTTACGCGTACCAAATTCAGGTTTACGAAGAGCTACTGTAACTTTACACATCCACTACCCGTAAATCGACAGGACCTCCGTATATCCACATAAGCTCTCCCGTAAATTGTCAAAGACTTCCCGTAAATTCACACAGTCTTCCGTATCCCGTGGATCCACAAAAACCCTGAAAACGCACAAAATGGTCCGTTGTGAACCTCTCAGGAAGGTCAAAAAACCAAGATTGCTATCTTCTCTATCCATGCTGATGTTATCTAACGGATCCTTTGAAAACGTTGAGCCTAACCGCCACCAGCTAGAGCTAGACGGCTGGTTAGAAGATACCTGACTGGGACATCCGGACTTTCAGATCAGACACACAGACTAGTAATTAGTCCGACCTGTTTCATGGAATTTCAAAATTTTGAATAATTTTGGGTAATTTTGAATAATTTTGAGCAACCAACAAATTATTTTTTCACCACCATGTTCGCAGATGTTGGATCCCAGTTCGACTTCTTTACCTCCAAAATGACATGTCAATCCTCCGGTCAACCTGTCAACCCGTTCCATTACCTCACTTCCCTCCCTCATCTTCTTTCCTTTCAGATGGCTATCTATAAACGTGGAAACTCCCTCCCCATCTCATTTCAGAGGGGACAAGGTTACGGACCTCTCTCTAGGTACCACTTTGTCATTTATGGCGATACGAATACATAGATATATTATAAAAAAGAGAAAGGGGATGATGATGATGATGACGGAGATGAGGAATGATGATAGAGGAGGTTAGGAGAGGGATAGAGGGGATACAGGCACAATTGATGGCGGGGGCTTTTTGGGGGGAGTGATGGATTGTATTGGTTTGTTTTATATATTTCATTATTTTGAGAGAGGAGGTAAACTTGAATGTGTCAAAAGATCGTGGACAAAATTTAGTTAGGTGAGGCCAAGGTTTTTAGAGATCCCATGGTGCAGACTGTCGCCTTCTTTTGCGCATTTTTACATTATTAAGATTGAATCAATTTCTAGTAAAGAAATACCGTAAAACCCCTAATATAGGTGCCCCCGCACAATATCTCAACTGCCTTGAGAGTCTGCCAAAATTTTTTTCCAACTGAAGAAAAATTTATAAATGTTCCGCTATATTTTGTTTTTGGGAACTTTTTAATATCTTCTTTAAGAAAAAAGGTATACCGCGTTAATTAGGCTTTGCTGGGGGCATCTCTATTAGAGGTTTTACATTAATAAGTATCCTAAAACCTTAAGATTAAAATTTCACAAAATACACGGAATTCGTAAAGCACTTTTATTTTAGTTTAGCTGACTTGAGGGAGCAAAATGGAACGTCTAGTCTTGATTATGTTTTGATAAGAAACTCAAACTTTGAAAGGAATCCTTATTTGTTTTAAAACCCATCAAGCAAAATGAACCATACAACTGTTTCAGATACTAAAAGGCTTGGAATTTTCAGTTTCAACTAAACTCAACCAACACGTGCTTCTGGGCAATTGTACCGATCTTTCATTGCATAATACAAATTTTGCACCTCACTTTCATAGTTAAACACATTTTGGTATGTACAAATCCACCTCACAATCAGAAATGCTCCTGAACTCCTTTCAAAACAAAAAAGTAGTGATCTACCAAAATGCTTAAAGATTCATGAATGTCTTCCTACAAAAATATAGCCTCCGGACTTCTGAGCTTCTTGAAATCGGCAAATTGAGCAAGGTAGCCTCCAGCTAAAAAGTGATCGACTACATATTGGCCCCTAAAAATAATTTCAATTCCGATTCAGTTTCAGTACTGTTCTCGATCAGCAAGCGACTCTCATTCATAGACGCATTTATCCAGGCTCTACGTGATTAATACAACAATGAAGAATTTTAGAATCTCATAAATTACGGCAAGCATTCCATATCTATCAAATCCTTTGATCTGATCTCCTGGAACCTTAGCCTAATTATCGTCTAGATTACCAGTAAACACCAATAATCATCTTTTCTTCTTCTTCTTCTTCTTCAAAAAAAGAAAAACCGTATCTAATCTAACCTAACCTACTTTCGAAATTAACCTAGACCTACTAAATGTTGCCCATCCTCTCTCTCTCTCTTTTCTTTTTCCATCTAACCAACGGAGATCTCAAAAAAAAACGGAGAAGACACATATCTTCTGTCTCTGCGACCGTTTTTTTCCTATTACTTCCCGAGTAGCACACATCCAAGTGATGTAGTGCAAGACCCCACCGCCACACTATCTCTTCCTCAAATACTCTCTTTGTGTATCGTCTTCGTCTCGAAAAAGTGGGCGGAGACGGTGTCCTTGACCAGCTAAGTATTGCGCATGTTCTGTTTAGCCTCCCCCCTCTTCTTACCTCCATCCAACTATCCTATCTGTATGAGATTCTGAGAAGATTGGATTGGTTCGTGGAAGGGAAGTCTACCTAATAGTAACCTACTTTTGCTGCTGCTTCCCTCCCCCTTTTTCTGTTTTTTTTCCCCGAATTCTTGAATTCCTCCCCGCCGTTCCTCATTTTCCCGCCTTCTATGGAAATCGGGGAGGAGGGATGACTCGGTCACAGTTTAATTGAGGACTCAACTGTCTTTCCGACACTCTCGATTCATCATTCCATTGGGGAAGAGACACCTCCTCTTGAGAGAGTTTCCGAAATTCATTATTTATGTTCCTCTCTTAATAAGGGAGAGTGAACTTACTTACCTTCAAAGGAACTTTTCTAGGTTACGTTGTTTGTCCGAGATCTTTGAGATTTATGAGGATAAAGTGAGTAATGGTATATATGGTTTAGTTTTAGGTCTGGAGTAGGTTTAGGAGTAGGTATAGGCATCTTATAGTAAGCCTAGAGGCTTGATCCAAAGCCAAATTTTACGGTAGAGCTTGATAAAAGCCTTTAGTAGACTTTGGTCTACATTTAGGTCTGCTTTAGGCAAAGAGTGCGTCACAGCTTAGTTTCCAGCTTACTGTAAGTCAATTTTTGAAATATTGATCAGTGTTGATCTAGCTCCAAGGATCGCACCTTCAAAAGGTTTTGCTCAACATCTAAGATTTTATGATACTGGTTCAGAAATCAGAAAAATAACATTTTTGGAATTTCTCATGTTTTTGTTAGCGCCAAGGCTTCGGCTTCCAGTGACTTCCTTACTGGTTTGAGCCTGTTTCAGAAATTTTCATAATGATTAATATCACTTTGAGTCCTATGTGGAATCCCCTCGAAATCAGGAACTTTAAAAGTTTTAGGCTAATGTTCATTTCTAAGTCTAAGTCCATAACTACAGTACTAGGCACTTTCAAGTTTATTTTTAAAACAATAACGCACTTTGAGACATTGCCAAGGTGTCAACAATGGTCTCATGATATCAACTTTTAGACCAGAGGCTGATCTTTTTGTTTTTACAGGTAACAACTTATAGCCAAAACATTTTACACCGTTTTGAGAGAGACTTGCTTTCTTGAAATAAAGCTTTCTAGGAAGTGGCTGTACTAAAATAAATGAAGCTCCACTTTTGATCTACATGTCTGACCAGTACTGTAGCTTCTACCTTCCCCAATTTTTTTCTAAACCTAAATTAGCTAATCCAAATTGAATTCTCCATTTCTCCACTACTTCTAATCTTCGTGTTTTGGTTATTCATCATCCCCGCATTCATCTCTACTTCCTCACCTTTCTCCCGCCCGTTTTTCCTATTATTATATTTGCACACAAAGAACCCGAACGACACCGTAACCCCATTAAGCAGTGTAGTCCGTGGATCTCCTAAACGTCTACTCATTCTCTCCTCAAGTGTTTTGAACGGAAGCGAACGGAAATGCTTAGGGATGGGGGGAGGCAGGGATGGTGTGGATGATGAAGAGAGTTTGATCGTGATCCTCTTTACACTTTTTACAGCAAGACGTTTTTGTGTTTGTTGTTCTTGTTGGTTTAGAGGGTTCAAAAAGATGTCATGGAGAGTACAGAGAACACTTTCTTCCGCAACATTTAGATTCTTCGGTCAGATTAGATCTAAGACCAACTCCTGAGGTGTATCCTGTGGGTCTAGGCTTTAAGCTCGAGGCCAGGCCTTGATCTAGACCATGGCATTATGGTCTTGAATCTAGAGCCTTGCCATCTAGGTGTAGAGCACTAGATCGCTAGGTCTAGAGGCTTGCCATCTAGATTTAGAGCCCTAGATCCGGTTCTAGTCTTTGGCCCCAATACTGAAAATATTCATTTTCCCTATAAAACGTTCCATCCACCTTATTCCAATATGTGTCACACTCCCCACCCCCTCTCAGCGTCTATATCTCTTGTCTCCTTTATTTCCACCTAATTGATATATCTGTCTTCGTTTTCTCCGTTTTTTGTCCTTCTTTCAAAGAGTACAACAAGATCACACGCACTTTTTATTTTGAATTTCAAATTCTAAAAAATTGAGTATTGCAGGAATGTCTACGAGGAGCCGGGGCTCCTGCCCCTTATCATGGCTCGTGTCCCCGCTGGTGTTACTTGTCCTGTGCAGAGGTGAGTACATATGACTGAAAATAGCTGGAAAGGGTAACAGGTTATTAGTCATGTGCTAAGATCCAGAACTTAAACCTAAGACTGAATTCAGGAGGACTTAGAATCCTTGGATGGACTCAAAAAATCTAAAGACCTAATTCTCTCTTTGTACCCTTCCTGGTCCGAAATAGCTGGACATTTTTGATTTTCCGGATAATAATCAAGAATTCGATATATACGAAACTTTTTCGATCTCTTACCATCTTGGTTACCTAATTTTAGAACGGTATAAACTTATTTAGACTTGTTTGCAACCTTAAAGCTTAAAAGACAGTCCAAATCACTTTAGCACATCTTTAGCAGGATTTAGAAGATTTTGGACCGTTTTAGAACTTGACCATTATTTGATGCAAGATCATTTCTTAACTCGCTAACGGGCTTACATCACGCACATGCGCATTTTCCAAATTCGCTGAGCATCGATGACGATACGCAGCACAAGGAAAACAATTGTGCTATTGTGCCAACCAAGGTCCAGGCGTCACGCATTTTTAGACCATTATAAAAACTGCAAGCCTGATAATTTTTTTCTGAAGTTCTAGTCCTTGCAGGTTTTGAGCCCTGTCATAGATTTTAGACGATCCCAAATTTTTCATGGTCCACAGAACTGCCAAAAAGTTTTAAACCTCTTGATGACTCAAACCTTTCAAAAAATCAAAATTTTCAAAGATGACACAACATCTCAATATTTCGGTCAAATGTGTCATGTCCGTACCGTTTTCTTGATCTACCGCTCTCTCCTTCCACTTCTTCTCTCCTAAAAATTCTTGTCCCGTTTTGTCATCCGTTCAATTCGTTTACCTTTGTGTATTACCTCTCTCTTTCTTCTATTCCGTCGTTACTTTTTGGGGCGAGAGCGGTGTCTCTCCGGGGCACTGAAGGTCATCACTGACCCATTTATGACGGCGGGAAACAACATGTTTGATGATTGGAATTGGTGGTGGTTTTGGTTAAGAGAAATGACTTGACAAAATGATTTTATTTGGGAAATGATGAAAACTACAGTATACCTCAAAATTTTTTTCAGGCAGTCACCAAATCGCAAAGAATTTTGTCAACTCCTCGACACCAGATCTTCGACCCACATTTGTGGTCAATTTCGACACCTCAACAGTTATTTGTCAGCATAGGTAAGTGTTCCTGGAATGTGTTCGTCATGCCAATTAACGAATTCAAAATAAAATCCGAATTCCCGCCAAAACAAGACGAAGCGTATCTTTTAACGAGGTGTCATAAAGTTCGCCTTCTCAGAGTTGTTAACCTTGGAGAGGATCCGAGAGGTGGCACAACATGCCACCACCAATTTCATGCCTGATTGATCAGGTGTCAAAATGTTAAGGTGGCGATGAGAAGGGGGGAGCAATGTTTCGAATTTGAATTTTGAATGAATTCGGAATTCAATTAAATGACGGCCTTGGAGGGCATGGGAACGAAGGAGGGAACACTTGGGATTTGAAATAAAAAATAAAATGATAGGTAGGGGGGCAAGGGATACGGTATAGGTAATACTGTAGACTTAGAGCAGCAAATAAGAGCAGAGAGGCCTAGAAACCCAAATCTAGGAAAACTCGGCCGCCGCTATTTCAGGCGCTTTTAGATTTAACCTACTGTAGTTTTCAGAAGACATCACAATGGAGTGTAGTTGCAACATTTTTGTACTACGAGACCTGGATGGCCTAGAAACCCAAATCTTGGAAAACTAGTCCACACAGCTCTTACATGAGTTAGCTTCTCTAAAAGCGCATAGTTCAATGCAGTGATATTAGACCTAACGCAGCTCTAATAAACAATCGCTAAGCGTCGTTTCCACATTTTCGAAATGCGAGACATAGATGGCCTAAAAACTCAATTGCTGGAAAACTAGTCTACAGCAACACCCTCAGAAATGAGCTTGTCTGAACGAACAAATCCTAGTATTGTTCAGATTTTACCTACCGTAGTTTTGATAAGACATCACGATGGAGTTGCAAAATTTTTGTTTAACGAGACCGTGATGGCCTAGAAACTAAAAACTTTGAAAACTAATCCGCCGCAGCACAACTTTATCAACTAGACATGACTTTGACATTGGTCGCCTAGAAATCTGGAATTTGAGAAACTAGACCCTCGGAGTTCAGCCTAAGAATGCATTTTTCATAGTACAGTAGAGCAAACTTGCAATGTTAATCTGAGTTTCGTTTCAGCAACGACCCCACAGACCTACACATCCACAACATGAGCTCTTTATGCGACGGAAAACAGGATTGCTTTGTAAACCCTGCTATGCACGATGAAGTCTTCCCGTATTGTGGTAACCCTCTCACTAATTTTCGCCCAAATTCCAACATTTCCCCATTTCCAGAACACAAATGCGAGTCGACATGCAGCGGAAAAGGAGCGTGTCTCTACGACGGATCGAAACCACAATGTTATTGTGACTCTGGATTTTCGGGTGCCGCTTGTGAGCTTCAGGATAAGAACGAGTGTCTAGACCATCCGTGTCACATGATGGCTCAATGTCAGAACACTTTGGGATCTTATGAGTGTAGATGTCTGCCAGGATATGAGGGAAATGGAACAGAATGTACGGATATTGATGAGTGCTCGGATAAAACTACAGCAAGATGTCCGGAACATTCTAAATGTATCAATTTGCCAGGAACTTATTACTGTAATTGTACACAAGGATTTAGTCCAAAGGTAATTCATAAGTCATGACTATACTTTTCTGAACCATCTTGACAAGCTGATTCTGAAAATTTAAGTTTCCGTTTTCCAGGGTAACCAAGGATCCGGTCTTGACAAGTGCATGGATATCAATGAATGCGAAACCGGAGCCCATAACTGCGAAGCCAATGAAATCTGTGAAAACACTATTGGATCCTTCAAATGTGTCACAAAATGCTCACCAGGATACAAGTTGATCGATGGAAAATGTGAAGACGTGAACGAGTGTGCATCCGCGAAGTTGCACAAATGTGATGTCCGCGCGGAATGTATCAATACTGTAGGAGGATACGAGTGTGAATGTGAAGAAGGTTTCGACGGAGACGGAAAGAATTGTCAGCGTGAGTTTTAAGTTTTGCTTTGAATCTCGATTACCGTACCTTAATAATTTGTTTTCAGCAAAATCATCGTGCCGCAAAAACTCTGCAATCTGCGATCGCCACGCTTCCTGTCACATTGTGCTAGATATCTGTGACTGTAAGACAGGATACACTGGAGATGGAATCACATGTCACGATATCAATGAGTGTGATGCTAAGGATACACCATGTTCTGATGGTGGAAGATGTTTGAATTTGGATGGAGGATATGTCTGTTGTAAGGATGGACAAGATGATGTCACTTGTGTTAAGGGTGAGTTGGGAACATTCGGATGAACAGATCTACCGACAGACATCCAAACCTTTAGAAATCCAGTGCACACATAGCAAGCACGCTCTATCGAATAAGGCCCACATTATTTCGGTAGACCGCGCTTGTATGTGCTTTGACACGCTCCTGAGTTCACCCCGTTTTCTTGTTTTTAGAGACATTTTTGAC
Organism: Caenorhabditis remanei; assembly: GCF_010183535.1. Taxonomy (NCBI): domain Eukaryota; kingdom Metazoa; phylum Nematoda; class Chromadorea; order Rhabditida; family Rhabditidae; genus Caenorhabditis; species Caenorhabditis remanei. The sequence goes on from NC_071330.1 coordinate 4,479,964, forward strand.
TTTTGGAATTCATTTTGATAAGATTTGAGCTCAATTTTCTCGAAAATGAGTGAAAATAGACACCGGACACCCGGGAAAGACGATTTCATGTCGAAAATTTTGGTTTTGTGACCTGTCGGATGTCATTTTGTTGATTTTGGAGTCATTTTGATAAGAAAATTGGCTCAAATCAGGTCAAAATTAGTCTGAAGTGACCGAAAAGACATCCGGACTATACCTAATTTTGAGAGTTTTGAAAAGAAGTGAAAGTAAGAGAAAATTGGATTTTTGTGGTTTTTGTCAGCTCAAAAACCCAATTTTTCATACCTTTTCACTGATGAAATAACGATTCGAAGCTCTTCTTCAAAACGCTCAAAACTAGATGTGTCTGTCTGTCTGTCCGGATGTCAGTTCCGTCATTTCAGCAAGCCTAAAGTAGTAAGCACCAAGATCTAACCTTCTCAAAATTCCAGACCAAGGCGCGTTCTGCTCCGGCGGTTGCGGTGACAACGCCATCTGCTCCAATGCCACCTGCGCATGCATTGACGGATTCCGTGGTGACCCACACAAAAAATGCGTAGATGTCAATGAATGTGTGGAGAACGACTCGGTTTGTGGCGGTGTCGGTGATAGATGTGTCAACCTGTTCGGCGGATACAAATGCTGTCAACACGGATCAACTGACCCCGAATGCACGGATAGTCAATTCTCATCTGACTCGTCTACTGTCTCGAGTCACGGCGCTGACTTCACAACTACCGGAGAGCAAATTATTGAGAATGGAGGGAAGATTGAGTCATCTTCAGGAGGAACCATTACAGTAACCCGAGGACTTATACCAAAAGATGTGGAACTAACGACATCTGGAAGACTCGCCTGCACATCTTACTGCCCACCAAACTCTGAATGTACCGGAGGATACTGTGAATGTGTAAAGGGATACGGAGGCAATGCACTAGTTGGATGTGAAGATATCGATGAGTGTATCACTGAGACCTGTAATGTTGAGGCGAATGAGTGGTGTGTGAACTTGATCGGTGGATTCGTTTGCTGTAATCCAACGAATGCGACACACGATGATTGTATTGGTAAGTTAGAAACATTTTGAGATTAGGAAGAAGTGTAGACGACTTGGTTAGCTTTACAAGATGAGTTGTGCTAATTTTTATAGTTTTAATACATATAATACTGGTATAACTTATTGTAAGAGGAGAAGGGCTAACAAGGTCTTGAAGGTTTAAGTGAATGGTAAGATTCACAAAAGTATTGTAATCGCGCTCTACTGTAGAGTTTTGATATGCAAAGTTTTGAAATTTCTCGGTAGAGCGCACTTGTAAAAACTAAAAACCATACTTGCGAACCGGGCCGGGGCGTAACTAGCTTAAAACGCAATATTTTGGGCTGAAAATTATATCAAAATGTAGATCTCTGCGATTTCTATGTCTGTGACCTACTACGGCCAGTATGGCGGTTTCTCAATATGCCACGTGCCGGGCTAGAATGACTTTTTTGGTCATTTTCGCGTTTTTTGGTACTGTTTACCCGTCCCGCGGCACATTACATATCCGCCATCCGGATTGTAGTGTAGATCACGGTTATAGAGCTCGCCGAGATCTACATTTTGGTATATTTTTCAGCCTATAATATTGCGTTTTAAGCGAGCTACGGGCAGGCCCGTGACGGCCCCGTTACGGTCTGGTTTTCGAGCATTCTAAAAACTAAAACTGCTTTACCAATAACCTATCAAATAACCCCCTCGACACCTTTGTTCATCGTCCCATTTTCTGATTTCTTAACCGTTTCCAGGTCTAGAAATCACGAAAGAAAAAGGACTTCATGTGATCGGACCAAACGAAGAGGATACTGTAGTGGCCACACGATCCAACAATCACTCGACTTCCGATCAACTCATTACTGAAGTCGTTCAGCAATCCAAGAACTTCTCCTCTGGACAAATTATTCTGACCCGTAAGAGTGTCACAGGCGGAGAAGCTGTCACGCAGACAACTGATTCCGGAGAGTTCGGATTGGAAATTTCTGGGTCTGGAATCGGAATAACACTGCCTGCTACCCTGGAGCCACGAGTTGAGGGATCGGGGAAGAAGGGAGGTCAATGGACAGAGGAAGAAGATGAAGAAGAGGATGATGATCTGATGGAAGAGTCTTCCGGAGGAGGATCATGGAGTACCACAATCAATGGAACCGGGTTCACTGGATCGCCGAGATCCGAGGGAACAATTCGAGTGAGAATTACTACTCTTGGAGAGGATGGAGAGACGGAGACAGCCACTAAGCCAGGGGTTACTGTACCTGAGAAAGTTGTGGAGGGATCGGGAGCTGGAGAGAAATTGGCAGTTGAGAAGGAGGGGCATGAGTCGACGTCTACTGGAGAGGAGGTTTCAGGGAAATCTGGAGCTGCCACTGCTTCGGAATCAGGAGCGTCGGGATCTGCATCGTCTGGATCGGAAGCATCAGGATCTTCTGGATTATCTGGATCCGCGTCGTCTGGATCTGAATCTTCTGGCTCTTCTGGCTCTGGAAATTCTGGATCATCAACATCAGGATCTGAGTCTTCAGGTTCTTCTGGATCTTCTGGATCTGGATCTTCTGTAACCTCCGAGTCCGGAGCATCTGGTTCATCTAGCTCTGGATCTTCTGCCACCTCGTCATCTGGATCTTCCGTGACATCCACATCAGGATCTAGATCTTCTGGAGCTTCTGTCACAGGATCTGAACCAGACTCCTCCAACCTCCCTGTCAAAAAAGACGGCGAAGAATCTACTTCAGGATCTGTCACCGCCTCACGTGAATCCTCCGGAGAAACTACAGTATCCCCATCTACAGTAGTCGAAGGATCTGGAGGAACGCTTCCAGAAGGATCTGGAGAATGGATCGAGACTGGATCGAAGGGTCACTTTGAACGAGGAAATAAGGTTACCGTAACTGGATCTGGAAACGGAAACGGAAACGGAATAGGAAACGGAAACGGAAACGGAAACGGAAAAGGAAACGGACCAAAACCAAAACCAGATGGCCCTGAAATCACTACAGATGGAGAGGATTCAACGTCAACGGCTACTGGAGATAAGGGACCTTCCGGGGACAAAATCCCTCAAATCACTACCGACGGAGAGGACTCAACATCACAAACATCTGGAGGTGAACACGGACCGAAAGGAGATTCCAAAGGAAAGCCAGATGACAAGGATAAGGATTCTGGAGTTAAGAAACCGGTCAGCGAAGTTGAGGGAGTTGAAGGATCCGGACAGCCCGCCCCAACAGAATCTGGAATTCTCACCACATCTTCTGGAGGTAAAAATGCCACGTTCGAGCATGGAACGAAGCTGGAAAAGGTGTCACCAACATCTGGAGAGGATAAGTCATCTGAGAAGAATCCACAAGTCGGACTGGAAATCAGTGCAGTTACCACCGAGAAACCAGACGCGTCGAAGGAAGAGGTTGGACTGGAAATTGTGTGGGAGAAGACGACGCCAGAGCCAACTACACCAGATACGGATAATGTGAGTTTAAGGAGTTTAGGGTGTATTTTAAAACGTGGATTTCAGGTTGGTCTCGAAATTTCCGGACGTGATTTGACAACGACCAAGAAGCCACATGTTGCCGTAGAAGGATCAGGAACTGGTGATGAGGAGATTAGTAAGTGTTTAAAGTTTTTGAAAGTTTCAAAAGTTACAAGTCCCATTTTTCAGCCGCCACGACACGCGACGTCTCCAAGAGCACCAAGAAGCCACGCCTCGAAATCGACGGTGGAGATAATGGAGAGACTTCTGGAGTCGACGGAAAAGCCACAACGTCACCTGTGCCACCAACCACCCCCACCGCCTCCGAAGTCACTCCTGAAGCTGGATCCGGTGAACCAGGTCTACCAGACACTCCAGAAGGATCCGGAGAAGCTAGCACTCCAGAAAGTGTCTCGTCAACATCTTCTGCTCCTCCTGCACCAGAAGTTTCAACCACTACTTCGACCACAAATGAGGTGGAGGGATCTGGAGAGACAACGACACCTAAGAAGGAGGAAGAGGTTACCACGCCAGAAGGATCCGGGGAGACCACAACGGAAGAAGCTACCAAACCATCAGAAGGAACCACTGCTGCTCCGGAAGCCACCAAGACTCCGGAAGCAACCTCGGCTACCCCAGAAGCCACCAAGCCATCAGAATCCCCGACGTCGTCTGAAGCAACCACAGCAGTGCCAGCTTCTTCTGAAGCCACTAAGACCCCGGAGGCCACCACAGAATCTTCGTCATCCACTGCATCTTCTGAAGCCACTAAGCCATCTGAGGCAACCACAGCCGCTCCAGAATCTAGCAAGCCTTCTGAATCCACATCTGAATCAACTAAATCTTCTGAAGCTACCACCGCTGCTCCAGAATCCACAACACCTTCAGAATCCTCCTCCGCACCAACCGCTCAACCGGCCACAGTTATTCCACCACAAAATCGTGAGGACAAGGAGAAACCGGAGCCAACGAAAGAGACGTTCGCCCTGCCAACCACCACAGAGAAGCCGAAACCAGCGAATGAGACGATGTGAGTGATCTAAAAACCTCAAGTGTCAAGTTAAAACTAAAAACATTTTTCAGTGAAAACACGAAATGCACGAGCAGCGACGAGTGTGGAATGGATGCTCTCTGCGAGAGAAGAACCGGCGTGTGTCGGTGTGAACCTGGATTCGAGGGAGCTCCACCGAAGAAGGAGTGTGTTGGTGAGTTAGGGGGGGGGACATCTGGATTGACAGACAGACGTGAAACCAAAAATTGTTTGGAATCAAAAGCTCCGACACATAACTAGATATATCCGGAGATCCGGACATCTGAATAGACGGAGAGGCGGACAGACAAAAACTGAGCTGAAAATTTTGAGATTTTTTGAATTTTAAAACATCCGAACGCACAGATCTACAGACAGACTCGCAGGCATTTACACAAGTTAATAGAAAATTCACAAAAGTCCGACATCTGGAAATCTGGAGACACAGACGGATTTTCGGACTTTCCGACGTAACACATTCATTTCTAAGAGGAAAAATCCTTCTGGACATCCGGATAATCCGAAATACAAACAAAATGGGGACATCCGGACACACAGATCTGCAGATATTTAGAAAAATTTAAAATACTTATAGAATATTCACTTTTTTCTTTGTGATAGCTAACTAGGTAGCTTATGTAGTGACATCAGGACATCTAGACAAACAGACATCCCAATTTTCCAGACGTCGACGAATGCGCCACAGGAGACCACAAGTGCCACGAGACCGCCCGTTGCCAGAATTTCATCGGAGGATACGCCTGCTTCTGCCCCACAGGATTCCGTAAAACTGACGATGGCTCATGCGAAGACATCGACGAGTGCACGGAACACAACTCAACGTGCTGCGGAGCCAATGCTCAATGTGTTAACAAGCCTGGCACTTATTCATGTGAATGTGAGAACGGATTCCTTGGAGATGGATATCATTGTGTGCCAAACACCAAGAAGCCATGTGATACTGAACAGAGCAGTAAGAGCCATTGCGCTGAGAGTAATATGTCTTGCGAGGTAGATACATCGGATGGATCTGTGGAGTGCAAGAAATGTATGTCTGGATATAAGAAATCTGGAACAACATGCGAGGATATTGATGAGTGTGAAGCCAACCCATGCTCCAAGAGTGCCAACTGTGTCAACCTCAATGGAACATTCTCGTGCTCCTGTAAGTCAGGATACCGTGGAGATGGATTCATGTGCACTGATATCAATGAATGCGACGAGAAACATCCATGTCATCCACACGCTGAATGCACAAATCTCGAGGGGTCATTCAAGTGTGAATGTCACTCTGGATTCGAGGGAGATGGCATCAAGAAGTGCACGAATCCGCTGGAGAGAAGTTGTGAAGACGTCGAGAAGTTCTGTGGTAGAGTGGATCATGTCTCCTGTCTATCCGTCCGTATATTCAACGGATCCCTATCGTCCGTTTGTGAATGTGAACCTGGTTTCCGGTTTGAGAAGGAGAGCAACTCCTGTGTGGATATCGACGAGTGTGAGGAGAATAGAAACAATTGTGATCCGGCGTCGGCGGTTTGTGTGAATACCGAGGGATCGTTCAAGTGTGAATGTGCAGAGGGATACGAGGGAGAAGGAGGTGTTTGTACTGGTGAGTTATCATTGAATTGAGGTGGAATTTGACTTGAGCTCGATAGTTTAAATCGTAGAGAACTTTGAAAGCGTTTCACGGTGCCTAGAATGGTGGGATAATTTTGAAATTGTATTCACTGTGTAGATCAAGTTTAGAGTTTTAATTTTGCAGTTGACAACTTTTTGCTACCTTGTTCATTTTCTGAGTTATGCACCTTGAAAGGCAAGATAGGGTTCGAGAATCTGCATTCTTTGCGCTTTCATATCTCTGAACTAGCATGAACAAAAACTACAAACTACAAAAATGTGGAAAATTTCACGAAAATTTCATTTTTATTGTTCACAACTTTTTGATAGTTCTTTCGGTTTTTGAGTTACGTGCCTTTAAAGATTCGTCTATAGTAGAGCAAAACGTTAGACCATTTTTGCGCTTTCATATCTCAAAAACCAGAAAAGTTTTCAAAAATTTGTCAATTACAAAAATGTGCAAAATTTTATATTCCTCATTTTTGTAGTTAACATCTTTTTTGTACGAGTTCTTCCTAGAAAGTCATGGTCATTTTAAGGAGACCGCTCAAAAATCACTCGATTTTGCACTGAAATGGGACGATTTGAATGAGAAATTGTTTTGTCCATATGTAACTTGCTGGGGTGTGTCCGTAAAAAAAGTTGTCAACTACAAAAATATACGTCTAATCTAGTGTAAAATACATTACTAAGCATCAAAACACCACCTACAAGTACACCATTTCCAGACATCGACGAGTGTGACCGTGGTATGGCTGGTTGCGACAGTATGGCTATGTGCATCAATCGAATGGGATCGTGTGGCTGTAAATGCATGGCCGGATACACTGGAGACGGTGCGCACTGCACAAAAATAGAAGAGCCCTCCCCCTCCAAATCCGACAAAACGAGTTGCACAGAGGAGTGGTCTCGCCTCTGCGAGCTCGAGAAGAAGCAGTGTACTGTAGATGAAGAAGAGGTTCCACAGTGTGGTGCTTGTCTTCCGGGACATCATCCAATCAATGGAACATGTCAATCTCTGCAAATTTCTGGATTGTGTGCTCAGAAGAATGATTGTAATAAGCATGCGGAGTGTATTGATATTCTGCCGGACTCGCATTTCTGTAGTTGTCCGGATGGATTTATTGGAGATGGAATGATGTGTGATGGTGAGTTGGCATTTGGGAGAGAGAGGACATCTGGACAGACAGACAGACAGGTGGACATCAGGATATATAGAAACAAAGGGGAGAGCATTCTCGAAAAACCCTGAGAATCTGAAATCTAGAAATCCGGAATAAAGTAAAATTTGAAAGTTTTTAGAAGCTTTTGATTTTTTGTCTCTGTGGACATCCGGACATCGAGACAAACAAGCAGTCAGACATTGAATTTTACATAGAATATTCGGTTATGGAATTCTTGGACATCCGGACACCCGGACGTACATACAGACAGACATTTGGACAGACAAAAATCCAAAAAAAAATAGAATGTCTAAAAAAGGAAAATTTTGAATTTTTCTGTGGACATCCAGATATCCAGACACACAGACAGACAGACATTGAATCGAACATTTAAAATTCTGATTGCTCTAACAAGAACTCTTGGTGTTAGGACATCCGGACACCCGGACGCACAGACAGATCAGAAAATTAATTTTAGATGATTTTGAATGTGAAAAGAAACAAATTTTTGGTACTTGGGACATCCGGACAGTCAGACAGACTTTTTTTGAAAAAATTGACACATCCGGACATCTGGACACACAGACAGAAATTGTCTTATGAACAGAAACCAAGGGTTACAGCTTTGTTTAAAAAACTTAAAACTTGGACATCTGGACATCCGGACACACAGACAGACACCTCCATTCCTCCTATAACTTCTAGAAATTGCAGACGTCGACGAGTGCAATAACGCTGGAATGTGCGATGACGAGAACTCGAAATGCGAGAACACGATCGGCTCATTCAAGTGTGTCTGCTTGACAGGATTCAAGAAATTGGACGACAAATGTGTAGTCGACGAGAAGAAGCAACCGAATCGAGAGAAGATCGAGATTGACGAGGAGACGTCGGTGACGAAATCCACTGAATCTGGAAAACCTGATTCTAGTACAACAACTCAAGGTATTGTGTCCTCTTCTGCACCACCAGAAGTCACCACGTCTTCATCTGTATCGTCCAAGTCTCCAGAAGTGAGCACCACCACGTCTTCTGAAACTGTCACGTCTTCAGAGCCTTCTGAAACTACAAAACCAAGTGTCACGTCTTCTGAAACTGTCACTAGTTCAGAAAGTCCTGTAACAGAAGTTAGCACGTCTTCTGAGACTTCTGAAGCACCTGTGACGTCGAAATCTGTGTCTACAGAAGGCGTGCAGTCTTCCACGACTCCTTCTGGCACAACTGTGTCGTCCAAGGCTCCAGAAGCCACCACAACGTCTTCTGAAGAGTCACCAACTTCTGAATCCCTGATTCTGACTGCTGCTCCATCGAAGGCTCCAGCATCAGAATCCACGACGACAGCGTCATCTGAAGCGCCATCAACACCAAGTAAGACCACTTCCAAAGCACCTGAAGCAGTCACGTCTTCTGAATCACCTGTGACGTCAAAATCTGTGTCTCCAGAAGACACCACGCCTTCTTCTGGTACATCTGTGTCGTCTGAGGCTCCAGAAGCCACCACGACGTCTTCAAAGCCTTCTGAATCCATTGTGACGTCTACACCGGTCCCAGACAAAACCACTTCGTCAGAATCACCTGTGACCTCAAAACCCTCACCAACTGGTACGTCTGAATCTGTCACAGTGTCGTCTGCGTCTTCAACACCTACTGAAGCTCCTGTCACGTTATCTAAGTCTCCAGAAGTCACCACTGTAGCTGTCACGTCTTCTGAATCACCTTCTACTCTTTCAGAAGAAGTCACGTCTTCTGAAGAGCCTGTTGGATTGTCATTTGAATCAACACCTTCTGGAAACACTCCAGAATCTAGCACGACGTCTCCTGTATCTGTGACGTCTTCTAAATCTCCAGAATCCACAACTGTGCAGTCTGAAGTGTCTTCTACATCACCATCTGTGTCATCTACGACGTCATCTGACCCTCTGACGACTCCAGCTGTCGATGAGGGAGTCCCCACGTCTACAGAAGACTCACTAACCGTGTCCGTCAGAATTCATGAGCTCACTCAGACTCCAGAATCTCCAGAATCCACTACGACGTCTTCTGAAAGCTCAAAGCCTTCTGAATCAACAACTGTTTCTGTCCCTTCGTCTTCTAAACCCACCGTGACGTCTTCTGAAGCTCCAGAAGCCACCACGACACCGTTCAAACAAGGTCGAACACCAATAACCACGTCACCGTCGCCGTCCACATCTTCTGAATCTTCTGAATCAATTCCAACTTCCAAATCTTCAGAATCTGTTACCGAAGCGACTACAACACCGTCTTCTGAAGAGTCAACAACTTCTGAATCCCTGATTCTGACTGCTGCTCCATCAAAAGCTCCAGAATCAGAATCCACGACGACACTGTCATCTGAAGCGCCAACTCAAACAAGTAAGACCACTTCTGAAACCGTCACGTCTTCTGAATCACCTGTCACGTCTACATTTGGACGTGAGAAGCTCACCACGTCATCTGAATCCCCTGTCGCACCTGTGAAGTCCACACCAGAACCAGAAGTGTCTGTTTCTGATAAAAAAGTCACTGAATCTTCAAGCACCGGGGCTCCAGATACTCCAGATGTCACCACCGTTCCTGTAACGTCTTCTAAATCACCTGTGACGTCTTCTACTCCTTCAGAAGAAGCCACGTCTTCTGAAGAGCCTGTCGGATTGTCATTTTCTCCAGAATCCAGCACAACGTCTTCTGAAGCACCTGGTACGTCTCCAAAACCTGTCACTGAATCTCCAAGTGTGTTGTCCACGTCTTCTGAAGTGTCTGTGAAGTCCACGTCACCAAAATCATCTTCTGAATCACCAGTGACGTCATCTGAAAAGTCTCCACTGTCAGAATCACCTGTAACGCCGAAATCTGTGTCTCCAGAAGACGTCAAGTCATCCACGACGCCTTCTGCCCCTTCTGAAACTGTCACTGTGTCGTCCGAGGCTCCAGAAACCACCGCAACGTCTTCTAAGACTACTGAATTTACTGTGACGTCAAAACCCTCACCATCTGGTACGTCTGAATCTGTCACAGTGTCGTCTGCGTCTTCAACGTCTTCTGAAGCTCCTATCACGTCGTCCAAGTCTCCAGAAGCCACCACTGTACCTGTCACGTCTTCAGAATCACCTTCTACTACTTCAGAAGAAGTCACGTCTTCTGAGGAGTCTGTCGGGAAGTCAACACCTTCTGAAACGACTCCAGAATCTAGCACAACGTCTTCTGAATCTGTGACGTCTTCTGAATCTTCAGAATTTACAACTGTGTCGTCTAAAGCGTCTTCTGAAACACCTGTCACGTCTACATCCCCTGTAAAGTCTTCTAAATCCCAATCTGTCATTGTCACGTCTTCTGAATCTTCTGTGACGTCAAACCCCTCACCAACTGGTACATCTGAATCTGTCACTGTGTCGTCTAACTCTCCAGAAGCCACTTCCACGTCTTCTAAGACTTCTGAAGCTCCTGTCACACCGTCCAAGTCTCCAGAAGTCACCACCGTACCTGTCACGTCTTCTGAATCCCCATCTGTGACGTCATCTGTCTCCACAACAACTCCACGTGTTCGTCTAATCACCGGAACACCCGATGATCTGCGGCCACACCGTCAGAATCTCACCACGTCTTCTATCGTAACGTCTTCAGAATCAGAATCCACAACAACTTCTCCACAACCACCAGCACCAACGACTGCAAAGGCTACCACTTCAGGTAGGGATTATTTTTGAAATTTTTTGGGAAAAAAGTTTTTTTTCAAATTTTTGAACTTTTTTGTTTGTCTGGCATGATTTTTCTTTATTAAAACCGCATGTCTCTCAAGGTAACCGTGGACCACCGAGCATCCAACCGCCTGCTGGAATGTTCACGACGTCATCTGCCCCAACTAACAACGGAGGTTATGGAGAAGAGGTGGAGGAGGAGACGACGACGACGTCTTCTAGCTCCACGTCTTCTACCACGACTACAGAAGCACGTAAGTGATATGGAGATATGGGCATGACGTCTTGATTTGAAACAAATTGTTTTGCATGGAAAACTTGAGAACTTGGTTTCATATATTCGCTCGACACTGTTCTTACAATTGCGCTCCACCGAAATTTTCATCGGTTTCGGTAGAGCGCAGTTGTAAGAAGTGTGTGCCGTGATAATAAGTTTCATATTTTTTATTAATTTTCGAGGCATGATGCATCCATCTGAAACTGATAATTTCAGCATGAAAACTAGAATAATTTTGACAATTTTTGTTAATGGCATGAGCAATTTATTCTCCAGTTATTCATTTAAAAAAGAAAGAGGACATACGGACATTGGGACACACCGACAGACACAGACTTAAAGTTTGAGGACATCCGTACAAACAGACAGACATCTGGACGCACAGATACACAGACAGACTTTGAATTTTAATTGCATCAAAACTTCCAAACAATGTCGAGGTTGTTTTGGCGTTTTTGAGAAAGGAGACATTCGGACAAACAGACAAACAGACAGACAGGCAGACAGACAGACAGACAGATATCTATTTTTCCTTAAATTGGGACATCCGGATTTCTTGAGATACAGACAGACATTTCATTAAAAGTGAGATGCAAGAGAAATCTCGATTGTTTAAAACAAATTCCAAATTTCGTTTTTTGCTGATTTTTGATAATGCGGACATCCGGATAAACAGACAGACAGATAGACAAACATTTTTCCTTAAATTGGGACATCCGGACTCTGTTACACACAGAGAGACATTTACTCATATTTCGATATACTAGAGAAATCACAAACCTATTTGAAAAACAAAAAAACTCCGTTGTTGAAAATTTTTGAAGATGCAGACATCTGGATAAACAGACATACAGACAGACAGACAGAAAAACAATATACTCGGATATCCCGACATTCGGACACGCCGACAGACATCCGGATGTCCAGAATTTGAAAAATGGTTCTAGTCATACAAGCATTCATTGTTCGTACTAATTTGAATATCTGAGCACGTGGACATCCGGACAAACAGAGAGATAGACAGACAGACAGACAGACAGACAGACAGACAGATGAACACTAGGATAAATAGAGAATAGGGAATTCAGATATAACATTCTCAAAAACACTGAGAATCTGAAATCTAATAATTCGGAATACAGTAAAAGCTGACATTTTTTGAATTTTTGTGTGTGGACATCTGGACATTCGGACAGACAGACAGACAGACGGGCGGACAAACAAAACACCTAAAATATAGAATTTCCAATCCGGGAAACAGCAAAAATTGGATTTTCTGTGGACATCCGGACATCCAGACACACAGACAGATCAGAAAGTTAATTTTGGATAATTTTCAAATGTGAAAAAAGCTGATTTTCGGTGCTTGGGACATCCGGACAAGCAGACAGACAGACAGACAGACAGACAAACATAAAACTACCAAAACTATTCCATCCCCTCGCTAACCTTCTAATTATCTTCCCATTTCCAGCATCCCTCTGCTCTACCGTAACCTGTCACTCGCTTGCCACATGCGAGCCCTCCACCGGCGTCTGCATCTGTCGCGACGGCTTCATCGGCGACGGAACTACAGTATGCTCAAAGAAGAGCACCGCCGACTGCATCTCCCTCCCATCTCTCTGCGCCGACAACGCGAAATGCGACAACTCGACGAGATCGTGCGAATGTGACGCCGGATACATTGGCGACGGATACGTGTGCTCTCCACACCCCCAGGATTGTGTGCTCCGAGACAATCTGTGCTCTCCAGAAGCCATCTGCCAGAATAGAAGATGTCATTGTCTGCCAGGATTCACTGGGGATGGTGTGAAGTGTGTCTCGATTCACGAGAGAGCCAGCAATTGCTCTCAATGTGATGCCAACGCTCATTGTGTCGGTGGAACCTCTTGCAAGTGTAATCCAGGGTATTTTGGAAACGGTCTCTGTTGTGTACCTGACCCATTAGACTGTGTTCATTTCACTGGAATCTGTCATCCGAATGCCGTATGCAATCCAGAATCCCGTCAGTGTCAATGTTCATCCGGATTCTCTGGAAATGGAGTATCATGCTTCCCACAGAAATCATGTAGAACTGATAAGTCTGTCTGCGCGAAGAACGCTATCTGCTTGCCAACCGGAAGCTGTATCTGCCGACATGGATTCAAGGGAGATCCATTCTACAAGTGTACCTCCTTGGTGGCTAAAGGTGAGTGTTGAGGGCTCGTGTACTTCACGTGGACAAGCTGAAACACAGCAGTGTGAGGGGTAAAGTCGCGGAAATGCGCTCAGTCGGACAACGGTTTCAAAAAAGACTTGACTGAGTGCCCAATTCAAATTTTACGTTTATTCGTCGTATCTTTCAACATTAACCGCGACGCGCACGCAACGCGACTCGGAAAAATTCAAGTATTTTCATTGCAGACCTTACGCTTTGCACTGTTGTGCTGAAATAAGAAGGTTTTCCTTAATCTTACCAGAAAATGAGATTTTTACATAAAATAAATCTAAAATCAACATTTTCCTTCAAAAAAACAGCAAGAATCCGATTTCTCCCCGTGTACTCCGCGTGGATAAGTCAAACTTGAATTTTTGAAAGTTTCAGTTTTTTAATCCATTTTGACATATTTTCATTGAGAAAACTAGATTTTCACATAGAATTTGTCATAATTAATATTTTCTCACAAAAATTATTTATAAAATTAAAGAAAAGATCGTGTACTCCTCGTGGAGAACTATAGTTTTTGATTTTGAACTTTTTTGGCGATTTTCATGTATTCTTGCACTGAAAAAACCGTCAAAAAGGGTTTATTTCTCTAGAAACAATACTTTTAGAGAAAAATTGCAAAAACGAACAAAAACGCTCAAAAACGATGAAAAACGAAATGTTCACTTGTCCACGAGGAGTACACGGCGCTTTCCCAATAGAGCGCACATGCAAAAAAGACAAAAAGCTCTGTAACTATCAGATAATAATTCAATATTTCCAGAACCCGCCAATCAACAAGATCTATCCGACGTCAGCTCGTGTGCGACCCCATGTGACGCCGCCTCTCAACTCTGTATCTCCGGCGAATGCATCTGTAAACCAGGATTCCGTCGGAATTCAACTCTTTCCGGGTCAGAAACATGTGCAGATATCGATGAGTGTAGTGAGAAAACACATAGATGTGATCGTGTCGCCACGTGTAGAAACACGTTTGGATCCCATGTCTGCACGTGTCCAGACGGTCATGTTGGGGATGGAATCACTTGTGTGCCACATGTGAATCAAGGAAAACTTTCGGGTGAGTGACCGTAATCCTTATTAGTAGAGCGCACTTGACAGCCGTGTCACCATAAAATCCAACATGAGAATTTTCAGTGTACTGCGAAGCGGACGGAATGACTCTTGTTCTTGGCAACGAGACATCTGAATTCGAGGGAAAAATCTTTGTGAAGGGACAAGCCGAGAATCCTTATTGCTCCAAATCCTTCAGCTCTTTGCTCAATTCTCACAAACCGTATGTATTCAAGGTGGCATTCCAGCATTGTGATGTTCAACTTTTGGATAATGTAAGTGCTTTTTTGTGGTGACATTAAAGTAAGTACCGTACCCCTACCGCACCCCGAATGGTCGCGTTTATCAGAAACAACAACTTTTTGATATTGTGATGAATTTAAAAAATGAGAAAAAATGAGTCGGAATGCCAGGAAACTTGTGGAAGAACTAGAAAAATCGATGTTTTCGCCAATTTTTGACAGATTTTGACCGAAAATATATGATTTTTTGGCAGGCAAACCAACTAAAAGACCTAAACAGATCAAAAATCCATTTCACAAATGCAAAAAAGAAAAAAGAAGGATTTCCGATCCACGCGGAATCGAACCCTCGACTCTCCGCGTGCCAGTCAAAAGTGTAACCTGAGGAACCGTCTCACGTACTAGAAATGTTGAGGCGCAGGGTGTACACATTTCGATGACTTAACTGCGATGACGAAAGGTGCCCTTTATCAGAACCACCCGAATAAGAACTCGTAAAAGTCAGAACTGCACCAGAAACAGAACCGTCGTTTAACCATCGATTCTGATTCTTAGCGGTTCTATTTCGGACAGTTCTAATCCGGGCGGTTCTGAAACGGGCCGCCACAAACCGACCCGGTTCTTGTCTATGAAAGGGCGTTCCAGCATACCCAATGTACCATTTTAAATACAATTTAATCTTTCCAGCACACGATGGCATCTACCGTAGTCGTGCAGAAACACGCAATGTTCCTCACCAACAAAGCCGACTCCTACGACCTCCGATGCCAATATCCAATCGGATCGCGTGCCGTGGAATCCCACGTGAACGTCTCGGAGCTCGCCACGACGTCAACTCTCACCGACAAAAACTCGACACTTGCTCCGATCTGCCGTCTCTCCGTATCGAATGACCAACACTCGTCAATCAGCTCTGCTATGGTTGGAGACACGTTGAAACTCGCGCTGGAAGTGACTCCCGCCGAAAACTTTGGCATTTTGCCAAGAAATTGTTTCGCTGTGAATATTGAAAGTGGTGAGAGATACACGTTGACTGACGATCAAGGATGTGCAATCGACGAGTCTCTGTTCCCACAATGGTCGGCTGCCACGTCAGCAAAAGTGCAAGCCGTGTTTAGGTAAGTTTTTTTACGGGACTGGAACCCTTATACCATAAGCAAATTCCAGAACATTCAAATGGCCGGACAGTTCGATGATCCGATTCCAATGCGATTGTAATCCGTGTGTCGGACAGTGCAATGTACCATCATGCATCTCGTCGGCAAGATTCAGAAGACATCATCACACGACGTCGCCCGTTTTGAATGACGAGATTCGGCAGGAGATGGTTTTGGTTCGTTACTTTTGTTGAAATTTGAAAAATTGGAAACGCGCTCTATTGCAATTTAACTATTTCGACACTCCCCGTTGCAAATGCGCTCTATTGAAAAATTTTGAAATCGTGTAACCTGCTAGTAGCACGACACGCTTCTTACAATCGCGCTCTACCGAAACTAAAGAAAATAGTGTGCGAAATTGAGAGACTCAGAGAAAAAGAGACATTTCTCAAGGGCATTTCGGTGGAACGCAGTTGTTAGAACTGTGCCGAGCTAATAGCAAGCTTCCTCTTTGAGCTTATGCAAGTGCGCCCTATCGCAGTTAGGCACTTTTTTTTTGAATTTTTTTAATGCGCTCTATCGTAATTTCACACTATTTTACATTAAAATCAAAAAATTGTCAATGCGCTCTGATGATAACTCGGTCATTTTTTCGGGGCAAAACTTTTGAAATTCTACCTGATGCAATCACGCTCTGTCGCTAAGTTCAATATTCAGAATGTTCCAAACGCGCTCTATCGCAATTTCGCACTTTTCAACATAAAAAAAACACAAAAACTGCAAATTCGCTCTATCGCACTTCTCAATAGAGCGAATTTTCTCGACTTTTTCCTATAAAACCCCAATTTTTCAGATGTCTGGCGTCGAATCGCTCGCCGTCTCCTCCATCATCAACGTCCACGACTCTTCCGACATGACGACGTCTTCTGATGAAGACGTCACTTCTCACCACGTGGCATCCACGTCCACCGACCCTCTGACGTCATCAATCTGCGTGAAAATGGCTCCGTTGCTCATCGCCGTGAGCTCGTTCGCCGTTTGCTCAGCCATTTTGATCTACTTATGCTCAAAGAAACCGAAAACAATCGATTTGGAATCGGAAATTGGGTTTTAGAACATTTTGAAAAAAAATTCTTTTGAAATTTTTCGAAACTTTTTCCCGCCAAAAATTTTTAAAATCCAAAAAAAAAAGATTTTCTTCTCACTGCACTGATAAGAATTTCTCTTAATTACATACTTGTTACATTCCATTTTTTGTTAATTATTTAATTATTGATTTTTAAGCTCCGCCCCCTTTTCCCCCAACACTTCTCTGAAATCTCTTCCACAAAACTAACACATTGCTCAGGGTTTTTGTGAACCAAAATTTGTAATTTATAAATTTTAATTATTTAATTATATTTAATTGACTATTCACATCATTCAGCTTTTTCTCCCCCCTACGATTACGTGTTTGTGCCTTTTTTTCCAATTTTTCTCTTTTCTAAAAAGTGCCTTTTCTCTCATTTCTCTCTCTCATCTGTTGTCGCGTGTTTTTTCTGTGATTTTTTACCTAAAAAGTTAAAAATAAATATTGAAATCTAAATACTCTTATTTACATTGGGAAGTTTTTTCATAGGAGAAGTCAATCACATGGGGGGAAATTCATAAGAAATCTGCGGGGTTAGTGGAAGTGGGAGTCATTTTCAGAGAATGCAATAAAGAGAAGAGAGATGAATACTATTGTAATAAAGCAAAAGAGTTCGAGAATCTTCAGATGCCGGTCACTTTGCGAATGTAGGCGGTGACGAGATGGAATGGACGCGCCTCGTACTCGATGTACTTCTCCTTTGGAATTTGGACCTGAAATTATGAGAATTGATTTAAGAATTGGTAACGATAATTCTGGAAATTTTTCAGGCTAGAAAATTGATTTTTCTGATAATTTCGAGTGGGGAAAAATCGTAAAAGTATCCTCAAATTTTGTCTGAATTCGTGGAAATCACTAATTTTTCATCGTCTGAAATTTTAGTGAAAATTTGAAAAATTTCTTATTTTCAATAAACTTTTTCGAGAAAATCTTGAAAACAATAAAAAATTTCAGAATTTTTCAATGCAAAACTCATTTTTTGAGCATTTTCACAGAAAATAACTTATATAACTTGGAAAACCTCCATTTTTCAAATAATTTTTTCTTAAAAGGCACAAAAATTGAAATGTTCAATGTTTTCGAAAATTCTTGTCAAGAAATCGAAACAACGAAGGAAAATATCAACTTTCTCCAAGAAAATCCAAAAATTTCAAAATCTGCAATTTCCACTCTCTCTCTCACCTGATCTCCATCCATACGATTAAGAAGAGTGACGCAAACGATAGCGGATGGGAATCCAGCTCTGCACGTGAAGCTGGCGAAGCAAGTCGATTCCATTTCGATATTTTTGACTCCCAATCCGTTCAATTTTCTCAAGAATGCGTACTTATCCTCCTCCTCGTAATCACAGAAGTATCCGTCCAGCCGCATTTGTCCCTCATAGAAGTCGTCGGCGCACATTGTCTTTCCGGTCTCAACCGGAATGTTTTTCTCGTTTCCAACCTCAACAAGAGCCTCTCGGACGGCACTGTCGAGCTGAGTCGGTCGTTCAATCCGCTTTCCGGCAATGATTTGAACGTAGGTGTCACCGAGCTCCGCGTTCATTGCTCCAGTCGACACGACGACGGTTCCCGGTGGCACTCCGATACCTCCTGATGTGCCCAACCGGATGAATGTTGGGTTTTTAACGCCGGCGTGGTGCATAAGCTTGAACGATTCGACGAGCATTATACTCAATGATGGGGTGCCCATTCCGTGCTGGAAACGAGAAAATAGAAGCAGTTTTAAGCCAATTAAACTCACATTAATCCAGCAAATCGGGCCAGTCTTGTAGATCACGAAACGATCGGATCGGGAGAGATTCTCGGAGCATGGAATGTTAGCCTCCTTGGCGAACCATTCTGCGTACAGCTTGAAGCGTCCTGGGGATCCTCCGGTGCACACGAACTGAAAATATTGAATGTTTTGGAGTGAAATTCAAAAGAAAAAAATTAAAAAAGAATCTTCCGTTGCGGGGAATCGAACCCCGGCCTTATGGGTGAGAGCCATAAATCCTAACCACTAGACCACAACGGAGCGTAAAGGGGTGATACCCGCAGGGCATAGACATTACGCGTGAAGGCGGCAGTTGGCGAGAGGGGAAGAGGGGGAGGAGGCACAGGAATGTGTATGTCTTTGGCAACAAAGTTCTTCACGCTCCGTTGTGGTCTAGTGGTTAGGATTTATGGCTCTCACCCATAAGGCCGGGGTTCGATTCCCCGCAACGGAAGATCTCTTTTTTCCCTTTTTGTTAATGTGTGCTTTGGTCTTTTCTGATCATCGTGAGAAACTGGATACCTTGTCATGTGGTTTTAGTGCAGCTAATATGTTATTCAAAACGGGGAGGAAAGCACATGACAACCAAATATAGAGTGTGTTCAGGCCAAAGATATAACTTTTTGTATACATTTTTGCATATGAATAGAGTCGATAGATTGCATCATTTTGCATGGGAACACGAAACTAAAGTGACGAAAAGAAGGGATGGGGTGATGCAATGGTTTTGAAATATGTGGGATACAACTAGATTGTCTTACAGTCTGTAAGTTACAGATGATGGAACTGAGGTTAGTTATAATTCGGAAGGAATACTAATTCGACTAAAATTATACCATTTCTGAAATCAAAAGTGACCCGAGTGACCCTGCGAAGTGAGCTGTTTTAGTTTAACTCTGCAGTGTTGCTGACAACAGACCCGAACGCGGCGATTCATATAATTCCAGTTTGAGGGCCGCTCGAACATGAAAATCTGCATAGCCTCTGGTATAGATATAGCCTAGCGTGTGTCTATAAAAACTGAATCTCATAACGACAGCTTCAGAAGGTCGTCTTCGTGTTGACCTACATGAGGTACCAAAATCTCGCAGCTAGGTTCTCCATGGCCCTAGGCTGATTGGCTCCGGGACATTTCGCCACCGAAAAATGGAGAATTTCCAAAGCTTAATAGGGAAAAAAAGCACATCACTTTAATAAGCATAATCAAAGCGTACTAGTGGTATGTTTTTCTCCCTATTAAGCTTTGGAAATTCTCCATTTTTTTGGTGGCGAAATGTCCGGTGGTGAAATGTCTAGTGGCGAAATGTCCCAGAGCCGGCTGATTCAGGCTCGGAACATTCGTCCTCGAAGTTTTCAAAAAATAACCTTACTACAAGTTCGTTGCTGTTGAAAATGCAATCAACCGCCAAAAATTGGATTTTCACGAGAACTAGCACTACCTAGATTCAAAAGCCCCCCAGAAACCCTTTTTTGACGCTGTAGATCTGAAAATTTCTCTGCGAGCGAAACTCGTACCTTGGTATCCCCAAAAACTGCTGGGATGTCGAGGGTGTCCACTCCAAAGCCGAAGTGGTAGAGAAAGTCTGCCTTGTCCTTTTTATCAAAATACTTGTTCGGCTTCTCGACGTTGTTCACCGATCCGTTCATCGTGGCAGAGATTCTTCTGAAATGTATAGAAATAGAAGAAAAAACAACAACAAAAGAAAGGAAAAAATAAGGAAACGCGGAAAAGAATGAATCTCGCATAAAATGAAAATGTATGTGGCTCTCCCTCTCTCGAAAAAGGGGTGGAGAGAGAGAGAGAAGGCAGAGAAGTTAGAGACAACGTGGAAAAAATATGTGGAGAAGAGGAGAGAGCCGCACGAAAATCCAATTTAGGGATAGGTCTCGTGCCAATCAAAATACGTGAGAAAATAGAGAATGCACTTTTGGTTTTTGTGCTGATTGCTGGGTTCAAGACGGCTGAAGAGCGGATTTAGAGATTTTAAAAGAAACAACTTTTTTTTTTAAAGAGAAAAAAAAAGGAAATTCTTGAAGCGTGCTGGAATGTTTCTCGGAATTCCTGGAAAATTCTTCCAAATTGTTGGAAAAAATAAATAATCTAGCAATTTTATAGCAAAAATGGTCAAAATTGAATGAAAATGTCTTGTTTTTAATAAAAATAAAGAAAAATCGAAGAAAAACTAATGATTCCACTTTTCAGAAATTTTCTTTTTCGCAGCTGATTCTGAATAGCTCAAAAGCCAAAATTTTCTCAAATTTCAGACAAAAATTTACGAAAATTGTTGTCTGAAATGAGAAAATTCTCGATTTTCCTGCAAAACATAGTAGAAAAACCAAGATTTTACACAGTTTTCAGGTCATTTTTTCAAAAAAAAAGAAGTATTCACCGAAAGACCATATGTCTTTTGTTGTTTTTTGCTCAGTTGCTATGCAAAATTTAGAAAATCGAAGAACAAAGAAAAAAGAAACGCCGGAAACATACGATGTCGGCAGAATTTTCTTTAAAACATTTTGTTGCTTTTGTTTTCTTTTTGCGCAACACCAACGACTGGAAAATCAAAAGATCGATTTGCGCTGTGAATAAATTTTATCATTTTTCAGAAAAAAATGGGAAAAAATTTGATTTTTTTTCAAAAACTCTATGAAAACCAAACCGAAAAGAAGACTCACAATTTTCCAAGTTGAAAACCGAAGAAAATGAAACTTTTATTCTTGGAAAACGGCAAACTTTCCTTCCCTCAAGCTCCGCCTCTTTTTTCTATCTCTTTTTCTGTTTTCCCCGTGAAAATGGGCGGAGCGAGGTCGATGAAGGGCAGGCGATAAGGAACGAAAGAAAAGTTATCTAGAAAATAAAAAAAACGAAAACAAAATAGTTTTCTAGGCATGATAAACGTGGAATTCACATTAAGACAGACTCATAAATTAACAAAATAATGAGAAAATGGGTGGACAGAAGTCACAAGGAAACAGAAATTGGCCAAGAGAGAAAAGTACGAAATTTGAGAAAAAAGGTCAACAGATGCGAAATTTAAAAAGAAGCGAGAAGCAACCATTTTCTGAGAAAATAAAAGCAAATAAAGGAAGAATGACGCAATTCGGAACATTATAAATATATATGTGAGCTTTGCGCTTTTTCTATTTTTCCACGTGATGATGAAAAAAAAGTTTTTGATGAAAAATTGTGAAGATTTCTGTTTGATTTTCGCACCTATTTTTTGATTTATTGGAGTACACACGTGGCAATCGAGAGAAGATCAGAAATCAGTTCGGAAACGTGGAAAAATGGTGATTTCCAAAATTTCCAAGTTTTTTTGCGTGAACTTTGGCGCTTTTGATGCAAACACCGCCACGCATAATTACAGATTTTGCTGAAAAATTTAAATTTTAGTCTGACAAGTGGGTCTGCTCTGATTTGCAAGCGGAGAACCCACGTGGCACACGATAAAAATGACAAAAATTTAGAGCTTTTTGTCGTAAAATTTGTTGCATTCGACGCGAACACCGTCACGCAAAAATACAGATTTTTGAAGAAAACTTTGCGGTTTTTCAAATTTTGGAACGAAGTTTTCAAGTTTTTGCGTATTTTAGGTAACTGAGCGTTAATATAGCAACATTTAGTTTAAAAACAACAAAATCGAGTAAAATCGAACAAAAACTGACTAGAAAAGTGTCAAAATAAAGCAAAATGTGTCGTTTTCGGTGTTTTTTTCTGAAAGTCTAAAAAAAATGTCAAGATTTTCGTGTTAAAAATGTATAAAACAAACTTAATTCCGTGATTTCCAAATAGTTCTGAACGAAAAGTCTCAATTGTTCGTAAAATCTGTTGTTTTTGGTGCGAACACCACGACGCAAAAATGCACACTTTTTATCTCAAATGTTCTGTTCTTCGGAAAAATTGCAAGAATACACAATCGCAAACTTCATAAAATTTTGCAAAATTTTCCCGAATTTTCCTTCATAAAACTTGAACAAACAATCCGATTCCTCTTTTCCAACACAAATCAGAATCATGCCATTTCGATCTCCCCCGTTCCTTATCTTTATGACCGTCATAGTGTTTTTTTTACCTCAATTCCATTTATGACTCCCAATTTCCAAACATTTAAAACTACGCTTTTATTGCCCATTTTCATTTTTTTTTCTATAAATTATCATCATTATAATGACTTTTCAGAACGCGGTCATGACGAAATCATGACTTTCAAAGGGGTGAGAAAATATGATAGCAGGGGAAAGGATTCGGCGAAACGAGACAGCACGTGGCGCAGCAAAAAATCAAGATGACAGAGAGAAGACGGAAATGATAAAGACAATTATGAGGGGTGACCTTATCATGGTTTTATCGGGAATTTGACTTTTGAAGTGATGGGGGAGAAGGGACAGTGATTCTTATGATCTACAGTAGTCGGGGGACGTCATCAGTTTGTTTTTTTGGAATGTGTGAGGAGGAAGTCCAATAGAGGGCACTTTCAAATATCAGTAAAGAATAGTTTTTCCCACTGCGCTCTACCGAAATCTTTCAGCATATGTGCAGACATTGCGGATTTCAAGATTTTCATAGAATTTTAGGCTTCCCCACGTAGAGTCCAGGACAACCTATGCAGACACGCCCTATTGACAAGCTTGGTACAGTTTTTGCGTCACGGTGAACTTTCAAACTTAGTGCATACCGTGGTGAACATTAGAATTTATTTTTCAACGTTGAATAAATTCTAAAGTTCTCGACGGTATGCACAGAAGTTCGAAAGTTTACCGTGACACAAAAAGTGTACCATTCTTGTCAATAGAGCGCGTATGGGTGGTCCTGGACTCTACGTGTCCACCCTTAAAACAGGGCTCAATTTTTGTGCCAGGTCTCTCAAACTGCTTTTACAGGATCCTTTACTTGAAAAGCGAGTACCACCCATTTTGGTTTTGGCTCGGGGGCGGAGCCTAAAATCAATGTTCAATGTCTAGTTGTTCGGATGTCAAATTCCCGGATATTACTGTGTCTGTACTGACAATGGAATCTCCGTTTGTTGCTCTGTGTGCAATAGAGCGCTACAGATTTTTCATAAAAATTTAGTTAGTCCCTGTCAAGTACCCCCTTAAAATGTTGATGTTCCCCCATAACTCTCCTATAATTCATTCCATTACATCATACAGTAGCCCACCAAACACCTCTTTTTCAAACACATTTCAAATCAACAATCTCCACTATTCATCTCTCTCTTCACACACATTCTTCTGTTTCTCCACGTGAGAGACAAAGTGATTAATAACTTTAAGAGTGAGAAAAGAAGGTTTGTTATTCCAAAAGATTTGCCATTTAGATATGCGATCGGCGTGAAATAGATGCGTGAGAGATAGTGGGGTGTCCTCCGATATCAAAAGTGACCTGCCGAAAAAATGATAAATGTCTCTCTTTCTTCTCTCAATGCCACTGGCAACAAAAAGAGAAAAAAGAGGAAATAAAGTTTCTGCAAGTGATCTTTCCATCGCGAAACGTTCTGATCTTTAATCTTGTGTCAATGCTGGAAAGAAACTGGAAAGTTGGCACAGTGCCAGAAAACGGGGAGAAGAAAAGAGTTGTTGTGTCTGTCTGTCGGTCTGTCAAGATGTCTGGATGTCCGGATATATGTCGTATCTATCACAAAATATGTTTGTCCGGATGCCCGTTTTAAAATCAGAAACGATGGGAAAAAATCCGAAAAAATTTAGTTTTTCAACGGATTTTTCAAAAGGTACAAGCTTTTGACCAAAAAGCCGAAAAACTCGAAAAAAAAATTTCAAGAACACTGTCTGAAAAATTTTGTTTTTCGGAGGTAAAAACCTTGAATTTGTATGAAAACTGTGAGTATTTCAAGGATAGATTCACAGAAACGAGTTTTTGAGTATGAAATTTTTTAAAAATTCATGAAAATTTCAGCAGAAACTTCAAAATTTTTCGTACGGTTTTTTTCGTCCTTTTTCGCACAGCCCTGATCTTGACTGACAAGCCTGATCCTATTCTAAGCCCCGCCCATATTTAGGACTTCCCCCGCTTCAAAATGACCATCCTGGCTCCGAAAACGGCAGAGATTCGGAAAAATGTAAACTTCTTGAAAAATTCAAAGACATTCATATTGAATACAAAAGAATCAGATCGACAATGTGTTGTTTGGAAATCAATTGGTTTGTGCTTCTGTTTTTACACGGAAAGAGAAATGTGAGATAAAGAAAAAGTGGAGGGAGGGAAGTGGAAGAATTTACAATTGCACACGTTGGGAGAAAAGTGGATAAATTAGTATGTAAAATGACAAATAAATAAATAATATATATGACAGGTAGATTGAGTAGAAAATGGATAACACCAACCCGAAGGTCATGGGGATTCATAGATTTTGGGGAACCGGTGGGGGTACTGTAGGTACTGTAGGGGGCGGGGCTAAGAGGCACGATTCAGGCGTCGAAGGCGTTTCGTAAAGTTGTACTTGAGTTGTTTCCATCGTTTTTGGAAAAACTTGTTGAGACTGATTCCGGCACGACCGATATCCGAGTGGTCAATGTTGAATTGACGGCAATTCGCAAACATCAGCTCGACGTCTTCGGCAAAGTCTTCTGGAGAGTCGTATCTGGAAATGGGGGGAGGTGTGATTAGTCTGATTCTTGGAAAGTGGAATTTCGGAAAATGGGTGGAGTAAAGATGTTCAAAAGCTGTGAAGTATGAATGATTGTCTCTCTAATGTTCTCGAATTCAAATTTTTTTTCAAAAAAGTTCTGTCTGTGAGTCTGTGAGTCCGGATGTCCCCGTTCTGTCTGTATTTCGGATCATCCGGATGTCCAGATGTACAAAATATGTCGGTCTGTGTGTCTGTTAGTCCAGATTTCTTAATTTTTCTAGTTTAACTTGCAAAAACTATGTTTGTTCGAAAAATTTAAAATTTCTCGCGATATTTTGTCTGTCGGTATGTCTATATATCGGTATGTCAGTATTTGAGTCTGTCTGTGTGTCTGTGAGTCCAGATTTCAATTTTCAAGTATTTGCTTGAAAAAACGTGAATGTCCGAAGTGTTTGAACCAAAGTTTCGTCATATGGACATCGGGACAAACCTTAGGACAGACAGACCCTGGCGTACCGTCGGCGCGTGTTTGTGATGTCTGTGTATCTTACTGTCCAGCATAGTTGTCAAGGCCCGGCCCGGGCCGGGCAAATTGGCGCGAAAGTCAAATTTTCAAATTTTTCAAATTTTTTGAAATTTTTTCGAGAAAAAGTCAAATTTTCGACTATCATTCTGAATTAAAAGAAATTCTGAAAAATAGTCAAAAATGATCACTTTTTCGATAAAAAATTGGAAAAATCTCGAAAAAGTGTCATTTTTTGAAGCGGGGCAGGGCCTTTTTTTTTAATACTTCTGTCTGTCCAGATGTACCCCAGGCAAGGATATTTTAAGCTCCTCCCTTTTCCTAGACTCCACCCCCACCCCACCCTAAAACTAAAAACTCACGTCAATTTATCATTCTTCTGTCGAATCGTCTTCAAATCCATCGGCTTCATAATGACCATCTTGTAGCCTGGCACGAGTTTCGGATTGACTGGCTCCAAAAACGGAAGAGCATTTCCCTGATTCACCAACTCATCCAACATTAGTTGACACAGTTCTTTAGTCATTGTTTTCGGCAGGCCAGTCGTTATCACCGGTGACTCCATTTTTCGTTTCAAATTCGGTTTCGTGGTTCCATTCTGGGGTGAATGGGCGGTGCCGTTGGTGGTGGTTCCGTTGGAATGTCCGTTTTTAGCATTTTCCCCCGTCGCAGAGATTTCAGTTGCTGGAGCCGCCGCCAACGCAGCTGCCGCTGCCGCCTGTTGCTTCTGTTTCTGCTCGTCTTCTGCCAGCTCTCGTTCTTCTGATTCACTTCTCAACATGATTCGTTTCATAAAACGCATCTGTTTGACATCTTGACAGTGTGGGCATATGAATGTCTCCTGTTTGATCGTCTCCTTCGGTCCGTCCTGAGCGCATTCCTGATGGACGTGATAGGCGCATCGAAGGCATTGATACAAGTGGCCAGACTCTTTTCCACAAAACATGCACAGAGGTTTCCCCGACTTTTCCATTCGACACTTTTGACAGAACCAGTCACCTTCGGGCACTCGGGTCATGCGGGGCTGCAAAATGGGAATGGTGAATGGAATTCGTGGCGTGACCCAATTTTTTTTCAAAATCGAAAAATATAGAACTCGGGCATGATTATACTTTGCTGAATCACCAAATCATCCTGCTCTCTGACCAAGTTTGATCAATTACATGGTTTTGTAATTTCGTGGCAAGACCCATAATCTTCATACTTGTCAAGGGCTGGTTCGAAAGACCGGATAATTGGTGCCAAAACTCAAAATTCAAAAAATTTCAAATTTTTTTCGCAAAAAAAGTCAAATTTTCAACTAAGATTCAGAATTAATAGGAATTCTGAAAAATCATCAAAAATGTTCACATTTTCGATAAAACATTGAAAAAATGTTTTTAAAAAATTTTGAAGCCGGGCCGTCGGGCCTGCCTGAACCGGGTCGGGCGGACCTTGATAAGTATGGTTTTTAGTTTTTTCGTGACGGGACCCAAGTGACAAAATCAAAAGTACAGTACTCATTCGAATCGTCGAAATCCGCTAATTTCAGCCATCTATGTTTGATAGCTCTCTGATCAAGACTGATCAAGATACATGAGTTTTTTTGTATTTCCGTGGCGAGACCCAAAATTTCTCCAGTACATGATTATACTTTTCAAAACTACTATCTGAAATCCCGACTGAAATACTGTAGTTTTTGTTCAAGGTTTTTCGTAAAAACTCACCCTGAAACACTCCATATGACACCCGCTCTCGCATCCATCACACACCAACATCTCGTCCCCATCCATACTTTTGCATATCTGACAGAGTGCCTCTCGAGACGCTCTCTCCCACATAATCATTCCTTCCAGTGCTTGTAATGCTACCATTAATTGACTAGTGGTCTGAGCCTCCGTCGACACATACGTCTTCCAGTCTTCGTATAGTTGACACGTCGTCTCATCGGCAGGGATTCGGAATTTCGGTCTCCAGAATTTCGGATCCACCATTTCAGATGTCTCAATTATCTTTTGTCGGATCAGAGATTCATCTAGATCTTCCAGAATCATTTCATCTTCCACCGTCTTCCATTCAACTCCATCTTTCACAATTTGCGCCAAGGCCATCGTCGTTGGCACAACAATTGGTTTGGGTGAATCTGATTTCGTTTTCGCAACGTCAGACATTTTCAAATGGTTTTGGAATTTATCGATTGCAGAGTTCAATCGATTCCATCCTTGTCTACCAATCAGTTCGAGGTCTGGGGTGTCTCCGACTGAATCCAAAGTGATGATTCCGAATTTGAGGTCGTTGAGGAACCATGGTTTAGTGAGGAGTCGGTGGAGCGCTCGTTCGCGGATTCCACGGCTGAGCATGCAGGAGCGGAGGGATTCGATGGAGTCTCTGGAAAAAGGAAAGGGGTTGAGACGAGGCTACAGTAACCTAAAGATGCTCAGATACTGTAGCCATGATTGCAGTGACATTTCCAAACGGTCGAACTTTTTCCGTTTGTATGCAACCTCATGTTGGTTACAGTAACCGCGGCGACAGTATTTTAGACTACAGTAACCTAGACTACAAAAACCCCCTGCGACAGTAACCTACCCTAATAAGGTGCTTAGATACTGTAGTCATGATTGCAGTGACCTTTCCAAAGGGTCGTGGGTACGAACTTTGTCGATTTGTGTTTTTCGCAATCTCATGTTGGTTACAGTAATCCTGACAACCGCAACTACGGTATTTTAGGCTACAGTAACCCATTCTACCCTACTATAGGCTACAGTAACCTGAGTTAATCGGGACACAGTACCCGGAACCGCAGTAACCTCAAGTACCGGCATCGAACAAACAAAAGTAAAATTATTGTGAGATCTCATACATATTAGCTACAGTAATCCTGTCTACAGTAACCTAGCCTGCAGTATCCCCGGGCCCTACATCACTCCCATTAGACTCACCTATTCTGCATCGTCCACCATCCCCTCTTCATCTGATTGTCCACCCTCCGATATCGTTTCCTAGTCTTCTTATCCGCCTTCGCCCTCAGCAACACCACCTCGTCCACCAGATCTTCCACACAACCAATCACATCAATATCGACACCTTCGCAAGCGTCAGGAGCCCTCAGCTCTAGAATCGGAGGATCTTTGGAGGCGTACTCGTTGGCAGTGCACGCCGGATTGTGTACTCCCGAAGATTCCAGAGACTCGACGAGTACTGTATCCGTGTGAGCGAGCATCCAGTAGTTGCGATGAAACCTGTCAGTTCCAAAGGGAAACGATCGAATTTTGAGATTCGTGTTGTGGATTTTCTGGTTGATATTTTGAGCCTCCTGAGCCAACTCTCCAATGAGTCCATCCATTTGTTGAAGTGTCATCGACTCCTCCTGCTCCGTTAGAACTTCACACTGACCGAGTCCCGGGGTGAACTTCCGAAGCTGGGCGTTAGCACCCGGAGCACTTGGAGAAGACGTGCTGGCTACTGGCGCCGTGCCATTCTTCTTTGGAGTCACTGGCCTTGTCGGTGGCTCCGAATCACTCTCCAGATGTTTGTCTTCCTCTTTCACTACCGCCTTCTCATCGTTCTTCTTCTTACTCCTGGCAGATCGAAGCGCTCTCGCCTTTCCGTCTCTCATCCATTTCTCTCCTTTTAGTCTTGAGATCTCCTCAAGATTCTTGTCAATCTCCGTGACAACGTTACGAGAGCACACTAGTTCATCACAGAGGAATGCGAGAATCGAGGCTTTCTGTTCACCGGTTAGAGCGAGGAAATTGGAAGATTCGAGTGGTTGCGACAATTCGATTCCTCGTTTTCCCTTATCGGCCAGGAATAGACGCATCACTTCGCTGAAGTTCTCACGGTCGAGTCCCATTTCACCGCCGCCTTGACCGAATCTGGAAAATTTTAGGTAATAGGTACAGTAACCTAAACGCGCCAATCCTCAAAATAGTAAAGACAGTGAAAGTGGACTGAAAAAGACTACTGTAGCTTCGACTCCTCAAAAGAGACTCACAGCTACAGTAACCCAAACTACAGTATATTTAATATAAGGGTATGTACAGTAATTAAAGCTACAGTAACCTTGTGAACTGAACTGTCGAAGTATGGATTCCAATGATTTTGGAAGAATGAGTTGCCGTAACCTAGGCTACAGTAACCTCAGCCAGACTTGTAAAATCGGCCCGGGCGGCCGGGATTCATAAAATTTGACCTTTTTTTTGAAATTTTTTTCAAAATTAGTCGAAAATCTCTAAAAAAAATATCGAATTTTTGGCTCTGTTCCAAAATCGGAGGCCCATAAAAAAATCGGAGGCCCATGGCAGAATCGGAGGCCCATGGCAGAATCGGAGGCCCGTAAAAAAATCGGAGGCCCATGGCGGAATCGGAGGCCCATAAAAAAATAAGAGGCCCGTAGCAGAATCGGAGGCCCATGGCAGAATCGGAGGCCCATGGTAGATAGAGAATGTCATCGTTTATAAATGATGAAAAACTCCCTTATAAGCAGCTCAAGTAGTGCAGAAGTCTGAAAACCATGTTGTAACTACATGATGCGCAAAGCTGATTTTTATTTTTATTTTTCATTCATTGCTAATTATAACAGATCTTTTTTAACACATTTATTTACCCGAAGAAAGTGACATATTTATGTGAATAATTGTTAAAGGAAAAAAATGGGAAGCAACTATCCGCCTTTGCCAGTTTGTACTTTGGGTGCCTTGGGCATCTTTGGAAGTTTTGGAGGCTTCGGAGTTGTAAGGGATTTGAAACCCGAAGAGGATGTTTTCGTTTTCTTTGTCGTTGTGGGGCGACCTGTTGTAACATGTCTTGATCTTGTGGGCGGGTTAGTGGGGCTATGAATTATGGAATTCTTAGTTGTAGTAGTGAGTTTACTTTGTGGTTTTTTAGTTGTATAACTAGGAGTTTTAGTAGGTTTAACTCTCGTAGTTTTAGTCAAAGTTGAAGAAGAGAGGGGGTAGTAGAAGATAATTTAGATGTTCTGCGTCCACCTCGTTTGATTGTAGTTGTTTGGGAAGGTGTCGTGGCTGTTGGTGTAACTTTTGACGTTGCAGTGGATGACAGAGGGACAGTAAATGTAGATGCAGTGGCCGTAGTGGTGGGAGATGTGCCGGCAGATGGAACAGTGAATTTTCTCTGGCCACGTCGTCTAGCTGTTGTTTGAGAAGATGGATTGAAAGTTGTTTGTTTAGATTGAATATTCACATTCGGGAGAACGGTTATGAGGTTGGTTTTATTTTATAATCTGATATTATCCTTATAATTTCAGATAGTTTTAAACGATTACTGGAACAAATTTTATTCTCATCGCATGGACTTCAAATTAGGTACTCAATTTCGTGTAATAGGGTTTGTAGATGTAACCGAGTACGCTTTTTTTCAAACACCTGAATAACTTCATGTATATAATTGTATAACTTCATGTATATAACTTGTATAATATGTATTATTTCTTTTCATGTAAATAATTGTATATATGTTATTAATTAAATAAATGTGTTAAAAAAGATCTGTTATAATTAGCAATGAATGAAAAATAAAAATAAAAATCAGCTTTGCGCATCATGTAGTTACAACATGGTTTTCAGACTTCTGCACTACTTGAGCTGCTTATAAGGGAGTTTTTCATCATTTATAAACGATGACATTCTCTATCTACCATGGGCCTCCGATTCTGCCATGGGCCTCCGATTCTGCTACGGGCCTCTTATTTTTTTATGGGCCTCCGATTCTGCCATGGGCCTCCGATTTTTTTACGGGCCTCCGATTCTGCCATGGGCCTCCGATTCTGCCATGGGCCTCCGATTTTTTTATGGGCCTCCGATTTTGGAACAGAGCCGAATTTTTTGCAAAACAAGGAACAAATCTAAATTTTCAAATTTTTGTACTGAAATACTGGCCGATTTGAGATTTTGCACCAGCCTGTTGCAAGTCTGCTTACCGTAACCTAGGTTACAGTAACATCACCTACAGTATCCATCCATGCAGCGTCGCTTACTATACCAACTAGCATATGGTACAGTAACTAACGGGCTAAACTACAGTAACCTTAACGATCGTATCTCCAGGTCAGGCTGGTTTTGACTACAGTAACCTGAACTAAAGTAACCCAGAAAATTCTTCAAACTACAGTACCTTTTCTCATTTCCCATTCCCGGAAACTCCAACGCCAATCTCAATAGTTGCCTAGTCAACTGCAAAAACTCGTCAGCCTTCTCACTATCGCCACCCAATCCAGCACACAACGCCTCCAGTTTCGGTGTCTTTTCGAGGTCTGGAATATTCCCCATTGTTGGATTTTTCTTCTGTGGGAACTCACCAATTCCTAGAACATGTCCAAAGTTTTGAACAAATTCATGAATCATGAGAGCGTCGGCGAATCCTTGCGCATTCAGACACTGATTCGTTATTCTCGAGAATTCGGGTAGATGTCTCACATCGTTGAAATTCACCAACAAGTCGTCCGCTTCCCTCTCTCTAACTTTACACTCATCCACTCCATTCGACATCATCTGACTATGCACTAGCTCCTCCGCAAAGTCATCGTTGAGCTCCATTGGGTCGAGTGGCTCATCCGGCTCCTCGATTTTCGGTGGCTTCACATCTTCATCTGGAGCAGTGGAAGAAGACGTCGACGCCACCGGAAGTTTCGGAGCGAATTTCAGCGCGTTGAGTCTCGCCAACTCCTTGTTCACGTCGTCTTCTGTGAACATGGCGAACTCTCTCTCCTGACGAGTCTCATCAGCTTCTGTTTGCTTTGGAACAATAAATTCACCGATGACGAGGCGAGTGGTGAAGATGAAGTTGTCACGTGTGATGTAGTGGAGACCCAGTTTTGTCAGGTACTGAAAAAAGAGATTGAGATTTTTAGAATAGGAAAATTCTGTTTGTACAGAATTCTAATTTTTCAAGTTTTCAGAAAGCTGGTTCCTTAAAATTTCCTTTTTTTTCTCAAACTTTCAATTTTTTTTAAAAATTTGGTGTTGAGAATATCTATCTGTCTGTCTGTCCGAATGTCCAGATGTCCAGTTAAAAAAAGAAGTTTTTCAACAATTTCAGAATTCAGAAGTCAAAAAGCCTTTTTTTTTTGAGTATTTGTCTGTCTGTCTGTCCGGTTATCCGGATCAGGGCTGAGCGAAAAAAAGTTTCCGAAAAATTTTCGAAAAACTTTTTTTTCGAAATCTTGGTACCGAAAAAACCGAAAAACTTATTTTTTTCGAAAACTTCGGACCGAAAAAAATCGAAAAACTTTTTTTTTCGAAAAATTTTGACCGAAAAAACCGAAAAATTCGAAAAAAAAAAGTTTCCAGAGAACTGTCTGCAAAATGTGTTTTTCGGGCCAAAAATCTTGAATTTGTTTGAAAACTGTAAGTATTTCGAAGAAAGACTGATAGAAACCTGTTTTTGAGTACAGAATTTCAGGAAAAATCGAAAAATCACTATTTTTGTAACTTGTATTTGAAATTTTAGGAGAAATTTCCAAAATTTTTCGAACGGTTTTTTCGAAAATTATCCTAAAATTTTTCGTCCGAAAAACTTTTTCGAAAAGATTGTACCGAAAAAATTTTCGCCGTAAAATTTTTCGGAAAATTTGGCCCGAAAAATTTTTCGCCTCAAAATTTTTCGAAAACCACCGAAAAAACCGAAAAAAATTTTCGTCCGAAAAATTTTTCGCACAGCCCTGATCCGGATGTCCAGATGTATACTGTTAAAATTTTTCAGATCTTCGAAATTTTCGTGTTTCAAAGAGATTTCTACCTGTCTGTCCGTGTGTCTGTTTATCCGGATTTTCAAATTCTAGATTTTTCAGTTTTATAAATTTTTCCTATGGAAAGTATAACATTTTGTACATATTCGTGGATGTCTGTGTCTGTCTCTATGCCTGTATGTATGTACGTCCAGATGTCTTCATTCTGTCTGTATGTCTGCTTATCCGAATGTCCAATTAGCAAAATCTGTGTGTCTGTGATTCCAGATTTCTCTTTTTCCTAGTTTTAACTTGCAAAAACGGGAAAATTTTTTCAGAATTCTCGGAATTTTTTGTCTGTCTATGTGTCTACAGCAGAGTTGTTGGGAAGTAAACTCGGAAGTTAGACGGAAGTGAGTTTTATTTCGACAATATGAAACGAATATCGAAAATATGAAGTTAATATGTTGTATTGATGGTTTTACTACCCTTCGAGCATGAAAAATTCCGAAATTTTTCTTATCCCCTACCAGTAGACCTGAAAAAGTCTTCACTTCCGACTTCCGACTTCCGGGTTTCAAATTTGGCTGCTTTTTCGGGTCTACTGGTAAGGGATAAGAAAAATGTCGGAATTTTTTATGCTCGAAGGGTAGTAAAACCATCAATACAACATATTTACTTCATATTTTTGAAGTTCGTTCCATATTGTCGAAATAAAACTCACTTCCGTCTAACTTCCGAGTTTACTTCCCAACAACTCTGGTCTAGATATGAGTCCAGATTACAAACTTCTGTCCGGTATCTACCGGTTTTATCTCTAAAAAGTCCATAAAGTCTTATCAAGTTTCAGACTTGCCTTCGATTCCCGCGGGCTCGATGCAGTTGCGCTCTAGCGCACTGTATCTATTCTCCGGCGCGAACAGGTTAAAGTGAAGAGAAAAAGGGAATTTGTAATCATTCTTGAGCTTGGGGCGGCCTTGGGTTAGGTCGTTTTCACCCGTTTCGTTCAGGTTTCGCCCGTTTATACTTTTTGGGTGGTTTTTGTCACCTTTTTTCTATTGTTTTAATTAGCTTTTGTTTGTCTTTCTAGCTTAGGGTAGCTGTTAGACTCATTATTACTTTCTCGCTCTTTTGTAATCGATTATCGAGAAGATAATCGATTGATTGTTACTAGAATAAATTCGTAACTATCTAGACAATTGTGTTTATTGATTTTCTCGTCTTTCCGCTTATTGTCTGTTTACCAGTTATTGACGTGACACCGTTGTCACGGCCAGTTTCTGACTTGGGGGCCGAACGCCGTTGTTTGACCTCTCGTTCCGAAATCTTCTTCGGAAGAGAGAATTGTGTAGTTGTTAGTCTTTCTTAAACGTGAGCCGGAAAGAAAGACTAGCATTCGAAATCTGTTCTGCTTAAACGTGATCCGGAAAGCAAGCAGTTTTTCGCTGCCTCTAGTTTCAAATTGTGTATTGCTTAAACGTGATCCGGAAAGCAAAACGCAGTTTCTCTGCCTCGAAAGTTGTGTGTTGCTTAAACGTGATCCGGAAAGCACATTCAATTTTTCGCTGTGTGAATTTCTGCAAAGTCAGCACATAATTTCCACGAAAAAGTGATTTTTGTGGCAAATTATTGAATTTTTCATCGGGAAAAAATAATTTCGGTGAAATTTTCGTGTTGATTTTGTAGTTTTTGACAGAATTTATCGAGAAAATTACAATTTTTCGATAAATTTACGTTAATTCTGTTGGAAAACAAATTTCCGATAGAGTTTTCGGGTCAAAACACAGAAAAGTGACAAAATTGCTGTCAAATTTTTCGAAAAGGATAATTTTCTTGGCAGAAAATTCAAATTTATCGCAGAGAATAGCTGTGTTGAAATCTTTCTGAGAAGCTGTATCATTTCTTCGAAATAATCGTCATTTCATCGTGAATTTTTTTCTTTTTCGTCAATATAGCCTTGCGAAATTGAATAATCAAGTATAATTTTCCAGGGTAAACTCTATCATTGCGAGAAGATGGCGGACATCAACGAAGACGACGCGACGAGAAGGGCTGAAGAAGAGGCGAATCGATTGGCTGAGGAAGAAAGAATTCGACTGGAAAACGAATTGTTGGAAGAAGAAGAACCAATGGAGGAAGGAGACGAAGAGAAACGAGGCCAAGAGGTGAGATTAGCAGAAATTGAAAAAGTTATCAATGAAACCTGCACTGACATCAAAAACCAAACGAAATTCAGCACAAAACAGTGTAGAGTGTTGTTGTCCCCACTCATTGGGAAAGTTCTAGAAGTAGAAGAACAATTCCGTGGGAAAAAGAAAGAAAGTGAATTCTGGGAAAAGATGAATGTCAAAATGAATGAAACTGTTTTGTCATTGCAGAATGAATTGGAGACAAAAAGTCAACAGCAGCCGCCGACGTCACTCGAAGAGCCAACAGCAACAAGTCTGTTGTCCGGTCAATCGACACAAGGAAATGAAAGAAGAATGAAGATGGTGAGTTTGCTAGAAGCAAATGAGATTCACACCGAAGAGGAATTGAACAAGTTGTTTGAGAAATACGAACAACTGGAGTATGAATTGAGCGTCAAAGTGGAATATTTGCAGCGCTCTCAACGTCAAACGGACTCGTTTCGTTCGGAACTATGTCGATTGAAGGTCAAGTGCGATCAACAACAACAGAAGCTTCTCGCCAAAGAGGAAAAAGTAAAGAAGATGTCGGAGGAGTTGAAAGTGAAGTATCCTAATCTTCGTGCAAATTCGTCGACTCGTGCCGGTGAGTGTAACCAGCAAACGGGGGAGCGAAGAGAAAGTACGCGTTACTATAATGCAGACACATCCGAAATCATTGATACGATTCCTCTGCAAGAATCGCTTGATTCTGGGAGAAATTGGAATCAAAGGATCGTTGAACAAAGTGCTCAAAGAAACATTATTGTTCATAATGAACAGGGAATGTCAAACATGAATGCTCAATGGAGAATGACACAAGCTCTGCCAGACCCTCCAGTGTTCTCTGCCGGGAAAAACTCTGTAACTGCGGAAACTTTTGAGAGAGCATTTTACATGAAATACAGATTCTTTGATATTGAAGCTCAGAAAAACTTTCTTGAAACGAGATTCCTGTCTGGAAACGCGTTGACAGTGTATAAAGGGTTACCGGAGTCGGATAAAAATTCCGTTTCGCGTATTCTCGATGCCATCAAACGTCGGTTGAGTCAGTCGGAACCAGAAGAGTCGCGTCGTGCGAAAAGCAAATTTCAAGCGTTGAAATTGCACAAAGAGCAAACTGTTCAAGACTTTTGTCTCATTATGGACGAAGTTGTTCGCATTGGTTACAAAGGAGTGCCTGAATACCAAATTTCTTCAATGAAAACAACAAAGTTGCTTGATGAAATGAGGGAGCACACTGTCTTCGAAGTTTTGCTTCAAATTCTGGGTTCACAGCTGAGAAATTGCCCTGTTGAGGAACAATATGAGTTGTGTCGAGTAGAAGCAACAATGTTTGATGAAGAATGGAGAAGTGGGAAAAGGAAAGCGACGCAACATGAGAAGAGAATGAACCGAGAGCACTCGGATCAATATTCTAATAACGTGCAGCGCACAGGTTTTACACAGAACAATGCATCCGTCCCACAACAGTCCTCCAGAGTCAACAGATACATGCCGAACAGACAATCGAATAGTTATCAAACTAATTCGGGAACTGATTCCAATAGCAATCAATGCACATCAACTACTGGTCAACAACAAAATTTCAGTACAAGCAATGATTTGAATAATCAATGTGCTCCGAAAGGTTACATGTACAATGAGAAAAGTCCGGAATGTTGGAAGAATTTAGTCCACAGTTCCGATTCTGCTAATAACGCGTCGAGTAGTGCGTTGGGGTTTCACAAATGTAGTGAGTGTAGTCTGACAGGTTGTCATGCACCTACATGTTCGAAAGCGCCTGGGTCGAATACATCAAAAGTGAAGATTAATTCAACTATTGTTTGTTTCAGATGCGATCAGCAAGGACATATCGCTTCGAAGTGTCCGACACGGAAAGCTTCGATACAAGAAGTTAGAATGGCTCCGGAAATTCAGTCGAAAGTTGAAGATCAGAAGTTCAAAATGAAATCTGACACAAAATGTTCAAGTGATAAAGAATCAGAAAAGGAACTGGTTGATCACGAGAGGGAAACGAAAGATCTGTGTGAAGGGCAGAGTGTTGCTGCTAGTGTTTTCAAGAAAGATATGGTTATTGGTGTGGACAGAGTGCCAATTAAAAGCATCAATTCCATAGAATTTTCTGTTATGAATTCCGATGAGATGTTGCGTAGTGGGGATACAAAGGATGATGGACTTCAGACCTCCTGCACAAAACACGCGCATACAAAGGACAATAGTGGTGGTGTGAACAGGGAGTTCACAGAAGCCAATAGTCAGAAAAACGGATATTGTGATGAAGAGCATAAATCTGAAAGGGATCAGAGATTATGTAGTATTTCATTGACGAAAACCAAGAAGCAAAGTGTCCAACAGAAGAAAGTTTCTGATGTGATTTCAAGTTTTGGAGATCTGAAGAGAGATCAGAAAGAACATAATGTTCAGAAAAATATAGTGAACTATGAGTCGACGCAGTCGTACATGTCTTCAGAAGATGGAGATGGAAAGAAAAAGAGGAATACAGTGGACCAGAAAGCTGTCGACAATGTTATTTGTCAAGGTCCCCCACTGAATTCTATAGAACATTTTTCAAGTCTCAATCAATATGATAATGTGGATGCTAACGAAGCAACAGATATTGTGAAGATAAACACATCAAAATCAAAGTTTCTCAATCAAAAGTGCCTCAAAAAGCCTGGACTACAAAAAACGGGAGATGACACCTGCGGTGTTGATTTTCCAAAGAAAACTAAACGGCGTAACAAGGAGGAAGCCCGTCCGAGAACGGATCCACCAGTTTCTTCGCTAGAAACATCAGATTATGACTATAATTCTGTGTTTTGTTTTGATTCGGATCTATGGCTGAATGATACCTCATCGGGTTCATTGGATTCTGATAATGACAATCGACTTGATTCCTATCAAGAATGGAAGAAATCCGTTCCAAAGATGTTTAAATCTCAAGTGGTGCCTCGTCCTCTGAAGGACCCACCAGCATCAACAAATCAATCGACTTGGAGTGACACCAAGTTCGAACCTGTCAAGGATTCACCGCGTCCACTCAAGGATCCACCGGATTCATGGATAGAGGATGTCAACATGAGACGTATGCAGGAGGAGTATCGACCTCGAAAGGACCCACCGAGTCCATATTGTCAACATGGCCATAGGAACCTACTCGGATGTCTTCAGTCTACGCAGTTCTTGTCGACTCCGATGTCTACGGTCAGCAGCTAGATTCTCGTTACCACCGGAATTCTAATATAATAATCTTTTTATCTTTCTTATTTATTTATTTTTAGTCTATCGTTTTATTCCCCCCTTTCCACCGACGATTACCCCCCTTTCCTTATCTTTAGCGAGAAGTCTTTAACTTCTTCTGTTGTTCTTCTAAATAGTTATTTTTGTTTAATTTAAACCCAAAAAGCTCCATATTTTGTATCTCCTAGTATCTTCACGAGTGTTCCGTGTCATTCATTAAAGCCACGGGAGAAGGGACTCGAAAGGACCCTGAGATGTCCGGTATCTACCGGTTTTATCTCTAAAAAGTCCATAAAGTCTTATCAAGTTTCAGACTTGCCTTCGATTCCCGCGGGCTCGATGCAGTTGCGCTCTAGCGCACTGTATCTATTCTCCGGCGCGAACAGGTTAAAGTGAAGAGAAAAAGGGAATTTGTAATCATTCTTGAGCTTGGGGCGGCCTTGGGTTAGGTCGTTTTCACCCGTTTCGTTCAGGTTTCGCCCGTTTATACTTTTTGGGTGGTTTTTGTCACCTTTTTTCTATTGTTTTAATTAGCTTTTGTTTGTCTTTCTAGCTTAGGGTAGCTGTTAGACTCATTATTACTTTCTCGCTCTTTTGTAATCGATTATCGAGAAGATAATCGATTGATTGTTACTAGAATAAATTCGTAACTATCTAGACAATTGTGTTTATTGATTTTCTCGTCTTTCCGCTTATTGTCTGTTTACCAGTTATTGACGTGACACCGTTGTCACGGCCAGTTTCTGACTCTTCTCTAGTTTTTGCTCGAAAAGTCCTGTTTTTCAAGGAAATTTTAGGATTTTCGGAGTTTCGTCTGTCTGTATGTCCAGATGTCCGCAAACAAGGACATCTGGACAAACGGACACATGTGACTGACGGAGACATAAAAAGTGTGGTGCCAAATATCAAAATTCAATTTTTTTTTTCGAATTAAAAAAAAAATTTGAATTTTTACGCGAAAAAGTCAAATATCATCACAAATGTTCAAATTTTCAATGAACAATTTGAAAAATATTATATTTTCTTTAAATAAAACTTTTCATCAAAAAACCGCAATACCAACTCACCCTGACAACCTCCGAATAAGTGCTCAACTTTTTTCCATCGGGTGCAAAATAGGAGACATCTCCCTTGACTCCAGAAGCCGTGATACTTCGAACACACGTCTGACGTCTCCATCCCATCTGAAGAGGCAGTCGAAGCATTGCCTCCGTCGTCCTCTTCCCCTCCTCAACATCTTCTGATTCGAGTGCCGCCTTGTGTGCTGCAATCACTTTTGCAGCGAGTGCCGCCTGTTCTTCTTGCTTTTTCTGGTGCATTTTCTGGCTGTTTAGTTGTTGCTGAGCCATCAGAAATTTCAGCAGTTCCTCTTGTTGACGATTCTTGTTTTCTTGCTCTTTTTGGTGCTGTTTGGCGAGCTCTCGAGCTTGTTCTTTCGCTTTTTTAGCTTGATCCTGCAATAAAATGAGAGTTGAGAGAAGAGCTAGAAGACCGTGGCCTAGAAATTCATATTTTAGAAATTTAGTCCCTCAATTTGGGCTTCTAGGCCGCCATAATTGAAAAGAGAGTTTTGACGTTTTACGAACAAAAAGTCCATCGAACCATGTTTTGATCCGGGGACTAGTTTTTGCAGTTTTGGATTCCTAGGCCATATTTTCTAGGATGTACTGAGTAATGGACTAGTTTCCCGGAACTCGGATTTCTAGGCCATCAACAAAATGTTGACTTCTAAAGTGTTATAACGCAGACGGACTAGTTTTTTTCAATTTTGGATTTCGAGGCCATTTTGTTTTTACA
Source organism: Caenorhabditis remanei (assembly GCF_010183535.1). Taxonomy (NCBI): domain Eukaryota; kingdom Metazoa; phylum Nematoda; class Chromadorea; order Rhabditida; family Rhabditidae; genus Caenorhabditis; species Caenorhabditis remanei. Next base: position 4,520,706 of record NC_071330.1, read on the forward strand.
TACATAAAAAGTTATAGCATTTTTGTTCAAAATACACAAAGGGACTAGTTTTCTATAAGTTGGATTTCTAGGCCACCAAGTGTTTATTTTTGGACTTTTGGGGAATTTCTAATGTCCGAGAAATCCAATATTTAGAAAACTAGTCCGCAAAAAAACCCATAGAAATTCTAAGAAAGGGACTAGTTTTCTCAATTTTGAATTTCTAGACCTCCAACTGTTAATTTTCTAACTTTTGGCTAATTATCTTTAAAAATTATCCATTTTATGACCGAGAAACCCGAAATTCGGGAAACTAGTCCGCCGAAAAAAGAAAAGGGACTAGAGTTCCGAATCTCGGATTTCTAGGCCGTCGACAAAACATTGACTTCTAAAGTGATGAAACGCAGAGGGACTAGTTTTTCAAAATTTTGGATTTCTAGGCCACCAATTTTTTCCGCAAAAACTCTTCCACTCACCGCCTTCTTGAGACTATCCTTCTGTTGTTGCTGTTGCTTCTGTTGCATCTGTTGCGCCACTATTTGCCACATCACATTGTTCATCATGTTGTTGGCATTCACATTGTTAGAAGTTGTTGTTGCAGAAGACGTGGATGGTTGTGAAGACGTCGACGGTTGCGCAGAAGACGTCGGCTGCTTCTTCTTCGCCACCTCTACCATTTTCTTGATCGCCTCTTCCATTTGATTCTTTTGAGGTGTCATCAGCATCTGTTGAATTGCCTGGAGTTGGGCGGCTTGTTGCCACGCCTGAAGCATTTCTGGAGTCATCGACGGCACCGCTGATGACGTGGACGGCGTGGAAGACGTCGTTGCCGGCTTCTTGGGTGACGGCTTCTTGGCCTCCTTCTGCTGTTGCGCTTTCTGTTGATTCTGTGCAGCGAGCATCATTCCCATCTGTGCAAACTGTGCCATTTGTTGGATGACTGCTGCGTTTTGAAGTTGTTGTTGCTGGGCACCGCCATTTCTGGAGGAGCCAGAAGAAGACGTGGATGGTCTGGAAGCTGCCTTGGCTGCCTTCGCCGCTTCTTCTTTCTGAAGTTGTTTCGCAAGTTGTTGCTGGAATTGTTTGAGTTGTTGAGCCTGTTGTGCCTGTTGCTGCTGCTGTGCTTGTTGTTGAGCCTGTTGTTGTTGGGCGGCCGCGGCCATTAGAAGGAGTAACTGATTTGTGGATGATGAAGTGGAATCACTCATTTTTGGGTTACATATATATGTGGTCTGCAAAAAAAGTTGGTTGAAGAGTTGATGTACTCAAATAAGAACAATGACGAGAGAGAAATGAAAAAAAAAACTTTGTTGAGAAATTGAGGTAGATCAAAACAAAAAATTAAGGAAAAAATGTATAAATTGAGGTAGAGAGAGCGGGAGAGAGAGAGAGAGACGCAGAGAAAAAGATAAAAATTTGGAATCTGCCTGTGTGTCGGTTAGTCCGGATGTCGGCAGAGAACTTATACTAAATCTCAAAACAGTTGGGGTGTTTTTGAGTTTATTGGATCGGGGTTTTCGAATTTTTGTTGTTTGTCTATCTGTATGTCCGGATGTCCGGATGTCTATACCTCAGAATGTTTCTCTGTCTGTGTGTCTGTGAGTCTAGATTTTCAAGTTTTCAAGTTTTTGCTCGAAAAAACCTGTTTTTTCAAGTAAATGTTCAGGTTTTCACACATTGTTGTCTGTCAGTGTGTCCGAATGTCCAGATATCCTAATTTTTGTCTGTCTGTCTGTTTGTTAGTATTTCCTGATGTTCATGTTGATGTCTGTTCATGTTGTCGTGTGTATGTAAATCCAGATTTTAAATTTTTAAATTTTTTGCTTCAAAAATCGTGTTGTTTCAAGAAAATTTTTAGATTCTCGGATATTTGTCTGTCTGTCTGTTCAAATGTCCAAAATGTTTGAACCAAAAGTTTGACATACGGACATCGGAACAAATTCTAGGAGACGAATACCCTGGCGTACCTTTGGCGCGTTTTTGCGATGTTAGGAAACACAAACAGGATAAGTCTAAAAATTACGCGATATGGAAAAAGCGACACACCGACAGAAATGGCGAAATAATTTTGAAAATTTCACAACACCAAATTGCGTACGACTGATCAAGTGATGGTACGAAATCAGAAAGAAAAGTAAAAAAGTTTTCGAGGAATCGAACAAAAAATCAGATGTAGTCGTCGTCGTTGTTAGAGTGTGTTAACAACAAAAATGACGTTGTGAGGGTAATGTTTGTTTGATTTCCTTGAGTGTGCGATTGGGAGAGAGAAATCGAACATGAAACATATATAAAGTGGCGTCAGTTTGGTGGTGAGAGGATGGAGAGGAAGGATAATATGATAATTAGTGTGTCTGTCTGTGTGGACGGTTTGTACGGATGTCTTACGGTATAGGGGCTAATACGTTCAAGTTGTGGTGGTTACCATAATTGCAAAGCAGGCCAAAATGGCCCAAAATGGGCCAAAACGGACCGGCGCGTAACTCGGTTAAATTGGAATATTATGAGCTGAAAAATATACGAAAATGTAGATCTCGGCGAATTCTATATGCCTGACCAACTCCGGGTCGGATGGCTGTTCGTTAATATGCTGCGGACAGGGAAAATGGCAAAAAACGCAAAAAAAAAACAGCCAACAAAATGCAAAAATGACCAAAAAACGTAAGAATGACGAAAAACGTAAAAATGGCCAACCATCTGCGTTTTTTGGCGTTTTTTGGCCATTTTTACGTTTTTTGGTCTTTTTCCCGGCCCCCGGTACATTAACGATCCGCCATCCTGCCCGTAGTAGGACAGAATTATAGAACTCGCCGAGATCTACATTTTTGTATATTTTTCAGCTCATAATATTTAGTTTTAAGAGAGTTACGAGTCGACCCGATTCGTAAGTATGCTTATTACCAAGGTTACAAAAAAAAGTCTGGCGCGCCTCGGACGCGTTTCGAGCTAACTATACAGAAAATCGATGAACAAAAAAGGTGTTTACACATTCCCAGAAAGCTTATGACAAGAAGGCGGACAATAGAGGTGTGTACAGCCAAAAAAAAAAGAGACGTTGAATGGAGAAGGGGAAGAACCGACACGTTGTTGTACAGGGTGGCTAATAAGTATACAACGCCACTATTTCTTTGATATTGGACCAAAAACCGATTGAATCAACAAGAAAACGTTATTAATAGTTGGAATATACGTATTAGATTTAGTATACAAAAGGAATTCGAAGTTGGATACTTTGGCTTTGATACAGGCCTTCAGACGAACGACGCCAAAATCGCCTGTGCGCCGCAGGTAGTCGACGTCGACTTCGTACCATATCTTCTGGAGGACGGTCTTAAGAGCAACGGCCGTGTTGTAGGAGATCCCTGAGAACTTGCTCTTCAAATATTCTCATATGATGAAATCCATCGGATTCAGATCCGCCGACGAGGAAGGCCTAAAGTCGTTGTTCCGGTAGCCAGCAAAATAAGAGAAAGGGCGATTTTTGTTGATTTTGAACCGTGTGACGTGGTCTAATTTAGTTGAGACATGAAAAACGACCAGCATACTGCTGAGCTGTACAGGGAAACAGAACGTCATTCAAAACCAAGTTCTGGTTGACCCCAAGTTGATTTTGGCATCTCTTTCAATGAAAATCAACAGAGTTCTACCGTCAGATGTAACCCCGGCCCATACAATGACACTTTTAGGAAAAAGGCGGGGATGGGCCTAGAAAAGTTTTGAGAACCTTCTGTCAGCTTGTGACAACAATAATTTCTGCTTTTGACACTTGGAAAAGGGCTCAGTAGTGCAAATCTTATCATCAGTCTAGATTACGCCCGACACGCGGCGCACAGGCAATTTTGGCGTTTTACGTCTGAAGGCCTGTATCAAAGCCAAAGTATTCAACTTCGAATTCCTGTTGTAAACTAAATCTAATACGTATATTCCGACTATTAATAACGTTTCTTCGCTGATTCAATCGGTTTCCCGCCGATTATCAACGGATTTTCAACCCCCAATGGCGTTGTATACTTATTAGCCACCCTGTATATAAACTGACGAACGAATATCGAATGGTGGAATCGAAAAAGGACGAAGATGTGTCAATCAGAAAAAGGGAAGAAGAAGGCGACACGAGTACAACAGTGAGAGTGAAACGGTGGAAACGGATGAGAGGGGACACTAGGCGGGTGGGGGGGGTCAATATGTAAAGAAATCGAACGATTGGAAGAAAAATAAATGGGTGTTGAGGTTGGGGGGAAGGGAAAAGGGAGAAGAAGGCAGCAGCCAGTGATGATGATGAAAATGCATATGTACATATGAAAGGGACGGCGGGGGAGAGATTTGACCTATCGTGTTGGTGGTGGTGGTGGTGGTGGTGGTGGCTAGTGTATCTAGTAGAAAAGGTGGTGGGAGTTTCTATTCAAGTGTAGTTTTTTTCGAGTAGACTGGATTAGAAGGGTACTGTAGTTATTGGGGATGGATTTGACTGTTGCCTCGAGAAGGTAACCCTAGAAAGAATCTAGCAGAGAGAATTCTGGCGTGGGTCAAAAAATATTGGTGGCAGATGGGTAAAGATTATTTAAAAAGATATATTGGTGCAATTTGAAACAAATATACTAATTTGGCTAAAGGGGGGAGGTCCCGACTTCCATACTCGCCAAAAAACTTCACCCAGTGTGAAATCAGGGATAAAAAGAAAATTTTGGCATGATTCAAAAGCTGAAAATCAAGGGATTCTGAATCTAGATTTAGTATTTTTGTACCACCGATGTGAGCCGAGATACAAGCGGTTTTGTACAAAAGCTCCGAGCCCAAAGTGCATCTCTCTCCATTTTTATGCTAATCAAATTTAAAAAATGTTCAATATACTTGAAATCCAGGAAATGTTGAACCTGGTTTCCAAATTTTTCTAGGTTCGAAACCGATCGAGTTACAAAGGTTTGAAATTTGGAGTGTTTCTTAGGGACACCGAGAAAATCCCGTTTCTTGGAATTTTTCATTTTAAATTCCGATTTTTCCGCAAAGTCTAAGGGGGTGGAGCTTTGGAACAATTTGGCTCAAAGCCTTAGAGCTCGTGCTCAAAATGGGCAAACACAGAAAAAAATAGAAGAATTACAATAAACCAACATCGAGCGGACTAAGTTTTAAAATTTTGAGTTTTCAGGTGAAAAAACGAATGGCAGATCGAGTTTTGACGTAGAACTTTCAGAAAACCTAAAAATTCAGATCCACTGTCCCAGATTTCAAAATTCAAGTCACTCCTTCAACGTGTACGCCGCCTAACCTCTCCGTCCACACCGGCCCCCAGTTAGTCACCCCGTTCCTATTCCTCTTCTTCTTCTTCTTCTTCTTATCCTACAGCTGTTGGTCTTCTTCGTCTCAACAAACAAAGCAATTACTTTCTCATGGTCACTACATCCCCGCTCACGTACGTTCATCTTCATCGTGTGTTTCCAACATCGTGTAATCCTTCTGCGTATTGCTGGCTGTGCAGATGTGATTGTGTGCGCTTTCAAGGAGTATTACATTTTCATTGTCGGTTGGTTCGACTAGGTTAGGCTTATATTAGGGCAGTGGTGTGGCTTTTGAGCCCGACTTGTAAAGCTAGATAGAAGCCGTTAGGACACTCTGTTCAAAATTTGTTAGCAGGACAGGTGCGGCGTCAAAATGCCAAATCTGGAGCCGACGCCACGTCTTCTAAGCGTAATCTCCCCAGGCAATCGAATTGTCTTCAATTGATCCTAATACGATTGCCCTCGCCCCCATAGGTCAATCTCATCCATGTCACTATTACAAATGGCGGAGAAACGGCGGCGAGTGGGGTAAAAAAGAAGTACATACGAAATAAACGGTGAATGGATCAAATCGGCAAGATAACGAAAGAAAATGATTCGGGGGAAGAAGAGAATGTTCTGGGAAACAGGAGAGGAATTGAAGAAATTTATTCAGAGTAGGGAGGAGGGAATATCTGAAATTTGATCTACATTAATTTTTTGTTGCACAAAAACTAGATCAATTTTCAAAGCGAACTAACTTGTTGGGATTGAGCTCGTTAATTCAGGTTGTAAAAGTCCGAAAAAATTGTGATTTTATTTTTAAATTTTGAGGTGTGAAGATTTTGCGAAGGCACTTTCAAACACTTCTAAAGCTGGAGGCAGGCAGTACTTGAAAATGGAAGATCTACTCCAATTTCAAGTTTTCCATGTTTCAACTTTGTATTATTAGAAAGCTTAAATTATCAGGATTCAGAATCTGTTTTTGAATTTCTTGTAGGTCAAAAATGGGCGGAGTTACAACGATTGGAATATTTTCTGGTAGCCTTGAAAAAGTGGGTTTCAAAGAAAGATCCAAGTTCAAAGCTTTGTAAGTAGGCCTGTTTTTCACCCAGAAAAATTTTGAAAATAGATTTGGAAACCCCATGATTTCTACTATTTAACAGTATACTTTTTGTTAAAAGAATTAATTTTTTAGTAGGTGTAATTTAGTGATAATTTCAGAATAGTTTAAGGCACCATTGAAAATATGTACATACTTCAAAGTCTTGTAACTCCGCCCATTTTTGATCTAGAAAAATGTTGAAAATTTGAAAATATATTTGGAATCCTCAAAACTTTACCTATCTACTGTTTTTTTTTTGAAACTGAAGGAGTACATTTTTAGGTTGATCAATTTCCGCGATACCTATAACTAAAAGAGTTCCGCGCGCTAGGTGGCACAGAGAACGGCTAACGAGGTATTACCCAACACGCCATTCAGAAAAAACGAGGCGCTTTCCACAGAAGTCTTATTCTAAAAACTAAAAGAAAAAAAGAAAAGTTGATATTCAACCGCGTGCCACCAAATTATCAAAAGCCATAAACCGAAACGAAAAGGAGTGTCGACACGGAGAAAAAGTGAGAAGACGGGCTCTCACAACGACGAAATGTGTGTGTGTTTTCAGTGAGTGGTGGTGCAAAAAAAGTGTCTTTGTGTCCGTGAGAGGAGCCATCGAGAAGGCTGAATGAAAGGAAGGAAGAAGCTAAAGCTGCTCTTGGATGGCACAAGAGGAGAGCAAAACGACGTCTCATGTGTGTGTGTGTGAGTGCCGGTTGGTTGGTGGTGAAAGAGTGGTACGGAGGAAAAGTGCGGAAACTTTCAGAAGAGATTACCAGATTAACTTATTCGAGTTTTTTTCTAGAGAAGAGGTTGGCAAGAAGTAGGGAAAAGGCGGCAGCGGGCGCACTTTTGTGTACCGAAAGTTAGTCACTATTACCAGTGGTTTGATGGAGCAGTTACAACACTTTTGGCGTTGATTCTAGGGGTCAGGGGTTCAATTCCACCTGACTTGAGAAAGTTTTTTGCTAATGTTTTTAGAAGTTTCCGGGTGGTTATAGAGGTTTTAGAAGGGTGTATAAGGAGTGAAATTCACAAAAATTCGGGAAAATGCAAAAAATGAGAAGGGCAGGTGTTCGGGATGTTTCCTTGACATTCCGACGACACTAAAAGTACTGAAAAATGAGGAATTTTTTGCGATTCAAAAAAAATTTAACACAAATGGCTCATTTTTTGGTTTCGAAACGTCCTTTAGAAGCACCTGGATTGTTTAAAAGGGTTAAGAATGGTGGATGAGTAGGTTTTGGGAAGGAAATCACGGAAATATTGGAAAAACAGAAAATTAAAACGGTCAGGTGTCACAAAAAGGTCTCAAAATGATAAATTTTTAGAAAAAATACTGAAAAATGGCAAGAAATGAAAAAAATCTCAAAATCCTAGAGTCCTCAGTTGTCTACTGAAGTCGTATAGTGCTTTTCAGTAGTACGAATAGCGGAATGGCTAACACTTTTGCCTTTCACGCCAATGGTCCCGGGTTCGATTCCCCACCATGGCGCTAATTTTTTAAATATTTTTCTTCTACCCTGACAACCAAGTTAAAGAACGTGTAAGGCCACGTAACTCATCCAAACGAGTGTTTCGAAATCAATCGGTGGTGAGGGGGGCAGAAGCGAATGAATCCCAAGTTGTGCGTGTGTGGCGAGTGTGTGACCATGAGGAGTGAGGCGAAAAGGTGTTTTTATGAGAGAAAGAATGAGTGAGGACGAGTCAATAAACCGCTTCCCGTCTTTCTCTCTCTCGGATTCTATTGATTGTTTTTTTTTGTTTAGGTTTTTGTGGTCATGATAAAAGTTTTTGGGGTGGAATTCTCTCAAATGGCTAGCAGAATCTCGAAAACATGGCGGGAGAAAAGCCGAAGCTAAAGCACGCATCTCGATGACATTGGTGTCCCACCACTTTGGACATTTTGGACACAGAAGACGAAAAGGAAGAAGAACACCCCGGCCGAAGCTAAATAGTGCTCGTTCTTCCTCTTTCTCTCTCTCTTTTCCTCCAAAACCTCACTTTTTGATGTCTCCTTCACATACACTCACACTACCACCGGGTGTGTTTCTCTCTTATGTTAGTAGTGGTGGTTGAGGTCATTTGTGCAGAGACACAAGCCCCTAAACTCTCTTCGATTCACATACTATTTCCGTCGTGTCCAGGAGGGAAGAGGCTGTGAGCGGTGGCGCGCGCGCGTGCGTGTGAGGCGAGCGTTTTCGGTGGTTGCGGGGGGAAGTCTTTCTCCTCTTCGTCGCTGTGTGGACCCGCCGTCCGTTTCGCCGTTGTCATCATTGTCGGGGCTCGTTTGGCACTCGTTCGACGCGTATCGCCGAGCTGAACACGATGGTTTGATTCTTGAAACTGTCGGAGAAGTTTCCGGAACGTTGTGGGGTAGAATAGGTGGGTTGGGGAGGGTCTTAGTGAGTCATGTGTGGTGTGGAGGTTGTGTTGAGTGTTGGTTGGGCAGTTTTGTGAGGGTTTTGAGAGTAAATAAGTTGTTTTTACTGGGAAAATAGTGTTAACCGTGAGATTACGTAAAAAAAATTGTGGAAAAATAGGTGTGTAGTGAACGAATTTCAATGGAACTTACACCAAAAGAAGGGAAATTTACAGCTAGATCAATTCTGGATTCTGAAAGGAATTAGGTGAAGAACGCGACACGATTAATACGACAGTTTTCCTGAAGTTTGACCAAAACATAACCTGAAACCAGGACTTCCAAACCCAAAAACCTTCCAAAATCTTGAAAATTCTTTGAGATGACCTAACTTTCCACTCAAATGAGGTTCCTAGACCATTGCTCATATTTCAAAAACTTTTATCAAAAAATAAAAGTTTGATTTACCAGGCAAAACGCTAATAAAGGACTCATGTTGGTTCTGATTGCTATGAAACCAGCAAATTCTAAAATCCTTAAAAATTCTCGAGATGACTTAATTTTCAGAGGTTTCTAGGCCACTGCCTTCTTTTCAGTAATTTTATGCAAATTTTCCAATTTAATCTACTAAAAAACCTCGATTTGTACCAAAGGTTTTAGGTACAGTAATGTCAAAAATCCGCGAACAAAAATATCCTCAGACAACGTTTCCGACAATTTCAGTGTATCTGATGAAAGATGGGCACACAGACACACAGACACACAGACAGACAACCTCACCCAAACAAATCTGATTTACTTATAAGTCCTGACTTCTAGCCAGTTAGTCTAGACGTTGTTGTCTCTAAAAGGTTTAAATTATTAATAAAGGATTACATGGGTACATTACAATTTTTTTCTATTATTTGAAATACCGGAGCCTGGAATTTCAAGACCTTCATTTTACGGGAATCGACCAGAGTCTAACCAATAAACCTTCCTACAATATCAGTCTAGCATCGTTGTGTTTCTGATTTGTTTCTGATTCTTCAATCCATTCCATTTCGAATACAAACAGAAGGCATGGAGAGATGATGGCGGAGTATGCATAACCGAGTGGATTTTCGATGCGAATAGACAGAATAAAGAGGAAGAAAAATGGGAGAAGACACCCGAGTAAGGGAGATGAATGAGTGCATGGCACCTGCTTCTGTTGACTGGGTGGACGAGTCAGAGGGCTTGAGGCAAGAAATTTAAAAGTGTTGGGGAGACTCTCCCACAGTCGTGAGTCAGTTTTCATGTTTCTCCGGATGAAAATGTTCTAGAAAAGACACCGCGAAACTTGGGATGTTCAGAATTTGATGAAGTAACGTGAAAATGCAAAATATCTAAGATCTGGATTGTATCTTCAGCCAACAATCTTTCTGTGGTGTCTTAGAAAGTTGTCAAGGCTCTGAAAACAGAAATTAACACACGTCAGAAGATTCTGGAAAAGATAAATAGAGTTCAGAAGCGGGGAGGAATCGGAATCAGTCAAGATCGTGAGAATCAAAGTTTGAAATAGTTGGCCAAGAATAGTAGAAAGAAGAGAGAGCTGTAAGGAATCTGAATCCAGAAAAATTGGGTTCCGGGGAGTCGACCCTATTGTAGGAAGATCATGGAAAAACAGTATCATGGTAACAAAATATACGTAAAACCTAATTAGAAGTGCTCACAGTAGCAAAGGTTTGAAGCTCAATATCTCAACTGTCTTGAGAGATATCAAATTGTTTTCAACTAAAGAAATATTTTACAAGTACTCAGCTATATTTTGTCTGTTGGCAACTTTTTGATATGTCCTTTGAGAAAAAAGATATAGGGTCTAATTTGAAGCCTCTGTCATCTCAAAGTTCAAACTAAAAAGTTGATAACTTTCCTGGTAAAGAAACTTTCACTAAACTGAGAAACGGCGTCATAACTCTCGATCGAGTATACTGTCCGAGTATAAATACAGAAAGCCCCAAGACACCATAATTGCATAAATGTCTTTCCTTGACAACGGGGGGTTGGGTCATTTTAAGTTGGTAAAAATTAGGTGCTAGATAAGATGGGACGTGAAATAAGCTCAAACTGAAAGTTATGCCGATAGTAATGCTGACAAATTGACACTGTACGGAGTCAAGATTGGTTGGATAAATACACAATTTGCAAGCGGAAAATTTGAGAATGGATGCATTTTTGTTAAATCTAAGTTCCACTACAAAATCCTACAACAAGTCCTATGAACGTGGCGCCAAGATTCCACGCTATCCACATCCACCCCAAAACGTGGCATCCACCTACCGTAACCAAGCCTCTAAAATCGAGAATAAAACATCTTGAATGCCAACAAACGACGACGACGACGAATACACGAAAAATAAAAAAGCGTCTCCGCCGTCAGCGCCGTTTGGAGGGCTCACATGCTCCGAGAGCTCCGCCGCCACGGCAAGTGTGTGTCTCATTTTCGACAACGATTGCTCCCCTTTTTTCTCCCGTCTTCTTCTTTTTCTTCTTCTTCTTCTTTTTTCTTCATTCTATTCCGCATCGCCGTCCCTTTTTTCTCCGCCGCCCCGCCACCGCCCCGTCACCACCAATAACACAACAGCCAGTGCTCTCAGAGCATGAGGCGGATGAGGACAGGACATACGAGAGTGAGTGAGGAGGAGACGACACGCACTCCTTTTTCAAATGTTTTGTATGTCTCCTTTTCTGTTTGGAGGAGTCTTATATATATATATTCCCGTCCGTTGGCCCCCACCACGCTCTCAGAAGCCGTGTTTTTGCTCTGCTGTTGTCCCTTCAACCCTACACGCTCTCCTTCCCCCGTTAGCCCCGAATGTCGATTATGGGAAGCGTTTCGTTGGTGGTTGTGGAAGATGGCAAATGAGCAAAGACATACGTCTATGACCACGGCGGATATTCTGTGTTTGAATGAGAAAGTAGTGCAAGAGCCCGTCGGAAAGAAGAAGGCGAAGAGCGTTTGTGTCTTGGTTCGTGAGTTCGATTTGTGTGGGAAAAGAGGTTGTGGCTAGCCATAGACCAAATGTTCTCAATAGTAAGAATCTGTGAATTTACGGCGTAAATCGACACAGCATGGTACAAGACTGCTAGTGGCACACAGCCGGGGAACTCCTGGACGTCCACGGATTCGGTCATAACTTTCTGTGGGAAAGGAGTTATGAGAGTTTTAGTATGTCAAATTGAAGCTTTTGAAATTCTCTATAAAACTGGTAAACTGAAAACATCAAACTTAGAAACGAATTCTACTCAAATCGTGTCAAATCGTCACCCCCTCAGAGAATAAGGCCGGCTAATGCCGCCAAGAGAATTTTATCGCGAACAAACTAATTCATAAATCTTTTTAGAACTAAAAATATGAGAAACGTAAAATGTAAAATTAAAGAGCCTGACCTGATAATTTACGCCGTAAATCTACACAAAACTAATAGAAGACTTCCGGCTGCCAGCGTGTAGCACACGGCCGAAGAATTCCTGGGCGGCCACGGATTTGGTCATAACTTTCTGTGGAAAAGGAGTTATGAGAGTTTTAGTATGTCAAATTAAAGCTCCTGAAATTTTCTACCAGGATGGCAAATTGGAAACGTAACATTTATTCAGATTTTCTACTCAAATAGCGTTCAAAGGTCAAGCCCGAATTTTGGAAATTTCGGAATACGGAACATTTCCCAATATCTCTACGGAAATTTCGAAAGTTCCGGAAATTTCGGAAACTTGGTTTTTCAAATTTTTCGGGTCAAAATCAATAAATATGCAGTAAAAACTAAAAATTCTGTAAATTTTGACACAGGAGTGACGTTCACGGCGGTTTTGCAGCAATTGCTTTCAATTCTGCAAAACTTCCTTTTTTATCATCACGAAATTATTTGAAATTTCAGAAATTTCAGAAAAAAAGTTTTTTCCGAAAAAAATTATCGGAAATCGAAAATTTCCAAAAGTCCCGCCCCTGATTCTAACTATCTTTATTCTACCCAAAAAACAACTCCAGATCTCTACTCATTCGGTTCAGTCAACACTGGAACTGGTTTTGCTCTTGTGTCCACCGTAACCTCTCGCTTCAACAAAAAGTGCACAAATTCCTCTTCCGTGAACAATGTGTACATCTTATCCGGATCGTTCTTATAGATGTCAAGAGTGGTTTGCTGAAAAAGAATGCAATATTTTGTCTCTAGATACAGTAATACCTGTCCATCATGAAAAATGAAGAGTGGTCCACGATTTGCATGAAGATAAGGGTGGGATCCAACGTTGAAAAATTGTTTTTCAGGAAACTGTTCCAGCATGATACCTCCAAGAGAAGTGATTATCGATTTTAGGGTCATGACTGAAAAACTCAGAAGATTCATGGATTGACTGAATTTCCATTCCAAACTTACACTCCGAATATTCCTTCATCACAACCGCTGCATAAACTCCATACAAATAGGGCATTTCTCCTTTAGCCATAGCCTTCGACCACCGTGTTACTGTCTCGTATACAGTACCCTTGTACCTGACCTTCTCCACCAGATATTCCGAGTCTTTCTCGATGAGTTTCTTCTTTTTCAAACATGCTATCATCCAGGATTCCTTTACTATTATGACACCTTTGAGAATCCACGATAGGAGATGTAAATTGTCGATTTCTAGGATTCCATTTGAATCGGTTTTGACGATGTAGTGAGTGATGGTGGGGAGGAGTTCGGGGGTGCTCTGGAATTTCATTTCATTCAAATTAGTTTTTTATAAAAGTTTTCATGGTAAGAATGGTATTAAAGAAGAACTAAAGTCATATATTTATTGCAGATTCAGATACTTCAGACAATTCGGAGAAAACTTTCATCTAATGAGTACAGTACCGTGCAAAAAGATACGAACTTTGGCTATTTCCAGTTGAAAATGACCAATTTTGAGAATGGGTTCCGGTATCACTGATTGTGCCACCAAGAAATTTTTTAATGAATCACACATATCAAAAGTAGGTCTTCATTTTTGTAGTTGACAACTTTTCTGTACGAACACTTCCTAAAGAATTATGGTAATTTTAAGACAACTGCTCAAAAATCGCACTATTTTTCATTGAAATTGGTCGATTTGAGGAAGAAATTACTTTGTCGATAAGTAACTTGCCAGGGAGAGTCCGTAGAAAAAAGTTGCCAACTACAAAAATGAAGCTCTACTTTTGTTCTGTATGGTTTATACATAATTTACTTTGTGGCATACTTGTCAAATGACGGGCCGGGCCTGAAAAGCTTCGGCCCGGGCCCGGCCCGTCAGGCCCGTCTTGTCAGGGATATGGGATTTTTGAGAAAAATTTTCAATTTTTTTTTCAATTTTCAATTTTTCATGCGGAAAAATTGACAAAAAGACACTCATATTATTCTATGAAAAGTCTGAGTTCATCTTAGTACACCTTAATCAAATTTGAAAAAAAAATTGAAAAAAAATTGAAAAAAAAATTCCCTCCAAAAAGACGGGCCTGACGGGCCGGGCCGGGCCTGGCGTTTTGAAAAAAAAGCCCGGCCCGGCCCGGCCCTTGACAAGTATGCTTTGTGGGGCAATCAGTGATACCATAACATCCTCTCAAGGTTGGACAATTCCAACTGAAAACGGCCAAAGTTCGTATCTTTTTGCACGACACTGACAATTAAAAGCAGAATATGTTGGTTTCTTATTTTGTTGCTCCTAATAAGACAGATTCAGAATTACCATCCTTTTCGTTTATCATTTTGTGCTTTACGGTATCTTATTCTTTCTTTATACTTGCACCCTCAATATTTCCCTCACATTCCCAAAAACCCCTATTTGACTTTTTTCTGATTATTAACTAATTTCTTCACATTTTCCCAGGTCATCAAGTTTACGACTCTTTTCGTGAAAACGCTCAACACATATTGTAAAACAAAACATTCACACAATTAAGTAATCATCGAATTTACACCTCCTTTCTTCTCTCGCTCAATATATATTGAGGGGGCGGAGCTAGTGCGAGTGCCTGTCCTTACGAGAATCTGAGATAGTCATTTACCCATTCAGCCTTCTCACTTGACTAGTCGTCTACTTATTTTCTCTCTCTCTCACCGTTGCTCATCAAAAAATGGCTTTCTTCTCCTTTCCTATTCCATTCTCTGGATCTTCTGCTCCACTCGACGAGAAAGCAGCCGAGAAGAAACAAATCTTCGAATCAGCGAGATTACTCCAGCAAGAAGTATCTCGATTCCTCGAGCAACAAGTTGATATTCAGGACGACAACGAGAATCCAGTCCGCCCACGTCTTCCAATCTTTTTTGCGAAGGGATTCAATGCTCTTAAGGCGAAAGAAGTCGCTCTAAACTACGAGTGTCCATTGCTCAACTTGATTCCATACACTATCCAAATGCAACTTCTAACCGAGTTCGGACCATCTGAAGATTACCCGAAATTGGATAAGAATGGATTTTTCATTGAGACTCCGAGACCAGTTATGGAGGAAATCGAACAATTGGAAGGGGATCTCATCGATTACATCACGTATCATTACATTTGTACAGACAAGATGCCACTTCTCCCATCATCTTTATCGTCAACTATGAAGGATATTGGGAGAAAGTCAGGGACTGATATGGACGAGGAGGCGGTGGATAGAATGTTCTCGCTTGACACCGTAGACCTACTGGAGGATGATTGTCTCATTGGAATGCTCAAAAAATGCTTCAACATTTCCTAACTAGTTGTTTCTTCTTGTTTTTTTCTTGTTTTTTTGTATTCTTGTCTGAATGAAAATATCTTCCTAATAAAGTAAATATCTCAACCCCCGTGTCTCTTCTGTTTCTCAGCCTTCTGAATTCTATCCGCGTCTAGAGATCGTTTGCCAGAATCACAGTTGACACATTCTTATCGGCCGTCCGTCCGTCCTTCGTCTGGATTCGGGATTAGAATTTCCGGGAAATCTTGATTTGGTTCTTGTTGTTCGGCGGAATTGAGCAGAAATATTGTCCGAGAGGACTACCCGGCCGCGTGGAAAAACTTTTCACCTAGGGATCAGTTGAGTTAGAAGAACGGGAATTAGGGCGATTTTTAGCAGTTGCGTCAATAATAAAAACTTCTTAGAATCGTCTGAAGTATCAGAATCTGCAATAAAAATATTATTTCAGTCCTTCTTCAACATGAAATGGAAGTTTAGCTGCCTCGTTTCTCAGAAAATTACCGAAAAACATGCAAGAAAGGTGCACAAAACGTTCAAAGCGCAATATCTTTGTTCCCGCAAGAAATATCAAAAAGTTGTCAATTAACAAAATATAGTTCAATACTTAAAGAATATAATTTCAGTTTAAAAAAAGCTGTATCTTCGATGTGATTTCAGATATTATGCTTTAAACTTTTGCTGGGGTGCATCTCTATTACAAAGGTTATGGTAATTCAGTTTCAGACTCCCATAAAAACTCACAATCGCTTGAAACTGTTCCATAAACTTATTCGTCAACTCATCGTCCGTATTCCTGTCAGCATAAATGTGAAACATAAACGACGGGAAGACTTCAGGTACTTGAATTCGGAACTTCTTGTCTCTATTCTTTGCATAGATTCTCTCTATTTCATCAAACTTCTCTCGTTTCTTTTCATCCGATCGGTAGGTCAACATTTGCTCCGGCGTCTCATTTTGAGCATTGCGAAGAGTTCGGTCGGCTCCATTCTTGATGAGAATTTCAACGATTTCGGGAAATCCTAGTTTTGTTGCACAGTGAAGAGGGGTGTTACCATGTACTGGAATAATGCGGATATCTGTCTGTCTATCCGAATGTCCCCTACTTACAATTATAGACATTTATATAAGCTCCGCCCTTCACAACTTCTGACACATGTGCTGCATTGACTTCTCGGACGGCTTCATGTAGAGCGTTCACACCATCCTGTCTATCCATGAATAGCTGGAAATGAAGAAATTAGGCGCCGCCCACTTTAGAATCTTACCGAATATCTCCATCGTTTCTCAAAAGCTGCTGACTTCCCGAAATAGTAAAGATAGAAATTTTTGATGTGTCGTTTTCCGTTATCAGATAAAGCATAGAGAAGAAAAGCACAACTGAAGAGAAGGAGGAAGAGGGGGACTGCGAAAGCAACAACAGTAAGATACGAGTTCTCGGTTCTAGAAGAATAGTTGTTTATTCATTTGAAAAGTCTCAAAGTTTCTAAAATCCAAAGATTGCGATACCACTTTCAATCGACAGTTGAAAATGAGCTACAGTACCGGACAAAAAGGTATCAATTTTGGCTGTTTTCAGTGCAAAATGACCAACTGTGACCGTGTATTTCGGTGTTAACGGATTGTCCGACAAACTCAATTTTATACGAACTGAACAGAGCAAAAATAGCACATCATTTTTGTAGTTGATCATTTTTTTGTAGGAACACTAACATGACAGTTATAGGCTGTCAAAGTGAAAATCTCCAAAATTTCGCTAATTTGCATTGAAATTAGTCGATTTCAGAGAGTAATCGGTTTCTTTAACTGTAACTTTCATGGTAGTGTCCATACAAATAAAGATCAACTACAAAAATGATGTTCTATTTTTGCTCTATTCAGCCCGTATAAAATTGAGTTTATCGGACAATCAAGTGACACTGAAATACAGTATCAAACTTGGTCATTTTCCATTGAAAACAGTCAAAGTTGATACCTTTTTGCTGTATACGCATGTATCACATTACCACTAATTGGCACATCAGTTCAATTATTAGTTAAACTTGTAGATCAAACCTATATCTATATTTTTGTAGTTGACAACTTTTTTGTACGGACTTTCTCTAGCGAGTTATATTTGATCAGCGTGAAATGACTGAGCCGACGTATACAGTACCGCTCACAACGCTATCAACTTTGCCTGTTTTCAGTTGAAATTGTCCAACTTTGAGAGTGTGGCATGGTAACACTGATTGTCCCATCAAGTAGAATTTTAAGGGATCATACAGAAAAAAAGTAGGTCTTCATTTTTGTAGTTGACAACTTTTCTGTACAAACACTTCCTCAAGAGTTATGGTCATTTTAAAACGACAGCTCAAAAATCGCACTATTTTACAGTGAAATTGGTCGATTTGAGGGATAAGCTACTTTGTCAATACGTAGCTTGCTAGGGAGTGTCCGTTCAAAAAAGTTGTCAACTACAAAAATGAAGCTCTACTCTTGATCTGCATGAGCCATCAAAAAATTACTTTGTGAGACAATCAGTATTATCATGACACCCTCTCAAATTTGGACAATTTCAACTGAAAACGGCCAAAGTTGAAAACTTTTTGAGCGGTACTGTAACTCACTGGAGAAAGTGTATACTAAAAAGAAATGAACTTTAGGCTTAAAGAGTCGTGGAGTCAAAACCGAGTCACAATGCAATTATTGATATTCTCATTCAAGAACTCACATTTTCTTCTTCTTTTCCGCTGTCACTCCCACTTCCTTCAATCCAAAAATCTCATCAAAATAGTCCTTGATCTCCTGAGCACTCAACTTTGCCGCCTGCAAAGTAGCCTCACGATTCGAGAAGTCTAAATCCAGTTGCGATAATTTGATAGCATTTTTTATCGCAAAATCAAAACTCGGGTCCTTCGAACCATAAGAAATCAATTGTTCTTGAACGGACCAAAATGTTCGATAATGTCCCTTGAATCCAGTGACATTCTTCGCGTGATCGAAGAAATCTCGAATTGTCATCAAGTCTTTGTTTTTGACAGATCTACAGTAGTCACTCAACCGGTCGATTTCGTCAAATAGTCGATGGATCGAAGCATTCGGATCGTTTTTCCAGAACTCTCTGATCTCTTCATTCTCGTTGAACATTGCAATGTGCTCTTTGACTTCTTTCGAATATTTCGTTGCATCCATAAAATCTGCTCGTTTCCGGGACACATCCCAAATATAACTGACAGCGCGAATTCCTGATCCGAAGGCATATGAGACTCTTTGAGGATCCTGAAATTAGACGTATCTGCCTAGGTTACTATATTTCTCAATAGAGCGTTGTTGCATCAGAGTCTCTCAACTGAACCAGACAGTTCGATACCATTGTAAAAGTGGGCGGAGCAATGAGAAATGACACCAAGTCACCAAGTTTCGAAACCAGACGCTTTGAAGCCATGACCTTTCGACGTTAACGTGATAAGAATCAATAAAAAATGAGACATTTTCAGTTCAAAATCTCAAAAATGTCAAATATTTTAATATTTTCTAAAAAATGCCATGGTTTCGAAATGTCTTGGATTACAAGCGTCTAGTTGAGACCCCTCAAATTCCGCGAGAGACATTTTCGTGGATTATGGGCGGAGTCTGTTTTGCAATGTCGCCGCGCAGTTTTTCCAGAATTAAGAGTAAAAAAATGAGCACAATTTTTTCACAAAATTTTTCGAAATTTTTTGAAATTTTTATCAAAAATAGTTAAAAATCCTATGTAAACTTGAGTTTTATCGATATGTACTGTCGAAAAAATAAAGTTTCGACAAGGATTTCAAAAAAAATTTCGCGGGCTGGAACAAGCAAGCGCATAAAGTTCTGGGCGGAGCTTAAATCTGCAAGCGGCGCGGTTCTTAATTTGAAAAAAACAACTGAAATTAGAAATGCGGCGATTGCAGATTTAAGCTCCGCCCAGAACTTTATGCGCTTGCGTGTTCCAGCCCGCGAAATTTTTTTTTGAAATCCTTGTCGAAACTTTATTTTTTCGACAGTAGAAACATAGTCGAAAATTCGACTTTTTTGCGAAAAAATCAAAAAAATTTTCAAATTTTTGTACTGTGACCCGGGCGCGGCCCGGCCCGGCCCGTTGCAAGTATGTCTTCCACGGAATTTGCAGAACCTCACGTCTTATTTCTTCCTAGACCAACCGCGCTCCATCGAGAAGACCCCAATTGACCTACTTTGAACTTCAATACTGGATTCCCTGGATCTCCCGTTATATTTCGATGCTTCTTCACATAAACCTCAATTTCCGAAAACGCCTCTCTCATCGCATTATAAAAACTCATCAAATTCTTCATGTGATTAGTCAAATTCTCCGCAGAAGTCCTTCGAATCGACTCCATGAACATCATGAGATCATTCAGTCTCGTTGTATTGAACTGGTTGGTTTTTAGACACCTCAAGTCAGTTGTCATGCTTGAATCTGTCAGATTTTGGATAGTGGAAATGAAGATTTCAGTCATATTGAATGTTTCGAAGGTGGTGGTGTAGTCGGTGTCAAGTGTAGTTTGTAGTTCGGAGAGAGTGGAGAATCTTGAAAGAAAATTGTTGAGGATTTGGAAATTTGGGATTCCAGAAATCGCTTCTTTTGCCTCGTTGAGGTTTTTATCTCCAAAATCCAACTGGTGCAGCTTACCCAACGAAATCTTGACAACTTCCATATCAAAAGTTCCAATTGTCTCATTGACCCAGTTCAAAATATCTGATATTGTATTGTTAAGGTGTATAAATCCTCCAATACTCTCATCGAATTCTTGAAAAACTTCAGAATCTTCTGGTGTCTTGCTCCAACAGTCTTCGAAGACCTTCCTACTCGATCCAATAAACTCTTCGCCTGTCTTCATCTCATCGAACTCCTCATTTATCATCAAATCATCCGGATATTTCTCTAAGAAGTCCTGATTTTTATAAAAGCTCCCGCTAAACATTATGTAAGTCCTCCTCAACTTCTCCACGAGGACTCCAAACTCGAAGAATGCTTCTAGACCATTTTCCAGTGATTTTGTGCTTTTTCCCATTGAGATCTTCTCTTTAAACCATTCACTTTTCACGTCTTCTCTCAATCTATTAAAGTAGCCGAAGCCTACAGTAAGCGTCTGCTCGGGGATGAATTTCTGGTCGTCGAGAGCCAAAAAGAGTGAGTTTGACTTTTTGATCATCTTGTAAGCCTTGTCTTTTGGTGGTTTCCAATTCTTGATTGTCTCGGCGAACATAGTTTTTACAGTAGCCAATGAGGTACTGTAGTTGAACGACTTTGAGTTGTCGGATTTCAATAATCTCGACATTTCCCTTGCAAATATCACTTTTCGGAGTTTGTCGCTTCGCTGGATTATTGGGTTCACTTTCTCAATGTAAGTTTTGAAGGAATCCATGCATTTGAGGACGATCTGGAAATAGAATAGTAAATTGATGGGATTTTGAGGAAAAGCGGGGATAGATTTACAGCGGTCAGATTTACGGGAGCCAAGTGTATATTTACGGAGGCTTAGTGTAGATTTACAGGAGTTTTGTGTAGATTTACGGGAGCTTTGTGTAGATTTACGGGAGCCTAATGTAGATTTACGGGAGCCTAGTGTAGATTTACGGGACCTAGTGTATACTTACGGAGGCTTAGTGTAGGTTTACGGGAGTTTTGTGTAGATTTACCATAGCATGATGTAGATTTACGCAAACTTACCGTAGATTTACTGAGTCTTAGCGTAGATTTACGGGAGTTTCGTGTAGATTTACGTGAGAATAATGTAGATTTACGGGAGGCTTAGTGTAGATGGAGACTGGTGTAGATTTACGAGATTTTTGTGTAGGTTTACAGAAGCCTTGTGAACATTTACGGGGAGCATTGTGCAGATTTACGAATGATTCATTTAGATTTAAGGAACGCCCATTGGTAGTTTAACGGAGCACTGGGGTAGGTTTACAGAATTTAGTGTGAATTTACGGTGTCTCGTTGTGTAGATTTACGAGAGTTACTGAAAAAATATGGATTTACGGGGAAACGAATTGATTTACGCAGGCTACTGTACTGTTCCTCAAATATGTGGGTTTACATAGTTGGTGTAGATTTACCAGGGTTACTGTACTTTTCTAAACTCACCGATGTGTTCAACTTCATCGCCTCTAATGCATCCTTCTTCTGACTTCCAGTCGAGAACGTCACCGATTTCTCATTCATCACTTTCCAGAATTTCAGAATCGTGTTCTTCACCAAATCCTTGTCACATCCCATCACATCTCCATTTATCTTCAGATTCTTCAAATTCTCAAAATACTTTTGTATTACAGTATGTTCAATATCGTAATCCATCTCCATTGCCTCAATCAATTTCTCAGTAAATATTCCAGTCTCCACCATTTCGTTATAATACTGGTCAGTGGCTTTCTTGATATTCTGGTAGGAAGACACCAACTCATCGAATGTTTTATTGAATCCTGATGCATCATGCTCAAAAATATCACTGAAATTCCGTGGATTCGCAAAGATTGTCTCGGCAAGCATGTCGTGAATGCTCAGAGATTTACGGAGAATCGCCGAGTGAAGGGCGATTGCATTGGTCACTCGCGCAAGGAGGGAGAGGTTGTCGAACATGATTTCGAAGTCTGTTTCTTGTTCTGAAAGTAATGGAGATTTGGACATTTGGATGTACAGGACATCCGGACACCGGGATCACAGATGTGCAAACAATTGTTTCGGTTTTTACGATGGCTTTCCGAAAAGTTTTACAACAAAAAATGTTCGGACGAAAACTTTTCCGAGTTTTTTGAAAAAAAACCGTTTGAAATATTTTGGAAAATCGAAAACAGGTTTCTATGGATTTGTAAAATACTTACAATTTTCACACAAATTCAAAATTTTGCCACCAAAAAACTCATTTTTCTAACAGTTTTCTTGAAGTTTTTTCGAATTTTTCGGTTTTTTCAGGCAAAAATTTGAAGTTTTTCTCCAGCTCTGATCCGGACACCGGGTTGCGTATCCCAATAATATCCAGACATCCGGACAAACAGACAGACATATGGACACGTACCTCCTCCCATAACACCTCTCCTACCGATCCGACGAGTCCAGGCTACCTCCACCACCACCACCATCATCATCGACAGAATTATAATTTTATGAATACGCATTATCTGTTGGAATCGAAAGAACTTGAAATAGATATTTATAATTAACTCTGCAAAAATTTATGTTCTTGAGATTTGAGCAGATTATACCCAACTTACAGAAACTGTGTTGAAAAGATCGAGCTGCAGAATTTTAAGAATCAAAATGAATCGGAAATCATATGCAAAAGTTGATAAAATCTTATGAAGGAAAAAAATTGACGATGAGATTTGTTTTTTATTGAAACAATGTGGCGAAAGTGCCACGTAAAAATTGAACCATGTTTCAATTCTCATTCTTCAAAGCAGTCTAGCGGATTCCTTAAAGTACCCCAAGAAACATTAATTAATTTATTCATAATTATCACTTCGAGTAATTAACTAATCATCTTCTTTCGAAACTATAATTGGATTCGGTCTAGCATCCCGATTGATCTCTCGTTTCAGCAAGAAGTGCACAAATTCATCCTCAGTAAAGATTGTGTACATCTTATCCGGATCGTTTGTGTAGAGAGTGAGGTCAGTCTGGAATTAAGAAAATGATATAAGATTAACTACCGTGACAGTACCGATCCATCAGAAATGAGAAATAGCGGTCCGAGATGTGCATGAAGATACGGGTGGGATCCAATGTTATAATGTTGTTTTTCTGGGAAATCTTTACACATTGTACCACCTTGAGCATTGACAATCGAGGTGATGTGGAATACTGAAAAAGATTATATTACTGGATTCATTTAACGTCATCACCCATACTCCATAAAAAACAAAAACACTCACCATTCTTCTGTTCTTTCATCACAAGACAAACATAAACCCCAAACAAATAAGGCATTTCTCCTTTAGCCATTGCCTTCGACCATGCGAGTACTGTCTCGTATACAGTACCCTTGTACCTGACCTTCTCTACCAAGTATTTTGAATCTTTCTCAATGAGTTTCGGATTCTTCAGACAGTCAGTCATCCACGATTCCTTCACTATAATCACTCCATTCATTATCCATGTCAAGTATTCGAAACCGTCAATTTCGAGGATACCTTCTGAATCAGTTTTAACGATAACATGAGTTGTCGCGGCGATTAACGTGGGGCTGGACTGAAAAAAAAGGAAAAATAATGTTACAAACTGATAAACTCACAATGGATTTGAACTTCTCCATGAAATCATTCGATAGTTCGGTATCTGTCTTTTCCTCCACATAAATATGGAAGGAGCTAGACGGGAATACTTCAGGCACTCGTTTTCGGAATTTCTTGTTTCGATACTTGCTATAAATTGCCTCGATTTTTTGATACTTCTCCACTTTCTCTGGGTGTGTCTCCTGATAATTCTCCGGTATCATTCGTTCAGGTGTCCTATTCTGATAATTCAAAAGAGTGCGGTCAGCTCCGTTCTTGATGAGAACTTCAACGATTTCCGGGTAGCCTTGTTTAGAAGACAAGTGGAGGGGTGTGTTGCCGAATTCTGCGGAAAAAAGAATGCGTGGAGTTTTTCAGAATCTGAAATATCCCTCACCAGTAAACACATTGATATATGCTCCACGTTTCGCTTCCTTCTTTACATTCAGTGCATTAATCTCTCTAGTCGCATCCATCAGAGCGTTCTTTCCATTTTTACGATCCATGAATAGCTGCAATAACAAAAAAGAGCTCCTTTCACTTTTCATATCAAACAACTGACCGAGTATCTCCATCGTTTTTCGAAATCTTCTGGTTTTCCAAAATAGAACATGTACAAATTCTTGTAGTGATTCCGTCCCTTTTCTGTCAATCCATAGATCAAAATGACACCTATCACAAGAAGAAGGAAGACACAGACTGAGATGATTATGACTATAAGCCACGCATCTTTGATACTGAAAGGAGCAATTATGTATGTGTATCTGGATGTCCAGATGTCCCAACTCACGTCTTCTCATGCACCGGAGGATTCAACCCAAACATTGTATTAAACTCATCCCGAATGTTATCAAAACTCAAAGAAGCGGCCAGTAAATCTCCCGTGTGAGACGAGAAATCCAGATCCAAGTCAGCCAATTTTCTAGAATTATTAATAGCATACTGAAGACTTTCAAGGTTTAATAAATTATCGGGATCGTGATATTTCAACAATTGATCCATAATATCCCGAAATCCATATTCGAAGTCACGTAAACCAGTCACGTTGACCGCCGCGCTCAGTGCTTGTCGGAGGGTTTCAAAGTCTTTCGATACGAACTTTTTGATGGTTTTATCGAGAACTTCCAAATCTTTGACTAATTTTCCAATCGTTTGTTTTCGATTCGGTTCACCCCAGAACGACCTGAAAAATGTCTTTTTATTGAAAAAATTGGTTTAGATAGACTCACCCTGCATGACTATGTTCATCCTTAATATTACTAATCCATTTATCAACTTCCGGACCGTATGAATTAGACTCCAACAGCTCTTTCTTCAGTTGATAGGAACGAGAAATGTCTCGAAACACGCGAAGTCCTCTGCCAAAAGTGTATGATAGTTTCGTTGAGTTTCGAAATTTGAGGAGAAGTTCCTCATTCTTCGATCCCAGCGACTTCACAAACGTCTCCAATTTGAAGAAGTCGTTTCTCATTTTTTCGAAGACTTCGAAGAAACTCCTCACTTCATTTTTCACATCTTCTTCAGTAAAGTACAACACATTCAGATGAAACGTCACAATGCTGTCGAATACTTCTTTGTCATAATCGGTGTCGCTCAGCTTCTGATTTAACGGCGACTCTTTCAACAACTTGACAATATCTTCCACAGTTGTCGGTAGGTTCACATCTTTTCTCAGTTCAATGTATTGGCTTTCTATATCCGATTGATAAGCAAGGAACGAATCAAATTCTCCAAAAAATGAATTGAGCGTATCAAAATGAGCAATACTCGTAAAAGCCTTCCTATGTCCATCCAAACCGGAAAACGACAAATCCAAGTTGGGAATCTCATTCAAAACATGTTGTGCTGTTATTAAGTCGTAATTCTTCAAGATGCTTCCACACCACTTTTGAATGTTTGCTGCATTATCTACGATGCTCTGTATTGGTTTACTAATCTTCTCAATAGGGGCCATCTCACTATTATCGTATTCTTTTAGACCAGTTTGCCACGTCAAACTGTGTCTGTTTGCAGCATTTTTCAGGAAGTATTCTCCAGAATCCAGATTCTCATAGCCTTCATTGAATCTCAACCGTTCACTGAACGCATTCAAAATCTTCTCTTCAATCCCAACTTTTTCATCGAAACTCGTCCAACTCTTCTGCAGTTTTCCCAGTTTTCTAGCAAACTTTCCGAACGGTTCGAGTGCTTCCTCAAGGTCTTTCGTACTTTTCCCTTTTGAAATCTCCTTCTGAAACCATGGACTCTTGACGTCTTCCAAAACCTTTGTCAGGTCATCATCTCCTGGGAATCCCGCACAAAGATTCGGTTTCGGCTCGTTCTCATGGTCGGATATAGTCTCCAAAAGACGCGCAACATCGAGAATCGTATCGGAGGAATCGGACGTCTTCCAGTACTTTTTGGAATTTGAGGCCAGTCCCTTGAGCAAGTTTATCTCTCGATGAAATTCCTTGGATCTGTCATTTATTTTCTGGTAAAACAGGACCACGTCTTTGAACATGAAAATTTGTAAAATGCCATTGGTTACACTTTCCGTGGAATTCATTGTTTCTCTGAAGTCTTTAATATTCTTCAAACAATCTTGGATTCTTTCCAAATTTCTCTGAACAGCTCGAGTTGTTTCTTCACCAGATTTAGGATCTCCATTCATTACAACGTAGAATTTCGTAATTAGTGTAACAATATCCGAGTCGCAAAGTTTCAACTTCTCTTCGAAACTTCTTCTCATGAACTCTGTTGTCAAATTTTCGGGGTTGTCGGGAAGCTTAATTTTTGCAGTTTTCATGAGACCATCATTGTATTCTTGAATTTTTTCCAGCTGCTCCTTATTTATTCCCATGTTTTCGAAAATTTTCGAGCTCGCATCGAATACACCTTCCATCTCATTCAACAATTTCTTCGGATCGATATTCATCAGTTCATCGAAACTTTCGGCGTGAGTCTTCAGAAGTTCTGTGATGACGTCACGAGCCTTCAGTTCTTTCCGAATGGATCCTGCTTGGAGAGCGATGGCATTAATGATACGGCCGATGATGGAAAGATCGTTGTAGATGAGGGATAGCGAAGATGTAGCTGAAAAAGGGAGGGTTTTAGAATGCATTTATCTAAAAAATAAGAAACGACAGACGTAAAGTATCAATTGAAAAAATAAGGACAATGAAATAGCCCACATTTTATCAATTACCCATTTTTTGATATTTTTAGTTTTAGCGGAGATACTAGCGATTAAAGATTTCAAAAGGAAAAAGAGACGCAGAGAAGTCAGAGTGTCTGCTTCTCTGCGCGCTCTCCCTCTCCCTCTTCCACTTCAAACTACCGCAACTCTTCAACCCAAAGCGCTACAAAAAAATTTTTAACTGATAAAATGTGTGAAATTTCAATAGCTTTATTTTCCTAGTAGACCCCTTTTATCTATCTTGCCCCGATTTTCAGGAAAACTTGAAATTCTATTACCAACCTGGAGTACTGCTTCCATAATGGGATCCGAAGCATACGGAGAGAGCAAAGAACAACTTCAATAGGCGCATTTGATACTGTCGTCTTTTTTGATATTCTGGATTCTGAAACCTTTTTTGGAAATTTCGATTGAAAAATGAACACTTACGAACTCTCGATTCTGTGAGAACGTTGAGGTTGAATAGTTGGCAATGAATGAATCGGAAATGAACTTTTTCTGAAATTAGAACGGGGATGTTACTAAGGTCAGAGGTTGACGTGAACTTCTTTATAGGGCTATTCACGTCCGAAAAAACTTTTTTCCGAAAGTGCCCCATTATTTATGAATAGCTCCATTATATTTGTCAAGCACGTGGGAGATCGTATCATAAACTCAATGGAGCTCTGAATTGAAAAATCAGGACCAAAATTTGTACTGGCAGATGAAAATGGCATTGCGCGCTGTTTTCATTTTCGATAGAAGAAAGAAGAGATGTAAACAACGCTACAATTACCAGAGTTGTCCGGAATCCGGATTCCGGATTCCGAAATTCCGGAATTCCGGTTTTTTGAGTTTAATTTTTCCGGAATCCAGAAGTTGAAATTTTAAAAATTTTTTGAGTTTAAAAAGCAACTATAGCGCTTCTTTTTCGGTTTTTATCCTCAAAAGTAGTTTAAAACTTTATTTATCATTAAAAACACTCGAAAAAATGGCTTGGCCTTGCAAACTTATAAAATCATTCCGAATTCCGGATTCCGAAATTCCGGAATTCCCGGTTTTTTCGTCGTTCCGGTTCCGGATTCCGGATTCCGGAAATCGAAAAATGTCATTTCGTACAACTCTGATAATTACAACGACTTCAAATTCATGTTCTTTATTCTACAATCAATAAATCATTCAAGTTTAATTACACTCAATAAATCAGTTCTCCGTCTCTGTGACAAGTGGGATCGGATCTGGTCTAGTGTCCACATTGATTCCTCTCTTCAACATGAAAGCAGCGAATTCCTCTTCAGTGAACAACGTGTACATCTTATCCGGATCATTTCTATACTTCGCCACATCCGTTGTCTGGTCGTAGAGGACGAAAATAGGTCCCAAGTGAGCGTGGAGGTACGGATGGGCACCAACTTTGAGGAATGATTTGTCGGGGATCTTGTCAGACATACAGAAGATTCCACCATGGGCGGTAGTCATTGTGGTGAGGGCGTCAACTGGAAAACGGGCATTTATTTAGGATAAGTTATACGAAAACTGAGTACAGTACCCCTTGAGAAATTTCTCATTTTCTCTGAATCTCTCAATTTCTCACTCAATTTTCTTTGGTTTTGGTAGAGCGCGGTTGTAAGACGCGCGTCGTGCTAATATATCTACCATAGCTACAGTAATTAGTT
The DNA here is from genome assembly GCF_010183535.1 of Caenorhabditis remanei. NCBI lineage: Eukaryota > Metazoa > Nematoda > Chromadorea > Rhabditida > Rhabditidae > Caenorhabditis > Caenorhabditis remanei. Next base: position 4,549,145 of record NC_071330.1, read on the forward strand.
CAACAAAAAAAAACTTACGAAATTTATAATCTTCGATAAAAAGACACACATAAACTCCATGCAAATAGGGCATTTCTCCTTTTGCCATCGCCTGTGCCCACGGGATTACTGTATCATAGACGACGTCTTTGTACTTGACCTTCTCTACCAAATAGTCACAATCTCTCTCGATAAGCTTCTCGTTATCCAGACAATCCGTCATCCAAGATTCTTTGACCATTATCACTCCACTATTTATCCAACACACCATATCCATTGTATCAATTTCCAGAATTCCATTGGAATCGGTTTTCACGATGCAGTGAGTTGTAGTTGGAATGGGATCGTTGGTTGTCTGGAACTCACGAATTTCAGCATCTTTTCAATAATTTTCAGTAAAACTCACGATAGCCTGAAACTTCTTGATAAACTTCTCCGCCTGCTCATCATCCACTTTTTCATTGATGAAAATATGGAAAGAACTCGATGGGAATTCCTGGGGCACACGGAGTCGGAACTTCTTATTCCGATACTTTTTATAAATTTTCTCAATCTTCTCAAATCGTTCCAAATGTTCTGTCTGAGTAGTGTGAGAGGTTCTCCAGTTGGCTGGGATCATTTGTTCGGGTGTCTTGTTCATGGAGTTCAGGGCTGAACGGTCGGCTCCATTCTTAATAAGAATCTCCACGATTTCAGGGTAGCAGCGTTTGGTTGCCAAGTGGAGAGGAGTGTTTCCGTGATCTGGAAAATAAAGATTTGAGAATCTGGGCTTCTAAAAACAATTCAAAAGATTCAAAAACCCGAGCATGCATATTCCGGAAGTACCGCTCTGGGGTAGTAATAGAATTTCAAGTGTTTCTCAAAACCTGTTGAAGATAGATAATACCTTTGTACTAGGAAAATGAAGCTATTGAAATTTCACACATATCTAATGTTGAAAACTTTTTTGTACCGTTTTGGGGTAAGGAGTTACGGTAGTTTGAAGTAGGAGAACGGGAGGGAGAGAGCGCAGAGAAGCAGACACTCTAACTCCTCTGCGTCTCTCTTTCTTATTGAAATCTTCACTTGGTCGTATTTTCAATGTTACTGTAACTAAAAATGCATTTCCTAAAAGTGGTCGACTGAAAATCTAATAATAGATATTCCGTGCCGCTCTAGTTATGGAATTTCAAGTTTTTCTCAAAATTTGTGAAAGATCGAAAATACCTTTGTACTAGGAAAATAAAGCTAATGAGATTTCACACATTTCACTAGTTGAAAGCTTTTTTGTAGCGTTTAGGGTTAAGAGTTACGGTAGTTTGAAGTGGGAGATGGAAGAGAGAAAGAGTGTGCAGAGAAACAGACTCTCTAACTTCTCTGCGTCTGTCTTCACATCATGTCTCTGTTATCATTATCACTATCTATTTGTACACTAGTGTCAAATGAAAGCGGTATCCCCACTTACCATTATACACATTAATGTATGCTCCATTCTTCACCGCCTTCAAAACATTCGTCGTGTTGATCTCTCGAACTGCGTCGATCAACGAATTCTTCATGTCTTGACGATCCATGAAGAACTGGTTTGGAATAAATAAATAAAAATTTAATTTCAGACATTGCCAACTCACCGAATACCTCCATCGTTTCTCAAAGTCTGCTGGTTTTGCGAAATAGTAGAGATACCAGTTTTTGAAGAATTTCCGTCCAGTTTTAGTCAACCCGAAAATCGCGACGAAACCGATAAGGAGCAGAAGAAAGATTGTGATGCAAATGAGAATCGGCACCAAGTAGTTTTGCTCTTCGACTCTAAATTGAAATGTTTTCAACTGTCATATTGAACACCCTCCGGCATCTACAGTATTACCCATTCGCCGGTGGCTGACCACTTGCTCAAAATTCGGCCCGGGGACGCGGAGTGGGTCTCGACGCGACTACCGTAGTATAAAATGGTTAAAGTACGGTCAAGAGCCGCCGTAAATCGAAATTCCGCAACGAGACCCACTCTGAGTCCCCGGGCCAAACTTTGAGCGAGTGGTCAGCCCCCGGCGAATCGGGAATACCGGCGGCCAAAAGGTTGCAAACTTTGATCATTTCAGTTGAAATTGTCCAACTTTGAGAGTGTGTCATGGTGATACTGATAGTCCCATCTAGTAGATTTTTAATGAATCATACAGATCAAAGGTAGAGTTTTGTTTTTGTAGTTGACAACTTTTTCGTACGGATTTCCCCCTGGAGGGTTATGGTCATTTAAAAACGACAGCTCAAAAATCACTCTATTTTGAACTGAAATTGGTCGATTTGAGGGAGAAAGTACTTTGTCGATATGTAACTTGCTAGGGAGTGTCCGAAAAACTTGTCTATTACAAAAATGAAGCTCTACCTTTGTTCTGTATGATCTGTAAAAAAATTAACTTGGTGGGACAATCAGTGATACCGTAGTACACTCTCAAAGTTAGGCATTTTTAACTAAAAAAAGGCAAAATATGATATCATTTTGGCCGGTACTGTAACTGTCTTGCTCAACACCCTCGCCATCTACACGACTCACTCTTTTTTCTTATTCAATCCAAAAATCTCATCATAATACATGCGGAGCTCTTCGAAACTCAACGAAGCGGCTTGTAGATACCCTTTGTGAGACACGAAATCCAAGTCCAACTCTGCCAATCTCTTGACTATTTCCATCTCCTTCTCAGCTTGAGTCACGGGAAGCTCATGAGCAATCCGAGGAAACGCTTCTGGAAATCCGACCACCCGATTTGCAGCCTCATCGAAAATTGTGCGCATTGTCATGAGTCCTTTATCTTTGATACCAGACGAAAACTTGTCGATCCCATCGAGCTCTTCCAACAACTTATAGATAATTTTCTTGTTATTATTGAAGAATTTAGCCGACACAAAATTCTTGTATCTATCTGTAAAGTTTTGAGGGAACTGTGTGAAGGCGATAAGGTCGTTTTTCAGAACGAGTGCTTTTGACATATCCCTCAACACGTACATTCCTCTTCCGAGACTTAGCAACAGTTCTTCCGGATGTTTCAGTTTTAGGATCGGGTTGTCCGGGCTGTGATTCTCCTTGTATTTGGATTTGACGTTTTTCACGAAGGATTCAGCCTGGAAAAATTTAATATAAGGGTTGGAACATCACATATTTCATTTCTTCCGCAGGCCGATTACACAAAGTCGAATTCGATTTGAATGTTCCTATTTGCGGAGGATTTGAGAATGCGCTGTGGTCGCGTCGCGTGCGCCACTGATACCTCTATCAATCCACATTTCTATCTGTACACCTACTCATTGTATTCAAGTGAACATTTTATAAGCTTTGATTCGCAACTCGCTTGGCACGGTGCCACACGCCTACCGTAACCCCAACGATAGTGGTAGTCTATTTTCAAACAAAGTTGTTCTGAAATATAGGGTTTACTGCGGATGGAGGTCGGCACAGTGCCAAGGAATAAAGCGCGCTTCTAAAGGGTAAAGAGGCGTGGCCTGTTTTCGATTGGATTATTTCTCTTCCCTCACTAAATTTTCACAGTAATTTTTGAAAAACTTTTTTTCATGGGCCGGAGCGTGACTCGCTTTAAACTCAATATTATGAGCTGAAAAATATACCAAAATGTAGATCCCTGCGATTTCTATGTCACTGACCTACCACGGACTATAGACATTAAAGAGCCGCGTGTCGGGAAAAAGTGCCAAAAAACGCAAAAAAGGCTTTAAAAAAACTATTCTAGTCTGGCCCGCGGCACACTAACGAATAGCTATTCGGCCCGTGGTAGGCCACGGATATAGAACTCGCAGAGATCTACATTTTGGTATATTATTCAGTTCATAATAATACGTTTGAAGTGAGTTACGCGCCGGCTCAGTTTTTTAAATGGATAAAAGTTAGTGCTCACCTTAAAAACGTCCTCTCTCAACTTTGAAAACTTCTCAAGCACACTCATAACTGGATCTCCGTGTTCCCCGGAAAGTAAGCGAACATTCTTCAAAAACGTGATCATCTGAAGCAACTTTTTCGCATCGAAACCATCTGTCGTCAAATTGGTATAACCCGTTTCGAAATCTCCGAGTGTTCTTGCCACTGTCTTCAGTTTTTTCTCAACATCTTCTGCCGTTGGGTATAGTCCAAGAAACGTCTTCCGTAGCTCAATGTATTCATTCAAAGAAATCATCAGACCGTTTAGTTGTCCCAACGTCTGTTTCAGTCCTTGAAATTTGTTGTCGTTCCCGATATCGACAAGAGTAGTCGAGTCCTTTTGCAGATTTTCCAATTCTTCTTGGAGATTTTTGTACTTATTTGTCTTTAGAATTTCCAAAAGAGCTCCTCGAATCTGTTCCAGTTTCTGATTCAGGTCTCTCGCCTTCTCAAAAACCATTTCGTACGGTTTCCATTCGGCTGCGTTCATAGCATCCCGAGAATACGCTTGGAAACTACTTTTGCCATTTTTCAGCAGTCTTTCTCCATCCGGTCCACCCTCGAATGCCTCGATAGCATCCATCTCCTTAGACATCTTATCCGCCACTCCCTCATTCAGGTTGAATTCAGTTGCAAATGCCTCCCAACTATCCTCGACAGTCTTTATCAGTTCTCCAAACTTAAAGAATCCAGCGAGCTCTTTTCTTAGGTGCTCGACACTTTTCCCTCCGATCACTTTCTGCAGGAACCACTCACTCTTCAAGTCATCCGACACTTTTGCGATATCTCTGCTCTCCGGGAACCCAATAGTCAGTTTGACCTCAGGTCTCTTCGTCACCTTCAGCATTTCCTTCAGCTTCGAAACAGCAAATTTAAATGGTTCCCCTACTTTTCCAGTTTTTCGTTTCGGATCGACCCAAATTCCATCAGTTTCTTTGAATATCTTCTCCACCACATCCAACGATTTGCTATGGGATTTTCCAAACGGTTCCTTTGCCATATTGTATGTAAATAGCGAATCATCAAGTTCAAAGAAGATGACTGTGAAATTGATCCAGGTAATTGTTGGTTGAAACTGTGACAGTTCTTGAATGAATTGTGAACAGTTTCTTTTGAGTACGTCCAGTGCACTTTCTGCTTCGGCTTTGGTCTTACTTGATAGTTTTAGCCAGGTGTTTCTAAAACTGGAGAAGAAAGTGATCCACGTCTCGAATTGAATTGTGGCGGTGTCATCATAAACTAATTCAGCAAAAGATGTCATCTCCTTTTCTTCAAATTTTGTATGATTTTTAAACTTCTGGAATCCCTTGTCAAACTCTTCGAGCCATCCTTTCGTTTTCTCCAAACCATCCCAATCATCCCAACGAACTTTTGAACGTAACACTTTCAATTTATCAATCAATCCTGTCAGAGCAGTCTTCAAGCTCTCCGGTTTATAATCTATCAGTGTCGAGAAAACTGTTTGATCGGCTTTGAGTAGCTCAACAATCACGTCTCGAACCTTCACATTTTTTCGGAGTCCTTCGGCTTGAAGGGTGATTGCATTTGTGATGCGGGTGATTGTGGCAAACTTTCCGTAGACTTCTTCAAGATTGGATTCTGAAAGAAGAGATTGTAGAGCGCTGTTGGAGTTTTCAGATATATACTGATACATTTTGATTTCAACAACATAGTATTTACAACTTTTTCATATTGTTAGTTATAGCAAAGCGTTGAAAAATTTGAATGGTGAAGAGAGACGCAGAGAAGCTAGAGTGTATGCTTTTCTGTGCGCTCTCTCTACCCTCTCCAGTTTCAAAGTACCGTAACCCGTTAACCCAAAAAGCTACAAAAAGTTTTCAACTGATAGAATGTGTGAAACTTCAATAGCTTCATTTTTGTAGTTGACAACTTTTATGTAAAAAGACTTCCTAAAAAGTTACAGCTCGATAAAGAAATACGTTCCTACGGTTGGTCTATTCCAGTGTAATTACTCTTCAGAAGGCTCTGGGACGTTTTGAAACCAGACATGTGGAAACCGAGACCTTTCGACACAAAAATTTTAAAATGCACTCAAAAAAAGCATTTGAGGAATTCACGTAAAGTTTAACTGGTTTTGAAAATTTAGGTTTTGAAACGTTACGAACCCTATGAAGAAGTCTACACTCTCAAATTTTTTCACTGAAAAATGCAAAACTTATGGCCTAGACACTACTCCCTAGACCCTTTCAACTCACTTGATCCATTCTTCACTCCACTGGGATCTGCGCCTCCTGCTCCAAAACAAATGAGTGCAATCAGTAGAAGAATGACGATGTAGTGGCAACGCATCTCTTCCTGATGATTTTTACGCTTTGTTTTGTATATTTGTAACAGTCAAACAAAACAATACTGAAAAATTTGTTTTGAATGGTTTTTGAAAGAATAAACAACTCACTGTGTATGCAAGACTGAGGAATGAACAAGATGCTCGAATTGACCTTTAGGAAAAAAGAAAAAGTAACTGGAGTGTCACCACGTGGATTTGAGGTTTGTTTATGTAAATGGGGCAGGTCACTTTATTAAAAGATTTTTGAGTTCACGTTTAATTTATTTTCTAATTTTTGAAGCGCTGCGGTCGCGTCGCGTGCGTGAGATCCACGTGAGCAAAACTTGAACAGAAAACTGGAATAATGGGTGGTCATCACGTAAAAATCGATGAAAGGCCAAATATCCCGAAAATTATTCATTCCCCGTTATCGACTCCATCATTACTGACTTTTCAACGTCGACTCTCCCATAGAATCGAGATTTCGTAAGTTTCCAGTTCTCAGTAGATCAAAATTAGAAAAATGCAGGTATTACAGAATCCAGCATATCAAAACCGACGAATGTATCAAATGCACAAGTTCTTTCTCGTTGTTTTTGTATTCTTGCCGAGGTCTCATATTGGGAGTACTGTAGCAGGTAATTCAGTTTTTGTTTTTTTTTTCAGAACAGAGGAAATATATAGAAAAGGGGTGTACTAGGAAGATAAAGTTTTTGAAATTCCACATATTTTATTAGTTGGAAACTTTTCTGTAGCGTTTTCGGTTCACGGGTTACGGTAGTTTGAAGTGGACAGAGGGGAGGGAGAGTGTGCAGAGAAGCAGATAGTCTAACTTCTCTGCGTCTCTCTTTACCCTTCATATCTTTCAACGCTTGTATCCCCACTATAACTAACAATATAAAAAAGTGGTTACTTTCGATAAAATGTGGGTTATTTCATTGTCATTATCTTCCAGTTGAACTTTTTTGTCTAGCGTTTTTAGTTTTTCAGCTAAATACATTCTAAAAATCTCAATTTTCAGCGGAACCCTCGCTAACTCTCATCTACAACGATCTCTCTATCATTGCTCGTATCACCAATTCCATTGCTCTCCGCGCAGGATCTATTCGAAAAGATCTGAAGCCTCGTGACGTCATCACAGAACTTCTGAAGACTCATTCCAAAAGTTTCGAGGAGTTGATTGAATACGATCCGAAGAAACTGCATGATGATCTACAAAGTGTATTCAACGCCAGCTCAGATGTATTTGACAATCCTATAGAAATTGGGAAGAGGATTAAGGAGATCAAAGATATAAATTTATATTTGGAAGGAGCGTTAAAGGCAGAACTGCCAGTCAACATTGCCGACTTGATGCAAACATTCCAAGACGAGAATTTCAAAAATCATTTGACAATTTGTAATAAGGCGACTGTTGAAACAATCAGGAACTTCTATTCTGCAATGAATAATGAACAGGACCTACAAGACGGTGAACAGAAGACCATAGCGATACAGACTAATTCAGTTGAGGTGAAGGATTGTTTGAAGTCAATACAAGATTATGAAAAAATTGTGGCTACAACAAGAAAAGTAACTGATAAAGTTGGAAATATCCTCTTTTTCAATGGAGCCCTTAATTATTTCAATGGTTTGATAGACAAAATGAAATCCTTCGATCAATCGATATACTATATCAAGAAACTTTTGAGAAGTGTCGGAACCAACTGGAAGAAACCACACCTTTCCGAGAAGATTCTTAAAATTTCACCTCTCCTGGAAACCATCTCCGACCATGAGAATAAACCGACACCGAGTCTTTGTGCAGGATTCCCTGGGGATGATGACTTGGCAAAGGTTTCAGAAGACGTGAAGAGTCCGTGGTTCCAAAAGGAGATTTCAAAGGGGAAGAGTACGAAAGACCTTGAAGAAGCACTCGAACCATTCGGGGAGTTTGCAAAGAAGTTGGGAGATTTGAAGAAGAGTTGGGCGGAGTTTGATGAAAAAGTGGATAAAGATCAGCTTTTTATAAACTTGATTACTGAGTCTCTCAAGAATATTGAAGACTTTTCGATCGTCGATACTAATGAATCTTTTCTAACGAATGCTGCCGCAACACACCAAAACACTTGGAAAAGTTTCGAGACTTTTGACACCTCTAAATTCTCGATAAATGCATCGAGAGCATTTTTAGCAATTTCAACGATCGCCACCAGTGCAAAAGAGATTCGAGAGTGGTGCACGGGAATTGTCGGGTCGTACGATTTTATAACATTGCAACATGTTTTGGATGAGATTGGAGGCTTGCAATTGTCATCTACCAACTTGGATGAGAATAAGAAAGCGATTGGTATGGTTGAGAACTTTCAACTGCTCAACTCGTTATTTGGACAGTTTGAAACGCTGTTCACTTCTCAGGACAAATTTCATTACCATCATGATTTATTGACCCAAATCGACTTGGGGAAGACTATGAACGATGCGGTGACTATAATGAAAAGTTCTTCATTGCACAAAAAGCTTCATTCTACCAACTACGACACGAACAAGCTCGAGCAAATCCTGACGTTCTTGCAACATTTGTTATACTTCACCGATAAGAACGCGGGAGAAAAAGCGATGGATTTCTTCAAAATATTTGAAAAAATGAAGAAGAACTATTTGGAATTGGAGAAATTCGTGTACAATTTAGGTGCGAAGAACTCGGAATTGATTGTCAACTTCAAGAACTCGACAACGTTATCACAGACGTTTGGCAGGGGACTTCGCGTGTTTCGAGACATTTCTCGTGCCTATCAACTGAAGAAAGAGCTTTTGGAGTCAACGAAATATGCTCCGAAAGTTGATGAATGGATTTATGAAAAGAATCCACATGAACATTTGAGGTGGGTTTCAGATCTCAACGTTGAGACATAATTTGGGCTCCGCGACGTTTTGCAACTACGACGTTACGCAACCATAAATTTAGCAATAGTTTAACCAAGTTTTGTCAAAAAACGGGTCACATAACTTCTTCTTGTATTAGATTGTATTCAAACGTGTTCCCTCGCCCTAAATAGTTGCGAAAAGTGCGGTTGCGAAACGTCGTAGTTGCAAAATGGCTAGCTGCAGAATGTCGCAGATTAGGACTTCCAGCCGGGCGGCAATTTATCCGTCATTACCCGCCCAGGGGTAGCGAGTCCCCAAACTTGCCCTGATCGGATGGAAGCCCTATCGCAGATGCGAAACGGCTGGTTTCGAAACGTCCCAGTTTCGAAATGTCGCGGAGCCGTAATTTGAATTGACAATTTTCAGAGACTTTTGGAACGACACCGATCGCCCACAAGAAATCCAGAAACTTATCGACCGGCTGGAAAATCTTGAGAATGTCAGGGTACCGTTTTTGTTTTATTTCTTTTATCTATAACTTTCCGTTTGAGACCGATAAGAGTCCTATAAAAGGTCTCTTACGGGCGCAATCGGGGCTCTCCGTCCAGTTCTCTTATCAGAGAGACTGGTCTTTTCTTATTATTTTTCGAGGTAGAAATAAATGTGTATTTGAATATTGAGAGTCTTACTTACGAACCGCTACACGATGGAAGACTCAAGTACCTAAACCTCAGGGTTTAGCTACCCTATTTAACGCAGTTGTCGGAAACTAGTACAACCAAGTGTTAAATAATAACAAGAAAACCATCAAGAAGTTCGTGTCGAAAGACTTTGAAACACTCCGAGAAGCACTGAACGCGGCGGCCAAAGTTACTGGAATAGATGATTTCCGGGACGGTTTTCAAGATGTGGCTGACCAATTGTCGAAACCATCTACATTGAAACATGAAGAACTTCTATTTGCTCTTGAGAACTCTCGGCAATTGGCTGACTTGGATCTGGATTTCTCGTCTCACACGGGAGATTTAATGGCTGCTTCAATGAGTTTCGATAATATTCGAGAGGAGTTTAACACAATGTTTGGGTTGACAGCGAAGAATGAGAAGACGTGAGTTGAGACATCTTGATATACGGATACACATAATTACTTTTTCAGAGTCAAAAATGCGTGGCTTGTAGTCGTAATCATCTCGATATGTGTCTTCTTTCTGATCGTGATAGGTGTTCTTTTGATCTACGGATTGACCGAAAGGGGACGGAATCAATATAAAAATTTGTATTTGTTCTACATTGGGAAACCAGAAGATTTCGAAAAACGATGGAGGTACTCGGTGAGTTACTACTTAAAGGGAGGAGCCTTCTAAAAATGAGTTTTTCAGCTATTCATGGATCGTAAGGATGGAAAGAATGCTCTGATGGATGCGACTCGAGAAATTCATGCTATCAATGTAAAAAAAGAGGTTAAACGAGGAGCATATATTAATGTGTTTACTGGTTTGTTCAGTTTCTATGTAGTTTTTGAAAAACTTCAAATATTTTTCCCCGCAGAATTCGGCAACACACCTCTCCACTTGTCAACTAAACGAGGATATGCGGAAATCGTGGAAGTTCTCATCAAGAATGGAGCTGATCGGTCTCTTTTGAATTATCAGAATAGGACACCCGAACAGATGATACCGGAGAATTACCAGGAGACACATCCAGAGAAAGTGGAGAAATATAAGAAAATCGAGGCGATTTATAAAAAATATCGAAATAAGAAATTCCGAAAACGAGTGCCACAAGTGTTCCCATCAAGCTCCTTCCACATTTATACAGAAGACAAGGCGGATATTGATTTGACAAATGATTTTATGGACAAGTTTATGTCTATTGTAAGTTTACTTAAAGCTATTCTTCTATAATTTTCGGTTTTCAGGTCACCCCGACTCTTATCCCCGCGACAACTCATGTTATCGTGAAAACTGATTCGGATGGCGTTCTCGAAATTGATGGTTTTGAATACTTGACATGGATAATGAATGGAGTGATCATAGTGAAGGAATCGTGGATGACAGACTGTCTGAAGAATCCGAAACTCATCGAAAAAGATTCAAAATACTTGGTAGAGAAGGTCAGATTCAAAGATGTTGAATATGATACAGTAACCCAATGGTCGAAAGCTATGGCCAAAGGAGAAATGCCCTATTTGTTTGGGGTTTATGTTTGTATTGTGATGAAGGAACAGAAGAATGGTGAGTTTATTTGACAGTCTTCCACAAGCAATAATATATTTTCAGTCTTTTCCATCGCCTCGATTGTCAATGCTCAAGGTGGTACAATGTGCGAAGGTTTCCCCCTCAAAGAAAACTATAACATCGGATCACACCCGTATCTCCATGCGCACCTCGGACCACTATTTGTTATTACTGATGGATCGGTACTGTAGTAGATGTTTTATTAATTTTATTTTGTACTCATTTCCAGACGGACCTCACCCTCTTCAAAAATGATTCGGATAAAATGTACACGTTCTTCACCGAGGACGAATTTGTGCACTTCTTGCTGAAACGAGAGATCAATATAGACACAAAGTTGGATCCAATTCAGGCTACGAAAGAATCCGATGATTAATTGATTGATTACTTGAATGATATCATGTAAATAAATGTATGTTTGGTTTATTATTATTGATGTAAGATGTATCGATACAAATGAAAAACGTAGTACGAAAATGGTTGAAACGAAAACCAAGACCAAACTTTGGTCGGAAAAAATCCAGTTTCCAGTCAGTAATGTAAGTTCTAAATCAAAATGATGCATGAAAATGTACAAGTGTTTCAACAGGCTGTCGACCAAAATATGTACTGCAGTTCCACCATCAAATTGCGGAACTAAAGGCGGAGAGGTGAAATCTGAAGATGGTTAAAAGAAGTGACGGCGGGGAGGGTGGCCGTGCCGGCGGTTAACAGTGAAAGGTGCCATCGGACCGCCCACTGTCCCGCAATAGGCTCCGCCTCATTTATCGGAGGGTATATAAGCCTGCGGATTGAGGATAGTCAGTATTTTTTCTTCAGACCGATATGTGAGTTTTCGGTCGTTGTATTACTGTTATTATAGAAATCTAGTTGTTATTTACTTTTATTTGATTGTCTGGTGATAAAATATGTGAGTGAATTTGAAAATCTGTTTAAAAAATAGGGAGAAATCATTTTCGCATGGAATAACATGATACTTTCGTATCAACTTCATTGTCGTAACTTTTTTCGAAAACTTAAATAGTATTTTTTTGGCATTTTCAATTTTATTTGTAGGCGAAAGTGTCACCAAGTGGTATGAATTGGATGTCCATTGTTCACCTCCGCCGTAGATAGTTTAATATTTTTAGAATGTAACATGTTGTAGACAATTTCCTCAAAGATATTAATTTGTTTTGTTGTTGCCATGCGTAAAGCAGCACGATTTTCTCCCATCATTTTATTCAAGAAGTCAAAGTGAACGATTAACTGAGCAACATGGTACTTTCGGTGGAGAGTCTATAGTTAACACCTTCAGATTGAAGACATTAGAGAGGACGAAAAGCCAAGACCTAAGCGGTCGCTACAGGCACGTGCCGAGGAGATCAACTATCCAATATCGAAATCCGAAACACTCAGCAATTGGACGGCGATGGAGCAAAAGAGTTGTTCTCGATCACCTCCTATTGAGATGAGAGAAAGTAGAAGAGTTGTTCTCGATGACCTCCGCCACGACCAACAAAGATAATGTACTAGCTGAATAAAAAGTGAAAATGGAATTTCAGGTTTTTTTCAAAATCTGTTAGAAATAAAAAAAAGTGCGTGTGCTAGGAAGAGAGATCTATAGAAATTTTACATCATTTGGAAACTTCTTCGCAGCGTTTTGGGTTGAGGAGTTACGGTAATTGTTATTGAGAGAGGTATAGAGAGAGCATGCAGACAACCAGACGCTCTAGCTTCTCTACGTCTCTCACTTCCCTAGAAACGAATTTTCACAAATTACAATCTTTATTCTATAATTATCAAGTAATCTTCTGTTCAAATAACTAGTCTTCCATCTCGGTGACAATTGAAATCGGCTCAGGTCTAGTGTCCACATTGATTCCTCTCTTCAACATAAATGCAGCGAATTCCTCTTCAGTGAACAACGTGTACATCTTATTCGGATCATTTCTATATTTGGCCACATCCGATGTCTGGTCGTAGAGGACGAAAATAGGTCCCAAGTGAGCGTGGAGGTACGGATGGGCACCAACTTTGAGGAATTTGTCAGGTATCTTGTCAGACATACAGAGGATTCCACCATGGGCAGCGACCATTGTGGTGAGGGCGACGACTGGAAAATTATGTAAAGTGCGGCATTCCCAATTGAAAAAAACTCACGACTCGGATAATCCTGAATTAAAACACAAATCAATACTCCATGCAAATAGGGCATTTCTCCTTTTGCCATTGCCTGTGCCCACGGGATTACTGTATCATAGACGACGTCTTTGTACTTGACCTTCTCCACCAAATAGTCACAATCTCTTTCGATAAGCTTCTCGTTATCCAGACAATCCGTCATCCAAGATTCTTTGACCATTATCACGCCACTATTTATCCAACACACCATATCCATTGTATCAATTTCCAGGATTCCATTGGAATCGGTTTTCACGATGCAGTGGGTTGTAGTGGGCAGAGCTTCGTGGGTTGTCTGGAATTTTCAGATTATTTTACGGATTAGGATATTCTCATAGGGTTTTGAATAATTGTAACAGAGGGTCAGTATTTTTTATCGGGGGAAGTCATGGTCATTTAAATGCTGAGTTGATCAGTAATAGATTTTCTAGTTAACTATGGTGGTCCAAAATATAAATAGTACGTATTAGAATTGTACCTGAATCAGAGCCAAAGCTGAGCGAAAGGCGGTTTTTTAAATGGCGGAAAACGGTAAGTGGAATGTGCCAAAAAAAGGAGCGCGGAATAAAATTCACTTTTTTTTGGAAGAGGAGTTTGGTACTTTATCAAGCAGAGGCAAAAACCTTTAAATGGCGGAAGGCGGCAGGAAAAAAGTGACGGAATTCCGCTGAACCCTGAACCATAACCGGCTCAAATACAGTTATACTAACTCTGTTTGAACTACATAGACTAGACGGTTTCCGTTATGATCCGGTACCCGTTATGATCCGGGGCGATTTTGATAACGGGCTGGAACTATTGATTTTTCACGGAAGATCGAAAAACTTTGTATGGTCCGAAACTCACGATAGCCTGAAACTTCTTGATAAACTTCTCCGCCTGCTCATCATCCACATTCTCATTAATATAGATATGGAAAGAACTCGATGGGAACTCTTGTGGCACACGGAGTCGGAACTTCTTGTTTCGATATTTCTTATAAATCTTCTCAACCTCTCCAAATCGTTCCGGATTCTCGGCGGTTTGTGTTGTCTGACTTGTTCTCCAATCCGGCGGAATCATCTGTTCGGGTGTCTTGTTTTTCGCGTTTAGGTAGGTGCGGTCTGCTCCATTCTTAATAAGAATCTCCACAATTTCAGGGAACGCACGTTTGGTCGCCACGTGGAGGGGAGTGTTTCCGTTGGCTGAAAATGGCTGATATGTAAATGTGCTCTATTGACAACGCTCTCTCTTCTCACCAAAAATCTTCAAATGATTATATCTTTGAAAGTGTTTAACGCATTAAAAAGTGGCCAACTAATGAAATGTAGGAAATTTCTAATTCTACATTTTGTTAGTTGAAAGTTTTTTTGTAGCACACCTAGTTTTTGAGATAACTCGATCGAAACAAAACTCACGATTATACACATTAATGTATGCTCCATTTTTCACAGCCTTCAAAACATTTGTTGTGTTAATCTCATGTACGGCATCGACCAACGAGTTCTTCTGGTCTTGTCGATCCATGAAGAACTGATCAAGAATATTTCTTTAATTAACTTCAATCATTCCAACCAACTCACCGAGTATCTCCATCGTTTCTCGAAATCTTTTGGCTTGGCAAAATAGTAAAGATACCGATTTTTGAAGAACTTCCGTCCAGTTTTGGTCAATCCGAATATCAGAACAAGACCGATAAAGATCAGAATGAAGATTGTGATGCAAATGAAAATTGGTAACATGTAATTGGACTCCTCTCTGAAATTATTCATGTTGTCGAGTTTTAACAAGGGAAGTCCTCAACGTGTACTCTTTCAGACAGGGTTGAGAAATTCCGGGCCGGGCCGGGCCGGGCCGACTGAAGAATTATCCTCGGTCCGGCCCTGCCCTGCCCGACCCGACCCAAAAAAGTCGAATTTTCGACTATTTTTTGGAACATCGATAAAAATTGAAGCGTACGAGAATATTGGAGAACTTTGACTATTTTTTTATGAAAATTTCAAAAAAAAAAATGTATAAAAAATTGTGCACATTTTTGAATCCGGGCCTAGCCGGGCAGGAGCTGAAGAGTCGGCCCGGAATTTCCCAACGCTGTTTTCAGACGACTCCAAACATCGGCACCCGGTACTTTCGAATTCGTAGATTCCGAATTTAAAATAAAATTTTGCTAAATCCTGAGCCGAGCTCGTCAAACGTTAGAAAACTGGGATATGTGTTTGGGTAGACATTCCGGCAAACCGTGTGTTATGCGGTAGAAACTCAATAATAGGAAAAGTTTGACGGCTCATAACTCGGTTCACAAAAGGATTTAGCAAAATTTCATTTTAGATTCAGAATCTACGGACTCGAACATATCAGGTCTCAAATTTCTAAGTCGTTTGAAAGAGGACACTTTGAGGAATTCCCATGTAAAAGTTTCAGTTTCAAAACCCTTCCCAAGAACTTACTTCATCTGTTTCTCTTCTAGACCAAAAATCTCGTCATAATACTTCCGAAGTTCCTCGAAACTCAACGAAGCGGCTTGTAGATACCCTTTATGAGATGCAAAATCCATATCAATCTCTGCCAGTTTCTCCACAATTTTCATCTCCACCGTGATGTTACTATTCGTTGGAATGAAATCAACAATTTTGGAATACATTTCTGGGAATCCGTGGACTTTCTTAGCGGCCTCATCGAGAATCTTCCGCATTGTCAACAGGCTTTCGTCCTTGACACCAGCCGAGAACTTGTTGAGACTATCGAGTTCTTCAATCAGATTATCAACCATATTCTTTCGTTCTTTCCAACTTTGCAACTTCTTCAAAATTCTAACATTCAAATAGTCGGGGAATTTCTTAGAAGCAATCAAATCGTCTTTCATTTTCAATGCTTTTGCCATATCCCTCAACACGTACATTCCTCTTCCGAGACTCAGCAATGTTTCCTCTGGATTCTTTAGTTTTAGGACAGGGCTATCTGAGATATTCTTCGTTTTGTCGTAGTTCGATTTGATGTTTTTCACGAATGATTCCGCCTAGAAATATATTAGTTTCTATAAAAATTTTTGGTTCAGGATTTTTGGTTTAGACTCTGGTACACTTCGCAACCAGTCGACCCTTATTCAAAAATGGGCACTCATTTTTTAACAAAATTATTTAACATTTTTCAAAAGGCAAGAGTAAAAGTGCTTAAATTATCGTACATTTTTACATTTTGGTTGTATTTTAAATTTTTTGTATTAAACTTGATTTTTTACAAAAACAAATTTCAAATAATTCAAGTTTTGGTTCAAAACAGGCCGAACCGCGCCGGGCCGGAATCAAAACTATTTTGAGCCCGTGACAAGTCTGTGAAAATTGGATCTTATCCGTTCATACCCATACTATCCCTTTTCCCACCAATACTAACCTTGAAAACGTCTTTTCTCATCTGCCCAAACTTCTGAAGAACATTCGACACGGTCGAAGTGCTTGACAATTGTACCAAAGATTTGACATGCTTCAAGAACCCAACGATCTCCATCAATTCCTGCGGTTTGAGACCACTATTCACCAAATTACGAATACACTTTTTAAACTCCGTGAAGCCAGTGATTCCATTTTTTGTTTCATCCGTAATCGAAGTTTTATGATTGAACTTTTCTGCGAAAGAACTTTGTTCGCCCATGAATGCTGTCAGAGACGTCTCAAGTTTCTTCAATTTGACAATCATTGTACTGACCGTCGAAAACCTCTGACCATCTGTTATCTCCTCTGCAGTAATTGTCGTGTTATCTTTAATTTGAGTCAACTCTTCAAATAGTTTGTTCTTCCATTGCACTTCTAGCGTAATATTGAACATCCCTTGTAGCTCTTTGACTCGAGAGTCAATAACAAGACATTCCTTTATAAGATCTTCGAAAGCGCCCAAATTCATAGGAAGTTTCTTGCCGCAATCGAGTCTTTGATAGTTTTTTAAAGAAGTGTCTAGAAGTTGTTTTCCATTCGGTCCACCCTTGTATGCCTCGATATCTTTCATCACTTCGGACATTTCCCCAGCAATTGCCTCATTCTCCTTGAATCCGGATGCAAATGCCTCCCAACTCTCCGCACAAGTCGTCACGAGTTCTCCAAACTTGAAGAATCCAGCCAGCTCTTGTCGTAGCTCTTCGACACTGCTCCCTCTAGCCACCTTCTGCAGAAACCACTTATTATTCAAGTCATCTGCCACCTTCGTCATATCCTTCCGCTCCGGGAACCCAATTGTCAGCTTGACTTCTGGTCTCTTAAAATTCGGAAGCATCTCTTTCAGTTTCGAAACGACGTGATCAAACGGTTCGCCAGCTTTCTCCGAGGTATCCGTCGGGTATCTCCATATTCCACTCATATGTCCGAAAATTTCTCTCAGTTGAGTAAAATGAGCAGCGTCTGAGGATTTATAGAATTTCGCGTTGCTCAACATTGCGGAAATCGAATAAAATTTTAGACTCAGCGAAGGGAAACCCTGGAGCAGAGTGTTGAGCTTATCTAGTTTTGGGAATAGCTGTTTTGTATTTTCGATCTCGCCTCGCCACGTTGCCATCGCAGTATTATCATTTTTGTCATTCAACTTGTTCCAATTCGTGATAACAGTAGTTGTCTGATCCTTATATTCTTTCACGTCGTCTTGTTTGCCGTAGATCAAATCAAAAAACAATTTAATCTCGCCTTCTCCAGTTACCGTATCGAGACTTTTCGCAGACTCTTGATCATCTTCCAGGGATCCACGCAACCGTTCCACCCATTTTCTTGCGTCTTCCAATTTCTCCCAATCAATATTTTTATCCCTCAATTTCTCAATCTTATCCATCAACTGAGTCATCGCCGAGACCAATTTATCCGGATTGAAGCTGAGAAGGGTCGAGAAAACAGTGGGATCCGTTTTGAGTAGCTCAACAACCACGTCTCGAACCTTCACATTTTTTCGGAGTCCCTCGGCTTGAAGGGTGATTGCATTTGTGATACGGGTGATGGTGGCGAGCTCATCGTAGACCACTTCTAGATCGGATTCTGAAAGAAAGAAAAAATCTGGTTTAGAATTTCATGAAGGATTAGAGCGGCTTGCTCACAATTTGGCAAGCGAGGTTACGCAAAGAAGCCCATTTCTTTCCCAGAGTTATTCGGTGCTGCTCAAAATCAAAACCGCCCAGAAACCGAATCAGAACTGGTACAAATGTGAACCGTTAAAAAATGATTGAACGTTATATTCAGACCATTAGACCTAGGTTTGACGGTTCCTATTCGTACCAGTTCGACTCTATCACAAGACGCCATGAATCCGAGTCACAAGACATGTTCTCGTCCATTCTCCATAGAGCGCGTTTGCTGAGTTTTGGTGATGGAAACATTTAAAGCGCATCTCATACATTCACATGTGAACAGATAATGTGCACAGCTATGGCACAATTATCCGCTAGGAAGAGCGCAATTACAAACACGGAATTGCGCTTGAGCAAGTGCGCTCTGCTGACAAGGGAAGCCTTTGGAGACGCCACTTTCAAACAACCTATAAATTTGATTATAGGTATTTTCGCCTATGAGGAGTTCATTTCTGTAGTCAAAACCGGCTAAATATCTATGAGAGCCGAGTATGTGCTCTGAAACTTTTAATATGGATAAGATTTTTCACGTGGAATTTCAAATCGGCAAGTGGTATACGCAAGATATTCTCATTTTCGCAAAGTATGTACGGCCACAGGTAAACCGCTGAGGAACACAAATGGAACCGCGCGGTAGCGTATATACCGCCAATTTAGATTTCCATGTGAACAGGTCTAACTATATGAAAATTTTGAAAGCTCATAACTCGGCTCCTAGAGACATTTAGCAGATTTTGACTGCAGAAATGGACTCCGCGTGGTCGACGGTCGAAAGTACCTATAACCATATTTATAGGTTGTTTGAAAGTGTCTTCTTAAAGGCTTTCCTTGTTAGTAAAATGACTGTTGGGGTTACGGTACAGATCCGTAGTTTTGCAGATAACATGCCTGGCGTACCTAGAGCGTCACCCAATGTTTGCTCATTTTCTTCGTCTCCGCCCCCTAGCCTTTCAATTCCCAAACTCACTCGGATTCCCGGTTCCTAAACAAGTGGTCAGTGCCAAAAGAGTGATGATGACGTGGCAACGCATTCCTTCTGTTCGATGCTTATGCTGTTTTGTGTTGAATATTTGTAACAGTCAAACAACACAATACTGAAAAAAAACTTGTATTCTTTGAAAAGAGTGAAAGAAAACGGTAACTTACAAAGTATGCAGGACTGAGGAATGAGGAGAAATTTCAAATTTGACCTTTGAAACTATTTTTTTATTGAAAAATAAAAATGAACCAGGACACGTGGGTTATTGATCGCGTCTCAATTAACAAAAAGAAAAATTCATTCCCATTATTGATCGGCGACTTTATTGCCACGTAAATTCGGAGAACAAGATTTCGTGAGTTTTCCTATTCCCTTTTCTGGTGGTCGCCTGGGACCCTGAAGGAAATTTAAATTTTTTGTAATAATTTCAGTGTCCAGCATATCAAAAAAGAAGACAGTATCGAATGCGTTTGCTGAAATTCTTTTCTGTTGTTTTTGTGTGTTTTGGACCACAATTCGGGAGTGCTGGGACAGGTTAGTGATGGGGTTGGGGTAGCGAAACCCATGAGCTATTCTCAACTTTTAGAACGTTATTATCTTGAAAACAGATAACGCTGGGCAAAAACATTAAACTACTGAAATAAAGAGCTTAAAATTTGCTACATTTCATTAATTTGCTGCTTTTCGATAGCGGTAAAACTAACGGAGAAACAGGCGCTTTAAAATTTGAAACGGTGTAGAATAACGCCTATCGAGAGAGCTTGCAAAAAGTGAAAATATTTCGGTATTCTAAAAAAGATAAGAAAAAATGGTAAACGTAAAAGTTAGAGCGCTTGAAATTTCACATATTTTGACTGTTGGAAGTTTTTCAATACATCTTTTCGTTCACGGGATATGGTCGCTTGAACTTCGTGCACTTCGTTCAAGGGAGAGCACAGAGAAGCAGACACTCTAGCTTCTCTGCACCCTCTCTCTCTTCCTCTCACTCTCTATCCTTTCAAAACCAACTTTTTGCAGCCAACTCTTCGCTATCCCTCATCTACAATGATCTCTCCATCATCGCTCGTATCACCAATGCCATCGCTCTCCAAGCAGTATCCAAAGATCTCAAGGCTCGCAAAGTGATCACCGAATTTCTGAAGGTTCACATGAAAAGTTTCGAGCAGTTGATAGCAGTGGACCCGAAAAAGATGCTGAATGATCTGGAACTTTTATCGGATACAAGCTCGCAAGTATTCGAGGGAAATACAATGACTTCGGAGGATTTCAATGACATTCAAGCGTTCAATGATGATCTTAATTTCCGCTTCTACCTGGCTCTGCCAGAAAATGTAGGTGATTTAGTGGACGAATTTATAACTGAAACCTACCGAAACAAACGGTTACTTTGTGACAAGACCACCGTTAATATAATTATGAATTTTGGAAACGCTATGGGCGATAGTAAGGTCGACGACTTAAACACAATTCGAGCCATAAAAAGCAACTCGGCAGCTGTGGGGACATGTATGAAATCGCTTGGTGATTCCGGAGTCATCCTGAACACTACCAAAAAGACTTATTCATCACTGTTGGGCCTCGCTGATTATCGAACAATTCTCGACGATATCAGCCAGGACTCTTCGCTATTTATAAGTTTCCGAAGGAATATAGATGTTGTGAAGAGTTATGTGTTAAGGGCGAAAACGAGCTGGAAGAATCCACGTCTCTATGATAGAGTTAAAACCATTTCATCGCTCATAAAAATGATATCCGATCACGAGAATGAGCCGAAACCTGAGTTATGTACTGGATTCATTGGAGTGGATGACACGGCAAAGGTTTTGGAAGACGTGAGGAGCCCATGGTTCCAGAAGGAGATTTCAAAGGGGAAAAGTACGAAAGACCTAGAGAAAGCATTGGAACCATTCGGCAAGTTCGCGAAAAAACTGCGGGATTTCAAGAAAAGTTGGGATGAATTTTATGGGAGCATTATGAAAGAAAAAAGTTTTCTGGAGAGTGTGCAACAATCGTTGGAGAGCTTAGAAGTGTATACAAGTCTAGACGATCAAGTGACTTTCCTCACAAAGGCATATAAAGATTATGGAAACATTTGGGCTAACAGTGCCAAAAAGTTTAATGTCTCTCACCTTAATGTATTTGACGGTCATGCCTCAATGCTGAGCACTGCTCTAGGGCACGCAGACAAAATTGAGTTCTGGTGTTTTAAAGCTCGCAAGGAATATGACTTTATTACACTGGCACATGTTTTCAAAACTATCGGAAATTTGGATTTGACCGAATCAGAAATGAATGTACTCCGGGAGAAGGTTAACAAAACGAAACATTATGATGTCTTAAGTAAATTCCTTCAAGATTTTCCTACTTTTTCTTACATGCAAGATGGTTTTCAAGACGCTCATGATGAGATCGTAAAGGATGGAAATTTTTCGAAAACTATGGAAGATTATGTGGATGCGATGGTGAATACATCAGCAAATCAGGCTCTCGAATCCACCAAAAAACATTTCGACCCGGATTATTTTTCCATGACTCTGCAGTTTGTGATGTCTTTGTTCCCGTTTTCGGATGAGCAGAAGAAGAAAGAATCGAGAATGTTCTTTGAGGGCTTTGAAAAACTGAAGACTGACTTTTCGAAATTGGAGGAGTTCGTGAAGACATTGGGATCGAAGAACTCGGAGTTGATTCTCAACTTTAAGAATTCTACAAGATTATCACAGACGTATGGTCGTGGAGTCCACGTGTTTCGAGATATTTCAGAAACATACAAACGGAGAAAAGCGTTGCTGGGTTTATTGTCTTATGATGATAGTGTTGCGAATCTTATTGTCGACAATAATAAAAATATTCCTGCAAGGTAGGTCAAGTGGAAATCATTGGGGTCGACTAAATTAATTCTAATTTTCAGAGAATTCCTGATAAAGTCGGATATAAAGAAGGATATTGAGAAGTTGATCAAAGAACTCGAAACTCTTGAGAAATCGGTGAAACCATTTGTCTCAAAAGATTTCGAAACACTCCGACAAGCACTGAACACGGCGGTCAACGTGACTGGCTTACAGGGATTCGAGTATGGATTTCGGGATATTATGGACCAGATGGCGCTATACGGTCAAACAATTTATAATGGACCTCCGTTGCCTGAAGAAAGCGTCAAATTTGCTCTTGAACACTCTCGAAAATTCGCTGATTTGGGTTTGGATTTCTCGTCTCACACTGGAGATTTACTGGCCGCTTCTTTGAGTTTTGATAACATTCGGGAGGAGTTTAATATGATGTTTGGGTTGAATCCTCCGGTGCATGAGAAGACGTGAGTTGGGACATCCGGATATCCGGACACACATTCTTATTTTTCAGTATCAAAGATCCGTGGCTTGTTGTCGTAATCATCTCAGTCGGTGTCTTCCTAATTCTTGTGATAGGTGTTCTTATGATCTACGGATTGACCGAAAAAGGACGGAATCAATATAAAAACTTGTATCTGTTCTACTTTGGGAAACCAGAAGATTTCGAAAAACGATGGAGATATTCGGTGAGTTACTATTTGTGGGCGGAGCCTTCTAAAAATGAGTTTTTTCAGCTATTCATGGACCGTAAGGATGGAAGGAATGCTCTATTGGATGCGACGAGAGAAATCAATGCACTGAATGTAAAGAAGGAAGCGAAACGTGGAGCTTACATCAATGTGTTTACTGGTGAGGGATATTTCAGATTCTGAAAAACTCCACGCATTCTTTTTTGCAGAATTCGGCAACACACCCCTCCACTTGTCTTCTAAACAAGGCTACCCGGAAATCGTTGAAGTTCTTATCAAGAACGGAGCTGATCGGTCTCTTTTGAATTATCAGAATAGGACACCCGAACAAATGATACCGGAGAACTACCAGGAGACACATCCAGAGAAAGTGGAGAAGTATAAGAAAATCGAGGCGATTTATAGCAAATATCGAAACAAGAAATTCCGAAAACGAGTGCCTGAAGTGTTCCCGTCAAGCTCATTCCATATTTATGTTGAGGACAAGGCCGATATTGATTTGACTAACTCTTTTATGGCGAAATTCAAGGCTATTGTGAGTTGATCGGGGTTTATGTGCTCAGCCTTTCTGCGTGTTTCAGTTTTCGATCACATAATTATAACATCCATTTTCAGGTCACCCCCACTCTTATCCCCTCCACAACTCATGTAATCGTGAAAACTGATTCGGATGGCGTTCTCGAAATCGACGGTTTTGAATACTTGACATGGATAATGAATGGGGTAATTATAGTGAAGGAATCCTGGATGACAGACTGTCTGAAGAATCCGAAACTCATTGAGAAAGATTCAAAATACTTAGTTGAGAAGGTCAGATTCAAAGATGTTGAATATGATACAGTAACCCAATGGTCGAAAGCTATGGCCAAAGGAGAAATGCCCTATTTGTTTGGGGTTTATGTTTGTATTGTGATGAAGGAACAGAAGAATGGTGAGGTTTTTTTATTTTTCACAGTGTATGGGTGCTGTCTGCGATTAGACCTTCAAAGGATGCTCGCTGTAATATAATGCTTACAGTATTCCACATCACCTCGATTGTCAATGCTCAAGGTGGTACAATGTGTAAAGATTTCCCAGAAAAACAACACTATAACATTGGATCCCACCCATATCTTCATGCTCACCTCGGACCACTATTTATTATTACTGATGGCTTGGTAATGTAGCAGTTGTTTTATTAATCTAATTTGGAATTCATTTTCAGACTGACCTCACTCTCTATAGAAACGATCCGGATAAGATGTACACGATTTTCACTGAGAAGGAATTCGTGCACTTCTTGTTGAAACGAGAGATCAATACGGATGCAAGACCGAATCCGATTCCGGTGGCAAAAGAAGAAGAGGAATGATTGATTGTTTGAATTATTTTTAAATTGATAAATATGTGTATTGTAATTGCAAAAACATGTCGAAAATAAAAATTGAAAGTAGAAACTGATGCAGCCCTTGATCGGAACTGTCCGGAATAGGAATGGCACGGATCGAAACTGTTCGAATAATAAGCGTCAGAATCAGAACCGACTTTGAGATGGTTGAGTTCTGATACGTACCAGTTTTAATCCGGCCAGGCTCTGAATTGAACAGTTTTGATTAGAGGTAGCATATAGAATCTCTGAAGAACGATGTGCAACAGATGTGAGTAGAGGATGTGAGGCTGTGAGTAAATTACCGTATAACCTGAAACAGACTAACGTAGAAAAAATACACCAACTTAGAAAAGTTTGAAGCTTCATATCTGCTTTCACAGCTATTTGCATTGTTCCAATTAATGAAATATTTAATGAATATCGATTAATGTTTGTCAGTTAACAACTTTTTGATATACCGTAAAAACTGTATTAGAGCGACACCTTTAATAGAACGGCACCTCTAATAGAACGACAGCCATCTATACTCAGAATTCATGAATATGATTATCCCAGAGTATTTTCTCGGTTCTGATTAAAAGCAGCGTGAATAGTAACCTCTAGATCAAAAAATAGAACTTTCAAAAAAGTTTTTTTTTCCGTTCAACTTTAATGAGTTTCTGAAACTACAAAATTTTTCTGAGAGGCAATTGAAAAATAAAGCGACATGTTTGCTCTAATACAGTTTTTACGGTATCTTTTGAAAACCGAGATATAACGCTTTGAACTGACACTTCTGGGTTTCTAGGTTTTACTTTTTTGGTAGGTGTTTTTTTAATGTGAGAATAAAAATATTCATCATTTCACGTGAATAAATTAATAAATTTTAAATTTTAAATTAAATAAACCAGGGCGCTCTCCACGTGTTATCGATCGCTTATCTCAAGGTCAAATCTTCCAAAATCTTCATTCCTCTCATTATCGATCGATTTATTATCGACTTTTCAACGTCTTCAAATACTACATTTCCGCAGAAAACTTGGTGAAAAAGATTTCGTGAGTTTCATTCTCCCCAAGAGGTCTGTCTAAAAAATTCAAATGTTTTCAGTGTCCAGCATATCAAAAAAGAAGACAGTATCGAATGCACATGCTGAAATTCTTTCTTCTCGTTTTTGTGTGTTTTGGACCACAGTTGGGGAGTGCTGGGACAGGTTAGTGATGGGGTTAAGGGAGCTTATAGTGTAAAATGGCAATTATCTAAGTATCCAGAAAAGATAGAAATGTTTAGTTAACTGACAAGATGTAGCGCTTGAATTGTTGCGCATTTCTTGTGTTGAAAGTTTTTCAATACCTCTTTTCGTTCACGGGATACGGTCGCTTGAGCCTCGCGCACTTCGATCAAGAGAGTACAGAGAAGCAGACACTCTAGCTTCTCTGCGCCCTCTCTTCCACTCTCTATCACTTCAAATATAACTTCTTTCAGCCAACTCTTCGCTATCCCTCATCTACAATGACCTTTCCATCATTGCTCGTATAACCAATGCCATTGCTCTCCAGGCAGGATCCATCCAAAAAGATATCAAGGCTCGAAAAGTGATCACAGAACTTCTAAAGGTTCAAACTAAAAGTTTCGATGAGTTGATGGCAATGGACCCGAGGAAATTGATGAATGAGTTGGAAACTGTTTTCAATATAAGCTCGGAAATATCTAAGGGAATTGTGACAACTGGAGACGAATTTAAGAAGATAGAACATTTCAACTTAGATTTGGGATATGCTATGAATACGGTCTTGTCAACTGATGTGCCGGGATTGATGAATAGTCTGAAAAGTGAATCATTCCGAGATGCATTGATGATTTGTAAAATGGGAACAGTCAAAGTAGTAGTTGATTTCTTCAAAGCTATGACCAGTGCTTCGAGCAACGATCTGAATAAGATTCGAGCTCTGAAAGAACATGGAAAAGAGGTCAAGGAATGTCTGAATTCAATTGTTGCCAACAAAACGGAACTGAATACGACGGTGGCGGATATTTATCAATTCAAACTGATCTCAGGAGCTCGCGATTTCTGTAATAATTTTTACAACGATTTTTCGTATTTCACTGGTTTCCATGAGAATATATTGCTCATGAAGAACCTCGCGACAAAGGCCAAAAGGATTTGGAAGATGCCACGCCTTTACGAGAGAGTTTCTAAGATAGGACAGCTTCTGGAGACTATATCCGATCATGATAACGAGCCGAAACCGGATTTGTGTGCTGGATTCATTGGAGTGGATGACACGGCGAAGATTTTGGAAGACGTGAAGAGTCCATGGTTTCAAAAGGAGATTTCAAAGGGGAAAAGTACGAAAGATCTTGAAGAAGCACTCGAACCATTCGGCAAGTTTGCGAAGAAACTCGGAGAATTCAAGAAAATTTGGGTGAAGTTCGATGGAGGCATCCGACAAGAAGGGGTCTTCGCAAGGGAAATGAGCGCCTTGTTGGATGTGGTTGAGAATTATTCTGGTCTAGACAATGCCGAAAAGTTTTTGGAAGAAGCGGCTGCCAGTTATAAGAAGACATGGAACGACTCAAGAAACCAGCCATTTGATGCGAAGCCACTTTACCAGTTTGACAAAAAACTGAAAACGGTAAACGAAATACTAACATTTGCGAGGAAAATTGAAATGCTGTGTAAGCAACTGGTCAAGGAATTCGATTTTATCACACTGGCACACGTACTGAATGAAATCGAGAAGTTGGACTTGTCGAAATCAGAGATAAAAGATTTGCAGGAGGCGATTAATGGTGTGAAGCATTACGATACCTTGCGTGACTTCTTCGAAAACTTTGATTCTTTTTTCGAATATCAAACCAAGTTGAACAACTTGCATGGCAGCCTGGGTGACGATTTTACCACAATTGTAGCCGATGGTACAGCATTTATAAAGAATTCGTCGTTTTCTCAGATGCTGAACGCTCGAAGTTATGATACCTTGACGTTCGATGAAACTCTACAGTTCTTTAGGAAGTTGATGAAATTTGATGATTCGAACAAGAAAGAAGCGAAAAACCACTTTGAAACATTCGAAAACTTGAAAAACGAGTATTTCAAACTAGAGGAGTTTGTGAAAAGTTTGGGATCGACGAGCTCCGCGTTGATAGTCGACTTTCGAAATGCTTCGAATCTAGCGCATACTTATGGCCGAGGAGTTCACGTGTTTCGGGATATATCGGAGGCTTATGAACGAAGGGATGCGATCTTCAAGTCGATGTCTTATGATAAATCAGTGAATGATTTCATCGATCAAATCCAAGGACACGAACATTTGAGGTGAGTTTACTAGGGAATCTTCCAGACCTAACTCGGCCTTTCCAATTGGCTTATACTCTATCTAGTACTTCTCAACACGGAAATAACTTAAAATTCATATATCTCTGTGCAGTGAAGCGGTCTGCAAAAATAGTTTACATATTCGGAATCAGCGTGTTGATAAGTACCTAATGAGATACAAGCCGATTCGAAAGGCCGAGTTACATCTGGAACATTCCCTTGTTAGAAAACTTAGAAAACGAAAGTAAATTTTCTTTTCAGCAAATTCTGGGGATCATACAATAGAGATGAGAAGATGAACAGACTACTCGAAGAACTGAAAACCCTTGAGAAATCGGTGAAACCATTCGTCTCAAAAAATTTCGAAACACTCCGACAAGCACTGAACACGGCGGTCAACGTGACTGGCTTACGTGGATTCGAGTATGGATTTCGGGATATTATGGATCAATTATCGATACCCAATCGATTAAACAAAACCTATCGAGATCCTGCTATCGAGAACTCTCAGAAATTGGCTGATTTGGATCTGGATTTCTCGTCTCACAGGGGAGATTTACTGGCCGCTTCGATGAGTTTTGATAATATCCGAGAGGAGTTTAATACGATGTTTGGGTTGAATCCGAAGAATGAGAAGACGTGAGTTGATACATCTGGGCATCTGGTTACATAAAACTTATATTTTCAGTGTCAAAAATGAGTGGCTTGTAGTCGTAATCATCTCAGTCTGTATCTTCCTTCTCCTTGTGATAGGTGTTCTTTTGATCTACGGATTGACCGAAAAAGGACGGAATCAATATAAAAATTTGTACTTGTTCTACTTTGGGAAACCAGAAGATTTTGAGAAACGATGGAGGTACTCGGTGAGTTACTATTTGTGGGCGGAGCCTTCTAAAAATGAGTTTTTTCAGCTATTCATGGACCGTAAGGATGGAAAGAATGCTCTGATGGATGCGACGAGAGAGATTCATGCGATCAATGTGGAGAAGGAAGCGAAACGTGGAGCATTTATCGATTTTTATAATGGTAAGCGCTAGAAATAAAGACCCACTTATACATAACTATTTTCTCTCAGAATTCGGCAACACTGCTCTCCACTTGTCATCTAAGCGAGGATATGCGGAAATTGTGGAAGTTCTCATCAAGAATGGAGCTGATCGGTCTCTTGTGAATTATCAGAATAGGACACCCGAACAAATGATACCGGAGAATTACCAGGAGACATACCCGGAAAAAGTGGAGAAGTATCAGAAAATTGAGGCAATTTATAGAAAATATCGAAACAAGAAATTCCGAAAACGAGTGCCCGAAGTGTTCCCGTCTAGCTCATTCCATATTTATGTTGAGGACAAGGCCGATATCGATTTGACCAACTCGTTTATGGCGAAATTCAAGGCTATTGTGAGTTGAATGTGGCTTATATCCATCACATAATTGTAACATCCATTTTCAGGTCACACCGACTCTTATCCCCGCGACAACTCATGTTATCGTTAAAACCGATTCGGATGGCGTCCTCGAAATTGATGGTTTCGAATACTTGACATGGATAATGAATGGAGTGATTATAGTGAAGGAATCCTGGATGACAGACTGTCTGAAGAATCCGAAACTCATCGAAAAAGATTCAAAATACTTGGTAGAGAAGGTCAGATTCAAAGATGTTGAATATGATACAGTAACCCAATGGTCGAAAGCTATGGCTAAAGGAGAGATGCCCTATTTGTATGGAGTCTATGTTGCTATAGTTATGAAGGAACAGAAGAACGGTAAGCTTTTTTCAGATGTGTGAAGAAAGACCTTATTTCGCAATTAAAAAAAGCCACAATATATTTTCAGTATTCTACATCGCCTCAATTGTGAATGCCCACGGAGGAACAATGTGTGAAGGTTTCCCTATGAAAGAGGACTATAACATTGGATCCCACCCTTATCTTCATGCAAATCTCGGACCACTATTTCTCATTTCTGATGGATCGGTACTGTCATGGTAGTTAATCTTATATCATTTTCTTATTTTCAGACTGATCTCACCCTCTATAAAAACGATCCGGATAAGATGTACACGATCCTCACTGAGGACGAATTTGTGCATTTGTTGCTGAAACGAGAGATCAATAGAGACACGAAGTTGGATCCGATTCAGGCTACGAAAGAATCCGATGATTGATGAACTACTTGATTGGAATTGAACGAATAAATTTGTGACTATCTTTGTCTTTGAGTCGGTATTCTCTCTACATGATATCGGTACAACTCAAAACCTAGAAAATTGGAAAGGTGCCGAACCATACTTTCATAAATTGGTGCCTGCCCCGCATCTAAACCGCCTGAAATAGAACCGGCCGTATTAGAACCATCCGGATCAGAACTGGTACGTATAATCAAACTCGATCGAAAGATGGTTCTATGTACGTTATGTGTAAATCAAAGTCCTAGATTTGATTCTGTTTCGTACTAATTTGATCTGTTCTATTTGATTCTGTTTCGTACTAATTTGATCTGTTCTATTTCAGGCGGTTCTGATTCAGTGCAGCAACTGTAAATGTACATCGAAACATGGGAATAAACGACAATACACCACAAGCTTATCCCTCCGACTTTGAAAACTTTGCATACAGCATCCTTACTCGAGTTCGGTGAGCATAGACTCCAAGTGTCTTGCCAAAAGTTCACATACGGAAATTACTTTTAAGGAATATTCACCTTCTAAAACTCAACAAAATACGCGCACCATATGTTCTAACCTTTCCGAAATCTCACTAAACGCGAACACCTTGTGTTCTAAGGGAGTAGATATTAATACAGATTAGCCCCCTTTTAGATTCCCTAATTGTCGGTGAGGTGGGAGGAGGGAAGTGTCAATCATTGACATGTGCGTAGCGTTCTTTTGCGCACTAATGAGGGCGCCTGTAATGATATCTATAGATCTGATCTGAGATATGTGAAACATTTATTCAAATAATTCAAACAAGTGGAATTATGCTGTCAGCTTCAATCTTCAATTCTTGTTGTTCAAGTACTTTGCTGTTGTACTTGATATTTCTTGGGGTTGGGCCTACAATGTGTAGGCCTTAAGCCGCTCGAACTCTGCTGCTGCCCACATAAAACATTCCATCCATCATTGTGTGGTGCGTGTCGATGAACACGTGTCTAAGTGTCATACCCTGCACCTTGTGGAATGTTGTTGCATAGGACGGACGGAATGGCCAATACAGAGCCCCGCGCCCGTTCGTCCGAATCTGCCGAAATTTGTATTCGTTGCCGTTCTCCACTCTGAATATGTTATTTATTTATTTTTTAAACTGAACAAGAACTTACCTGACGGAAATGGAGGCCACTGGTCCAGACGGAGGGGAAATGGCGAAAACAACTCCTATCGTACCATTCAATACTCTGGGGTCTGACCCGTTGATCTCGTCCGAATTTGATGTCGGTGCAGCCTCCAGAACTTTCAACAATGGTTCCTTTATTCCGAGTTTCTCGTTATGGGTATTGATTAGATACCAAATCTCACGTCCCTTTTCTTGTGAGAATCCGTAGCGTCCTCCGAAATACAGGAGATCGCAGATGGTTGCTGGGGAATAGATAGTTTCCTTTTTTGGCAACTTGTTTTTCAGTAGTCCATAGACGAATCGTTGTCGGTCCCTTTTATTCATTGGAGTTTGGTTCATTTTTCTGGAACATTTTATTTTGAAAGTTCAAGTCAAATGATTTTAGGATCATGAATTAGAAAAAGGAAAAAAAAAGGACAAAATGAGAAGAAGAAGGAGAAGACTGGTGGAAACATAGAAGAATCGTTTTTTGGCGCATTGAAGATTTGCGATATAATCTCTTCAAGATATCTGAGGCGGTTTTTCACCGCCCATGAAAGTGCACTTTTTTTTTGGAGTGTGAGATTTTTTACACCTAGAACTCCGCCCACTTTTTTGATGTCAGCAATTTTTTCTGGAAAATTATGATGAAAAGCTTCATTCTTGCTTTTTTCCTCGATACAAACCGGTGACTGTTTTTATTGCTCTCATGGATTTCCTGAACCCAAGTCCTACTGTTTTCCCGACGGTTCAGTTTTTAAAAATCTGCAACTACTGAAATACTCAGCTTGAAATTTTCTAAATTTTGTCACCAGACCAGAGATGTTGGGAAGTGAAAATTTTCTTATCCGGAAGTCGGAAGTCGGAAGTTGGAAGTGATTTTTCTTATCAGGAAGTCGGAAGTAGGAAGTCGGAAGTAAAATTTCTTATCCGGAAGTCGGAAGTCGGAAGTCGGAAGTAAAAAAAACACCCGGAAGTCGGAAGTCGGAAGTAGATTTTTTCGCAAAGATTCAAAAAATCCTTGAAAAAGTTCATAAAATTCGAGAAAATCAGTGGAAAATTATAGTTTTTGGCTGAAGAAAAGCCTATTTTCTATCCTTTTAGACAATTTTTCCATGTATTTCTGCGACATTTACTTTTCCGAAATTTCACCGTTATGTAATGACAAAAGTAGGAAGTAAAATTCCTTATCCGGAAGTCGGAAGTCGGAAGTCGGAAGTGAAATTTCTTATCCGGAAGTCGGAAGTCGGAAGTTGGAAGTGAAAAAAACCCGGAAGTCGGAAGTCGGAAGTCGGAATTCCCAACAACACTGCACCAGACTATTTTCCAATAGCTCTTACTATGAGAAGGTTGAGATCATTTGGAATATTTCCTCTTTTCGCTGAGCATCGACTGCTAATAGTTACCTAGAAAACGATACGCAGCTAAATAAAGAACTTTCAGATCCTTTGCGAGATCCTTTTTTCAAAATTTATTCGAGACAATTCGAGACCTTTCAGCAGCCGACATCTCCCGGGTTCCGCGCGCCACTACGTTCTACGTGAAAAGGGGCGGAGCTCTCTCAATAAACCACTTTTTATTCAAATTTAACCCGAATTTACTTAGCAGAAAGAAAAGAAACAAAAGATGAATAATAAAATGACAATAAGAGCAGGGGGATTGAGGAATAATTTCAATGAGAATGAGTAAGACACTTGGAAACGACGGGGATATTGGGGTTTCAACGAAGAAATGAAAGAAAAACTATAAAAAATTGCAAAGGAAAACCAGTGAAAATTACCTAAAGAGGATGGAGAACGTGGCTATTTATGTCAGGAGAAAAAGGGAAATTTGGAGAATTTTAACCCGAATAATGAACGTTCTTGGTTTGAACTATGATTATCGTTATTATAAAATAATGAAACAAGGGGACATCAATTATTTATCAGTCAATTGTGTATACTTCAGCTTCTCCATTCGTGGGTCGGGAGGACTCTCCGAGAGCTGCAGCAACGTTCACAGAGCCACCAGCTCCAGATGTTGATGGACGAAGTCTCCCAGCGGCTTTCGATATTTTCAGTCCAGTGTAGTTATCGTATTCATCTCCTGTGGAGACAACGAGCTCACCGCGTGTTGAATGGGAGGATTTCACAAGGATGTTGAACTGAAATAAGGGAAAATAAATCAACTGCGCGGTAAAATTGCAAAAAAAAGGGGCGGCGCCTGAAACTCACCAAGTGACTCTTGCGACAATGATCCGCAAACTGCTCATCCGTCATTCCGGTTTGTCCACACAACTTGCAAACCACTTGCTTCGACTCATTGTTTACGAAACAGTGTTCTTCACGAATGTGATCAATTCCTAAGGTTTGCTGGAAACGGGGCGAAGGTTTAGTAGATCAAAACATTAGATGAGAAAACTCACATAAATATCAGCAGGGAACTGTTTTAAACAACATCTGCACGACGAGCGATAGTCAAGTCCGTGACGAATCATATGCGACTGGAGGCATTCGGTTGTTTGCTGAAAATGGAGAAGGGGGTTGTCAATAGAGCGCACTTTCGAAACTTACATCTTTCGGCAGTGACCACATATCAAGTGATCCACAAATCGGGCAACACATCGCGTCGGTTCCATTCGATTCGAGGAATTCCGTATGCTTCTTATCGTGTAGATCACAGAGTTGTTTTACCGCGAAACGCGCATCACAGCACGACGCTTCAAACGGAAATTCCGCCGCGTGCTCGGTCCGAATGTGCTTCTCGAACGCTTTCGGCGACTGGAACTCGAGTTTCGTACACAATGGACAGCGAAGTTTGAACACGTTTGATTTGAATCCGGTGACTTCTGAAATCAATACAGTACATAATGTTGCCAAATGATTTTTTTTAACTCACGTTGCTTGGCGTGGGCCGGTGTCAAATGCTCGCGAACGTAGTGGAGGAACAGGTCGATTTCCGATTTTTGCGAATTTCCGCATTGACGGCAGAACCACATAGTTTCCGATTCGTGCATGGTGTGAAGTTGACGATCGAATTCCGAGTAGAGCATTTTGTCGCATCCCTGGAAAGAAAAGAAAAGTTAGGGGTAAGATGAAAGTGTGCTCTAACGAAGAGCTATGAGGTGGAGCTTCTCTCTGCTATTAGCACGGCACGTTTCTTACAACCGCGCTCTAACGAAACCAAAGAAAATTGTGTCCGAAATCAAGAGTCTCAGAGAAAAAGAGACATTTTCAAAGGCATTTCGGTGGAGCGCAGTTGTAAGAACAGTGTCGAGCTAACTTAAAAAATTCTTACCGAATATTTACACTTTGTCGACGTCGCAATATGATTTCTGATCACTGGCGCAGTTTGAGCTACCGGAGGTGTCGCCGGATTTCCACGATTATTCACAACAAATCGACGAGTCGGTTGAGTGGCTGGTGATGGTCGCTGCGCTGCCATATTCGATTGTGCTGGATGTATGACTCTCGCCCCGTTCGATGTCATGGATACCACGGGAGCTCCTCCGTTGATTCCAATCGGCGCGTTCGCTTGAATATTCGGATTGCGTTGAGTGACATTCGGATTCTCGAGTTGTGGTGCTAGTGGTCGTAGGACGTTATTGAATCTCTGTGGTTGTTGTGGTTGATGTGGCGGTATACCCGGAATAGCCTTCACATTGCCGAAGCGTAGCATACTTGCACGATTCTTATCACTAAGATATCGAATCAATGGGAAATCTTTCCGTTGATCGGCGTACGGCTCCATGTTGACAAAAGTTGGAAAACCGGTCTCTTCGCTATGCTTATTGTAAGCCATATAGCTGAACCATTGTTGGAAACAGTGGCAAGTCTTACAAGTAACCAGAGTGTCACATTGTACCAACATCGATCGATGCGTACAATCCGATGGTGTGTGGAGTTGAATGGCCTTCTGAAGCACCTTCATCGCGAATTCCTTCTCGTTCGCCGGTTCATAATTCAATAGTTGAACCGGGACAGCTCCCATTCTCTGTGCGTGCGTGAAGTGATGTCCAGTGTGAGTCGATATGTGTTGGTAGACGTAATCGGGATTCGTCGATCCGAGCGCGCAAATTTTGCAGAAATAGAAGAGTTCCGTCTCGTGAGTCAACTTCAAATGCTCCATAAGAGCGAGATCATTCGGGAATCGGACGAGACATCTTCCACAAGCGAAGAACACTTTCTTGTCGCGATGCGCTTGGAGGTGATTGTTGAGTGCGGTGTGGTTGAAGGCGATTCCACAGCAATCGGCACACGCAAGCGTCGTTTCACCGTGTTGTTGCTGAAAATCAAGGGAAAATTAGCAATTTTTCGAATTCCAGTACTCACCATATGTCTCATATGCTTCACCTGATCCTCAAACACAATCGAACAATTTCTACACAAGTATGCGGCTCTCGTAGTCTTCGGAATCCCGTAAGACTCAAGACTGCACACCGTCCCACCGGCATCCTGTTTGTGATCTTTTTCAGCGTGATGTTTGAGTGAGGAATTCGTATAGAATGACGATGAGCATTTCGTGCATTTGAACTTCTTCTCACGTCCAGCAGACACATTGGAGGGAAGGGTTCCGGCGGAGCTGAAAAAGTTCAATTAATTATTGAGTCCTACCAAATTTTATCAAGAAACGATACAGTGCCGTCTAAAAGGTTGTAAGCTTTGGCCGTTTTCAGTTGAAATTAGCCAACTTTGAGAAGAGCAATTTTTTTCTAAAATCGACCAATTTCAGTGTAAAATAGTACGATTTTTGAGCTGTCGTCTTAAAATAACCATACATCACTAGGGAGTGCTCGTACAAAAAAGTTGCGAACTACTAAAATGGAGCTCTACCTTTGATCTGTATGATTCATAAAAATCTATTTGATATGACAACAAGTATTACCATGACACACTCTCAAAGTTGGCCAATTTCAACTGAAAACGGTCAACGTTTACAACCTTTTGGACGGTACTGTACACTGCTAGAATATAACAGATTTTCAGCTCTTCTTCTTTCTAAGTTTTCGCACTAGAATCCCTCTTCAAACTCACTTCTCCACCTCGGCCACCACCGCCAACTCGTCATCCCCATTCTCGTCGATAACCTCCTTCACCACTGGCTCTCCTCCGCTCGGCGATTTTCTCACTTCCAACTCCGCGTCGTCTTCGTCAATGTATCCTGGCGCTTTGACTGCTCCGTATCCATCGGACGATTGTTCGACTCGGACTGAAAATTTAAAATTGGGGGTTAGCATATTTTCTATGACGGAGACTTGTAGACTGTCTATTGCTTAAAATTTTCTTGAAAAGTTCTCGAGTCGCTTGGAATTTTTTGTTATTAGTGGTCATTTTTAAACGAGAAATGATTACCTGTTCGGTCTATTTCGCTAGTGGAAGATGAGGTTGCCACGTTGTTGGTATTTTCTGGAAAATCAATTTTGTAATATGTTTAAAAAGCGCTCCAACTCACTGTCTACAGTAACCGGATCAAACGCCACACAATCCTCATCATCACTCAACATGACAACATCGTTATTCGACGTTGGATTTTTAGGCTTAACAGGGAACACTCTCGGAGCTCCTCCTCCTACTGATGTACCTGCAGCGTTTCGATTTCTCGCCGCCGGTCCCTCCAATGCATCGAACAACGTTCTCGGTGGTGAATGTGGCCGATAAGGCGGGATGTTTTCCATGTTAACCGGTCCCAACCTTCCCATCATGTAGGTCTTGCCCGTTCGATCGACATTTATAAAAGAAGTCGGTGGATCTCCTCCTCTAACCCATCGCATGTATCCACTATCGTCTTTCGGATAAAGGCTCTTCATGAGAAGGTGTAGCTTCCTCTGCATTTCCCGAGCAGGTGCAGTTTTCATATGACTCGGTCGATGTCTGACCATCGCCTCCTGAGTTGGCGCCTGGATTCCACAAAGTTTACAGTGATTCCGCAGAATATGAACCGAATCGAAATGATCGCAGTACTCGCTGGGCGTGTTGAAGAACTTAATCGGTTGACATTCGCACGCGTAGATATGTCTGTGTGGATTCAGACACTTGTGCTCATAGTACTCTCCGACACTTGTGAACACTTTGGGACAGTATGTGCATTGGAATCTTCTGAGCGCCTGTATGTGAGATCGTTGCATGTGGACACGATTTGCTGTCGCGTCCGGTGATTTTTGACCGCATATTGAGCACTTGGAGATCTTTTTGCATCGATATATCAGGTGGGACGACATGAAGCGATGGCTTTCTTGACAGTGGGCGCAGCACTGAAAACAGAGGATTAGGGGGTGGTTTTGTGGTATTTGTTGGAATTAGAAAACATTTTCAAATTTCGTGAAACCTTCTCCACTTACCAGGGCTCCAGAAATCTTGACAACATGTTTCGTCATGAAATGCTTCTGCAATTCGTAGTGTCCATCCACCGGCACCGGATCCTCACACAAGGGACAATGCGCCCATCGTTCGGGATGCTCATCCAAGTGAGTGGTGAGCTCATTGATATTATCGTAAGTCAATTCACAGATATAACACATCAATCTCATATCGACATTTCTGTAATCCGCTGGGCAAATCGCAATCGAATTGAATGGAATGTCTCGAGGTGGTAGTCGTTGGATATCCACTCCATACACCGGTGCGAGACCGACAGCGATCTGACTCAGTCGTGGATCCGCACTTCCATTAGCGGATGTTCCTGGAGCTGAGCCAGATGAAACATCTCGAATCGATTGGGGGAAGTTTCGTTGAACTGATGGCACTGGAATCGGTCTCACTGTCATGTCTCGAATCTGTGGCAGCATTTCTCCAGTCGCTTGAATGAACTCAATCGTCGAAAAGTGTCGACGTAGCATATGAGTGTAGACAATATCGATTGGGAAAATCTCTCGACACGTCGGACAAGTTCCAGACGACGTCATGCCTGGCGGACGGTTTTCGGCGATTGCGTTCGTGCAGACGTGAACTCGCTTCGTGTTGGAAGTCGCGTAGCCTTTTCCACAATTCGAGCATACGTGAACGTGGTATTTGACGATATGATCGACGAATACATCGAGATTTTCATAGTCCTTTTCACACCAAGAGCATTTATACCAGCGGGTCTGAAAATGTATTCATTATTTATTAGTTTTTGATAGAAAATGCAAAATTTCTCAACTTACACTTCTCGGAAGATAAAACGGTTTGCATCTCGTAGCGAGCTTTGGATTCGGAGCATTCGGAAAATATGGTGTTCTAAACTCGGGAATTTTCATCGGTACATGCAATCTCGGATCGAAAGTACTTCCGGCAAGTTGTGGCCGTCCTGGAGCAAGCTGTATAGCTGGCGCTTGTCTCTGTGTTGCCGGATTCGAAGCCGGTTCTTGGCGTTGCAAAACGGGAGGCTGTTGATGACGTGGCTGAATTTTCGAATCGAGTAATCCAGTGAACGGAAGGAGACAATCGATATCGGTCATTCGTGCCAAATGAGTTCTCTGATCTTTCTGTAGGCCGTGGAAATGTTTCGCCAGTTGCATCATTGATCGATCGTAGCGAGTTTGTTGGAACGCATCGGGCACTTCATCATTTGCAGACGGTATCGACATTTTCAGATTGTGAACGGTGCTTGCGTGTGAGCGAAGAGCAATGACAGAGCACAGATGGGCATCGCATCCTGGTACAATACAATGGACACCGGCATGTGGTCCTGATGCTCCATGGTAGATTTCGATGAGGGAATCCTGAAAAAATAAAATAAAATGTAATTAGAGAATAATGACATGAAAGCCTTTTAAAAGTGTGCGGCGAAAATGCTATAGGCTCCGCCCATTTTGCTTTTTTACTGAAGTTTAGTATGTCTATTAGCACGCCGCGCTCTACCGAAATCGAAGAAAATTGTATATTTTAAGGGAATTTCGATGGAGCGCAATTGTAAGAACTGTGGCGAGCTTATAGAAAGCTGAAAGCATGCCCGATCTATTTTGGGTTACAGTACAGGGGCGGAGACTATTACAATTTCACAGCACATTCTGTTTTCCTAGATGCGCCTCCAAAACCGTACCTCCGGCACATCACACTTTGCACTATGCGTTGCAATGTCCGAATTCACGACATGATTGCATTTTCCGCAG
This sequence comes from Caenorhabditis remanei, assembly GCF_010183535.1. Classification (NCBI taxonomy): domain Eukaryota; kingdom Metazoa; phylum Nematoda; class Chromadorea; order Rhabditida; family Rhabditidae; genus Caenorhabditis; species Caenorhabditis remanei. The sequence goes on from NC_071330.1 coordinate 4,588,200, forward strand.
TACACGTAGATCTTGTTAACCAACAGAATATCCTTTAAGGGGTCTATACAATTCGTGAGTGGCATCGTGATAGTCTTCATCGCCGCCGCTGCAATCTCATCAGCAATCGGACAGACAAGTGCGGGGAGCTTCACTGTTTCAGCATGTTTCAGAATCTCCAAAGCCTCCTCTGGCTCCAGAAGACGTTCCCGAGTCATGAACACGTTGGCGCCAAGCATTTTTTCGATCCGCTTTCTCGCTTCCTTCTCAGCCTCCGATCGTTCAAACATCGCATTTCGATCGATATGCTCATATCCCAAGTCTCCACGTGCTCGTTTCACCAGCTTCTTTCCATTTTTATTTCCAGAACCGACTTCAGGAGATTCTTCAGAATCAGATGAGGACGCTTCCTGTTCCTGCTCTTTCAACCGTTTCTGGAATTCCTCCTCTCCAGAAGACTCTCCAGGCTCCAAAGTGAATTCTCCAGTATTCTCTCGATTCTCCTTCTTATCACTTTTCTTCCTCTTCCATCTGAACACTTTTTTTCGGATCGTATTCTCATCGGGTCCCACGAATTCACTGTTCATCGACTTCTCCATCGTCTCCATCGCTTGAATCTCGTTGGCAGTGAATCCACCGACGGCGGCGATGTTCGATTTGAATCCGACATGAGGGGGACGACCAGAAGCGGGTGGCGGATGATATGTGGCAGTGTTGACGAGATGATTGGCGAGTTGGAGCGATTGTGAGTAATGAGTTAGGCTGTGAAGTCTGAAAATGGAATTTTTTAAAAAGAATTCGAGGGTCCAGCAACAAACCTCAAAGTATATTCCGTTCCAAACTGCTTCTGACACTTTGTACACGTCTTGGGACCATGTTTTTCTCTAAAGTGATCCTCAATCTCTTTCAACGACTTGAACTCTTCGATTCCACACTCTGCACAACTCAAAGGAATCCCAATATCGAATGAGGTTATAATCTGGAATTGCATTCGCACATTCTTTCCCTCTTCTGGAACTCCTTTCCGGAAGTAGACAAGGATCGGAATCAACGCTTTGCACGAGTGATTCTTAACAGCTGTGGCGAAGTAGGTCCATCCTTTCTGACCGGCTACAGAAGCTTTCACGGAGAGCCAGAGACCACACTGGGAGCAAGTGAGATACATGTAGGCGGCGGATAGCGAGAGGGTCTGTTGTTTGCAGATAAGGTCGTACATATGATCTCCGAACTCTTTGCATTCGTGTTTCGTCAGATCGTAGCGAGATGAGAACACTTTCAGACAGAAATCACATCCGAAGAAGTGTACGATGTCGTGGAATTGGAGATAATGCTCAATGACTTGACACATGTCAGAGACGATTGGTCGGAGGGAGCAACAGTTGACACGGACTTCGTTCTCGCGCAGCATTCGTGGTGGCGGCTGAAATTTATTGACTTAATTTTTTTAGTTTCGAAATTAAAAAGCTAGCAAGCGTGCTCCATTGTGTATTTCTCAATTTGAATTTCAATTGTCCGAGTGTCTAAGACCAGAAATCCTATTTTTCAGAAAAGATTTCTGGAAAGTAACACTCTGCTTTTTTCGCTTCGCGTTTATATTCCACTTTCTTTAAAAATTCCAGAACAGACTGAATATGGATTCAAAATGTTACTGGGTAGTGGTTGCCGTAACCAGAGATGTGGGGAATTGAAAATTTTGGAGATTTCGGAATTCGGAACTTTTCCGAATTATTATTTTCGGAAATTCCGGAAGTTTAGAAAACTCGGTTTTTCAAATTTTTCATCACCAAAGTCCATGAATATATGCAGTAAAAACTAAACATTTTGTAAATTTTGACTCAGGTGTGACGTTTTGGTACCGTTCACGTTTTGTTTTGTACCTTTTTTCATTACGAAAATCTCTGAATCTCGGAAATTTCGGAAAAAAACGTTCTTCCGAAAAAAATTATCGGAAATTGGAAATTTCCGAAAGTTTCGAAGAAGAAAATTCGGAAACATTCCGACGGAAAACGGTTTCGAAAAAAGTCGGAAATTTCAGAATTTCCTATTTCCGTTCCGCACATCTCTGGTGGTAACGGTGCGCCAGACACTATTTTAACCAGTTTTCTGCTCTCACCCTATTCGGATCGGTGACCAAAATCTCCGACAACGGCATACTCAAATGCGGCACAAACATTCTTGACGCATGAAAATCCATTCTCGCCTGATACTCGAAATTTCGTCGATAAGACATGGGCATCGAATTATAGATGTGTCGAAGACTTCTCAATAACATGTGATCATCCGCTTCGACAACACATCGTCTTTGCACAATTCCAGCCAAATCCAGCACACTTTTATCGCCGATTTTGCTTATAAACTTTCGAAAACCGCCGGAACTTCGCTTGATTGCCGGCAGTTGTTCGAGCATTGTTCCAAATTTTCTCGCTTCTCTAGCAGGTTGTTCATCTGTCGGTCTGGGCACGAATTGCATATATTCATCAATTGCAGTTTTATTTTCAAAAAGAGCTCTCCCTGTGGCCAATGTTGAATTCGCTTGGGATCCAGGTGGTTGGTATTGAGTATTATTCTTCTGACCTCCACCGCCCGTTTTCCTTTTTCTTCCCGCCGGCCGCCCGTTTTCTGATTCTTCCACATAGTTCTCATCCAGCTCATCTCTTGTCCTTTTTTGTCGTTTATTTGTGGAACTACGGAATTCTGTGACAAGCGATTGAGCTTGTGCTTCATCGCCTCGTTCGATACTCGCATAGTTGACGGATCGACGTGGACGAGCCGAGTGACCGAAGGTGGTTAGTGGCGCTTTTGGCTCCTCGAATTGTCTGAAATAAGGAAAATTTTAGAATGGATTTTTATTAACATTGGGTGAGTTCTATTTGAAAAAAGTTAACAAAAATATATCTTACTACTGATAGAAAGCGAAAAAATATAATTTTCGGCTCAAAATTTATCAAGAATCCATCAAAATATCACTGAACTTTTTGCGAATTTCGGGCGTTTTTCACTTTGAAAAGATTAGGGTGAAGTGGTGAAAATCGATATTCTGCCACTAAAAATAAAATGGAAATATTCTGGAACCAAATATAGGAAATTTCTAGATTAATACGAAAAATTTTGTTTTAAAAAACAGCAGAAGGTTTCATAAATTATATTTTTCTGAAAAGTTAAAAACTGTAGTCAAAATTGTTTGAAACTAACAATTTTAGCAAAAAAAAATCAATGTGTTTCATCAGAAATTCGATTCAAAATATAAAAATTGGGGAACTTTTCTCATTTACAGCTGAAATTTCCAGTCTTGCGAAATTTTGGGTCGGCCCGGATTTGAATTTTAAACTTTTCTCACTAAATTTTTTTAACAAAAAAATTCCTGAAAAATTTCCATATTTTTTCTCAAGCATATTACTCAAAAACCGTAGAAATCTACAGAAAAAATGCAACTTTGGAAATTTCATGGAAAAATTGAAAATTGAGAAGAAAATTCATGAGAAAAATCCGGCTGACGCATCTTGTTCAACTTTATTTGACGCGAAAACGGATTATAGCGTACTCCCAAAATAAGTAACGGCTGAAAATGTAATATTTTTCGCCAAAAAATAATGAACTGCAAAGCTTTTTAAAAACGATAGTTCAAATGTTTTTATCGGCGAAAAATATCAATTTCAGTCGTTTAATATTTTCGGAATACGTTAATCCGTTTTCGCGTCAACTAAAGTTGAACAAGATGCGTCAGCCGGATTTTGCTCATGAAGTTTCGTCTCAATTTTCAATTTTTCGACGAAATTTCCAAACTTGTATTTTTTCTGTAGATTTCTAAGGTTTTTTGAAAAACCGTAGTAAAATACTTTTTTTTCACACTTTTCAACTGCGAGACCCATTTAAACAAATTTCATGCGCCTTTAACACCACAACCAATATTATAAACTAACACAATATCCCACCCATGTGCATTCACAACTCCGCCCCCTACGACTCACTTTCTATCATCCTCTTTGCTCTCCCTGCTACCACCTCCTCCATTTCTTCGCCTCTTCGGTTCTTTTTCCACCAACATGTGATTCCACTTCTCCACTTCATCGTCCTCTTTTTCTGTGACCGCATCAAGTGTCTCCAGAAGGTCTGCTATTCCAGATGGACCTTCCGAAGAGCCCGCTTCATCTGGTGACGCCTCTTTGGAATTTGCTTGCTTAAACTATGAAAGCGGTTAACTTTTTGAAATTTTCGATAAAAATTAAACTTTGTGATTAAAAGTTTTCAAAACAAAACAAAAACAATTTTTACCTCGCCCTCCTGATCCGGTTCCTCTTGTTTCACCTCTGGCTGATTGATCTGCTTCATGAACTCCAACTCATCGTCGGACTCCATGTTTGGAAATCTGCAACAACAAAAAAAGTTGTTTGGGTGAACAATTCCGAAGAGACTTGAAAGCGAATACAAAATTTGAAAGTTCTGTGGAAAAAAAACAAAAAGTTTCGACAAGGATTTTCAAAAAAAAATTTCGCGGGCTGCTGAAAGGCGCAAGGGAGTTGTGGGCGGAGTTTAAACTGCAAGCGGCGCGGTTCTAATTATAGTTTTTTTTTAAGTTAAGAACCGCTCCACTTGCAGTTTAAGCTCCGCCCATAACTCCCTGCGTTTGCGCTTTTGAGCCTGCGAAAATTTTTTTCTGAAAATCCTAGGCGAAACTTCTTTTTTTCATAGTATTATGAAAAGCATACTTGCGACGAATCGGGCCGGGCCAATTTGAAAGTATTCACAGGCCCGGTCATCCCGGGGTTCAGTACAAAAATTGAAATTTTTGCATTTTTTTTTTAATTTTTGCGAAAAAGTCGAAATTGTTTCAAATTTCGAGAATGAAACTTTCAGAAAGTGTCAAAAAAGCTTGTGATATCTAGTTTTTTAGATAAAGTTTTTTAAAGTTTCATGAGATAGAATTCTTTAGAATTTTCCATATTTTTCAATCCCCTTAACCAAATTATCACGCTGATAACCATAAAGCGTCTAAAGAACGACAGCCGAAGGAGTCTTTCTATCACAGAGTTTGAGTCAGTAGGAGTCACCAAAACGCGTCTGTGGCACGCCAGACAGCTCTGATGCTAAAAGACCAAACAATGAGTACTTGTGATCGAGACTACAAAAATTACTTATTAATTTTTTTTTAAATTTAATATAATTTCAAATAAAATTCCAACTGATTATACTCGAACTGACCGACTTCAAAGAGTAATTCATGAACTACTGGGGAAAACCTATAAGAATAATGCAAACGCGCTCTAATCGAACTACTTGGGCGGCGCAATTGATTACACGAAAAACATATGTTTCCCACGCCACCCTCCTGCAAACTGACCAACCTACAAAACTATGTGAAAATCGGAAAAACTATCGATGAAACTATTTTAATTATTTTAAAATAAAATTTCTACTGAAAATTTTCAAAAACTCTGTGAAAAATCAATGAAACGCTTCGCGCGCCAAGCAAGACAGAATTTGAAGGGCGCAAATGCCGGTGTGTGCGACGGAGCGAGGTTGCTTGTCTGCGTCTCTTGACCACTACGCCGACCAGGGCACACATTTATAAGAAACTGCGCGCCGCAGTCGGAGGCGCAGAGAAGCGAGACACACACTCTCTCTGCTGCATTGTTTAGAGGCGACTGCAGCAGCTGGCAGTAAACGAGGACAGCGAATCGATGGAAAATTCTAGAGTAGTAAAGTGGCCTAAAAAGTGTTTGCGGACCGCAATACACTAGATCTGACGACACATTGCACTTCTTGTAAAATGAGTTCAAATCGGCTACGGAATCAAAGAGTTGACTTCTGGGAAAGTTGCAAGTATAATGGGTTGTGGGAAGACTGCTAATGCAGAGAATTACGGTATCCCGGATTGTGTACACCATCACAGAGCAATTGCAGTTTGCTTTTGGGAAAGTTGTGGATGAAATGTGAACATTATGACAACAGTTGTTGTTGTAACAACTCTGCCTTGTCAGTTTGCAACTATTTACAACTTCGATTTCGTGTTTGCTAACATAAGCTGAGAAGTCGGAAAGACGATATCTTGAAAGTTTTCAAACTCCTGAACGGGTTGAAACTGACATGTTCGAACCATGATACTTCGACACCTAACGTCAAAAATAAGAAATAATTCGTTCAATTTTTCATGGAACGGAAGAATTTTCTTATTTCTCAGTTTTCATGTCGTAATTCGGGTTTCGGTTTATAAGTGTCTAGTGAACACTTGTCACCAGGGTTGGGAAATTCCGGGCTGACAAAAAATTCTTCCGGCCCGGCCCGCCCCGGTCGGCCCGGATTCAAAAAATGTGCACCATTTTTTCACAAATTTCTGCAAAATTTTCATTTAAAAAAAGTCAAAATTCTCAAAATTTCTCGTACGCTATTGTTTTTACCGATATTCTAAAACACAGTCGAAAAATCCACTTTTTTGCAAAAAAAATCAAAAAAAAATTCAAGATTTTTTCAAAAAATTTCAAATTTCTACAGGAGCCGGGCCGAGGAAAATTTCTCAGTCGGCCCGGCCCGGCCCGGAATTTCCCAACCCTGCTTGTCACATTTGCGAAGCGACTCTGTTTCAGAATGGTCTCGAAGCCATTTCTATCAAAACTTCTTATTCACAGGCTTATCAGCCCAAACGTGTTGGTATCGATTTACAGTGTTTGACATTTACGCCCGTAAATCGACAAACAAACAGAAATTTCTCAGAGAAGAATTTCAGTTGTTTTGCTGCACAGCGGTTGCTGACTATGCTGACAAAGTTCCAAAAAATTTGAATTTTTTCAAATTTCAAAATGTAAAAATTCAAAATTTCTGAAAATTGTATTGCACATTGAGATATCTGACAACAGGACTCAACGCGCACAACAAATGAAATGTCGACGCGACCGGGGAAAATGTCGGCCACAACACAGATGAGTGTGCGGAGAGAACCCGACGGGCGGCGCGCTTGCAAAAAAAATTGAATGAATAGAGACCGGAGACGCAGAGATTGACCGCAACGCGGACCGCGTCGCAGTTATTCATTCTGTGTGCGAATTGCGGACAATGCGCAGGAAATGACGACAAATAATGTCGACCGTAATCCTTTGTCAAGTTTTCGAAACAAATATCGATTTTATCGATTTTTCGAAATTTGACACTGAAAAGGAGAAGTTGAGTTTCGGCTGAGAGCGAAAATCACAAGTTTGATATTTTCAGATTCCAACCGCGATGTAGCTGCAACGCGGAACAAATAGAAAACTTCTGCAAGAGAAATTTCAGAGAACAACAAAGACTGCAGTTGTGGCAACAGTATTTGTTGAAAAATTGCTATTTTGTAAAAAAAAAATTTCAAATTGTCACATTTAATTTTTTAATTTTAAAAAATTCAACTTTTTGTGAAAAAATGTTTCAAAAACAAGGTAAACAATTGTTTTACTGGATTACAGAAAATTGCAAATATTTTTTGCGCTCATTTTTTTTTAAAGTTTGAAAATTTAAACTGAAAATCGGAAAAATGCGAAATCCTGAAGCTGTCGCCCTAAAATTTCCATCAGAGCGAGGTTGCCACGTTCAGCGACCGCGACGCGCACGCAACGCTCTCAAACGTCTACACGACCGCATCGTCAAATTTGTGCACATAGAGCGCAAATGCAACATTGTCACTAGTTTTGCGAAAATTTTCGAAAATTGTTGATTTCGCAATATTTCGGAAATGTACAACTTGCGAATACAACTGCAAGAACTCGATAAGGCTCCCTAAAGTAACAGAATTGGCGCCCTCGAAATAATATTACCTGCGTAGCGGCCCCTCTAGGCGCAAACACTGGCGACGTAAATTTGCGTACAAAACATCAAACCTGACGCGCAATTGGTGTGGTGTGCGCCCTTTTCGTGTCAGGACCCGGGCGGGGTACGGTAGATTTGAAGATTTTCGAAAATTCTCGAAACTTGAAAAAGAGAGGGAGAGAGAGGGTGCAGACATTTAGAGTACTGGAAAAAATTTCAGCAAAAAAAGTTGTTTTCAGAAATTTGTTGTAAATACAATAAAATTGTAATTACGCGTAATATTACGTGGATATACGTGTAGATTTTTTGAATTTTTTTATAAAAAAATTCATTTCTCATCTTTACGCCCTGAACAGAATGAATCGGTAAGTGGCAAAATTCAAATTTTCGAAATTTCAAATTCCCGCTGAAAACATGTATTCAGATCAATAGCAAAAATGTTATCAAGCCAACAGATTCGTGATTTTTCGCGTGCCCCCAACAATTTCCGTCGGCGTGTTAAAGCGGGAATTGTCAAAGTGAAAGTGGAGAAGTAGGTCATCATGAAAATGCGCTCTATTGAGAGTCTGAAATTTAGGCTCCGCCCCTTTTTCAACTCGCACACACCATTGCCACACGGGATTCAGACTGATGCGGATGCGAAGGTTTTCTCCAAAGAGTTACAGCCAGGAGAGAGAAAATTATTGTTTGATGCGTTGAGAAAAATCAGTTGGTTTTTTGGGGTTACTGTAGCCTTCTGGGTTACTATAGAGAAATTTCAGCCGCCGATCAGTACAACGAACACAAAAAAGTGGTAGATGTGACCATACATCATGAAGATTTGGTAAAAATCTGGTACCTAAATTTCGTTCCAATGTTTATCTATGGTTGTCTAGATGAAGCGCTGATTATAATTGGTGGAGAAAGTATCAATAAGTGAGTCTGAACATCTGAAAATCTGAAAATCAGTCGGAAAAACAATGCAAAAAAGTTTCGACCACGGCAGGATTCGAACCTACAATCTTCTGCTCCGTAGGCAGACGCGTTATCCATTGCGCCACGCGGCCACACATTTGCCCTCTCTCCTCACGCCGTACATATGCACGCAACATATTGCAGTCTCTTCTCGGTGTACAACGGCATGTCAATGTTGGCCTCGGCCGCTGTTGCCAACATTATTGTCAACCTTTTTTTACAATTGCCAGCCGATAGATGGACGGATATTTTGGGATTTAAGTGAGTGAATTTGAATACAGTAGGATCTACAAGATACAGTAACCAATTTCTTTCCAGGAAACCAGTTCTTTCAAATGATCAAATGAACACTCCAGAGTATCATTACGCATCCTTTGCAGCCAAGGTTTGTATCTATCTGTTTTTCTGTGTATCCAAATGTCAATTTATTCCAGCTCTGCGGTCTCTGGCTCGGTCTAACTCTCGGAATGCTTCCACTATTCTTCATTGATGATAATTTGGATAATCGGGCGCATGATAGTCAGGAATTCCTGTCCGGAACAAAAAGTGAATGGTTCGTAATGGACGATCAGAATCGGAAAGTGAATGCTGATGAGTATTGTGAAGTTTTCAGTGGAGAATGAACAGAAAATTTTTTATTAAAGTTTTGGAAATAAATAAATTTCTGAAACTTTTTGTCAAATGTTACATTTTTTACATTAGCCTGTGTTATATCACCTCATTCTTCAAGGAAGACGCCTCAGACGCCAATTATCATTGTTTGATTCAAATCTCGACGCCTCCCTCTCTTATATGGCTTTATCCCTCAAGTTGTTTTCCGCACGCATGGCTCAGCGGTTAACGCCGCCGCCTGCCGCGCGCCACACCCCGAGTTCAATCCCGGGCGGCGCCAATTCATTTTTGTTTTTGTTTTCGATTGTTGCTTTTCAAGTTTCCTTTCTTTCCCATGATCATCGATCTTCTCCCAATACATCGGAAAAAAAGAGTGACCGCCCGTCGTCTTCCCGCACACCGCCCATCCCTTTACCCATTTCTCTCACGTACTCTCTCATTTCCCAACACTCTCTCGTCTTGTTGTTTGTGGCACTGTGGATGGGAGGAGGGGAATGTGACGGGAAAGAGAGGCAAATTGTGTGTATTTTTTCCCCCGGCGTCTCTTCTTCTACGTTTTTTTTTGGTGAAATGATAACCTCTACCTATTTTTTTCTATTTAGTTTCCAGTTTTTATTTTATTTTTTTAGTTCCGGTTTCTCAAATTCCTCTTTTTTTTGGTTTCGATAGCGATTTGAATCAAAAACTGATGCGGAACAAAATTTTTGGCGCGAAAAAACGAAAAAAACCTAAACATTTCGAAATCGTGCGAATGTGGACATCTGGATATTTGGATACACAGATAGACAAACGGACAGACACACAGACAGACAAGCAGTTTGAAGTGCTAATTGCTATGTATTTGAAATCGCGCTCTATCGTGTACGGGTGATCGGAGCGTCGTTGTTTTTTCTGGGCCCAAAAAGTTCGGAGATGCGGACATCCGGACGAACTGACACACAGACATACAGACAGCAAAATAACAAACTTCATCAATTTTTAAGACTGAGCAATCATGCTCTACCGTAACTTATCGCCCTGTCATCCATTTTTAAGCGTGAAAATTACAAAATCGGACATCCGTACAAATCGACACACAGACAGACAGGTTACAAATTTCAAAATTTTTCCAGAAATTACGCTCTGCCGTACAGAGAAATTAAGGCCCGGTTAATTGGCGCCAAAATTCAAAATTTCCGAATTTTTTCCAGTTTTTGGAATTTTTTTCGCGAAAAAGTCAAATTTTTGACGATCACTCAGAATTCGGACACATTTTCGATGAAAAATTAGTTAATTTTTAAAGCCCGGCCTGGAAAAGGATGAATTCCTAAGACTGTGCATCTGCGCTCTATCGCACTATCATATTTTCCAGAACGGGGTGATCGGAGCTTCGTAATAGCTCTCTTTTTCTCTGAGTCTCTCAATTTCGCACACAATTTTCTTCGGTTTTGTTAGAGCGCAGTTGTAAGCAGCGTGCCATGCTAATAACTCTCTTTTCAGATTTTGCTTATAAAAAAAAAACAAACAAATAGACCGAACCAATTATTCAAATCCTTCGACTATGCAATCGCGCTCTACCGTACTGTTTCCAGAGTGATACCGGAGCATCGTTGTAACCGCCTGAAAAGAATCAAGAGAATCAAAGTTCTTCCTTCCTCCACTATATTTGCACACACACACACAGTTTTTCATTTCTATATATTTTTTCTCTCTGCATCTTTTCCGCTCTCCACCTGCCTACTACCTTCCATTCGTGTGTGTGTCACTTGACTTTTGTGAATGTGACACACTTTTTTTTCCCATCTCCCTCTACTCGCTTCGTGGAAACTTTTTTTTTCGAAAATTCATTTGAATGCAAAAAAAAAATTCTGAATCCTTTTTCTAAAAAATCGACGATTTTCAGAAGCCTGCTCTTGACCTACATTCCCCGTAGGACACCACACATACCAACCGACACAATGATTCCGTACCTCGAGATTTGCAGGTGAGTCTTAATTTTGATGACATTTTTTGATCTACCATGAAAACTACAGTACACCCCCCCCCCCCCCCCCCTCTACCCATTTACCACAGATCTTGTTTATTTACACTCCTCGAGATCAGTCTTGTTTTTTTTTCAGAAAAACAAAAATTCTGGAAAAAAAATTTTGGCTGAAAATCAGAAAATCATCAATTGATGAAATTAGTCATGTGATTTTTAGAAAATGTGAAATCTTGAAATCTGAAAGTTACTTACTCACTGTCAACAAGTTTAACAACTCCGAATATCGAGAGAAGAGGGGAAGAGAGTGCAGAGAAGCTAGAGTGTCTGCTTGTCTGCGTCTCTCTCAAACTTCTAACCGATATATCTCACGATCCTGAATAGCTACAAAAAAGTGGTCAACTACAAAAATACACTCCTTAAAATTTTATACATTATTGTAGTTGACCACTTTTTGATAGCTCTTATAGGAAAAAAGTTATGAACTTTTGAAGATAGCCGTTATAGAGGGATAGAGACGAAGAGAAGCTAGACAGTCTGACTTCTCTGCGTTTTGCTCAAATTCATTTGATGACATAGAAATCTTCTCTAGTGTGGCCTAAAATTCCCATCTCGCATTTTCTAGGCCACCATGACAAGTCGCCACTCTGGCTACAGTATTCCCTCTTTTTTCGCCTTTAGTCTTTCTCGAAACTCAGTTGGAAATTGATGATAACGAACGGTTTTTATCACTTCTCGATCCTCTCAATTTCTTTCGTTTCGACAAAAATATTTTGATAAGAAAGTAGTCCTCCTCCCCTCTCAATAGAGATAGATTTTGATTGTCAGTTCCTTTTTCGTTGACATATTTTGAGAGAGAGAGAGAGAATTGTTTGTGAGTGTGTGGGTGCTTGTGTGTACCTCGTCGCATTGATTTCTTCTCTCTCCAACAAATAATAGAGCTGTACGGGCGGTCTGAAAAGTAAATCGAAGTTTGGGTGGTCGATTTTTAGGATGTTACGATTAGTGTTCGCTCCAGTGACTTCCAACAACCAAAATTTTTGTAATCAGCACGTCGAAACGCCTCGAATAAGTATAATCATGCCTTGGTTTGAAGCATGTTGGGTCCCGCTACGAAAAGTGGTTTAAAGGCGCATACCGTAGTTTCGTGGCGAGACCCAACTCGCTTCGAACCGAGCCTTGATTATACTCATTCAAACCGTTTTCATGCGTTGAATTGGAAAATTATAATTTCAGTTAGTTTGAAACTAATCCTAATGAGATACAACTCATTTTCATTTTAAGGATATTTAGTGTAACTAAAACAAATCGTTGTATCTCACTAGGTTTTGCTCTTAAACTCATGAGACTTATATTTTTGGATTCAGCTGGTTGAGAGTGTTTGATTGAGTATAACCATGTCATATTTTGCTGCAAGTTGGGTCTCACAACGAAAAATGGTTTTTAAAGGCACATACCGTAGTTTCGTGGCGAGACCCAACTTGCTCCAAACCAGGGGGTACTCGATTTTAGAACTCGGAAAGATAGAACTGCGACAAAATAAAACTGTTACAATATAGAACAGGAAAAAATAGAACTGAACAAAATGGAATTGCAACGAAATGAAACTGTTACAAATTAGAACTGACTAAAATAGAACTGAACGAAATGGAACTGCTACAAAATGGAACTGCTACAAAATAGAACTCCAGCTCGAATAGAGCGCGTTTGCATTTTTTTTTTGAATTTTTGCATTATTTGAAAATTTTAACCAGTTTTCGAGGAAAATATCGACTTTAAAAATTCATTCATAGAGAAAAAAACAGATGTATTCATGAAAAACCGTCAAAAATCATGAAAATTTATAATAATCGTGAAAAGCCCATACAAATTCTGAAAAACCGTCAAAAATCCCCAGGAAACGTTAGAAATTCATAATTTTGCTCAACAATCATAATTAAACCGGATAAAAACAACAGGGAAAATTTCATATTGATTCACATTTTGATTCTAAGTCAACGAAAGGACTGAGTTTTTTAAATCTATCAGAACAACAAACGAAAATCAATAGAAAAATATTTTTTCGCATAAAAAATTGCTTTTAAATACGCGATCCCCATGAGTGGAGGTCTTGGAAGTGGAGGTCTTGGAGTTTCGGTTCCGAACCCAGCTCTTACACCGTCGATGACGTCACGGGGGCTTCCAGAATTTGCGTGTTTTTTTATACTTTGTCGGGCAAGGTTGACCTAAAATTATAGCACAATTTAGAGTTTCCGCTTGTTCATCTTACTGAATTTGACAGTTTGTCCATTTTGTGATTGATGTGCGGCTGGATGATTCAAATAGTTTTCGTCAAATCATTAACTCCGAATTCGGCCGGACATTTATACTTCGTATTTCTGCAATGGAATGAGATTGAAAAAGCATTACAGTTCTCGGTATTACCTCTCGATACAATGATTTATTGTCTCATTCACAGATGAAATACTCTTTTTTTCTTCATGAAAAAACCGTTAATTAATTCTCCATCGATTTTCCGATTTTTCGGCATTTTTCTGCTGAAAATTGATAAATCTTGTAGAAAAACAATAAAAACAATACAAATTATGCAAATTACATTTTTAAAAATCCAAAAAAGACTGAAAAGACTGAAAAAATCCTGAAAAAACCAAAAAAATCCAAAAAAATTCAAAAAAAAATGCAAACGCGCTCTATTCGAGCTGGAGTTCTATTTTGTAGCAGTTCCATTTTGAAACAGATTTATTTCGTTCAGTTCTATTTTGTGAAGTTCTATTTTGTAACAGTTCCATTTTGTTCAGTTCCACTTTGTAGCAGTTCTATTTTTTCCTGTTCTATATTGTAACAGTTTTATTTTGTCGCAGTTCTATCTTTCCGAGTTCTAAAATCGAGTACCCCCCCAAACCAAGGCACGATTATACTCATTCAAACCGCCTTGTTCGCCTGAATTCAAAAATCAAGGTTGCGTATAATTTGGAGCTGCACGGATTGATTCATCTTTAAGTTTGACGAACATTTTGAATCGTTACCGTAACTCACTCAGTAAAGCCTGTAATCGCATAAAATTTATATTTTAAATTTAAACGTGGTAAAACCATTAAAATGAGGATAGTAATTTTGGGTCTCGCCACGAAAAGTGAACAATTTTTCTGTCTTTTTGTAGTTTGACCGGTTCACGTGAATCTCATCTCCCCCTCTCCCACCTCAAACACCACCAAAAAACGGGGAATGAGGAAAGAAAAAAGGACCAAAAGAGAAGACTTTTTCTCTTTCTCTCTCGGTCAGTCACATGACTTCCTTCGAGCTCTTCGAGCCCAAAGGGTCACTTCTTTTTTTGCGCCTCCCTTTCTCGTTTTCTCCACCATCTCGCGTGCATGCCCACACTTTTTCTTTTGTGTCTTTTCTCCATGACTCTTTCATCCACTCCCTTGTGACCGAGAAGAGCACCATGCTCCAACTACTGACCTCTGTACGTTTGATTGGAATCGGAAAACAAGAAAATATTGATAGAGTCTAGTTTGGTTTCTGAGATATTTTTGATTTGGGTGGTTTTTTTCTGGAAAAATAGCTGCAAATTCTAAAATTTTCAAAATCTTTAGTGGTGTAAGGTGTGAAAATAAATTTCTGGGATAGCTAACGTTGTTCTGAATTAAATTCATCAAAAACCACTAAAAAACATTAAAAAACAAAAAAGTTACGGAATTTCGAAAATTTTCGAAATGACTGCGTCACATTTCTCATCGCAACTCTCTGAAATCTGATCCAATTCACCTGAAACCCACATTTTCAAGTTTCCCTTGTTGAGACCTTTCGAATGAGTATAATCATGCCATGGTTTGGATCAAGTTGGGTCTCGCCACGAAACTACGGTATGTGCCTTTAAACCACTTTTCGTGGTGAGACCCATCTCGCACCGAACCTAGGCATGATTATACTCTTTCGAAGCGTCTTGACTCACTGAATCTGAAAATTGAGGTTTGAAGCGATTTGATGCAAAATTAACAGAGATACGCCCGTTTTTCTCTTTACGTCCTGATTTCACCTTCTTAACAGTAGCATATTTTACTACGAATTTCATAAAGGGCGTTTAGTGTTCAGACCATTCGAAATTTTATGTTTGGTCTCACCACGATACTACCGTATGCGCTTTTAAATCAAATTTCAAAATTTCGCGTCTAGACCCAACACTCCCTAAGCCAAGGTACTCATTCGAACCGTCTAAAGCCGCTAAGTTCAAAAATTTTAGTTTGAAATCTAATAGGCCAGATCGTAGAGAGTTACAGCGTAATCTTTGGATGTACCGAATAAAAAAAACACATCTTATGAGGAGAACGGCTTCAGATCCTTTCGTCATGCCCATTTTCTATTCAATCCAGTTTTCTCTCTCTTCTTTCCTCCCTCCATTCATCTCTCTTTCCCAATCCTTACAGTGCCAACACGATAGTATTGACAACCCGAAAGAGACTTTTCTTCCCCATTTTTTTCCCATTTTTTCTCCACTCTCCGGGTACAGAGAGGGGGTTTCTTCTTCGACCATTCCGAATGAAAAGAACTGTTTGTTTGCCATTCCGATACACAGAACCGCCCGTTCTTCCTTCTCTTGAATGTCACTGAACGCATAGTTAGTGAGTGTGTGCGAGTGAAAGCAGGCAGTCTCGATTTTTGATCTACTATTATTTATTCTTCGGTTCTTTTTGATTTTTTTTGCAGAATTGTAAGTGTATTTTATTTTATTTTTGAGTAAATCGCCTTGTTTCCTTTATATTTGAAATAAGGACGTCGATACGCGTCGAATGAGTATAACCATGCCCTGGTTTGTAGCATGTTGGGTCCCGCCACGAAAAATTTAAAGGCGCGTACCGTAGTTTCGTGGTGAGACCCAAATTTCTCCAAACCATGGCATGATTACACTCATTCAAAAGGTCTTGTCACGCTGATTCCGAATTCACATGACTCGTTTAATTTCAATCAAAACTGAAGAAGATACATCAGTTTTTCGAAGTCTGTTTTTTTTTTGTCTCAAAAGGAAACTTCGTCCTAACTCCTCGAATCTACCTCAAAATTGCTTGACATCTAGATTTTTGAATTCAGAGCGTCAAGTCGCTTTGAATGAGTATAATCATGCCATGGCTTGAAGCATGTTGGGTCCCACCACGAAAAGGGGTTTAAAGGCGCATACCGTATTTCGTTTTCGTGACAAGACCCAACTTGCTTCAAACTATGGCATGATTATACTCATTCGAAAGATCTTGACGCGATAAATCTGAAAATCATAGTTTAATAGCTTTTATTGCGTCCCAGTGCCCAAATAAATGTGATAAGCTCAATCACTAAACACATATTTGTCTCTGCAAGTATAATGTTCGATTGATTCTTTTGATTTCCTCTTTTTGTTCAAAACTAATATAATGTATTTGATTATCATAAAACTTTACTATATATTTGTCATGGCCTAGAAACTTTCCCCCGTGTAAAAACTCTTCCATTGCTCCCTCGAAAACCAAAAGTCAAGTAAGAGAGAAGAAGAAACCGGTTCAGTTTTTTTTCTAGTTTCTTATTCTCCTTCAACCCCATCCAATTTTCTCTTCTTCTTCTTTTTTTCTTTCTTCTCCAAACGCCAAATGGTTGGCAGAAAACGAGAGAAAAAACGAACGGAAATGTTGAGAAACGGCACGTTTCTCTCTTTCTTTGAGGGCGAAACTAGAAAAGATGTGAAAAATAGAGAAAGAAAAAATTCATGGGATGGGCACATACAGAATCGATGAATTCGTTTCTCTCTTTTGACACAAAAATTGACTTTTTATGTGGTCACGATCATCAAAGTGAAAGTGACAGTGAAAATTGGGAAATTTTGAACTATTGAATTGGAACAAATTTGATTTCATGGTCGTTCAGTACTTGGAATGGAAAATTGTCGCTCCACCTCCTTCAGTTTTGATTTTTGATCTTTGAAACTGTCTTAGATGGAATTATCTCGTCGAGACCTTTCAAATAAGTATAATCATGGCATGGTTTCGAGCAGTTTGGGTCTCACCACGAAAAATTTAAAGGCGCATACCGTAGTAGCGTGGTGAGACCCAACATGCTCCGAACCAAGGCATGATTATACTCTTTCGAAGCGTCTTGACGTGCTGAATTGGAATATGTAAATTTCAAATGTTTTGGAGCGGGTTGACACGAGATTTAGGAGTTTTTCACTTAGTAGTGAAAAACTACCCCTGTATTTTTCCATTTCTCCTGAAACCTTGAAACATTAAGATTTTCCGATACAGCGTGACGAGACCTTTTAAATGAGTATAATCATGCCATGATTCGGAACAAGCTGGGTCTCGCCACGAAACTACGGTATGCGCCTTTGAACCACTTTTCGTGGTGGGACCCAACATTTTTCAAACCAAGGCATGATTATACTCATTCGAAGCGTCTTGACGTGCTCATTCCAAAACATTTAATTTCATCGCAAAAAAACACAATGAAACATTTTCTGATGAAATTTCCATTCTGAATTCCATTCTGAATGAATCTAAGGTGCCAAAAACCAACTTGTTTACCAACTTCTTCTCTGGTGGGTCCCTTCTATCCCAACGTCATCTGATGTCATCTGAAAGCTTCACTCTTTTTCTCGTGGTCCCGAGGCGTAAATAGGGAAGAAAAAAGGGAAAGACGAGAGAGTTTCCTTTTCTTTTTCCCCCGAGAAGCTTCCAGAATTTTCTCATTATTAGTATATTTGTTATGTTCCATTTGTGCTGGAATTTTAAATTACTATTTTCTTGCTCAACAATCCCATTAGTTGAAATATTTTTGGAGCGACGAGAGACGCAGAGAAGTAGACACTCTCGCTTCTCTGCGTCTCTAGAATCAAGAGATTCGCTTTGAAGCGTTGTATCTCGAAAACGAAAATAGCAATCAAAAAGTGATCAACTACAAAAGTGTAGGACATTTCAAGGGCTATACTTTATTAGTTGATCATTTTTAGATAGCTATTCAAGATTTTGAGATATGAGTGTTGCAAGTGTGCTCTACCGTATTTTCGTTATCACTCGCTTCAAGCTGGATTTTAAAAAGCTGAAACTTGATGAACTAATCAAAAACGTTGCAATCAATACAGCCACTGAATTCAAATCAAATCGGAATAGTTTTCACCAAGTTATGACCAGTAAATGCAAACTCGCTCCACTGAACTTTTGTCATAACTCATCTCAACGTGTGTTTTTTTCGACTGAAACTTTGTCACCTGGCTAGAAACTGTTAACTCTACCTGGCCCTTAAATTTCAGCTCCACCGCAGCATTTTCTATCGAGCTATGCAATCGCGCTCCACCGAACTCTCCCTCAAATTCTAATTTCCGGCTCCTACCCCGAGCCCCATAGAATTCTTATTGCTAGAAAATGCAAATCCTTCAAACCTATCAATTTAGCTTCTCTTGTAATCCGTCAACCCGCCCCTATTTACACCCCTATTCCATCATCAAAACACCCCTTTTCTCCCCCTTTGAATAATATCGCGTGAATGCGTGAATGCGTGGAGCACCCGACGTACACAAACGGAGGCAATTTGAATTCGTACTAGTTTCTTCCTTCTCTTTGCAAATTATTGTGTGTCAGTGAGAGAGAAGGAAGGTCTCGAGACGAGAAGAGACCACCCGGGAGAGGAATGTCTGCGTCTCTCTCTCACTCTTATACTAGTTTCATTGGTGTGGGAGGGAGAACGAGTTTTAGTAGTTTTCAAGGAGGAGATACACAACGGTTTTCGGTTTTTTTCAGTGTTCTTCTCCTAGAGAGAAAGAGAGCATGTGAGATCGAGAGAGGACTGAGAAAAAAACAGAGATAGGCGGTGTAAACAACAACAACAAGAGGGAGAAGGAGAAATTTTTGTTGTGTTACAGCAAGAAAACGAGAGTTTTGAGTTTTCCCGATATTTTTAAGGTTTTTGCCAATAGAGCGCGTTTGCACAGACTGCGCAATCACCCCTTCTTTTATACGCCCCGCAACATCCTCCTGATTTGTGCCGGTGTGGCTCAACTGGGTGTGATTCCGCTCGTCGCTAACATATCAAGGGTTCGAGTTTTGCTCCTTACCAAAATTTTTTGTTTTTATTTTTCTTGGTATAAAAGTGTTTTTCTATTTTTCTAGTCGAGTACACATGTCCTACCCATGTTATTTGAAGAACGTCATCTAGTATGTGCACTGTTTTTCGCCAAAATAAAAAATATCTCGATAAAAAAGTAAGAACCCTCCTCGTGACTTTTAATGAACGCTTAATCTCCGGAGAAGCGGAAACATTTTAGGGGATTGAAAGATGAAAAAGATAAAAGAGAAAAGGAAATGGATGGGCGGCTTTTCCTCTCCCCTCTGAGTGAAGCAATCGAATGAATGGAGACATCAAAGATTATTGCGAAACACATTTGTTCTTTCTCTCTCTCTCTCTCCCTAGTTTGTTATTTGAGATACAGAGATCCTTTGTAATCGGACCCCTTCAACGTTTACCCAAAAAGTTTTGTGTTTCTATTGTTTCGTGCTACCTTTCTAGCTTACCTTTGGAAAAAAAATTTCAAAATTTCAAACCTAAATTTCTCGGGATTTAGTGACTCTTTTTTGAAACTGAGTAGATATTTGGATTACGCAGACTTTAAGCTTTCGATTGGTATAAAAAGTGTCTGATAAAGTTTTGTAGTCTTTTCGTACCCCTAGTTCTCCGAACACCTCACTTTAACGTTGAATTTCTCAGCGCTAGTTGACTTTCCAACAAAACAAATGACATATTCGGAATCCTCATGATTTCAGCTTTCGATTGATATATTTTTCATTGCTTGTATCCTCGAAATAGCAGAGTTACTCTCTATAACATTCCCATTGCTCACAAACACACTCAAAATTCCCATGCACTCCCCTCCTCTCCTCCTCCCGCTGCCATTGCCCTCTCCGCCTCCTGTATGCACTCAACCTCACGGTTAAAATGTGGCCGCGTGGCGCAATGGATAACGCGTCTGCCTACGGAGCAGAAGATTGTAGGTTCGAATCCTGCCGTGGTCGAAACTCTTTTTTCTTTTTGTTTTGCCCCAGAAAGTAACTAATTTTGTTTTTGGAGACACACCGTCTGAAGCTGTCGACGACGACGTCGACTACTATTACTTTTCCTTGTTTTCGAGGTCTTCGCTAGCTTCTTTCTTCTTGCTTTCTCTCAGTGTTCCTCCATACACATCTCTGAAATTCCCTCACTATTTCCATCGGGTGTTCCCTCCTTCTAGTTGTTTTGACGACGAAGTAGAATAGTTGTACAGCGAAAAAAAAGAAGGGAGAAGACGTCTAGAGGAAGAAGAAGAAGGGGATAATGCCAGACGATGTCATGCGTTCGGTTCGTCGTCTCAAAATATATCATCATCTCTTTTTCTTTGTCGAAAAAAGCCCTCATCTCGTTAGATTTAATGCATATGATGCCTATTAGATTTGTCTGGAAGTAAAATTAGTTGAAACCGGTTATGGAATCGCGCTCTATTGAGAAACAACCAAAAACTAGGTCAGAATTGCGGTAAACTGATAGAAAACGAGTAAAATGAGTTTAAAATAGTGCCAGAAACATATCTGGAAAGTTTCAGCTAGATTAGAGCAAAATAATGGAAGCGCGCTCTACTGCACTTTTACCATAACTTGTACCAAACGTAGTCTAAAAAGCTGAAATTTTTGGTTTAGACTTAACCAAAGAGGAAAAACATGCTTACAAAGTTTCAACTAAGTCTGAGCAATAAAATGCATTTGCGCTCTAGTGAACTTTCTGATAAATAGCTTCAAAAGCAGTCAGATTCAGTGAGATTGTCAGTAACCTAATGAAAGGGTCTCTCTTTGAGTTTCAGAATTTTTGAACCAGTTTTAGTGAAGAAGTTTAGTGAAGTTATGAGCATTAATGTTATCGCGCTCCAATGAACTTTAGCTGTAACTCTCTTCAAAATAGGGTTAGAAAGCTGAGATTTGGTACACTCGTTAAGCACCAGCCACAAAACATGCCTACAAAAGCTTGGGATCTTTTCCTCAGCAATGCAACTTCGCTTCACCGAAATGTCGCTCGAAACTCGCTCAACCATAGTTTCTAGTTGTCAATTCAAACTTGCAAATCACTCAGAGCACATAATTATGTACAAGGTCTTCAACAAACACTGATTGCGCAACCCATTGTTTCCTCCTCGCTCTATTGTACTCTCATCGACTCCTTTGTCCCACAGGTGCTACCGTAACCCTTCCCGGTAACTTCTAAACAGCACCGCCCAGTGTTATTATTGTTGTTGTTATGTAACAAGCATGAAAAATGTGAGGAGGGAGGGGAAGGGGCGTGGCTTCCTCTCTCACTCTCCTTTGGTGTTCCAAAACCGCTTTTTCTCTGCGTCTCCTCGTCTTCACACACTCTCTCGTGTGCCGGCTTCTCTCTGTCAATGGCATGTGTTGGTGTGCCCCCCTTTTGAGTATGTATGTATTTGAGAAAATTTCTCTTATTCTCGTGTAGTCTCTCTTCGTGAGACACGCCCTCTTTCTCTCCCTCTTCGAGCTTATCCATTTTCGGACGACTACTAGTTTCTGTGCCTGCTCTCTGGAGCTCCTTTCTTGGAAGAGGGGGACCCCCATTCAGAAGCACTTTTATTCTAGTTTTGATCTAGTAGAGCTACAGTAACTCTGGTGAGTGGGGGACAGTAACCAATAGGAAGTCTTACTGTAGCGAGACTACAGTAGCCTAGGTGGCGCTACTGTAGAGCTACAGTAAATCTGTCAGCTGATCGGTGCCTACAGTAAACCCTTGCTGTTTTCGCTGCGAGACCCAAACTTTGTCCTTCTAAACCCGCTGATTCAGAAAACCAACACCATTTCCCGCGGAAGTTCTCGGTCGGAAAATCAAAAAATCGATATTTCCCCCTCTCCAAAAATGACAAATTTCGAACCCTAGTAGTCCCATGATCCCCCTATGTCATTTGATACATTTTCTGAGTCAGTGTCTATGACTAATTGCATCGTCGTCCTTCTTCTTCCCCTTTCCTAGGCTTCCCCTCTCATGGTTGAATGCTAATGGCCGTCTCTATAGAGGGGTTCGTTTCATAATGAGTACTCGGCACCACCAGTTTGTGACGTGGCACCCCGAAGGAAGACAGGTGGAAATTGAGAAAAAAACAAAAGACGGAAAAGTTGTGTGTGGTTGTGACTCATTATCAGAAGATCGTACTGTACGAAGTCTCCATCACAATTGGAAATTTGTGATTTCCGCCTGTGAATCAGCAAAAAGGGTATACTGTAGAAGGCAGAGCCAATCAGCAGTCAACCTCATTACTAACTAGTAAGCCAACATGTCTTTCAATTCGGTTTCGCATGAAAGAGCTGGTATCATGTGGGTTTACGGGGTGATGCGTAAATCGAGACGAGGACGGGTTTACAGGATGACTGAGATATCACCGAAGACGCTAATGAGCAAGAAGACGTGGGAAGCCCAACTTGGAGCTTGTGACTCTCAGGGCTCGAGCAGGCACTTTTATTGAGTCGCTGCTCAGCGAAATCGACTGGAGTGCACGTAACAGCGTAGAAACTTTGGTTGAAGTTTGCTGAGATTAGATGAAAAGTCGCTACTCAGCGAATTCGAAATTGTATGACTCAAAACCCCTTACCAAACTATCCTAGACCACCCAATCCGTCGAATTGTTGACATTTTTAGGTCTCGACTTTTTTGTGCCCCCCAAAAAATGTTTATTTGCTCGAGATTTAGTGGGAATGGTGCTGGTCACCAGAGAGGGAGGACATCACGATAAACATATCGAAGTGTCCATCCTAATTTTGTTTAGATTCGTGTAAAGTTATACATAGAGATGGAGAAAGTCAATAAATATATTAAAATACTAAAGCTGCCTTCGCTATATATCATGTGATTCTTTTATCCGACGGCTTTTTGGATTACTACGTATGCGCTCATAATCCGCCCCGACGAAAGCTACACCTTTTAAAGAACTTTCTAGATTTTCGTCATGTTTTTCTTTCTTCTTCTTCTTCAAAAAATTCTAATCATGTTTTCGCGGTCCCCTTCTTTCTCCCTTTCTCATCCGCACCAATGTGTAATAACAGCAGAAAATCGTACACACTCGACCGATTTGCCTATTCCATTTCCTCTTCTCTCACTCTTTCGCCTGTTTTGTCATATATGAAAATTTTCATTTTCGATTCAACTTTTTAATACGGTCAGTGGTGTGGTCAGTGGCGCGTGGACCAATTATAGTCAGCGCTCGCCACCGCCCACTCCTATCCGAAATAATAACTATTCTCTCTCTCTAATTTCCATCAAAATGCTAATTTCATATCGTTTTCAGAGAACGTGAAATGAGCGAATCGGAGTCATTGGGTGGGAGCAGCGCGTCGACGACGGCCGGCAGCGACGAGTACACCATGTCGCAGATTTTTGGCGCCGCTGGACGTCCCATTCCACTCTCGACGTTCGGCGCGACTATTCCAAACTCTTGGGGATCAGGTGAGCTAGAAAATTCCAGACAGTTTTAATCCAATAGTTAGAGAGTTTCAAAGACCAAAGTCTTTGTACTTTTAGATGAATAATTTCAGCGCATAATTTCAGTGCACTTTATGCGAATAATCTAGAGTTCTCATGAATCACTCTTTTTATTAGATTTTCGCTTTTGCTCAGTATGCGCAAGTTAGTCTGAAACTGGCATTCACAAAATTTTGAAGCTTGAAAACAACAATTTTCTCGATTTTTTCTCATAAAACCTGAAATTAGTCGACATTTCAGCCTGAAGGAAAACTAATTTTGAGTAAACAACAATCAATTTTTTTTCTATCTTTTCCAAAAAACTCAAAATCTTAACGTAACACGTGGCCACGTCAAAAATAACTCTGAATCATAACAAGTTCGCACCCTTATTTCTCACTGAAACGCGATGACGACAACGCCTTATAACGTGATTTACGAACGTGTTCAACGTCTCCAAGAGATTTTCACTCGTCATCTGATGAAAGGTTCTTTTAGTCGATATTTTTATCATATTTTTCCGGGAAAAACAGTGTGAAATTCCCATCAAAATCACCTAAAATTCGCTTCAAAAATCTGAAAAATCTGTAAATTTTGCCACGTTTTTTCCCAAGACTCTGCAATTGCGCGTCGGGTCCGATGCTCGCGTACCGTAATACCCAAGACCTTACGCTCAAAAATGCTGAAATTCCACGAATTCCACGAAATTTAGCCTACTTTTTTAGGTTTCAAATCCTAAATTCTCATTCTTATTTTTTATTTTTTCAGCCGTGTCGCAGCCGATGCTTGCCGGCTCATTTGGCTTGGCACCTACACCACCACCAGTCATCCAGGAGGTAGGATTTCCGAATTTTTTGTTAAATATTTTTTAACTGTAAAATAATCATTTTCCCGCCGTATTGTTGTTGTTGTTTGATCTCTCGCTTGTTCTCTTGTTGTTTCTTCCCATTTTTAGTCATTTTTCTAAAAGAAAAATGGCCAAATCCGTTTACACCTTCTCTCGTTTGCCCCGAATTGTGATTGCTTTCCGCGCGGAAGGCGGATAATACGTTTACTTTATGCATCAGATAGCAAACTACACACGGAGTAAAAGGCCGCGGGAAACAAATACCAAAAGGTTTCCATCAGTTTGGCACTTTTTTCGAAGTCAGGCCTAAATTTCTCGAGTTTTTGCTTCAAATTTGCTGTTTCTCCGCGTTTTTTTCGACTCCAAAATCAGAATTTGTGATTTTTGCGATAATTTTACCCGGAAAATAATCTCCGGTGGTTTTTTCAATTAAAAAATCATTCTTTGTCGAAAAACATTTCCGTTTCCATCCGCTGATCCCATTTTTCTCAAAATTTTCCAAAAATTGTGATTTTTGGTCAATTTTTTTCGTTTCTTCTCGAACTTTCGCTAGAATATCGACCTAAAAATTGTTTCTCCACAAAATTCGATTCCTTTTGTCCCTTTTGCCGTTGTGGCCGCTCGCCATCCATCCACACGCACACACAATTTTCTTCTTCTCCATCTCATCTCCCTCCTGGTTTCCCGCATCTTCTCGTCTCCTATTCCAACTTGGCGTTTGCAGTTTTTTTTCCCGACGATTCCTCGGTCTCTTCGGTGGCGCCCAAACTCTCGCCCCGGGGCGCCTCAATTTCGATTCGCTTCGCTATTTTTCTTTTCACATTCCCGTGTCTTTTTCTCTCTCCGCCGCCGCCGAACACACGTACATTTGATCTGTTGTGGAGAAGGAAGGAGAGGCGAGCGCTAGAGATGACGTGGCACACTGTGAAACTGTTTTTCAATTTCACAAAAACCGAGAAGTGAGGTAGAGATAGAGCGAGATGAAAAGTGAAAGTTCTTGTTATCAGTTCAGTATTTTGTGGCAAAGAATTGAAAGTTCCAACTTCAATGATTTCTGGTGCCTCTCATCTACCGTATCCCCGATGGATGATAAGCCAATCACGGTAACGACGATGACGGAGCAAAAGTTCTGAAATTGTACTTTCTGCTTCACTGTCACCGTCGGCTTCCACTTGGATGAATTGTAGGCGTAGCTCGCATGCTGCTCACCGAAACGTCAGATAAGTTTCATGGAGCACTGCTTCGAAACTGAAGTTCCAGTCCACTGGATATCGCTAATTAGAAATCAAGACGTCGTCTATGACGTGCTCTTGTAAAGATCACGGCTGAAACTTCAGATTTTCAGAAAAGGATAAGCTTCTTGGAAAGTACACCCAGGGAGCTTCTCGAAGTTTCTCTGCGTGTAGAACACGCTTAAGAGATAAGAGTGTGGATTGATCTCCGATCGCTCTCCAGCTTCTCCACCACCGTTTTTTTCTATCGCGGCGACCAAACCCCGCCCCTTCCCAACTACTAGTAGAGTCTAGGCCTCTGCTTTCACTCACACATACAGTAGTGCCACGCGATTGCGTTTTCTTTTCCGCCCCGTCCGTTCGCTATCGTGTCGTTCGGTTCCGTTCAGTGTCTAGACACATCGCGTTTTCTTCGTTTTCTACCAATTGGCCATAAATTTGCGGGCCATCCGTTTTTTAGTAGAATGGGTGGCGCGTGGCGGCACTGCCAGTCTCGGGGACCTTGGCGCTCGTGTCCTTTGGTCAGCGAACACCATGGGAAGAGAGTCTAGTCGCCGTCGTCTTGTATCTTCTATCTCTGCGTTTCATTTCAATCTTGAAAAAGTGAAAAAGAGAGGAAGGCTCCACCATCGGTTCTGTACACCATCACATTTCTCTTGATGCTTCTGCGTCTTGACGCCCGTCGCACTGAGTTTTCATAACCCCATCATTTTGTGTCCCGCCCGTCTCTTAGTGTATGTATGTGTTCCCTTCGCCTTTCATTTCTTCATCTTTTCTACTCTTCCTCAAACACTAGAGGAGGAGAGACCGAGAGATAGAGAGACTCAGTCAAGAAGACAGGGCACAGTTTTGTATTTAGTACCAGGCCCCGAGCGCCGAGTGTATGTGTGTGTGGTGTGTGTCTCTCTCAATCTATCTCTCCGTCGTCATCTCTGTGTTTCGCCAATGTTTCTCGAGACCGCCCAGTTTTCCACTGTGACACTAAGAAAAGAAGTGAGAAAGAGAGAGATGGACGAAGAGATGAGTCCGTCTCGTCCTGGAAAGCCTTTCCCTGGAGAAACGAGTCGGAAGTTCGCGCGCGCGCGAGCGCCCCCCCCCCCCCTTCTCTCGCTCTCCCGACGGTCGCCGACCGCTCGGAATCGTTTCAATAAAATTGTCGCTGCTGGACGCCGGTCATCGTTATGTCTTTTCTTGTCTCGTGGTGTTGTCTATACGATTTTCTAGTAGTCCTCCTTGGTAGACACGTGTTCCATCACTCGGAAACTCCCCTATTAGAGCTATCAATTATAATAGATTTGCGTTCCACATAAGGTTTTCGACAGATGGTGATGCCTTGTGGTATTTGCGTAAGAGGGCAGGTTGGCGAAACATGAGAGCCGTCGGAGAGAGCTTTAGCACCACCTGTCCCCTCGATCTCCTTTAAAGGTGTCTTCGACCATCATTAATGACTTGTCACATAGTTTGCATAGTTATCGTGGATTTCACGACTCGGGTTAGTCCAATCTGGCCATTTCTCGTTCTGCGAGTAATACGAGTTCTACCAAATTGCCTCGATTTTATGGGCTGTTTTGTGACTCTGCCCACAAACCAATTTTGAGATTAACTTTAGTATTTCACGTCCTGGTTAGTCTCGTTTTGATTCCATTTTCCTGGCCACAGAGTGATTTTTAGAAGCCTACCTCTATGTTGATAACAAAGCGTTGAAAACGATGCTTATCAGCTACTTTTCCACCGCGAAAATTGTTAATTTCCTCCAATCATCGCTATTCGAGTCGACAGAAGGAACATGGCGCCATTGCTATCTCTTATATTGCCCTGTCATAAACACTTTTTTTGTTATTTCAATTTTCGTGCGCTGGCGTCGACGACGAAAACTGCGTGGCACCGAACACAGTACAGTATGACTCCGCCCCTCCCTCCTCCCTTTTTTCTATCTATTTCTTGGTACCGTTCATCTGTCATGTCTCCGCCTCCTCCTTCCCTCTTTTTGTCCGTACTCCGGCTGTCGCTTGTCTCACTCCATTTGAGGGCAGAAGGCGTACCATCTGCCATTGTCGTTTTTGCTGATGCAAGCTCATCGAAGCCATCTGTGATATGCCGTTATACGGTTTTTGTGATTTTTGACTGTTTTTCTGCCTTCGGAAAAAGTGACCTTCTATATCTAGTCGCCTCGAACAATTCAGGTCAAGATTTACGCATGAGTAGGTCCTCTCTGTTGCAATGTGTTTTTTCTGCCGGTTAGACTATTTAATTTCAATTTCATGTCTTATGATGAAATCGTTTCGAAAGCTTGCGGAAAGCGGAATGCGGAAAATCTACGATTTCATCAGTTTCCGCAACGTGGCGCTCCTTCGTTTTTTTCCCATTAAAAGACCACCATGACAAGTCCAAAAAAGGCGGAAAAAACTGATGAACGGAATCCGATATTTCTCTTTTTTCTTCTTGCTCTCAAGTGTAATTCTAGACGTTTCGGCATAGAAGGAGCGGGGGGTTTCCTTCCATTTCAATTTTTTTTTCTTCTTCATTTCTTCCCGCCTTCATCACTCTCTTCCTCCTTTTGTACTACTTTACGCCGTACTGGCGCGTGCCACCACGTTGAAAAATATGACCTTCTGTAAGGCCATTTTGATGTGGAATGACACGAAAATTGAGAAACTGCCACCTCCTTTACACACACTTACTGTTCTGCAGAAGGTTACTGATCCCCGCTTTCTGAAATTGTTACTATTCGCCCCGCCCTCTTTTTTGTGTTCCGCTATGTTTTAATTTTCTAAATTTTCCAATTTTCAGATCGTCAAGTGCACGCTGTGCTTGGAACCGTACCGTGATCCGAAGGTTCTCGCGTGCTTCCATTCGTTTTGCAAAGGTTGTCTGGCGAAACATCTCGAGCAGCCGGAACGTATCGTTTGTCCGCAGTGCCACATGGAGACTCAATTGAGGTAAGCTACTCGTTTTCACCATACTTGCAACGGGCCGGGCCGGGCCGATTTGAGAATTTTCACCGGCCCGGCCCGGTCGGCCCGGGTCACAGTACAAAAATTTGAAAATTTGAATTTTTTTGAAATTTTTTTGATTTTTTCGCAAAAAAGTCGAATTTTCGACTATGTTTTTACATATCGATAAAACTCAAGTGTACATAGGATTTTTGACTATTTTTGATGAAAATTTCAAAAAATTTCGAAAAATTTTGTGAAAAAATTGTGCTCATTTTTTGACTCCGGGCCGACCGGGCCGACGGGCCGAGCCGGGCCGGGCCGATATTTTGCAAGTCTGGTTTTCACTATACTCTCAAACAACCATTGAAAGCTCTTCCAGCGTACAACTCGGCCTCGACTCGTTGCTCACAGACTTCGGGCTCGAGTCGGTGATGAACAAGCAACAACAGTTGTTCGCCAATCTCGGACTATCTGAAAGTGGAGCACCAACGACCGTTTCAGCCGCCATCCCAGTTCCGAATGCTCACCTTCATCCGTCAATGGTGGCTGGCTCCGATCCGTCCAATCCAGTGGTCGGATTCGGTTTTGGATCACCTTCCTCCACGACATCATCATCACCACCGCTCAGTGATTCGCCGACGATGGAACAACAGCAGCACGCTCAACTTGCCGCCATGATGCAAGGAATCATGAACAACAATGTTGCAGTGGCGAACGGAGCCGGAGTGCAGGTCGCCTCGGTTCCAGCAGTACATTGCAGTGGGTGCAAGTCGAATGAGACGGTAAGCGGATTTTCTCAGATTAATGGAATTCTAATTTCGAAACAATTTCAGGCAACATCATTCTGTCAAGACTGCAACGCGAATCTGTGCGACAACTGCACGATGGCTCACAAATACATGCATTGTTTCGCCGATCATCGTGTCATCACCCTTCCACCACCAACCAGCAACAACGGAGGAATCGGCTCGTCTGCCTCATCGACAACTTCATCGTCCCCATCTTCCAGCTCATCGTCACACCAAATGGTGGCGGCGCTCGGCGGAAAACAGTCACCGGACAGTTTGATGTTAGGATCCGGAAAGCGGCCAGTTTTGTGCCTTCAGCATCGTTCGTCAGAGCTTGTTTTCTTCTGTGTCACATGCAATTTGGCTATCTGCCGTGATTGTACCACCACCGACCATCCAGCTGGACAACATCAATTTGAGCTCATCACTGAGGTGAGTATACGCCTTCTGAGAATATAATTAAGAGTGGACACCATACAGTAAATTTATTAATGATTAGAATAATCGCATGAATGGACGATTGACAACATCTGCTCAGTCAATGTCATCAGATAGATATTATATATATACCACCTGTTCCTTTTTAGATGGTTAACGTCTTCAAAGACGCAACAAAAGAGACAGAATGGTTAGGCGTTAATCGTATTATCCCCTCTCAAGTAGAAGGGATAAGAGGAAGTAAGAATTTCGAATTTTAGTCGACCCGACCCAAATAAACAACTATACGACACGATTTACATGAAAGGGAGGGAGAAGGCAGGTGTAGAATAAACTAGTGTTAATTATGCGATGATGGATTGTTGGATTATCGGGCAGGTGCATTCCTGAGTAATAGTCTTTGTTCTTAAGACCTTAGCTAGAAACCGTGAGAAATGAGATCATAACAATGAAGACCGCCAACAACGCGGAAGTTTTAATCGACTGTAAAACAAACCACTCGTTTTCCAGGTCGCCGATAAACAAATGCTGAAAATGGAGCAACTGATAGCGGACGCGAGGAGCAAGCACGCTGACATGCTGGACATGTTTAAGCAGGTAAGATACATTGTTCATTCCTTTCTTGTTAATCCTTTTATCCCTTTTCCCATAACACCCACTTACTCATCCTGACCCTATTTGTCCTCGAAAATACATATAGGGAGACAGGTGTAAAAATCGAGGTATGAGGGGTGCCCATTAATGCGAAGGACAAATATGGTGTTTGGTCGAGTAAAAGAGTGTATATATTTGGATTGTTTCCTCTCCCCCACACGGCTATTAGTGTTTTGATGGTCAGCTTCATCATCAACAATGAAATCAAATTTCAGGTTGATTCGAAACAACAAATTCTGACCGCCTCCCTTCACAACTCGCACGCTCAATTGGATGAGACAGTCTCCACACTGATCAATTTGATTCAGGAGCAAAAGAAGACACTTGCCAAGGAGATTGACAATGCATTCGCAGCCAAGCAGGTAATTTATCGTTGAATTTTGAAAGATGGGGGGATGACGGCGGGCTCCCTGCGGAATTGAAATGGATCCATCAAAACTATGCATATATTTGAATTCTGAATAAGCACATGCATATGTTTCAAAATTAGAGAGGCGTTAGAAAGGACCAGATGGTGTACTCGAAGAATATCCGAATGTTTTTGAAAGGCGGCGAGATCAAATAAGACAAAGGGGGAAACTAGCATAGGAATGTTCTAATTACGAGTGTGTTAAGACACACCGCCCTTCCGATTTTATGAGCCATGTGTTTTCTGTGTCGGGTTGCGGTGGTCCGATCCTGAATCTCTTCTCCGATGGCACACACACCCTCCTCTTCTCACATTCGAGGTCAAAATGAGGTGTTTATGGTGGTTTAATGAGGTCGGCGCGTTTCGCATGGATTAAAGACGTCGAAAACTCTTTCTTCTGAAGGATGAAATGGGAGAAGATGAGGAAAATTGGGCGGTAAAAGGAGGTCGAATGTTGCCTCCGAATGAGATGAGGCGAACGACCTTGACGTAACCCAATGTATCAAAAAAATTGGACATTTAGGATTTGGATTTAAACTGTTTAAAAGTAGTTTTATAGTTTTAGGGTAGACAGATCAGCTAGGCACTGTTTTAATGATCGAGAAAGTCAACGTTCAATAGATCATATTTGCACAGACATGTGTATCCTCATCTCCGTGTTATTGTCATCTCAAGAATGGACAATACCTGCTACTATAGTGTTTGAGGATATCTGAATGAAACCAGTGGGAAAGGTCCATTCTTATCTCCATAAGAAACAATGAACGAAAATTGGCACCCTGCTGATTGTTGTGATCGTAGAGAACAATGGTCCTCGAGATTCTGACGCAAGATATGCGCAGAATTACAAGACCGGGTCAAATCATTATTTTTGATGGCCTCCTTCCTTTCCGTTTTTGTCACTCACTTGAGAAAGACAGACAATGTCAATGCTCATCGAGATGAGATAATTGATGGATTGGAAAGATTCGGTGGATTACCGGAAACCTGGCACCTGTTTTGGGACTGAGATCTCATATCAGATCAGAAAGTTCCCACGAGGATTCTTGAGATTCCTCGTGACGATAAACATTGGTTGATGTCGTTGTCTCCGGATGTAGTCTGACTCAAATCTCTATTGACAGCCTCCCGCGTTTTCGCTGATTTCCTCTTATCTCCCGGCGTAATCATCGTCTGATGCCGCCGCCAGCATCGTCATCATTAAAAACATTGTCAATAACACTGATCTTTTAACGACGACAAAAACAAACCAAAAGGGGGATACATCAAACATCATTGATCAATTCTGCAGCATTTATCTATTTATCCATATTTTCAGATCCAACTCACCATGGTCGACAAGCGAATCCAATCGATGGCCGAGAAACTCTCCCAGACAATCGAATTCTCGCGTCGCCTCATGTCGTTCTCGTCACCAGCTGAGGTTATGGTTTTCAAGCAACTTCTTGACACTCGTCTCCAACTCTTCCTCGGATTCAACCCGGATACCAGTGGAGTGTTAAACACATCCTGCGAGATTGAGTACCTTGGAGCCGCCGGTTTGTACAGCAACTCTTCCAGTGCAGTCTCACAACTTTTGGGAACGGTCCGTGGAGGAAGCAACATCAACAACGCCGCTGCCCAGAACGATTTCCTTATGCCATCATCTCAAACTGGAATGCCACCAACTCCAATCGGACGTACACCAAGTCGTGTTATCCCGATCGACAATCAGTCGACTCGCTCTCCACCACACCACATCGCTGGATCACTTCCAATGAACGCGTTCTCCGATTCCAATCTTCTCCGACCAAACAAGGATTTCGGAGGATCTTCCCAATCACTCGGACCATTCGGTGCTCTTGGAGGAGGTGCTGCTGATCCATTCTCATCTCAATACGACAAATGGAGTCTCGGAGTTGAGCCATCTGTTGGTGGTCTTCTTGAAGGATCGAACGTTGATGAGGAGAAGTTCCAAACTTTGTTCCCACCATCAAGATCGCAGATCAAGCGTACCAAGATGATCTATCACTGCAAATTTGGTGAGTTTGGCGTCATGGAGGGGCAATTCACCGAGCCATCTGGCGTCGCTGTGAACGGACAAGGAGACATCGTCGTCGCCGACACCAACAACCACCGCATCCAGGTGTTTGACAAGGAAGGTCGCTTCAAGTTCCAGTTCGGAGAGTGCGGAAAGCGCGATGGGCAATTGTTGTATCCAAACCGTGTGGCCGTCAACCGTACCACCGGAGACTTCGTCGTCACCGAGAGATCCCCAACCCACCAAATCCAGGTGTACAACCAATATGGACAATTCCTTCGCAAGTTCGGTGCCAACATTCTCCAACATCCACGTGGAGTGTGCGTTGATAACAAGGGACGCATCATTGTTGTTGAGTGCAAGGTAGATTTGAATTCCAAACATTCCAGAAATTAATCATTCATCTCTCTTCTAGGTAATGCGTGTCATCATCTTCGACATGTTCGGAAACATTCTTCAAAAGTTCTCGTGCTCTCGTTATCTCGAGTTCCCGAACGGTGTCTGCACCAACGACAAGAGCGAGATTCTCATCTCGGACAACCGTGCTCACTGCATCAAGGTGTTCTCCTACGAGGGACAATATCTCCGTCAAATTGGAGGAGAAGGAGTGACCAACTATCCAATAGGTGTTGGAATCAACTCTCTTGGAGAGGTCGTTGTCGCTGACAACCACAACAACTTCAACTTGACCGTCTTCTCTCAGGTTAGTAGGGGATATCTGGGTTTTCGTTGACGCGTTTTTCTTGTCTTTATTATAACCAGTGTTTTCTCAACTTCTATCTCTCTTCAGGATGGCACCATGATTGGAGCTTTGGAATCCCGTGTCAAGCACGCTCAATGCTTCGACGTCGCTCTCGTTGACGATGGTTCAGTGGTTCTCGCCTCGAAGGATTACCGTCTCTATCTTTACCGCTTCTTGCCAGCATCTGCCGGACAACCATCTTCCACTTCTGGACAGATTTAAGAAAGAATACATCTGAAGCGATCAAAATTTGGAGCAACTTTTCTTCCGAATGGAGCAACGCAGGCCCCCGAATCCCATTCCTTCCCCCCTTTCATTTCCATCATTTTCTTCTTGTAAATGTGCATAGAATTTCTTTTCCTTCTCTCTCTCTATCTCCAGTCTCCCCGTAAAATGTGATTTTCGCGGCCTTTTAACCCCCTCTCCACGTCCCCTTAAAGGTGTTCTTTATTCTGTTCTTGCAGCAGCTCCCGGAGCTCTTCGACTCAGTTTTTTGTCTTTTTTATTTTTTATTGGTTTTTTTTGCTCGTTGTTTTTGTGTTAAGTGTGTGTATTTCTTTTTAATTGGGGCTGCGCCTCTGTTTATGGTTTTTATTGTTGATCACCCAAATCATTTGGGCCCATTTGGCTCTTTCGATCGTCGACGTTGTCGATGACTTCTGAATTCTCTTCACCCCGCCCCCCTCGTCCCCTCCATTGCATGCTTTTATTGTTGAGCCTGGAGCTCGTTCATGTAAAATGATGTCCCGTTTTTTGTAATTTTTGCCCTTCCCCTCCCCGCCCCCTGTCCCCATTCTTCCGGTAAATAGTCGTCGCGCGTCGGTGTCAATGGTTTTTGTAGGGTTTCATATAGAGCGTCCTTTAAGACGAGCTGGTCTCGATCTGCCAAAAAAGCACCGTGCTCCCCCAGAGCCATTTGTCATCACTTTTCTATTTCCTACTCTTTATTTATTATCTGGCCCCGCCCCGTTTATATATTTAGAATGTTTCTATGGCGCCTGGATGCGCATGTTTTCTCTTTTCCCCCTTATTATATAGCACCCGTATATATATATATTCCCCTCTGTCAGTAATCCCCCGCCTTCAAAAATCCCAAAAAAATGTTGTTATCTCTTTTTTATTCTAATTTCCCACTTCCCCCCGCCCCTTTCTAACCTTTATCATTTTTTAAATTCCCCTCTTTTTCTATTTTTCAAGTAATTCTCGAGTAGATTTCTTATTTATATGTAATGGGCAGTTTTTCCTCCAAGTTTTTTGTTATGTGTGTATGTTTTGAGGAGATGATGATGATTATTATCTTCTGAAAATTTGATTTTTAGTGGTTTTTTCTCTTCTTCTGTTGTTGATTTTGGTGTCAACTACTCGCTCCTCCTCTCCTCTTTTCCTACTCGCCCCGCCCCCCTCTTGAGCTCTTTTTAACCGGTTTTGTACCCCTTTCCCCTCCGCTCCTCTTAAACTCGTATCTTCTTGTTTCTTTTTCTCGAATTTTCATCATCGTCGTTTTTATGTTGTTTCCGATTGTCTTCTTTTTTGCACAGGCTGGTCCTGTTTCTTCCCCCAAGTAACTTCATATTATTTTTTGGCGAGAGAAATTTTGATGTTATTTTCTTTTTTTTGTTGTATTTTTTCTTTTTTTTATTAGCTTTTTTTGCTTCTTTATTATTCCACCCCACACAAAAAATCCCCGCTTTTTTTCATTCATTTTCGTGTCAAAATAAATGAGAAAAGGTTCCAAAACGAAGAAGAAGAAGTGATTTGTTTATAGAATTTTTCTAGAAATAGGAAAAAGAATAGAAATGTATTGTGGTTTGGTACCAAAAAATAAGAAAAAATTAAAAATTTGTGAAAAAAAAAGTTCTTGACACCAAAATCATCCAACTAGACTTGTAAATAGGATTTTTCCCACCAAAAAATGTTTTTTTTGCTGAAAATTTTTGTCTTTGCGTTGATCGCCTGTTGTAAAAAATGGAAAGTGTTTTCTTTTTTAGTAATTTTTTATTATTATGTAATCCCCCAAATATCTCGAAAATTATTTTTTTTTGTATGTGTTTTTGTAAATTTCTTTGCGATTTTTTGTTGTTTCATTTGAGAAAATACATAACTAATCCAAATAAATTGTTACTCGAAAAACAGAGAATTTATTGGTTTTAAATAAGAAAAACTGAAAAAATTAAGCGGAAAAGTTCAAAAAATAATCGGAAATTTCTGGAAAACGAGGCATATCGATGAATTTAAGACTTGGAATTGGGAAAAATTTCAGATATTCAGGATTGGGGATACTGTAAGTGTCGGATCCGAGAAGACAATTCACATTGTGTTTGGAAATTATTTGAGCGAGACGAGAGCAGTCCGGGTAGTCGAGTGGACCTTCGTACTGAAAGAAAATATTTTATAACTACCGTAACTTTTCGAATTTTGAATTGAGATCTACAAAACCTAAACGACCGTAATCAGCGTGTCGATACCTTTCGAATAAGTATAATCATGCCCTAGTTCTGTTCACTTTGGGTCTCACCACGATACTACGGTATGCGCCTTTAAACCTTTAAAACCCCGTTTCGTGGCGAGACCCAAATTGCTCCAAACCACGGCATGATTATACTCGTTCGAAGCGTCTTGACGCGCTGAATTCGAAAATTCAGATTTCAGGCGGTTTTGAAGTAAACTCGAGGAGTTATGACAAATTTATTTTTTGAGGCAAAAATACTGATTTCGAAAAACTGATGTATCTTCTTCGATTTTGCTTGAAATTCAACGAATTATGTGAATTTGAAATCAGCGTGTCAAGGCCTTTCAAATAAGTATAATAATGTTCTAATTCTGGTCACTTTGGGTCTCACCACGATACTACGGTATGCGCCTTTAAACCTTCAAACCACTTTTCGTGGCGGGGCCCAAATTGATCAAAACCATGGCATGATTATACTTATTCGAAGCGTTTTGAAAAGTTGAATCCGAATATCACAATTTTAAATCAGTCAGACCAAAACGCGCCCCACTGCACTCTTCTTACCAAAGTCAGCGCCTTTCCCATATACCACGGAATTAGTAGATCAATTAGTGTTTCCAAGTTTTTCGGTGCATCCAACACGAGAATATTCTCAATCGCCACCTTCCACTGAATTTTCGTTTCGAGACCCGATTTACGAGATTCCAGTGATGAGTGGAGCTGCGATTTGCTCACTTGATGCGTTTTTCTGAAAATTAAAAAAATCTCTTCGTTTTTTTTCCGTGGCGGCTTATTTGCGCTTCAAGGTGTTTTGCGTCTTTTCGTCGTGTGTGGTCTTGTCTGTATTTGAACAGTGAAAGGAGAGAGAGTATGGGGAAATGAGAGACGCAGATAGGAGAGCTCTGGTGACTGGCACTGAACGGAGTTGTGGTGGAATGGGAACACGGATAGCCATGGAGGGGATGCTTTTAGGTTTTGGGGGGATGGTTAGGGGGTTTCAGTGTTTTTTGGGAAATGGAAGAAATAAACTATTTGAGTTACAGTACCGCTCAAAAGTATATTAAGTTTTGTTTTTTTCAGTTGAAAATGCCAAACTTTGAGAGTGTGTCATGGTAATACTGAGTGTCCCATCAAGTAGATTTTTAGTGGATCATACAGGACAAAGGTAGAGCTCCATTTTTGCAGTTGACAACATTTTTGTACGGACACTCCCTAGAGAGTTATGGTCAATTTTAGAAGACAGCTCAAAAATCCCTCTATTTTGCACTGAAATGGGTCGATTTGAAGGAGAAATTACTTTGACGATATGTAACTTGCTAGGGAGTGCTCGTACAAAAAAGTTACCAACTACAAAAATGGAGCTCCACTTTTAATCTGTATAATTCATTAAAAATCTACTTGATGGGACAATCAAAATAACCATGACACACTCTCAAAGTTGGACATTCTCAACTGAAAATGGCAAAACTTAATATACTTTTGAGCGGTACTGTAATACGGTGGCGGAATAAGGAGTTTTGAATTTCAAACCCCGGGCCGAGTCGAGAAAAATAATGGGTCAACTGTGATTCTGGCAAACGATCCAGTCATAGAATTCGGATGAATGAGAAACAAAAGAGACTCGGATTGAGAGATTTAGTTTATTAGAAGGATGTTTTCATCCAAACAAGAAAACAAGATAACAAGAAGATAAAAAGAAGAAACAACTAGTTAGGAAATGTTGAAGCATCTTTTAAGCATTCGAATGAGACAATCATCCTCCAGTAGGTCTACGGTGTCAAGCGAGAACATTCTATCCACCACCTCTTCGTCCATATCGGTCGCTAACTTTTTGCCAATATCCTTCATAGTTGAAAATAAGGATGATGGGAGAAGGGGCAACTTATCAGTACAAATGTAGTGATACGTGATGAAATCGATGAGATCCACTTCTAATTGTTCGATTTCCTCCATAGTAGATAGGTAGGGGAAATTTACCACCATGTCGTCAAATTTACCATGAGATTTTGTGACTGATGGCATTAGCGTATGACTCAAGATTGAAGACTGGCCAGAGAGCTGACCAGAGCTTGAGCAAAAAGAGCTCAAAAATGTGTCGAAGATGCTCCAGGGGACCTAAACTATAGGGTCATATGGGTAAATTAACCGCATTTGAACCACACTCCTAATGGTGATAATTTTACCACGAGATATTATGTTGTGAGTTGACCAGTCACCTACAATCAAATACTAGGCTCAGTAGATTCTCACACGCTCACTGGCTCAGAATAGGAGCTCAAAAAGACGTCGAAGGTGCGCCAGCTGGCTCTAGCTATTGGGTCATATGGTTAAATTCACACCACCCAACCTATCCTCAGATGTAGTTAATTTCACCATGGGGTTCTCTTCTGTGAGATCTGGGGCCAGATTCAAGGTTGCTTAGATAAACGAAACCACCCACTATCATTAAACTTTGATCCGTGACCCGTAGACCTGACTTTCCGTCATGTGAACATCAAGTGTGGGTAATGTGAGGCCCACAGAGTCCATTTTTTTTGGGAGGTTCTCGCGCGTTCTAGGCACATAGGACAGATCTCCAAATTTACACGTTTTGTCAAGTTCATGGCCAGGCTTTTTTATCAATTTTCACTCAATGTTTGATCTGATGATGATGATTGTAGGAAAGGCACAATCATGTAAAACCTGATGGGTAAAAAAATTTTTGTTTTATCTTCTATGTTGTTAAAATTGTGAGAGACTCCTCACCTCACACAACCAGGCAAGGATTGTGCGAGTCGAGGGCATAAGTAAGTGTTGTTTATTCTCTTACAAGGGGATCTTTTTCATACACCGGTTGAAAATTTTCATTTGACATATGTATGACGCATCCACAGAGAAGACGCTTTCATGTTTGTGAGTCACATTCAAATGCTAGTGATTAAAATTTTATTGTTTTTTCATTAATTCTCAACATTTTACCGTTTTAAAATAATTTACATCAAAAAAAAAAAAATATATATAGACATTGGAGACGAACATAGAATATTATTATTTAGACTTTCCGGGTATCCGCGGCTTCATTCGATCTGGGAAAAGATAGTTTTGGAAAAATAGTCTTGGAAAGATGGTTGTTGTGGAGTGTGGAAAGTTTTTACAGGAGGAGCACGGTGTTCTGAAAGATTTGAAGAAATGTTAACAAATATATCGATGATTACTTACGGAACTTTGGCAATAAACAGTTCAGAAATAGGATAGTATATCCTTTGCTTATCCATCACAACAAATTGTTCATCAGTAATATTCTCCTTGAGCCTGCTGTTGTAAAATTCAAGCAAGTTAACACCGTCTTGGATCGAGGGGACTTCACTTGGACATTTTGTAATCACTTCACAGTATTCAAGAATTCGACCGTCCTTATAGTAGAAAATTGCTTCATCTTTTGCCAATTGGTCAGCAATTCTGTACCGTAAAGTTTCCGAATCCTGCAGGAGTCCACATTCTATGCCCAAACCACCACGATATCTTATTTCACGAAAAGTACGAAACATCTTACATTGACTTGTATATTTTGATCGAATATTACGAAGAGGGTCCATACAGTTACATCGTTTGCCACGGTTACCGGATAGTTTTGGAGGCATTAGAAATTCTGAAAAAAAAAAAAAATTATAGAAAAGACAGAACTCAGAAACAGGTCACCTACCACTATCACGTAATAAATCACGAATGATTTTGCGTGACGGTTAAAACCATAGAACGAGAGAGTATGAAAAGGAGAGACGAAGAAAACAAAATAAAAGTCAGTGATGACGTCATCAACCAAAAAGTAACAGCTGACGTTTGCAGAGAGTGATTTGAGATATTCATAATCTGTGGCTCATTTTCATCTTTTTACCGCATGGTAAATGGTGACCTATTTTAAGCTCTCATTTCTCATTTCTTTTCTCGTTTCGTATCGTCCGTTTATTCATCCTTCTTCATCCTTTCTTTTTCAGTTATGAAACGCAAAACGCTAAACACTCACAATTCACCAGGAGGAGCCCCTCCACCAACTAGTCTTGAACCAAAGACGAAAAAGAAAAAACCAGAAAGTATATTTCTTGGAGAAGAAGTGACCAAAGACCACACAAGAACGGACAAGAAGAGAAAATATCAACCATCAACTAGTTCAGTTCAGAATCAAGGAGGATTTTTAGAAGAAAAGAAAAGACAATCTAAGCCAGCCAGAATAGTTTCGACACAAAGACGTGAGTGATAATGAGAAACATAAAGAATTTCAATTATTCATTTTAGATGGCAAAGGACCGCAGCGAAAAATGCAATTACGAGACTTTGAAAGAAGCGAGACCTTTCCAACACCCGAGGAAGAAGAGTTCTTCACAGAAAATGTTATAACTTCTAATGAACCACATTTTCGAAGACACAACAGCCAGTTTCTGATTGCGGACACTGTCAGAATGAAATTCATCAATCTTGATAAAGTAAAAAACAACAAAATACTCCATCAGCATGTGGCCAAGCTCTTGGACATTTTTATTCGTAGAATGCTCAAAAAATCAGGAGGAAATCTGAAAACATCCAAATATTGGCTTCAGTAAGTTTTATCATAATTTCAAATCATAAGA
Organism: Caenorhabditis remanei; assembly: GCF_010183535.1. NCBI lineage: Eukaryota > Metazoa > Nematoda > Chromadorea > Rhabditida > Rhabditidae > Caenorhabditis > Caenorhabditis remanei. The sequence goes on from NC_071330.1 coordinate 4,629,095, forward strand.
AGAACGTTTACAGATTGAACCATGATGGGTATACCGATAGAGATGGTTTCTTTGTAACCCACAAAACGTATGCAGTGGCTGATGGAGGAGTGATAATGAATGAAATTGCTAAGCAGATGCAATCTAATAAAGAACTCCGTTTAGATGAGAGTTTTACTGTTGCTATGAACGTTTTCAAGGATAAACAATCACAACTACGAGGCAGGGGAACACATGCCACACGGAAAACTGAGAAAATAGAAAAAATAAGAAGAGTACTATTGGTAAGGCATACTTTCTTTTGTCAAACTATAATTTATTTCATAACAGAAACAACATTTTGGTGTTAGCCTCAGCAGGGTCACAGGGATGAGCCACTGTCTACCAAAAGCACTTGCACTAGGAAAACTGGAAAGTGATATAGAAACTACGGCCAACGGAGACGAAAGGCAGAAAATGGAAAAATTTTATCGAAGCCTCGTAAGACCAGAGGTACTTTTAGACTCTTTGATTGTCCGTAATATGTGCTTTTTACAGATAACCCCAAAATTCAAAAGTGAATCACAAGGAAAGCTTGCCAAGCAGCTTTTGGCCGATGCAGGGATGGATGTGAACAAAGAGGAGCATGGCCGAAAAGATCTTATAGAGCTTGCAAATTATCTTTCAAACTATCAAATAATATTGTGGGCTGCAAACAAACATCAGGTCGTCCCAACTGAAGAAAAGCGATTCAATCCCGATGGCAAAGGGTTTATTGGATTATTTTATTATGAGGGACATTATGAACATGTGAATCACACCAAAGGAAAACATGCATCAAGGTAAGTTACCAATTTATTGTAATCAACTATTTTTATTTTCAGGTTTTGTTATCAATGCTCTACTTTTGACGACAATCAACATTATCGAAAATGTAAAGCCAAATGCAAGAGATGTGGTGCCACAGGATGCAAACAAGAAGATGAGAACATTTATTGCAGCTTTTGTAATATTTACTTTCGAAGTAAAATGTGTTTTGACGCACATCTCACTGCAAAATCAAAGAAGGGATTGCCACATTGCAAGAAATATAGCAGGTAGCTAATCAATTAGACAAACATTAGTAATGTCTTACAGATGCGAAAAGTGCAATTTGATTGATAGATCAGAGAGGATTCGTGGAGAAACACACGTATGTGACGCAAAAGCATACTGTCCTATATGCAGGGAGAAAGCGTTGAAGGGGCATACTTGTGCTCACCACGTCCCTGACGAGAAGGAAAAGTTGAGGAAGCAAGAAAACCAAAAACAATGGGCTATTATCGTGTATGATATGGAATGTATTGTGGCAGAGTCGGGATTATTCGAAGGTAAGGATGTAAACATTCAAAGTATAAACCTTTTTTTCCAGGACATATTGAAAGAGGTCCCAAGCACAAACCTAACCTGATTTGTGTAAGGATGATATGCAGTGATTGCCGAGGAGAGGAAGGATGTCAATTATGTGTCCAACCATGGACCTACAGCTACAAAGATTTTCCACCATTCAAAAATAACAAACACGATTCTCCATTAGCCAGTTTTGCAGATTTCTTGCTACATAACCCACGAGCAGCTGGTGCATATGTGATCGCACACAATGGTGGAAGGTATGTTTCAGTAATAAAACATTTTCAACTTCCAAGATATTTTCAGGTATGACCATGTTATGTTGTTAGCAGAGCTCGATAGACAAGGAGGCACAAAGGCAAAAGAGCCAAAAATTTTATTAAATGGGATGACAATCATAACGGCAGAGTTTGAATATGAGAAAAGAAAGCTGCATTTTCGTGATTCTTTCCAATACTTGCAAATGGGACTAGCCAAAATGCCTGGAGCTTTTGGCCTGGAGGGCGAGGCAAAAGGTTTCTTTCCCCACTTATACAATCATCCGGACAATTACGATAAAGAGTTGAAAACGTTGCCATCGAAGGAGTACTACAGCCCACAGTTCATGGCCCCTTCTACAAAGAAAGAATTTGATGACTGGTATGAAAAGTGTTACCATGATGGTTTCAAGTTACATGATGAGCTGCTAAAGTATTGCCAATCGGATGTTCGCATTCTCACGTTAACATTGATGTCTTTCATTGAGGTGAGTAAATTGTTTCAACCTGTTAGTATTTTTGTTTTTACAGATGTGCGAATCGACTTTCAATGGCTGGAACCCAATTGTCAATGGATGTACTATAGCTTCCTATGTCATGTTCGTATTGAAGCACGAATACATCAAGAAGGGAGATGTAGGATATATTCCCGAGAATGGCTATGGAGGAGGAAATAATTCAATGTTAGCGTTAAAGTATATCCAATGGCTTGAGAAAATAGATCCAACACTACATTTGAAGTACAAATTACGTGGAGGAGAAGTTAAAATTGAAGCTAATGGACATTCTTACTTTGCTGATGCTTTCAATGAGGCCACAAACGATGTTTTTGAGGTATATTTTCATTTTTGATACAAACCCATTCCATTTACACACACACACACACACAGACCCCAAGGAAGACTGACCCTCACAGCAAGTGAGGTGAAGGAAACCTTTATCTCTGTATCAAATAATAATAATTTTATATAACTTTTCAGATTTATGGATGTGTATGGCACGGGTGCCCAAAGTGTTATCCGGATCGGGACAAGAAATGTCCAATGAGACCCGACAAGACAATGGAAGCTTTGTATAAAGAAACAATGAAGAGAGAAGAAGATATTCTAAATGAGGGATTCAATCTAAATTCTGTTTGGGAATGTGAAATATACGAACAGATGGAAAAAGATAGAGAGATGCAACAATTCTTTGAGCTAGTAAGTTTTCAAACAAATAGGCTAAACATAAAGTTTTCTTCAGAACAAGTACGATCAAAGACTCAAACCACGCGAAGCATTATATGGAGGAAGAACACAGGTATTTCGATCAATGGCAGTTGCGATTGAAGACATACTTCTAAATTATTACGATTTCAATAGTTTATACCCATATCTCAATGCAGGAGGTACAGCTTACCCTCGAGGAAACCCAATTGTGGTCGATAAGGACTTTCCCAATACTGATGAACCGTTAAAACTTAAAGGTATGCATATTTTTCCTATTCTTACTAATATATATTTTTAGGAATTGTGTTTTGTGATGTACTACCCACACAAGACGCAGCCATGGGGTATTTACCGCAGAAAATAATGAAGAAGCTCATGTTTGTTCTCTGTAGAACTTGCGCGAATAATCAGAATATTGAAGGAAAATGTACACATACCAAGGTCTCTGAAAGATTTTTGACTGGAGTATGGTGCACAGATGAGCTGAATAAGGCCGTTTCTAAAGGGTACAAGGTGCTCAAGTACCATGAAATCTGGCATTGGCCAGAAGAGGCTTGGGTCAAAGGAGGATTCTTTGCCGATTACATCAAGCCTCTATTGAAATTGAAACATGAAAGTAGTGGATGGCCAAAGGAAAATATGACGGATGAGGAAAAGAAAGCATACATCGCAAGAATATGGGAGATGGATGGAGTCAAACTGGATCCCTTGAAGATCATAAAAAACAAAGCACTGCGAAGCCTGTGCAAAATATTCCTCAATTCCGCCTGGGGTAAGTAGAAATCTATTGTCTTCTAATGTTGTTCCTTTTTCAGGAAAATTTGCACAAAACCCAATGAAAGTTGAGACAAGACTCATCTACAACAGTGATGGACTTGCAATGGCCAATTTTTTCAACGATCCCAACTTTGAACCAACTGGACTGCTTCCTTATGGCGAACACAAGCATTTCATCTCAAGAAGACCCAAGAAAGACTTTCTCAAAACATCACCATTCACAAATCTTGCTATCGCGGCGATCACAACATGTGCGGCCAGGTTAAGACTCACTGAAGCTATAGAGAGAGTTGGAATAGAGAATATGATTTATTGCGGTATGTGAGTAAATGTAACACAAATACAACTATTATTTTTAGACACTGACTCTGTGATTTTCAAACAGAAGAAAGACAGTGATCCTCTTGGGGACCTCAAGGGAGATAATTTAGGCTACTTAACAAACGAAATTCCACCAGGGAATGAGTTGGTTGAAGCCGTAGCAATGGCTCCAAAGGTTTATGCATTGAAGATAAGAGACAAGGACGGCAACTACAGCTATACAGTAAAAGCAAAAGGAATGTGTTTGAACAGTGGCAATACTGGAAGTATCAACTTTGACACTATGAAAGAAAGTGTAGGTATCAGTTCTGTTATGCTTTGGCCAACGTATTCTTTTCAGATGAATGCATTCATTCGAGATGGTGTAGCAACCCCCATGGAAGGCGAGATGTTAACGTTCAAAAGAGGAGATAATGCATTAGATGGCCTTTGGACCTTCAGATTGAAGAAGAGCCTCAATCCTCGAATGGACAAGGGACACTACGTTGATGGTGTTGTAGCACCATTCGGACAAATATCAGGAGATATACAATTAATTAATGATTATCCTTTCTAACATTGTAAATAAATATTGTAGAGACAAAACATTTGTACACATTTCATACACAATCTGCACAATCTTTGCACAAAAAATTTATTGAAAAACAATCTATGCACAATCTCAAAACCAAAATTTTGCAGAGACACAATCTATGCACAATCTCAAAATATACAGAAATCAGTGTGAAATCTTACAAAAATTGAGAAAAAACAACACTTTTATCAGATTTTCAAAGGTTTTTAGTCAGTTTTTCATGTGAGCATGTCTGATTTCACGACATATGTATGCATATATCAACGTTTTTAGTAATTTAACCTGAACATATACCCATTTTAAAGGCATAGCCATACATACAGGTCTATATTTTGATCCATATACATGCACTTTTACAATATTTCGGTGTATATGCACACGTTTTTGATATATTTCGGTGTATACGCACACGTTTTCACAATATTTCAGTGCATATGCAGACATTTTCACAATTGTTTAATGTATATGCGTACATTGCTTGCATTATTTTAGTGTATATACACCCATTTTCACAATATTTTGATACATACGCACAGATTTTTAAAATATTTTGATCCATATGCGTAGATTTTCGCAATACTTTGGTGTATATGCACCCATTTTCACAATATTTTAGTTGTATATACATACATTTCAACATTATTCTGGGGTATACGCACAGATTTTTGCAATATTTCTGTGTATATACACATGTTTTCAAGATATTTTGGTGTAAATGCACACACTATCACAATGTTTTAGGTGTATATGCACACTTTCTACATTATTTTTGGTGTATGCACACACATTTTCACGATATTTTGATGTATATGCGCAGATTTTCACGATATTTTGATACAAATCTAAACATTTTATTTTATTTTCATACGTGGACATACTACTTTTCACGTATGTCTACACATTTTTGCCTACAAGTCTACATTTTTTCGTGCACGTGCACACATTTATTAGTTATTTTTCAATTTTAATGTAAGATTGCCTGATTTCGCGACATTTGTATGCATACATACCAACGTTTTAGTAATTTATTCTGAACATATACCCATTTTTACGGTGTTTCCATACATACACACCCACTTTTTGTGTATATGCCCACACTTTCTCAGTTTTTATCCATTCTGATATAGTCATTTCACGATATTTTGATACAAAGCTAACCATTTTATTCTATTTTCATACGTTGGCACACGTTTTAGGCTATTTTCCGTGAACATACACACATTTTTTCGTGCACGTACATACATTTTACGTGTATATCTACCCTTTTTTCCGTGTATTTCTACATATTTTCGTGCATTTCCACAGATTTTTCGTAAATGCCCACAGATTTTTCGTGTATTCCTACACTTGTTTCGTATATGCACATATATTTTTCGTGCGGATACACACATTTTTATGTATGAATACAACTTTTTGTGTATGTCTTCTAGTTTTTACATATACGCCTACAAATTTTTCGTGTATTCCTATATATTTTCGTACATTTCCACATATTCTTCGGGTATGCCTACATATTCTTCGGGTATGCCTACATATTCTTCGGGTATGCCTACATATTCTTCGGGTATGCCTACAGATTTTTCTCCAAAATGATAGACTTTTCAATGTTTTGTGATGATACTTGATGAAAGTACCATACATTTTGCACAAACACCTTATAGATTCAATAGTTAATGGACTTATTTTACATAAGCATGGGAGTTTTCACCAATTTAATGATAAATCCATCATATTGTCTTTGAAGATGGCGTGTAGCTTTAATAAGAATGATGATACGGACGCGCATTTTTACATCTAGAGATGCATTCCAAGAAAGATTTCTAGATTTTGTTCAGAAATATACCCATTTCATCTACAAATGACTAAGTTCAGACTTATAAGCTTTATATTTGCTACCGTTTTTATCTATATGCATCTTTTCTTTACACTAGGAGGTCACGGTATACTACATTTTTATGGAGATATTTTCAAGGATCAGCATACTACATTCTTCTATTCTATCGACAAAAACACTCTTTTTATGACCTATGCACTTTCTCTGCGTCTCCCACTCTCACATACAGATACTCAATGACTATTTTGTGCCATTCCGTATTTTTAACGTCATTGTGATTGGTGATCTATTTTTTACGCTCTCGGCGTGCCATTATGGATTCCTGTGAAGATTTTGATATGTGTGAGGACTTGGACAGAGCAGATATGTACTTGCCAACAAAGAAAGAGGATAACTCAAAACCATGCAATCATCAAGAGATTGAAGACCGTTTTCGCGAATTCAAGCAATCAACATACAAAGAAATTCACCAGATGTCGTGTGCTTTGAAGAAAGTTGGATATTCTCCTTTGTGTCCGGACGTCAAACGACGAACAGATTTGGATTATATTCGCGAATGTTTGGATCGAATGACTGCTGACCAAGCTGTGTTTTACAGCCGAGCTGGTGAAGTATTGGTAGGGTGCTACGTCACTCCATTACGTCCGACTGAAGTTCAATGTGGCCAAGGAAATCTTAACCTTTGTCAGTATTTTGCTGCTAAATGGTGTTATAACATTGATGACAACCAGTATGTAGTGATCAACGGATGTGGGGCTGCTTATCCTGTGTCAGAGCTGTTCATTGTCAGAGTTCCAAGGTAACTACACTTATTTTAATCAGAAAATATATTGGTTTTTACAGACCTGAAGCTATGCAAAACGATAGAGAGGTTCGTGCTCAGAAGAAACGAGACAGCGGCATGAGATGGTCCATACCTTCATCGGATATTTCTGGTGCTCGAGGAATTCTACGTCCTAACAAGTGATATGATATTGTCAAATTGATGAATAATTGATCTTTATGTATATGTTTTGTGTGCTTACTCTTACTTGTTAATAATGTATCAATTGTACACGAAAAATGCAACAATTTCAGTTATATAACTTTTCTATAATGCCTAAAACTGTGTTGAATAAAGAACTATACATAATGTGAAGTTGAAAGAAACAATTATAAACATGCGGTCTTTACCACAAAGTCATGAAAAATAAAAGAACTGACAGGTGTTTAAATCAAATGGGTTTGAAACATATACATACTTTATCAAAAGACAGTGGAGGTCTTCTAACCCATATGCATTATTCGTCGACATAATTATAACATATAACCCCAATAAATAATCATAGCCAGAATTTGTGTGCACTTTCGGAGATTGTTAAAGACAAAAAAGGGTAATTTTTGAAGAAAGTACAAGGAACAGTAACTCAAATAGGTGCAAAGTCAAATAGCTGCATTGCGATATAATAAGCTCTGGAGAACACACGAAACCTATGTTTCAATATAAATTTAGCAAAATATTAGTATTTAGAAAAAACTTTCATTGAAAAAAGTCATTCAATTTATGAGTTTTTGTCATGAATACTCATTTTTGCAACTCAAAACAGCACGCAAAAAGACATAGACCCCCGATATTCTTCCGCAATTGTAAGGGTGAGGAGAAGGGGTCCTGTTTTTTGGCACTGGGTGAGATAGAGTGTGTAAAGACGATGTGCCCCGGTTTTTTTGACAACGCGAATAGCGGTGAGTAGTATGGAGATATGGATATCGGGGGGGGACACCTCCCAACAGCTGTTCACGGCGCTCCCCCACCCCCCAACCCAGCGGAAGAATATCGGGCCACCCTCCTCTTTTTACACACTCTCTCGTCACCCCAGCGGAAGAATATCGGGCCACCCTCCTCCTCACCCTTACACCAAAAAATCGGACACCAACCAGCGGAAAAATATCGGGCCATTTTCCGAAAAAAGAAGACCCGCTGGGAGTTGTCCGATTTTTTGGTGTAAGGGTGAGGAGGAGGGTGGCCCGGTATGCTTCCGCTTTGGTGGATGAGAGAGTGTGAAAAAAGAGGAGGGCGTCCCCCTTCCATCCATATCTCCATACTACTCACCGCTATTCGCGTTGTCAAAAAAACCGGGGCACATCGTCTTTACACACTCTATCTCACCCAGTGCCAAAAAACAGGACCCCTTCTCCTCACCCTTACAATTGCGGAAGAATATCGGGGGTCTATGTCTTTTTGCGTGCTGTTTTGAGTTGCAAAAATGAGTATTCATGACAAAAACTCATAAATTGAATGACTTTTTTCAATGAAAGTTTTTTCTAAATACTAATATTTTGCTAAATTTATATTGAAACATAGGTTTCGTGTGTTCTCCAGAGCTTATTATATCGCAATGCAGCTATTTGACTTTGCACCTATTTGAGTTACTGTTCCTTGTACTTTCTTCAAAAATTACCCTTTTTTGTCTTTAACAATCTCCGAAAGTGCACACAAATTCTGGCTATGATTATTTATTGGGGTTATATGTTATAATTATGTCGACGAATAATGCATATGGGTTAGAAGACCTCCACTGTCTTTTGATAAAGTATGTATATGTTTCAAACCCATTTGATTTAAACACCTGTCAGTTCTTTTATTTTTCATGACTTTGTGGTAAAGACCGCATGTTTATAGTTGTTTCTTTCAACTTCACATTATGTATAGTTCTTTATTCAACACAGTTTTAGGCATTATAGAGAAGTTGTATAACTGAAATTGTTGCATTTTTCGTGTACAATTGATACATTATTAACAAGTAGGAGTAAGCACACAAAGCATATACATAAAGAACAATTATTCATCAATTTGACAATATCATATCACTTGGTAGGACGTAGAATTCCTCGAGCACCAGAAGTATCCGATGAAGGTATGGACCATCTCATGCCGCTGTCTCGTTTCTTCTGAGCACGAACCTCTCTATCGTTTTGCATAGCTTCAGGTCTGTAAAACTATTATATTTTCTAATTAAAAGAAGTGTAGTTACCTTGGAACTCTGACAATGAACAGTTCTGACACAGGATAAGCAGCCCCACATCCGTTGATCACTACATACTGGTTGTCATCAATGTTATAGCACCATTTAGCAGTAAAATACTGACAAAGGTTAAGATTTCCTTGGCCACATTGAACTTCAGTCGGACGTAATGGAGTGACGTAGCACCCTACCAATACTTCACCAGCTCGGCTGTAAAACACAGCTTGGTCAGCAGTCATTCGATCCAAACATTCGCGAATATAATCCAAATCTGTTCGTCGTTTGACGTCCGGACACAAAGGAGAATATCCAACTTTCTTCAAAGCACACGACATCTGGTGAATTTCTTTGTATGTTGATTGCTTGAATTCGCGAAAACGGTCTTCAATCTCTTGATGATTGCATGGTTTTGAGTTATCCTCTTTCTTTGTTGGCAAGTACATATCTGCTCTGTCCAAGTCCTCACACATATCAAAATCTTCACAGGAATCCATAATGGCACGCCGAGAGCGTAAAAAATAGATCACCAATCACAATGACGTTAAAAATACGGAATGGCACAAAATAGTCATTGAGTATCTGTATGTGAGAGTGGGAGACGCAGAGAAAGTGCATAGGTCATAAAAAGAGTGTTTTTGTCGATAGAATAGAAGAATGTAGTATGCTGATCCTTGAAAATATCTCCATAAAAATGTAGTATACCGTGACCTCCTAGTGTAAAGAAAAGATGCATATAGATAAAAACGGTAGCAAATATAAAGCTTATAAGTCTGAACTTAGTCATTTGTAGATGAAATGGGTATATTTCTGAACAAAATCTAGAAATCTTTCTTGGAATGCATCTCTAGATGTAAAAATGCGCGTCCGTATCATCATTCTTATTAAAGCTACACGCCATCTTCAAAGACAATATGATGGATTTATCATTAAATTGGTGAAAACTCCCATGCTTATGTAAAATAAGTCCATTAACTATTGAATCTATAAGGTGTTTGTGCAAAATGTATGGTACTTTCATCAAGTATCATCACAAAACATTGAAAAGTCTATCATTTTGGAGAAAAATCTGTAGGCATACCCGAAGAATATGTAGGCATACCCGAAGAATATGTAGGCATACCCGAAGAATATGTAGGCATACCCGAAGAATATGTGGAAATGTACGAAAATATATAGGAATACACGAAAAATTTGTAGGCGTATATGTAAAAACTAGAAGACATACACAAAAAGTTGTATTCATACATAAAAATGTGTGTATCCGCACGAAAAATATATGTGCATATACGAAACAAGTGTAGGAATACACGAAAAATCTGTGGGCATTTACGAAAAATCTGTGGAAATGCACGAAAATATGTAGAAATACACGGAAAAAAGGGTAGATATACACGTAAAATGTATGTACGTGCACGAAAAAATGTGTGTATGTTCACGGAAAATAGCCTAAAACGTGTGCCAACGTATGAAAATAGAATAAAATGGTTAGCTTTGTATCAAAATATCGTGAAATGACTATATCAGAATGGATAAAAACTGAGAAAGTGTGGGCATATACACAAAAAGTGGGTGTGTATGTATGGAAACACCGTAAAAATGGGTATATGTTCAGAATAAATTACTAAAACGTTGGTATGTATGCATACAAATGTCGCGAAATCAGGCAATCTTACATTAAAATTGAAAAATAACTAATAAATGTGTGCACGTGCACGAAAAAATGTAGACTTGTAGGCAAAAATGTGTAGACATACGTGAAAAGTAGTATGTCCACGTATGAAAATAAAATAAAATGTTTAGATTTGTATCAAAATATCGTGAAAATCTGCGCATATACATCAAAATATCGTGAAAATGTGTGTGCATACACCAAAAATAATGTAGAAAGTGTGCATATACACCTAAAACATTGTGATAGTGTGTGCATTTACACCAAAATATCTTGAAAACATGTGTATATACACAGAAATATTGCAAAAATCTGTGCGTATACCCCAGAATAATGTTGAAATGTATGTATATACAACTAAAATATTGTGAAAATGGGTGCATATACACCAAAGTATTGCGAAAATCTACGCATATGGATCAAAATATTTTAAAAATCTGTGCGTATGTATCAAAATATTGTGAAAATGGGTGTATATACACTAAAATAATGCAAGCAATGTACGCATATACATTAAACAATTGTGAAAATGTCTGCATATGCACTGAAATATTGTGAAAACGTGTGCGTATACACCGAAATATATCAAAAACGTGTGCATATACACCGAAATATTGTAAAAGTGCATGTATATGGATCAAAATATAGACCTGTATGTATGGCTATGCCTTTAAAATGGGTATATGTTCAGGTTAAATTACTAAAAACGTTGATATATGCATACATATGTCGTGAAATCAGACATGCTCACATGAAAAACTGACTAAAAACCTTTGAAAATCTGATAAAAGTGTTGTTTTTTCTCAATTTTTGTAAGATTTCACACTGATTTCTGTATATTTTGAGATTGTGCATAGATTGTGTCTCTGCAAAATTTTGGTTTTGAGATTGTGCATAGATTGTTTTTCAATAAATTTTTTGTGCAAAGATTGTGCAGATTGTGTATGAAATGTGTACAAATGTTTTGTCTCTACAATATTTATTTACAATGTTAGAAAGGATAATCATTAATTAATTGTATATCTCCTGATATTTGTCCGAATGGTGCTACAACACCATCAACGTAGTGTCCCTTGTCCATTCGAGGATTGAGGCTCTTCTTCAATCTGAAGGTCCAAAGGCCATCTAATGCATTATCTCCTCTTTTGAACGTTAACATCTCGCCTTCCATGGGGGTTGCTACACCATCTCGAATGAATGCATTCATCTGAAAAGAATACGTTGGCCAAAGCATAACAGAACTGATACCTACACTTTCTTTCATAGTGTCAAAGTTGATACTTCCAGTATTGCCACTGTTCAAACACATTCCTTTTGCTTTTACTGTATAGCTGTAGTTGCCGTCCTTGTCTCTTATCTTCAATGCATAAACCTTTGGAGCCATTGCTACGGCTTCAACCAACTCATTCCCTGGTGGAATTTCGTTTGTTAAGTAGCCTAAATTATCTCCCTTGAGGTCCCCAAGAGGATCACTGTCTTTCTTCTGTTTGAAAATCACAGAGTCAGTGTCTAAAAATAATAGTTGTATTTGTGTTACATTTACTCACATACCGCAATAAATCATATTCTCTATTCCAACTCTCTCTATAGCTTCAGTGAGTCTTAACCTGGCCGCACATGTTGTGATCGCCGCGATAGCAAGATTTGTGAATGGTGATGTTTTGAGAAAGTCTTTCTTGGGTCTTCTTGAGATGAAATGCTTGTGTTCGCCATAAGGAAGCAGTCCAGTTGGTTCAAAGTTGGGATCGTTGAAAAAATTGGCCATTGCAAGTCCATCACTGTTGTAGATGAGTCTTGTCTCAACTTTCATTGGGTTTTGTGCAAATTTTCCTGAAAAAGGAACAACATTAGAAGACAATAGATTTCTACTTACCCCAGGCGGAATTGAGGAATATTTTGCACAGGCTTCGCAGTGCTTTGTTTTTTATGATCTTCAAGGGATCCAGTTTGACTCCATCCATCTCCCATATTCTTGCGATGTATGCTTTCTTTTCCTCATCCGTCATATTTTCCTTTGGCCATCCACTACTTTCATGTTTCAATTTCAATAGAGGCTTGATGTAATCGGCAAAGAATCCTCCTTTGACCCAAGCCTCTTCTGGCCAATGCCAGATTTCATGGTACTTGAGCACCTTGTACCCTTTAGAAACGGCCTTATTCAGCTCATCTGTGCACCATACTCCAGTCAAAAATCTTTCAGAGACCTTGGTATGTGTACATTTTCCTTCAATATTCTGATTATTCGCGCAAGTTCTACAGAGAACAAACATGAGCTTCTTCATTATTTTCTGCGGTAAATACCCCATGGCTGCGTCTTGTGTGGGTAGTACATCACAAAACACAATTCCTAAAAATATATATTAGTAAGAATAGGAAAAATATGCATACCTTTAAGTTTTAACGGTTCATCAGTATTGGGAAAGTCCTTATCGACCACAATTGGGTTTCCTCGAGGGTAAGCTGTACCTCCTGCATTGAGATATGGGTATAAACTATTGAAATCGTAATAATTTAGAAGTATGTCTTCAATCGCAACTGCCATTGATCGAAATACCTGTGTTCTTCCTCCATATAATGCTTCGCGTGGTTTGAGTCTTTGATCGTACTTGTTCTGAAGAAAACTTTATGTTTAGCCTATTTGTTTGAAAACTTACTAGCTCAAAGAATTGTTGCATCTCTCTATCTTTTTCCATCTGTTCGTATATTTCACATTCCCAAACAGAATTTAGATTGAATCCCTCATTTAGAATATCTTCTTCTCTCTTCATTGTTTCTTTATACAAAGCTTCCATTGTCTTGTCGGGTCTCATTGGACATTTCTTGTCCCGATCCGGATAACACTTTGGGCACCCGTGCCATACACATCCATAAATCTGAAAAGTTATATAAAATTATTATTATTTGATACAGAGATAAAGGTTTCCTTCACCTCACTTGCTGTGAGGGTCAGTCTTCCTTGGGGTCTGTGTGTGTGTGTGTGTGTAAATGGAATGGGTTTGTATCAAAAATGAAAATATACCTCAAAAACATCGTTTGTGGCCTCATTGAAAGCATCAGCAAAGTAAGAATGTCCATTAGCTTCAATTTTAACTTCTCCTCCACGTAATTTGTACTTCAAATGTAGTGTTGGATCTATTTTCTCAAGCCATTGGATATACTTTAACGCTAACATTGAATTATTTCCTCCTCCATAGCCATTCTCGGGAATATATCCTACATCTCCCTTCTTGATGTATTCGTGCTTCAATACGAACATGACATAGGAAGCTATAGTACATCCATTGACAATTGGGTTCCAGCCATTGAAAGTCGATTCGCACATCTGTAAAAACAAAAATACTAACAGGTTGAAACAATTTACTCACCTCAATGAAAGACATCAATGTTAACGTGAGAATGCGAACATCCGATTGGCAATACTTTAGCAGCTCATCATGTAACTTGAAACCATCATGGTAACACTTTTCATACCAGTCATCAAATTCTTTCTTTGTAGAAGGGGCCATGAACTGTGGGCTGTAGTACTCCTTCGATGGCAACGTTTTCAACTCTTTATCGTAATTGTCCGGATGATTGTATAAGTGGGGAAAGAAACCTTTTGCCTCGCCCTCCAGGCCAAAAGCTCCAGGCATTTTGGCTAGTCCCATTTGCAAGTATTGGAAAGAATCACGAAAATGCAGCTTTCTTTTCTCATATTCAAACTCTGCCGTTATGATTGTCATCCCATTTAATAAAATTTTTGGCTCTTTTGCCTTTGTGCCTCCTTGTCTATCGAGCTCTGCTAACAACATAACATGGTCATACCTGAAAATATCTTGGAAGTTGAAAATGTTTTATTACTGAAACATACCTTCCACCATTGTGTGCGATCACATATGCACCAGCTGCTCGTGGGTTATGTAGCAAGAAATCTGCAAAACTGGCTAATGGAGAATCGTGTTTGTTATTTTTGAATGGTGGAAAATCTTTGTAGCTGTAGGTCCATGGTTGGACACATAATTGACATCCTTCCTCTCCTCGGCAATCACTGCATATCATCCTTACACAAATCAGGTTAGGTTTGTGCTTGGGACCTCTTTCAATATGTCCTGGAAAAAAAGGTTTATACTTTGAATGTTTACATCCTTACCTTCGAATAATCCCGACTCTGCCACAATACATTCCATATCATACACGATAATAGCCCATTGTTTTTGGTTTTCTTGCTTCCTCAACTTTTCCTTCTCGTCAGGGACGTGGTGAGCACAAGTATGCCCCTTCAACGCTTTCTCCCTGCATATAGGACAGTATGCTTTTGCGTCACATACGTGTGTTTCTCCACGAATCCTCTCTGATCTATCAATCAAATTGCACTTTTCGCATCTGTAAGACATTACTAATGTTTGTCTAATTGATTAGCTACCTGCTATATTTCTTGCAATGTGGCAATCCCTTCTTTGATTTTGCAGTGAGATGTGCGTCAAAACACATTTTACTTCGAAAGTAAATATTACAAAAGCTGCAATAAATGTTCTCATCTTCTTGTTTGCATCCTGTGGCACCACATCTCTTGCATTTGGCTTTACATTTTCGATAATGTTGATTGTCGTCAAAAGTAGAGCATTGATAACAAAACCTGAAAATAAAAATAGTTGATTACAATAAATTGGTAACTTACCTTGATGCATGTTTTCCTTTGGTGTGATTCACATGTTCATAATGTCCCTCATAATAAAATAATCCAATAAACCCTTTGCCATCGGGATTGAATCGCTTTTCTTCAGTTGGGACGACCTGATGTTTGTTTGCAGCCCACAATATTATTTGATAGTTTGAAAGATAATTTGCAAGCTCTATAAGATCTTTTCGGCCATGCTCCTCTTTGTTCACATCCATCCCTGCATCGGCCAAAAGCTGCTTGGCAAGCTTTCCTTGTGATTCACTTTTGAATTTTGGGGTTATCTGTAAAAAGCACATATTACGGACAATCAAAGAGTCTAAAAGTACCTCTGGTCTTACGAGGCTTCGATAAAATTTTTCCATTTTCTGCCTTTCGTCTCCGTTGGCCGTAGTTTCTATATCACTTTCCAGTTTTCCTAGTGCAAGTGCTTTTGGTAGACAGTGGCTCATCCCTGTGACCCTGCTGAGGCTAACACCAAAATGTTGTTTCTGTTATGAAATAAATTATAGTTTGACAAAAGAAAGTATGCCTTACCAATAGTACTCTTCTTATTTTTTCTATTTTCTCAGTTTTCCGTGTGGCATGTGTTCCCCTGCCTCGTAGTTGTGATTGTTTATCCTTGAAAACGTTCATAGCAACAGTAAAACTCTCATCTAAACGGAGTTCTTTATTAGATTGCATCTGCTTAGCAATTTCATTCATTATCACTCCTCCATCAGCCACTGCATACGTTTTGTGGGTTACAAAGAAACCATCTCTATCGGTATACCCATCATGGTTCAATCTGTAAACGTTCTTCTTATGATTTGAAATTATGATAAAACTTACTGAAGCCAATATTTGGATGTTTTCAGATTTCCTCCTGATTTTTTGAGCATTCTACGAATAAAAATGTCCAAGAGCTTGGCCACATGCTGATGGAGTATTTTGTTGTTTTTTACTTTATCAAGATTGATGAATTTCATTCTGACAGTGTCCGCAATCAGAAACTGGCTGTTGTGTCTTCGAAAATGTGGTTCATTAGAAGTTATAACATTTTCTGTGAAGAACTCTTCTTCCTCGGGTGTTGGAAAGGTCTCGCTTCTTTCAAAGTCTCGTAATTGCATTTTTCGCTGCGGTCCTTTGCCATCTAAAATGAATAATTGAAATTCTTTATGTTTCTCATTATCACTCACGTCTTTGTGTCGAAACTATTCTGGCTGGCTTAGATTGTCTTTTCTTTTCTTCTAAAAATCCTCCTTGATTCTGAACTGAACTAGTTGATGGTTGATATTTTCTCTTCTTGTCCGTTCTTGTGTGGTCTTTGGTCACTTCTTCTCCAAGAAATATACTTTCTGGTTTTTTCTTTTTCGTCTTTGGTTCAAGACTAGTTGGTGGAGGGGCTCCTCCTGGTGAATTGTGAGTGTTTAGCGTTTTGCGTTTCATAACTGAAAAAGAAAGGATGAAGAAGGATGAATAAACGGACGATACGAAACGAGAAAAGAAATGAGAAATGAGAGCTTAAAATAGGTCACCATTTACCATGCGGTAAAAAGATGAAAATGAGCCACAGATTATGAATATCTCAAATCACTCTCTGCAAACGTCAGCTGTTACTTTTTGGTTGATGACGTCATCACTGACTTTTATTTTGTTTTCTTCGTCTCTCCTTTTCATACTCTCTCGTTCTATGGTTTTAACCGTCACGCAAAATCATTCGTGATTTATTACGTGATAGTGGTAGGTGACCTGTTTCTGAGTTCTGTCTTTTCTATAATTTTTTTTTTTTTTCAGAATTTCTAATGCCTCCAAAACTATCCGGTAACCGTGGCAAACGATGTAACTGTATGGACCCTCTTCGTAATATTCGATCAAAATATACAAGTCAATGTAAGATGTTTCGTACTTTTCGTGAAATAAGATATCGTGGTGGTTTGGGCATAGAATGTGGACTCCTGCAGGATTCGGAAACTTTACGGTACAGAATTGCTGACCAATTGGCAAAAGATGAAGCAATTTTCTACTATAAGGACGGTCGAATTCTTGAATACTGTGAAGTGATTACAAAATGTCCAAGTGAAGTCCCCTCGATCCAAGACGGTGTTAACTTGCTTGAATTTTACAACAGCAGGCTCAAGGAGAATATTACTGATGAACAATTTGTTGTGATGGATAAGCAAAGGATATACTATCCTATTTCTGAACTGTTTATTGCCAAAGTTCCGTAAGTAATCATCGATATATTTGTTAACATTTCTTCAAATCTTTCAGAACACCGTGCTCCTCCTGTAAAAACTTTCCACACTCCACAACAACCATCTTTCCAAGACTATTTTTCCAAAACTATCTTTTCCCAGATCGAATGAAGCCGCGGATACCCGGAAAGTCTAAATAATAATATTCTATGTTCGTCTCCAATGTCTATATATATTTTTTTTTTTTTTGATGTAAATTATTTTAAAACGGTAAAATGTTGAGAATTAATGAAAAAACAATAAAATTTTAATCACTAGCATTTGAATGTGACTCACAAACATGAAAGCGTCTTCTCTGTGGATGCGTCATACATATGTCAAATGAAAATTTTCAACCGGTGTATGAAAAAGATCCCCTTGTAAGAGAATAAACAACACTTACTTATGCCCTCGACTCGCACAATCCTTGCCTGGTTGTGTGAGGTGAGGAGTCTCTCACAATTTTAACAACATAGAAGATAAAACAAAAATTTTTTTACCCATCAGGTTTTACATGATTGTGCCTTTCCTACAATCATCATCATCAGATCAAACATTGAGTGAAAATTGATAAAAAAGCCTGGCCATGAACTTGACAAAACGTGTAAATTTGGAGATCTGTCCTATGTGCCTAGAACGCGCGAGAACCTCCCAAAAAAAATGGACTCTGTGGGCCTCACATTACCCACACTTGATGTTCACATGACGGAAAGTCAGGTCTACGGGTCACGGATCAAAGTTTAATGATAGTGGGTGGTTTCGTTTATCTAAGCAACCTTGAATCTGGCCCCAGATCTCACAGAAGAGAACCCCATGGTGAAATTAACTACATCTGAGGATAGGTTGGGTGGTGTGAATTTAACCATATGACCCAATAGCTAGAGCCAGCTGGCGCACCTTCGACGTCTTTTTGAGCTCCTATTCTGAGCCAGTGAGCGTGTGAGAATCTACTGAGCCTAGTATTTGATTGTAGGTGACTGGTCAACTCACAACATAATATCTCGTGGTAAAATTATCACCATTAGGAGTGTGGTTCAAATGCGGTTAATTTACCCATATGACCCTATAGTTTAGGTCCCCTGGAGCATCTTCGACACATTTTTGAGCTCTTTTTGCTCAAGCTCTGGTCAGCTCTCTGGCCAGTCTTCAATCTTGAGTCATACGCTAATGCCATCAGTCACAAAATCTCATGGTAAATTTGACGACATGGTGGTAAATTTCCCCTACCTATCTACTCTCCATCACTGGTTTCGGAGTCTCAATGAAAAATCCATTCTTATCCAATTTCGGGTAATCTTCAGATGGTCCGAACTCGGTTAGAAGTTGCATTTGGATAGTGTATGGAATCAAGTTGAGCAATGGACACTCGTAGTTTAGAGCGACTTCTTTCGCCTTAAGAGCATTGAATCCCTTCGCAAAAAAGATTGGAAGACGTGGGCGGACTGGATTCTCGTTGTCGTCCTGAACATCAACTTGTTGCTCAAGGAATCGAGATACTTCTTGCTGGAGTAATCTCGCTGATTCGAAGATTTGTTGCTTCTCGGCTGCTTTCTCGTCGAGTGGAGCAGAAGATCCAGAGAATGGAATAGGGAAGGAGAAGAAAGCCATTTTTTGATGAGCAACGGTGAGAGAGAGAGAGAGAGAAAATAAGTAAAGGACTAGTCAAGTGAGAAGTAGACGAGTAGTCAAGTGAGAAGACTGAATGGGTAAATGACTTCTCGTTAGGACAGCACTCGCACTAACTCCGCCCCTTTTTATATTGAGCGTGAGAAGAAAGGAGGTTTAAATTCGATGATTACTTAATTGTGTGAATGTTTTGTTTGACAATACATATTGAGCGTTCTCACGAAAAGAGTCGTAAACGTGATGATTATCTGAGTAAAGGGGTGAGAAAGTGAGAAGAAATGAGTTAATGATCGATCAGAACAAAGTCAAATAGGGGTTTTTGGGAATCTAAGGAAAAGATTGAGGTTGCAATTACAGTACCGGTCAATAGGATTTGAACTTTGCCGGTTTTCAGTTGAAATTGTCCAACTTTGAGAGTATGTCATGGTCATTCTGATTGACCCATCAAGTAGGTTTTTAATGAATAATATCGATTGAAAATAGACCTCTATTTTTGTAATTGGCAACTTTTTTGCTCCGACACTCCCTAGTAAGTTACGTATCCCCTCAAATCGACCTATTTCAGTTTAAAATAGTGCGATTTTTGAGCTGTCGTCTTAAATTGACCATAACTCTTTAGAGAGTGTCCGTACAAAAAAGTTGTCAACTACAAAAATAAAGGTCTACGTTCAATCTATATGATCCATTAAAAATTTTCATGGTGTGACATTCAGAATTTCTATGGCACACTCTCAAAGTTGGTCATTTTCCACTGAAAACAGCCAAAGTTTATATCCTATTGACCTGTACTATTCAAGAAAAGTATAAGATACCGTACTGTGCAAAAAGATACGAATTTTGGCCTTTTTCAGTTGAAGTATCACTGATTGCCTCACAAAGTAATATTTTGATGGCTCATACAGATCAAGAGTAGATCTTCATTCTATTAGTTGACATCTTTTTTGTAGGAGCACTCCCTAGCAAGTTACGTAGCGACAAAGTAGTTATCTACAGTACTGGCCCAAAAAAATGCGACACTTGCAGTTTTTAGTTGAAAATGGTCAACTTTGTGAGTGTGACACGACCTACCTGATAGTCTTATAATGTTGATTGTTTATGGAGTGTATAGATAACAAATAGAGCTTCATTTTTGTAGTTGACGACTTTTTTGTACGAGCAAATCCTAAGAAGTTATCAATCGTCAAACAATTTTCTCGAAAATTTTGTCCTTTTTCAGTTCTAAAAGGAGACATTTTAAGCTGTTTACATTGCTGTAACTTCTCAGGATGTGCCTGTGCAAAAAGTTGTCAACTACAAAAATGAAGCTCTATTTGTGATCTATACACTCCATAAACAATCAATATTGTGAGACTCTCAGGGAGGCCGTGCCAGACTTTCAAAGTTGACCATTTTCAACTGAAAACTGCAAGTGTCGCGTTGTTTATGACCAGTACTGTAAAAAATCGTCCAATTTCAGTGCGAAATAGTGCGATTTTTGAGCTGTGCCCTCAAAATGACCATAACTCTCTAGTGAGTGTCCGTACAAAAAAGTTGTCAACTACAAAAATAAAGGTCTATTACTGATCTATATGATCCAATAAAAAATTTACTTGGTGGGACGAATCAGTGTAACCACGAAACCTTCTCAATGTTGGACATTTTCATCTGAAACCGGCACCTTCCGCTTTCGCCGAAAAGTTTTCATTCCGCCTCCCGCCGTTTCAAAAACCGCATTCCGCTGGACCTCCTCCTCTCTAAAAATAAACCACGCCCTCTTTTCAGCTGTCTCTCAAAGGGGCGTGGCTTATTATCAGATGCGGGATGAAAAGGTTCCAAAAAATTAACTGAAACTGGAAATATCGGACTACCGGCCGCGGGATTCTGAGTCCCAGGGAAAAAATCGGAAACTCCTCCCACCAGTTACTGTAGATTACTGTATCCCACTTACCCCATCTCATCGACCATTTTCACCACAATATCCTCATCATTCCATTTGAATTCGTCATCTCCTTCTGAATACTTGTTCTCCTCCACATCAATATCCGCCATTACAGTACTCCACTCCCAATCCTGTCCGTTTCTCAAGTCTAAACTCGTCTGATACGACGGACGTCTCGCCGGAAAATGCTTCTTCGGCGGCGGAATTCCGTTGTTCGGTGCAACGTGTCGGATGACGAGAAGTTGCGTTTCAGACATTCCACGAAGATTCTGAAAACTTGGGAAATAGGGTTTTTTTTTAAACAAAAAGTTTGATTACCTCAATATTTTTCTTGACTTCCATCAATTGTTGAGCCTGCCAAAACGCGTCAACTGTCACCACGAATTTCGGTTTTTCCGTTAGGACGACAGACTCCAGAATCTCGTTTTTTATGGTGAGTGGGTCCTGGAACAAATACAACAGTAATCCAGAAAGAGTACTATAAATCTACAGTATCCCATTAAAAAGATACAGTAGGTTGAAAGACTACGGCAGTTTATAAACATACAGTAATTCATACGGAAACTACCTGTTTTCCGGTGAAACCTTTAAATTTCAAATCAAATTTTCAGGCTCAAAATATTTTTCATAGCTAGAACGGTCATTTCAAGCTAAAATTTATCAAAATCGGTTCAGAAATCAAAAAGTTTGAGACTTTCGAAAAATGCGAAAATCTGAAAATCATTGAAAACGCTGTAAGTCGAAGGTTTTTGATCCAAATCGATTTCTGACAAGATTTTCGGATTCTACTCGCGAATACCTTTCAAATGAGTATAATCAAGGCTACATTCAAAATTTTGAAAATTTTGGGTCTCGTCACGAAAATCACGGAAACTTACAGTACCTAATTTGAGTCCACAGTAACCTTCCGGTCTACAGTACCACCATCAACCTACAGTAATTCAAGTAGGCTACAGTATTCTAGAAGGACCTCACTCATAAAGCAGCTACAGTAACCTCTCTACAGTACCCTTTCTCTTACCATAACAATAGCCACTAAACCAGCTCGATATGCAGCCAAAATAGTCAACGGAAGCTGCATAAGCCTCGGCATAAAAATCAATACTTTCTGTCCCTCCTCCACATTTTCAGAAGACGTCGGAGCAGTCGGAAGACTCAGAGCTTTCGAAATCTTTCGAACAAGAATCTCGCACGTCTCCCAATCCACGTCACAACAATCATGCACATCCTGGTCGTCCCAGTAGTTGCCTTCCCTACAAGAATACGGAAATGTCTATCTGTGTGTCGGCTGTAGGTGTGTCCGGATGTCCGGATGTCTGTCTGTCTGTGTGTCGGCTGTAGGTGTGTCCGGATGTCCGGATGTCCGGGTCTTGACACGAAAGCACATGTACGAGTAATGTAGTAAAGCAAATTCGCTCCGTCGAAGAGAAATTACAAAATTCAAATTTCTGTCTGTGTGTCTGTTCGTCCAAATTTGAGAAAATGCAAGTTCGCTCTACTGTACAGTTACACATATTTCGGTTTTTGTCTGTCTGTGTGAAGGAAAATCCGGATGTCCAACAAAAATTGAAATTTCATATATTGAATTTGCTCTGTCGCATTCTATACACAAATCAGTATGTCTGTCTGTGTGTCTCGATGTCCAGATGCCTGTCTGTGTGTCTGTCCCCATATCCGGATGTCCCTCCCCCCCCCAGTACTCACCAAATCAAAGCAACATCCAAAGGCTTTCGGAAATTCGGATCCAAACCAACACACTTTTTCAGAAGAGACATGGCAGGAAAAGAGAATAATGTCGAAAATGAGAAATGGGAAAATAGGGAAGAAGAGATGGTGTCGAGATAATTGGCTCATATTTGTAATTTGAGAAACATCCGAGAAGTCAATTCTAGGAATGATTTCGGCCAATTTCCTGTATACTTTCGAGAAACAAAACGTGTAAACAATGGGATACTGTAGATGAATGCGGAAGAAGACATTGGAGGCGTCGTTGTCTGGAAATCTGGAATTCTGAAAACAAAAAAGAATAAAAGTTATACAATAAACTGGCGACCCTACAAATTTATTCAACAGTTTTCATGGGGATGAGATAAGGGAGGCAAGATAATGAGAGTGGGGGCGTGCGGGGGCTTCAACAACGGTATGTATTATTACTAAAAGATTCATAAAACGATTAAAATTGGGGGAGTGAAAGAGAAAGAGAAATAAAACTACAAACTACTTCTATTACTATTTCCTAGATTTCCAAAGGGGGGAACAATTAAATTTTTGACAGAAATAAAACAAAATGAGATGATCAAGAATGATGATTATGAATAGGCGGAGTGTCCTGGTTTCAGATGGGTCCACGGATGACGTCGAGTGTTTGATTGAGTGTGAAGAGCCATTGGGAGAGCATGTCGGACGAGTCGGCGGAGAGGAGCACTCTGTAAATATGAGAGTGATGAAGTGAATATCAGGATTTGGAAAGAGGAATACAGAATTCAGAATCGAAGATTCTGGATTCAGATACGAAATCAAAACATTTGGATTCCATATCCTTCATTCCAATTATGGGAACCAGAACAGAGATCTCCGATTCCGGTTTCAGAATTCAAGACACTGATTTCCCAACTTTCAGTACCTCTTCTTCTCGACAACACTTCCTATAGTTCCATCCTCCGCATCGACAAGAATCTCAATGACGAATGAATCCGGTCTCGGACACAAATCCGCCGAGCATTTCTCAATCGAGTTGTTTGTACACTTTGTCAAATCGATCTGCATCTTCGGCTCACGTCCCATCTGTTCATCATCCGGATATTTCCAGAAGAAGACGACTCCACGACGAAGGACAGCCCAGTATCGTTCCCAGCTCGCCATGTTGCTTATTGTGTGGAACATTGTCTAAAAATATAATATATCAGAGTTCACTTTTAGTTTTGAGGGCATCTCCCCGAGCTTCAAACTCACCAGAAATCCTCTGAAATCAATCTCGAATGATTCCGGGAGACGGCTACATTGAGTTGTGATCATGACAGTCCCTTCGAGTGGATAGGTGACGTCATCCAAATAGAGACAACGCTCTCCAGAAGCGTCACGATCCAAAACCAAACGACCGCGGAACTTGAATGCAGTCTCCACTGGAACAGTAGTTTTCTTCTGTGCTGAAAATTCAATAATTAATTGTGAAAATTAATTGAAATGACTAACGCGGACCCATCAGACTCTTACACTTGTTGGCCAACGATGACCCAATGGAGAGCTCGGCCGGCTTGGCGGATGGAACACGCTGCAACTTTATTGGGATGATTATAGCATAAAACTGTCTAAAATTGCAATACCATCGCATAGATCTCAATGGAAACAACGAAGTCAACGGGAACATCAGAGAACTGAATCTGTTTCACAAAGAAGAGCTTATCGCAGGTCTCTTCTCCAGGGAAAACTCTCAACGGAACGAGTTCGGTGGCCTCGACTTGGTGTCCAAACTTGAAAAGAGCGACGAATGAGTACGAGTTGTCTAGAAAAATAAAATTTGTTTAGGGTATCATGATGGCCTAGGAAACCTAGACTAAAAAGGAATTAGAAGGCCCCTCAAACTGAATATTACTCGCAATACTCACCATCCTTGATAGTCAATCTCGACACGAAAAGTTTGTTCAAATGAACGATGAGATTCTTGAAAATGACAGCTCCTCGAAGTTCCTTCGCAACCGGTGGTGGAGGACGTCTAACCGCCGAGAACGCGTGAAGACGACGAAGTTCTTGTCGTTGAAGACGTAGAGTTTCACGAGAGATCAGAATCGACCGATGAGATGCAATCTCCTGAGAACGACGTCCTCTCTTCACCGCATCCACAAGTGCCGCCTCATTCATGCTCATTTGTTTCTGCGTATTCTCTATCATATACGATAGACGATTGATTTTTCTCATTACATCCGCATGCTTATCGACTGCTGAAACTCCGCTAATCGATGAGACGAATGTTTCATTTGGTCGATGGAGGTGATTGGTGCTATTTGTGTTGTTATTCAATTCCAGATGTGAATAATTCTCTTTGATTGAGTAAGATGATGTTTGATGACGCCCAGAAGGCGATTCGACGGGAGTGGATGTGGCGAGAGCGACCGGTGGAAGTTTGAAGTTGCTCGATGAAGATGGGAATCGAAACTGGAAGAAATTTTTACACTCGTGAAAAAAATGCCCATTTTAAATTAATGGAAACATAGGCGGAGTTTTGCATCTAGCTCCGCCCACTCAAAAGCACAAAATTAAGTGAAAAAGCTCCACCCCATTCGCAATTTCGCCGCACTGCTTCTTCTCACTCACCTTCTCTCCAGCTGTCGGTGTTCCCATCAAATCTTTCGTACGATACGCGTGCATCGACTGCCCAGCATGCGGAGCCGACAGCATTGGCGAGCGGAAGAATTGTGGCTCGTCGGCTGATGGAAGACGTCGACGAAGTTGCTCTCGTTGTATTTCACGATATTGGGACAGCGAGTACTCCAACTCGTTGTCGAAATGCTCTAATTCTGGCACAGTTACCGTATTTCGACGCTCTGGTGACTTCATTTTTGGTGACTCGGTTCGTGCTTTGAGTGCTTGTGGCATTTCTGGAACTTGTGAGGTTAGTAGGCTAATTGATCTGGAATTTCAGAATTCTCACCTGCCGCCTTATTAACTCCTCCCAGCAATTTGGTCGTCGAGTCGCTCCAATTCTGGCGAGGAGTATAAAACTTTTCCTCTCTAAACTTGCTGTTACTCTGATTATGATTAATTCCGTTAGTTCCGATTGTGTCAGTTGACGCGTGTGATTCGTGAGCTTGAAGGGTTTTACGCGAATCATCACTCTCCACAAAATCGAACATTCGATCGATTTTTCCGCGAATACTGCTGTTTTCAGTGGTGGCGAACAAGTCATCGGATTGAAGTGTTTGAGATGTGTGATGAGTGATGCGACTTCCAGCGTCCTGGAATAGTGAAATATGTATATTGAGAGAAGAGGTGGGATTCAGAAGTGGAATTTCGGGCTAAAAAAGAAAAAAAAGCGTTCATTACGCAAGAATTCGGAGTATTTTCGGATGAAAATTCGTCAAGAAAGCGCCAAACATGTTTTTTCATCATTTTCCGAAGAAAATAAAGTAATTTGAGAAATATGTGAATCTAAAAAGGCTCTGAATGCTAAAATGTCATTTTTCATCTTAAAGTATTCAACACTTTTTTGAAATTTGGAAAATTTCTATAATTTTTTTCTGGGAATCTCTGGAACATCGAACAATCTGGAGCGAAAATTGTCGACTTCACTGTTCATTCACTCCAGAATCATATTTTCTAACCTCAGTCGCCGGTGGTGAATACGGATGTCTCGACATCGAGTGTCTTGTAGATGGGATCGACGTCGTCTTGTTTCTCGACACCTCCGACGTCTTGTGCTCATTTCTATATGGCATTGGCGGAGTGATACTATTAGTCTGATAATGTTGATGATAGATTGGCGACGTCACCGAATTCGTATTCTTCGATTCGCTCATCTGAAAATCCGACGTCCACTGATGCTGTCGCTGCCAGCTCTCGAGTTTTCCGCCTCGCAAATCCTCTGCAGTATCTCTTCCGAACGCTTCTCGACTCGCTGCAAACAACGGTTTCTGCATTCCGAACACATTCGGCTCATTCAAATCTCCACTGACTGCACGTGACTCGTATCTTGACTCGAATTCAAAAGTTCTTCCAGTCGGCGGGATTTCCTGAGTCTTCGCTCGTGTATTCGCCGTCAATCTCTGCTTTCTCATCTTCTCATTTCGACCACCAATCGGCACTTCTAGACGTACTGGCACCTCGACTTTTCTCGAGTATTCTGAAAATGTCGTGTCTTTTGTCGGTGACGCTCTCTCCAGAGTCTTATATGAAAGTGCTGTCTTCACAGATCTCGGCGACGTAGTATAACGACTCTCCCGGTCATTTTCATCGGAATGCAGGTGAGTTGAGGAAGTTTGAAGTGGAATCTTCTCGAAAGCAGACACAAATCCATCTCCTTTCGCAACATTATCCTGAGAATAGTTCGAAGTCATCGCCACATTCGTCGGGAGATTCGATTTGTCCCCCGGCTTCATAACTGATGACGTGAGGAAAGTGTTTCTGGTGAAGACAAGTGGCTGGTGATGGAGAGATGAAGATGTACTTCTTCTACGATCCTCCTGTGATCGAATAGTTTGAGTTGAACTTCTGAAGGCGCTTGACGACGATCCGGTTAGAGGGCCACTCAATGGTCCGCTCAGTGGGATGGATGGTGTCGAGACACGTACGTCGTTGTTCGATTCACCTGGAAAAACAACTTTTATTAAAGAAAATTCGCTTTTTTAAGAGCTTTCATTCAGATTTCAGCAATAAGTTGATAATTTCGCAATTACCTGCTCCTCCAACCGGTTTCTTCATATTCCAAAAGTTCTCCTCTCTCGCCGACGGAATATGAACTTGACTCTTGAATTCCAACGGACGAACTGGCGCGCCATCATTCATCTTATCAAAAGCAGAAGCCAAATCACGGATTCTCCCTCTTGGAATGTGTTTTCTGATCGTATCACCACTTTTTTCCTCTTTTTTCTTCTCCAAATCCGTAGATTTCGGGATTTCAACAGTACGCTGTGGTTGTTGGATGTTCTTGGTCGGCATAGTGATCGGCACAACAATTTCTTCCGTTGATTTCTTGTAAGTCGGTTTAATTTGCTTTAATGGTTGAGCCTTTGGAATATGAACGAATCCAGAATTCTGATTTACAGAAGACGTCAAAATCGGAGTTTCGACTCTTCCCGTATATCCTTCACCGTCATTCGAATAGATATCAGATATATGACGAAGACGTGCACGAATCGAATTCTCTGGAACTTCTGGAGCACTATTCTTCGGGATGATAACTTCTTCTTGTGGTATATAACTAGCAGTCTTCGCTGGCGACATTCCGAATCGATTTGGCTCCGGAAGGTACGCACATTCACTGAGAACTGGAATAATAGCTGATTTGGTTAGTAAGAGTAAAAGCTCTCCAATGAGAATTTCAGTGGAGCGCATATGCTAACTTACCATCTCCGAAATGTTGATTTTGTCGGAGACGTATCGAATTCCCAGTCTGCACAGCGATTTCCACAGTTTTTCGAATATTTTCACCGATATTCGAGCGAATATGTTTCTGTTCGTGAGCTCGTTGAACTGTTTGTGGTGTCTTCATGACGAGCGATTCCTCAGATTGACTGGCGGATCGATGTGGCTGGCGTTTCGGGATTACTGGCTGAAAATGGACAGAAATTAAATGGAAAACCTAGAAATTCGGTGTTTTATTCAAAAAATGCAACACTCGCGAGAAAATTGAATGAAAGTACTTCAAAATCCGTCGATAATTAGTCATTTTATGAGATTTGAATCGACCTACACATAAATTAGTGGTAATCACAATTCAAAATGTCAAAATGCAGATAATAATTAACTCATTGAGTTTCTAATTACCCAATCATTACTAATACTGCTCATTGAACTTCATAAAACAATTCCTATATAATACCAGGTAATTATCGATAACCTTCGAAGAAATTCGTAGAAAACGTGTTATTTTTCAACTTTGTTTGCAAAGTAATATGAAAATGAACTCAATTTGATAGTTTGAAACCAAATCGGAACCCGATGCTCAAATATAAACAAAACTACTAGCAACAACTCCATACACACCCGCTTCGCGCATTGAATAACTCTCTAAATTGTTTATAAATTACCAACCGTGAGCGCCGAAGTAACAATAAGCGCTTTCTGTGGCTGATTCTCGTCATCGTGTCTGGAGAGCTGAAAAAATTGAACGAAAATGATTAAAACATTCCATTCCAAGGCGTACGCTTGAGGAAGACGATGAGAAACCACCGTCCTGAGCATCACTTCGGAGCAAAGTGGAACGAGTTCTCGTAGTGCTGGTTGGTGTGCAACTGTGCTCGGAAGTCGGGCGAAACGGCTGAAGAAATTCCTTAATTCGCTGGAAAAACTGAGAAAAAACTACCTCTCCTGGTTCATTATCGTCGAATTTCTCATCTGGATGACTGTAAAGTGTTGGAATCTCCACGAAACCGACTCCTTTATCACTGGCAATCGATCTGGATACAGAACTTTGACGACTTCTTGGGAGTTTGAAACCAGAACGATCGTCTGAACTGAGACCTTCGGCTTCTGGCGATTGACTGTATCGGGCGGCAAGTATGAGACGATCGTCAGTGTTTGAGTTGGTTCCCTGGAAAATTGATTGAATTGGGTTGGTTTTTTTGCTGAAAATTTTGCGAGAAAGCATGTTGAACGTGTTTTCAGGTAAATAATTCGGAAAATTGATCGAAAATCAAGATTTGAAGCTAATTTTCTAATTTTTGCGCCAGCTACTAGCAGTTTTTTCTCGCGCCGACACAGATTTTCACAGTTTTTGACATATTTTCGCTGTTTTTCATAATTGTTTCGGTAAATTATCATGAAAGCGAAAATAGGTCAACAACAGTGAAAATCTGTCGGCGCGAGAGCTGTTGTAATTAAAAATTCTGGGCTAATATGTAATTATGTACCATTGAGAATCTAGAAGACGCTCTCGACACATGTCCATTATCAATTTCAGTCAGACTCTGTTGAGATATCGATCTTCCGAGATCATCTTGAGAAGTTGTGATCGATGGAATCTTCTCGAATCCATTCTCAACATTCTCCGAATAACTGGAAATTCTGGATCGAGGACGTGGAACCGGTGCAGAATGGATGCGATTCAAGCTGTTCGTAGACGAGGAAAGTGGTGGTGGATGTCCTCCAATCAACACGAATTCGTCGTTATTCGAGTGAAGTGACAACTTGCTCAGATGATTCTGAAGGTATTCTGAACCGGCATGATACGTACGAACGTCTTCATTCATTGCATCGATTTCACGGTGACTGGTGCTCATTGGTGGGAGGAGATTGTTGTTTTGACGGTTGGAGCCGCCCGAACTGACGGTTCGACTGCGAACGAATGGTCTTCTCTGGAATAATGGCTAGATTGAATGTGTTTGATGTGACCCCACTTATTCTAACACAATTTTACACTATTCCAGAAGTGATAAAGCGATAATTTATCAAAAAACAACGAAAATAGCGAGAAATGTGAGTTTTCAACAGAAAATGGTTCACAAAAACCATCCGCCTCACCGTCGCCTCATCATAACCGTTTTCCATTAAATCTCTGTTCGACGATTTTCTTGAAATATGCACTTGTCCATTATCTCCCATATCATCCCACTCAATGCTGACTTTCGATCCAGCTAGACTAGTTTTCGATGGGTTTTTGGAGTTTCTGAACGATCTATCATCGTTGAACAGACTTCTATGAGAAATCGAACGACTTCCAGCCATTACACGATCGCCGGCGCTTTCAAAATCAATTTTCGAACGATTGAGGCTTTGGCGGGAGTGACGGAACTGGTTGTAAGCGCCGCCGTCGATCAGGTTCTGAAAATTTTGATTTTTTTTTAGGAAAAATAGCTCGGAAAAGGTAATAAAGCACCACAGTAGTAAAAATTGTATTTTACTGGGAGAAAATCAGTTAACTGAGCTCAGATCGTCTACTAACATGATAACTCGAAGAATTGGAGCCTCGCGACCCAAATTTCTTCTCTGAGTGTGCTGGTCCAATGCTCAAATCCTCTCCGCTCAAGTAAACCGTCTTATAAGCATTTTTTGGCTGATTTCTTGTATCGAATGACGTTTCGTTAGCCGGAATCACCACCTCGTCACCGAAATTCGAGTTTTTAACTTCGACCTGAAAAAAATTATTCATTTTTCCATCGCAAGTCAATAAAACCTACCAAATTTGGGCTTCCAAGGTCTTCGAAACCCGTCGGCGCCTTCATTGGACTCTGATTCTGGCGGTTTTGATTCTGACGGCTCTTTCCCTTCTTTCTCCCCATTTTTGGACGAGTTTTCGGTGTATTTCTGGCTGAAAATTGCAATAAAATACGTATTTTTGCTATTTTTTAGGAAAAAATCTTTAAAAATCGACGAATTTTGAGAAATTTTAAGAGAGAAAAAATTTGAAGAATTATTTTTAGCGCGAGTTTAAAGGCGCACAGATGACAAGCGGGCGCGGGTCTCGCAACGATTACAAACGAAAAATGGAGGGAATTTTGAATTTTTAAAGCTCTTCTTTTTCTTTTCCGGATTTTTTCTTTTTCGCATTCTGAAAAAGGAGAAAAAATAGAGATGAAAAGTTTATTACAACAGAAAAAAGGGGGAAACAGTTAAAAATGATTATTACAATTCGAACATATGTAATGTTTCTCAATAAATTTCTGTGGGCGGTATCCTTCAACCGATTTATAAGGGGAACGACGGAATAAACTATATTCCAAATATTGTGGCAGCCAACATAGTACAGCCAGAAATGTCAAAAATGTAAAAACTCGTTTTCCGTCGTCATCTTCGTAGTAGATTCGAAACAAGCAATAACATATGATAGGAATGAAGTTGATAACGACCTGAAAGAGAAACAATTAAAAATTGAAATAAATCAAAAAACTTAAAATTCTCAATATATGAAATGAAGCAGTCAAATATCGCTTTCTGAAGGCCTCCATATTTTCAGAATGAGTTCTGATTAGTTCCATTTGTCGGCGGATGAATTCGGATGGAGTGGTTGAATTCGTTGAAATATCGGTTTTTTGGAAAATTATTCTAGCTCGATCAATTTTTTTCTCTACGTAGACGATTACCCACGTGACGACCCTAAAACGTTCCAAATTTTCTAGAATTCCTGGAAAACGAAATCTTACCAGACACAAAGAAAAACGAATGATAGAAATATAGTTTCTCCACTCAATAAATATTCCATAAACCATGGCATTCTCTGATCGATAAAAATATAATATCGGATATAGGCAGCCATCAGAAACAGTACGAAATTGAGAATTTTGTTGCCAGTTTTCTGAAATTAATAGATTATTGATTCATCTCTTGACAATAGATCTGATACCGCGGATCTTAGATGCGCCTCGTTCGCCTCACTCATTCTTTCATAATCGATCCATTGATTTTTGACAGAATTCTCTAGGAAATTCAGCTGGTTACTGTCATTTTCAGTTATCTCTATTTTCTCCAAAAACTTCTCAAATTTACGCTGGAGACTAGAAAATGACAATTGATCGTCATCATTTTTAGTTGTATTCAATAAAAGATTTTGAGTGATTGAGAGACTCGGATGAAAGACTTTTGAAGACAAATTACATGACATTTCTGAAAAATTATTGATTTTTGGTGAAATGAGGTCTTTTGAGAAGTGACAAGACAAACAACGGTATCCACACAGCATGGCGAGACGTAAGGTCTTGAAAACGCGCTCCATCGCACAACGGTTGGCGTGGTGGCAAGTTTGAATTTGCCAAGGATTATCTTTTAGGTACAGCCAACACAGGGTCTCGGGATGAGTTGTGAAAATAAACGCGCTCCGCTGAAATCAGCTAAAATTTTAGCGCGAAATTCAAAATAATTTTTTTATTTTAAAACTTTATTTCTTTATTTAATAGAATTGATCTTGAAAATATGCGAGGTAGTCGAAAAACTGGCCAACAATGCGGGAAAACGGACATAAATCGGCTCAAAAAAAGATCGATTAAGCTGCGTATCAAAGTGCCACAGTGAAACAGCGAATTGAAAAAATTAAAATTTGAATTTACCGCCAATGTCTAGTGGAGCGCATACGATTTCACTACTCACCCCTAGACCCTGTGAGCCAATAACAATATAAATCCTGTAATAGAAACGCACCTAGCGGGACCTGCTCGCAGCGGTATATCTCGGTTCCCAAAGGGTATATCAAAAAGCTGTTAACTGACAAAATATAGATTAATATTCATACAATATTTCTTCAGTTGAAAACATTTTCATGTCTTTAAAGACAGCCGAGTTAGGATGCTCCACAGGTTTTTACGGTGGACGCGCACGCACCGCGACTCAAAAATATTTTCTCAAATCTGTACGTTGAAGATCTTACTCCTCGCTATGCTGAGTATCCACAATGACCTCGATGATTAAGATGAGAATACCTTATTTTATTAGAGCTACGAAAAAGGAAAAGTAAACACAAGTTCATTCGAAGAAAAAGTGTGAAAACAATTACAAATGATTTGTACATTTTGTACAAATAAATAATAAACACCTTTTTCCTTTCAACATTGAAAAGTTTGCCGTCGTACTTCCACTTTTACAAAAACTGTTATAGATAAAAGAGAAGACGACAACGTAGAATTTAATTTAAGGAGCAACATTGATTGTCAGTTTCTCTATATCATCCCGATTGCCAGCCGGTGCATAAAATTTATTTTCGAAGTGGTTCTGTTCATCATTCTTCAATTTGTTCATCACGTATTTGATCACTGAAAAAAACAGGCTTGCGTTTAGATGACGTCCGGAAAACATAGCATTTTTTTGTTCTGACTAATTTAGTGTGGTAAATGTTAGTTCATGTACAGTACCGGACAAAAAGCTATCAATTTTTGCCGTTTTCAGTTGAAATTGCCCAACTTTGAGGGTGTGTCATGGTAATTCTGACTGACCTATCAAGTAGATTACTGATAAATCATAGAGATCAAAAGTAGAGCTCCAATTTTGTAGTTGACAAATTTTGTGTGCAGACACTCCCTAGAGAGTTATAGTAAGTCGACAGCTCAAAAATCGCACTATTTTGCACTGAAATGGGTCAATTTGATGAAGAAATTGCTTTGTCGATATGTACCTTGCTAGTGAGTGTCCGTACAGAAAAGTAGTCAACTACAAAGTTGGAGTTCTACTCTTGGTCTGTTTGATCCCATAAAAAGTTATTTTGTGGGACAGTTAGTTTTACCATGACACACTCTCAAAGTTGGACTTTTTCAACTAAAAAAGGCAAAACTTAATATACTTTTGAGCGGTACTGTAGATAATCTATGTATTTTTTCTGATTTTTGTTTGGTGCTAGTACTAAAGTTGCACGGAATTCAAAAAACCCTTACATTTACACATCCCAAAGGTAGCAATCAATGAAATCGAATAAATGATAAGAAGGAAAGTTTTGGAATTCCAGAAAGCATTGAACATCAGAATAGCTGAGAGTCCGAAAAGTACCAAGTGCAAAATCTGAAATTACGTTAGGATTCAAAAAAAAGAGAACATAAACTCACAAGTGCAGTTATAAAATCCAAGCCATGAATTCTGTTGGAACAATCGACTATTTTTAGAATCAGAAATATGATGATAATAAAGAGACAAGTGGCAATGGCAAAGTGGAAGTAGAAGTGATCCATGAATTCGAGAAATGTGGTGAGTATCATCATCTGAATATTTGATTTTTGTTTTGATTATCTACAAAAATTGTATTGTATAGAAAGATCGAGATCGGGGCGATGGTAAACAAGAAGCACGGGACCTCAGAATAATATTTTTCAGCATCTCGTCTGGAAAAATCATTTTGGTTTTGCAATCATGACGTTGACAAACCTCTATATTCACTCAATAATATCAAATACCCTATTTTCTCTAATAGACCGGCATATCTATTTCCAATTTCTCCAGTCTATTTTTTCGGTTTAAAATCATGTATTTTTATGAAAAAACAATTTTTAGCCTCATAGTTCTTCTTTAAAAGTGTATACCAAAAAAATGAGATGGTATAATTAGAGACAGACGGACTGTTTCCTTATTTTTCAAGCTCCCTTTTTATTGCCAGTCTATTATAGAAAATACGGTACGTACCTTTAGAATCCCTTGGCCTACACGATGCTTCAAGACGTCATAGCTTTGAAACGAAATGACTTCAAATGCTATTCAACAAAAAAGAGCGTTCCGAAAAAGAACAACATTTTAAAGATCGTTAGAGAGCGCTCAATAGTGGAAAATGAGTGAAATGACATTTAGAATACATTCGGAACCCATGATGTTGGGGGAAATAGAATGATGTTGTTACATCCTAGGCTCGCATGCATAAGTATTTAGGTTTGATCTATCCCAAGTAAGAGCGCGCACGTTGGTCTCTATGCGCGTCTCTCTTTCACATTGTTTGTAGTTTAGTCAGACTTCCCTATATAAGGGACTGACATCCCTCATTCTAGTTCTTCCTTCTTCCCCAACTTATCAGTGACTTCTATTCTGTTATAGTTTATCTCCCTTGAATAAACCCTCTATCTATTCATCCCATTGTTCTTTGGACTACAACCCGGCTACAGTATGCCGGATCCCAAGGACACAACAACTGGCGATCAGGCAATGGCAATGGCGGATCTCACCAGGCAGATATCTTCACTGCTCGAAGCGTTCAGTAAGATGGCTCAATCTACTGGTACGTCTACAGGATCTTCATCAGTCTCCAACACAAGTAGCCAACTGGTGGAATCACTCTCAACCCGGATTCCGATGTTCGCATATGAACCAGATGAGGACAAGACGTTTGACTCATGGTACAGCCGCTACGAGGACATCATCACTAAGGACGGATCATCTCTCACAGATGACGCCAAAGCACGGTTAGTTCTAGCTAAACTCAACGCTAAAGAGTATTCTCATTTTGCAAATCGTATTCTCCCAACGCTTCCAAATGCACTCGGGTTCACCGATCTCATTCAAAAGCTCAAGGAGACGTTCAAGTCGACAAGCTCCATCTTCCGGAAACGACAAGATTTTCTCCGAACGGAATACAATGGGTCAGCAATTGAAGAATACACAGGCCTCGTGCTCCGTCGTTTCACATCATCAGAGTTCAAAAAAATGTCGGATGACCAGATCTGCTGCATGGTCTGGATAAATGGGCTCCGAGACAACTCATACTCGGACATCCGCACCAAAGCCCTACAAGTGATGGAAGCAAAACCAAATTGCACACTTCTCGAATTGGAGCAGGACATCAAGCGCCTTCTTGACGTCCGAGCTGACTCCAAAAGTGTGTCAAAAGTGGAAGCAGTGTCAAACGAGATCAATGCCATACACAACGCAATCAAAAGGGACAAGTCACAGAAAGCTCCACCTTCACCATGCTACAAGTGTGGAGGTAGTCATTGGGCTAAGGAATGTAGTAAAAAGGTCACATGCTCTAACTGTAATAAGAACGGGCATATTGCAAAATTTTGCAGATCCAAGCAGCGAGACTCTTCTAAAGTCAACAAGAAGGTCAGATCAGTAGTCATCTCCACCGCGTCAACTTCTGGATCCAGTCGAATCTACCGTATCATCTCCATCAACGGAAAGAAGATTCAAATGCAACTGGATACCGGAGCCGACGTAACGTTGATCAGCGTAAAGGACTGGAATCGTTTGGGTCGTCCTCAACTTCAGGCACCATCGATCAAGGTCAAATCGGCTAATCATCAACCGATTGCTGTTAAAGGATCATTCCAGTGCAATTTCATCATCAATGGAAATTCAGCAACTGGACATGCACAAGTAGCTGAGACGGGTACTCTTTTGGGAACCGATTGGATTTCAAAGGATACAAAGCTCTGGCAACTCCTCAACAACAACCAAGTCAATGCAGTACGTTCTGATGTCGGATCAGCATGCGACTACCTGGACGGCAGTCGGGAACAACTGAAAATTGATTTGAAGAAGGAATTCGATCCCGTTTTCCAGCCAGGACTCGGTCTTTGTACCAAAACTAAAGCATCTCTTCTACCTAAGCCGGATGCACACCCAGTGTTCCGGAAAGCTCGACCTGTGCCATACGCTGCACTAACTACAGTATCCGATGAACTAGAACGTCTACAGCAAGCAGGCGTCATCTCACCAGTCGATCATTCGGAATGGGCAGCTCCGATTGTTCTGGTCAAAAAGAAGAATGGATCACTTCGCATGTGTGCAGATTTCTCCACTGGATTGAATGATGCCATCCAGCAGCATCAGCACCCACTACCAACGGCAGACGATATTTTTTCAACTCTAAACGGTGGGAAATACTTTTCGCAGATTGATCTGGCCGAAGCATATTTACAGATAGAAATTGATGAGCAAGCCAAGCAGATGCTCTGCATCAACACACATCGTGGATTGTATCGCTACAATCGACTTCCATTTGGTGTCAAGTCAGCTCCAGGATCCTTCCAACAAATTATGGATTCTATGACTTCTGGGTTAGATGGAGTTGCGGCCTATCTCGACGACATCATAATCACTGGCTCATCAGTGGCAGAGCACAATCAACGACTCAAAACGGTGATGAGTCGAATTCAAGACTTTGGATTACGCGTAAGAATAGAGAAATGCACTTTTCTAAGTCCGAAAATAACTTTTCTTGGGTTCATCATTGATAAAGATGGACGCCGACCGGATCCGGAAAAAGTCTCTGCAATTCGACACATGCCAGTACCACAAAATGAAAGTCAAGTCCGATCTTTCCTAGGACTCATTCAGTTTTATGGCTCATTCGTCAAGGAACTCTTCAAACTTCGTCCGCCACTGGATGCTCTCACCAAAAAGGATGTCGAGTTCAAATGGACATCTGAATGTCAAAAGGCTTTTGACCACATCAAGCAGATTCTCCACTCGGATCTGTTGCTCACACACTACGATCCGAAACTGCCAATCATCGTCGCAGCGGACGCTTCTCAATACGGAATCGGTGCTGTCATATCACATCGATTTCCGGATGGCTCCGAGAAGGCCATCTACCACATCAGCAAGGCTCTCACTGCTCCGCAGCGAAACTACAGCCAGATTGAGAAGGAGGCTTTTGGCCTCATCACTGCCGTCACCAAGTTCCATCGATTCATTCATGGTCGACACTTCACACTGCGAACTGATCACAAACCTCTTCTTTCCATCTTCGGTGAAAAGAAAGGTATACCTGTCTACAGCGCAAATCGTCTCCAACGTTGGGCCATCATCTTGCTCAACTACGACTTCAATATTGAGTACATCAACACTCACGATTTTGGACAAGCCGACGCTCTCTCAAGGCTAATTTCCGAGCAAATTCAGCAAAAGGAATGTGAGGATCGTGTCATTGCTCAAATCGAATCGGAAGTCGTGACAAATTTGGTCAGCACGTGTGAGCAACTACCAGTGACAGCAGATATGGTGCGATCCTACTCCAGAAAGGACAAACTCTTAGCCGACGTGTTCCAATACACGATCTCAGGTTCGTGGCCAAAAATCATTGAAAAAAAATCACAAATTTATCTTTTTCACAATCGACGTGACCAACTATCGATCGTCTCGGACTGTCTCATGTTCAACGATCGTATTGTCATCCCCACTTCGCTCCGACCACGTGTGCTCAAAATTCTCCATCGGGCTCACCCAGGAATCGTAAGGATGAAACAGTTGGCTCGCACTCTCGTATACTGACCATCCATTGACAAGGATATCGAGAAGATTGTGAGAAGTTGTGATCAATGTGCCGCAGTGGCAAAGGATCCTGTCAAGAACACGCTCTGCTCCTGGCCGATCTCGACTGCTCCATGGCAACGCGTACACATAGACTACGCTGGTCCCATTGATGGCACATATTTTCTGGTTATAGTTGACGCCTATTCCAAATGGCCGGAAGTGATTCCAACCTCATCAATCACTGCCACAGCTACTATCAACATTATGCGCAAACTCTTTGCACAATTTGGAGATCCAGAAACTTTGGTTTCGGACAACGGAACTCAATTTACATCCACACAGTTCGCCGAATTCTGCATTCAACGAGGAATTCGTCACACTCGATCTCCACCATTCCACCCTCAGTCGAATGGTCAGGCGGAACGATTTGTGGATACCCTGAAAAGGGCCTTAGGCAAGTTAAAAGGGGAGGGAACTACAGATACCGCCTTGTATTTGTTCCTTCAGAGTTATCGCTCTACTCCTTGCACAGCCAGTCTGAATGGCTCAACACCGGCTGAGAACTTCATTGGTCGAAAGATCCGCACCTACTTGGATCAACTACTCCCCAACGACCAACTCACCGTCTCGCACGATACAGAGATGGAAGAGCAGTTCAAAAAGCAACATGGTGCTCGTCCTCGCAACTTCCAGAAGGAGGAAAAGGTTTATGTTAAAGACTATCGAAACATAAATACTGCCTCGTGGATTCCAGGTACTATCCAAAGTCGCATCGGAAAGACACTCTACAAAGTCTTCGTCAACGACACCACTTGGATCCGCCACTCAAATCAACTGCGCCGACGTGATGATCCAATTAAGGATGTTCCACTGGATACGTTGGACCTCATGGATTTTATGCCAAGTTCAACTACACGCCCGGACGGCTTCAACAATGCACCGCCTAAAGTGAAAACTCCTGTCAAACCGAGGACGCCATCGCCACCACCACTTCGTAAATCGACTCGAAATGTAAAATCACCATCAAAATTTATTGTCAAACCATCTTTGAAATCTTACCGTTAGCTATGTTCTCTTCTTTCCCACTAGTTAAGCTAGTTCTAGGTTCTCCCATTTGTTTTATATTGTATTCATCTTAAAAGGGGAGGTGTTACATCCTAGGCTCGCATGCATAAGTATTTAGGTTTGATCTATCCCAAGTAAGAGCGCGCACGTTGGTCTCTATGCGCGTCTCTCTTTCACATTGTTTGTAGTTTAGTCAGACTTCCCTATATAAGGGACTGACATCCCTCATTCTAGTTCTTCCTTCTTCCCCAACTTATCAGTGACTTCTATTCTGTTATAGTTTATCTCCCTTGAATAAACCCTCTATCTATTCATCCCATTGTTCTTTGGACTACAACCCGGCTACAGTATGCCGGATCCCAAGGACACAACAGATGTCATTTTAGTTAGATGTTTATAGTTACAGTATCCCGGCGAGCCTGCTACAGCGGCGGGAGTCTACCTCACGGTAGGTCCGCTAGCTGTGATGTAAGAAATTATTAAACTCTTCATCAGTTTGGTTCATTTGTACAAAGTGGGTTTGTGCAGATGGGTCAAGTTCAGGGAACCCCAGGGTCTATGTGTTCATCACTACTATGCTGGTCAGTACCTGATTTGATGGTTTCGGACTCTGGGTATTTACCATCCCCCTCTCTTATATGAACAATGATTTATGCGATCAGGATTCCTCCAACTATGTCATAGTCGTAGGGTGTTGGCACACCACTGACTATGACGGAGTTTCCCGCCAGGAGCCTCACGGCCTTCAACTTTCTCTTTCAGGTTTGCACCCTCCAGGTCAAGTCGGCATCCAACCGGTCCGCGCGTGTGCTCTTCAGGACAGAGCTCTATTTCAGATCTAAAGACGGAGACCATCTGAAACACATTGCCAGATAAGAATGCGGTGGTTGGGCATCCATACTTCCGGGTCGCTACCCAACTCCTCCCTACCGCCCACACGGAGAGCACCGGAATGATACTCTCCCCCCAAACCACATACATAGACATTTACGATGTGAGTTTTTGGTACTTACCGTAATCCACACTCACTACTCCACGCTTTCCGTAATCTCTGCGGTTACCACGTTATTGTACCCAATTTTCAAACGACGATCACTTCTTCAATATTCAGTATTTTGGATTTAGTTTTTACCACATTTGAATACCCTCACGTCGATGACTGCATTTTTGATTCTCACACAACTATTCTGTATTACAATCTGCTGAAAACAACATAATTCTTCTTTTTTATCAACAAGCAAAAATTTATTCGTCACTCAGCAGAACACGGTGGTATTTCAGTAGGTTTCAGTTTGTGAGAGGTTTTGGTGGTATAGTGTAGAAGAGATAAGAGAAGACTAAGCTTTTTGAGAAATTATCAAAGCAAAGAGCAATTTAGAGACACCAAATCAGTCAATGAGGCCAGCTCATTGAAAGTGTAGAAAAGCTTGGATTTCGGGATCAGGCAATTCAGAGTCATTCAGAAAAAAACGGAAAGCGGAATGTGCGAGCGGAAGTGGAGGAAGCAGAGAGAGTATTTAGAAAGTAATATCGATTGTCAATTTTTCGATGAAGTCCGGGGTGTTATTGGCACGTTTGGCACGAAGACGCTGCAGTTGCTTCTCCTGGAGGTCATACATAACGGTTGCGACCCCTGCAAAAATAATTGGTTGTGTTGGGTTGTCTAAAATGGGCTGAGCGGGAAAAAGCTAAAACTTAACACGATTTTGTGTAATTTTTGGATATCAAAGTTACCTATCAGGGCAATACGCACGATGAGCCAGGGCTACCAATACAGCCACGCTCTATTGACAAGAATGGAACATTTTTTGCGTCAAGGTGAACATGTTAACTTATATAACCGGTATAGTATGCACAGAAGTTAGAATATTCACCGTGACGCAAAAAAAAAGATTTTTCTCAATAGAGCACGGATGCGTTGGTAGCCCTTGCCTCATTGTGAATACGTTCTTCGTGTCCGAAAAAACCAGTTAGAAACCAGCAAGGTTACTGTAAGCGAAGATTACGGTAAGATGGAGATCTACGAGATTATCGAAAATATTGTAAAAGGCATGAATGCGCCTGCTCATCCTTTTAACATTTCCGTCTGTTTTAGGTACACATTTAGTTTATGATTGCAATCATTTATTATTCCGGTATAGCAAGGAGAAGGACTTGCCGTCCTTGCTCCAGCACCAGCGAGTATAAACTGAATGTAAAAAGGAGAGAAGGGACTCTCGGCCGGCCGGGTGGTTGTTTACGCCCCGCTGAGCCGAGAGCAATACGTAATCTCAGACGAGAGAGAACCCGAGGAAAAGAGGGAAGAGACAGGACAGAGTTTGGCCTGTGACATCCTCCCCTCTTTGGAAAGAAGGTTTCGTCCTCGAAACTCTATAGAAGAGATCAAGTTAGAGACCACTTTCCGCAGGGTTTCCCTAAGGCTCTCCCCTTCTCTCGAGAACTGCTTCGCCCCGAAGCTTCAACCGACTTAGAATTTAAAAAGTGGTTGAGAACTTTCGGTTAAAACAGTTCAAAAGAGCCTAAAACAGTGAAACAGACTATAAAACAACATAAAATACACAATAATAAACAATCGTCATCGGGGTCTCAAATACAAAAATCAGATTCTCATAGCGTCTTATTGCCCTAATCTTATCTAGTGACCGAAGTTTTGTCAAACTGGCGGCGTTAGGAAGTTGCGGTAACATACAATAATAAACTATGATGTTTTGAGGCGAGTATCTACAAGAAGAAAATCA
The DNA here is from genome assembly GCF_010183535.1 of Caenorhabditis remanei. Lineage (NCBI taxonomy): Eukaryota > Metazoa > Nematoda > Chromadorea > Rhabditida > Rhabditidae > Caenorhabditis > Caenorhabditis remanei. The sequence continues at coordinate 4,671,611 of NC_071330.1, forward strand.
AACATTCTAAAAATAAAAATTTTAAGCTGTGTCAAACAATTCAATTAAAATTTGGGGACAATCTTCTCAATTATTGGTTCTATTCAAATCAGACTCATTTTAGCTGTTGAATTTTTGAACAGTCAATTACTTAATAACCATGCGCTTCCGCGCATGTGCTCATCCGCTCATTATCCTACACTCACTCTAGTGACTTTTTGTCTCAACTAGGGGTGGGAAATTTCTCAAAATGGTATTAAAAAAATTATAATTATATTGACTTTCCTTTCCGGCATTGAAGATCCCTTGACAGCTTTTCACATCAGGCCAATCCTTTTCCAGCGATTGAAACCAAAACAATCCAAATCAAAATCCGCGATCGATTGAAATCGAGAACATCGCAACTGCATTGCACTGAGACTGACGACGATGAATATTAGAGTAATATAATAGAAGTTATAGAATGAATAGTAGAAATGGGGTGGGTAGTGGGGTTCAAATGAGGGTGGTTGGTTCCATGGTGTAGGGTGTAGCGGTTAGCACTTCAGGACGGGTTTGAATCCTGCGAGCACCAAGAGTTCGCAGATGATAAAGTTGAATAATAGGCGCCAACTTTATCACCCTACTCGAGGTGGGACTTCCATGTAAAAGGCATGAATGCGCCTGCTCATCCTTTTAACATTTCCGTCTGTTTTAGATACACATTTAGTTTATGATTGCAATCATTTATTATTCCGGTATAGCAAGGAGAAGGACTTGCCGTCCTTGCTCCAGCACCAGCGAGTATAAACTGAATGTAAAAAGGAGAGAAGGGACTCTCGGCCGGCCGGGTGGTTGTTTACGCCCCGCTGAGCCGAGAGCAATACGTAATCTCAGACGAGAGAGAACCCGAGGAAAAGAGGGAAGAGACAGGACAGAGTTTGGCCTGTGACAATATCGTGGTTACGGTAACCGAAGAGATTAAGCGTGCGGTAGTGAGTGTGGATTACGATAGTGCACATCGTCTCACTTCTGGAGTTTTCTCATTCGGAACTTTAACTAAACTCTACTCCAGTTTTACCATTCACGAATAAATGTCAATGTATGTGGGGGTGGGCATACTGTAAATGTCAGCATTCACATAAAATGAAATCATGCTTCCTTCCTCCCACAATATTTTGGGCTCTCAATGTATTCCAAATGTCATTTCACTCATTTTCCACGACTGAGCGCTCTCTAACGACCTGTTAAATGTGGTTCTTTTCTCACAAAAGCGGTCTTCTTTTTTCAACTATTTTTGACGAGGCGAATAGGCAGTTTTGACTTTTAAGATTTCTAGAATTAACACACATTCACACATAAGAATCGAAATACATGAAGCCAATCCGTATCCGAGAGAGATGAAGAATTCGGAGACCCACGCGGAATGGATCATCAGAACGGTTGAGACACAGAACAGGATGCTATGCATCATCTGAAAAATTTGAAATTATTCAAGACAATCAACAATTAGAGAATCGACGTACGTAAACGGTGCTCAGAGCTGCTTCATGGAGTCTCTCCGAATACCGAATTCCGGCGAGAATCAGGAACATGATGCAGATGAAGAGGCAGGTGACGATAGACAAGTAGAGGTAAAAGAGCTCGAGGATTTCGATTAGCAAGTTAAGGAGTTTTAGAAGATCTCTTTTCTCTCCGGAAAGCCAACACAATTTTCCGGTAAGCATCTTTTTCTGAAATTATATGTATGAATAGAACACCTATAGTAAGCAAATGTGTGTGACACGTGTCGTGCGCTCCTTGTGATTTGAATATGAATTGTCATCACCCCGTGTGTGAACATAGCTGTTTTATACAGTGGTTGCGACCCAATATATTTTCCTAATGAAAAGAAAAGAAACTAACCAAAAACGAGACCATTCGAAGAAAAAGAGGAGCTGCTCAAAATGAAGAAAGAAGAATGAGTGAATGGGCGGGCCACAACCCAAGATGAGATTTAGCACCTCATTTTTCCAGAGGGCCGCCCATCTACCAGTGGATTGGTTAGGTCCGTGTAGTACTGTAGGTATAGGAGGGAAGAGAACTGCAAAAACTTGAAAAGACTAGTTTGAAGAGATGACGTAGAAAACATATTGATGTCATTTCAAGACGTTTCAGAAAAAATACGGTACGCCTGCAGGGATGGAGGATCTAGGGGCCAGAGTTGCATGGAATTCCGACTTCCGGGCATTTTTTCCATGCCGACTTCCGACTTCCGGGCATTTTTTCCATGCCGACTTCCGACTTCCGACTTCCGGGCATTTTTTCCATGCCGACTTCCGACTTCCGACTTCCGGATAACAAAATTCACTTCCGACTTCCGACCTCCGACTTCCGGATAAGGAATTTTACTTCCGACTTCAAAATGGTCTAAAAGGACGGAAAATAGGCTTTTCTTAAGCCAAAAACTGATTCTCCACTGTTTTTCGCGAATTTCATAATTTTTCTCTTGGAGTTTCGGAAAGTTTGAGAAAAAATCTAATTCCGACTTCCGACTTCCGAGTTCCGACTTCCGGATAAGGAAAATTGCTTCCGACTTCCGACTTCCGGATAAGAAATTTTCACTTCCATGCAACTCTGCTAGGGGCATCTGACAAGGGAAGTATTTGGAGACGCGGCTTTCAAACGATCTATAAATTTGATTATAGGTACTTTCGACTACGGGGAGTTAATTTCTGTAATCAAACTCTGCTAAATGTCTCTGCGAGCTGAGTTATGAGCTCTCAAACGTTTCATATACTGGCACAGATGAAAGGGACTGCCCGTCGTATGTATGCATACCGCAGACATTTCTAGAGTACATGTCTAGACAGGGAGGTAACACATCTGGTTTTGTGACGTATCATTTTTAGAAGTTGTTGCCGAGTGCAGTATGCCTATAGGGAAGCATATTGGAATCCATAAAATCAGAAGACCCTGGGAATAGACATGAAAAAGGAAGGACGCCTGGTGTTGTGTTCGTTCGGACTCACCAGAGTGATGCTATTTTCAGGCATTTTCAGAAATTTAGGTTTATTAAGGCGCACTGTAGAAAATACAATTATTTGAATTATTGAAAGAAAAAATTAGAAGCTTGCATCAATGCATATAAGGAGAAACAGAGGAAAAAAAGTAGATAAAAAGGATGATCCAATTCTAAGAGACAATCAAATGATTGAGAGAAAAAGGGTTTAGACATGGAGACATGAATTAGTGATAATGCAAGATACAGAAATCATTAGACCGAGTAGTCTTGGCAGGATGCAAAAACGTATGAAGACAAGTTTGTATAGAGTCTAAACTTCTGGTAAGATTGGTATAATTATTCGAACACCTCTGCATCATATCAAATATTTTTTGGCTTTCAGGGTTGCAGTATGTTCCACTAGAAGTTTGATGAAAGCTGAAAGAACACAAAATTTTCTTAAAGGAGGACTGAAGTCATATTTTAAAGGAGGACTGAAGTATTTTTTTTTAATAAATAATTTTATCCGAGAGGACTACACTAGGGCAAAAATCGCTTGGGAAAACTCTTCCACCTAGGCTCCTTTTGAGCCAGGAAAACGTGAATTTAGGGCGTTTAGAGCGATTTTTAGCACATGCTCCAATGATGAACGTTGTTCAGAATTTTCTGAAGTATCAGAATCTGAATCTGAAAAAAAGACTTCAGTCTTCCTTTAAAAACTGAACTAGGTATCATAATAACAACAACCACATACCAAAGACGGAGGGGATATTTTTGCTTGGGTACTCGGTACTCGCAGCTTATTTCGACCCTCCAAAGATATCAAACTGCCAACGCTTTCTTTTTTGCCTCATTAGATCATAGGCCGTTGTGAACGTCATGGTTGTTCTGTCTGGAGTCTCTCTCACATTTTCAATTTTAACTATATTTTAACAATAAACTAACCGACGCGGGCCCAATTCGCTTTAAACTCAATATATAAGCTGAAAAATAAACCAAAATGTAGACCTCGATGAGTTCCATTTCTCTTATATACTACATATTGAGTTTGACGCAATTTACGAGCCGGCCTGGTTTGCAAGTATAGTTTTCACACCCATCATCTTGTGAAATTCACAAATTTCGTAATCTCCTTTAACCTCCTCACTAACAACTGCTAAAACTGACATCATTCTGTTTTCCATTCCCTCTATCTAAAACAGAACACCACCCAGATGTTCAACCTATCCCACGCCCTTTATTGTAGCAAGCTCCATCCAACGACCGCAGATATTTGCCACGAATAAAAAGAATCGAACAAAAAGGGGCGGACCAAAAGAAAAAATTTCTAAATGCCATGTAGGGATGAACATCTGCACAATAGAGCAGTTATTTTACCCATTTCCTTTCATTGCAAGTGGTGAGCGCGGCTCCTAACGATCTGCGAAATGAGCCTCTTTTTGGTGAGTGTAATTGGTTGCATTGAACAGAGATTTTGAAAATAAAAAAGTGTAGATATGTGGTGAAAGGAAAAGAATTAGAAGTGACTGTGCGATGGGAATTTTCAGGTCAAAAGTTTTGAACCCAAAGAAATACAAGGGATTGAATTCAGAGCCGTGGCTAAACGTGTGGGCAGTTCCACCCAGCCCCGCAACATTGAGTAAACTGTCTACTCGCGGTGTTAAAGTATTAAATTTGTAGTAAGTGTGCTCCATCGCAATACTAGGAGACATAATGGTGAACACAGAGACACCGACATCAGATCACCGTTGTTGAGTTCCGGTAAAGAAAGCGACCTGTAACTGCTGACTGATCAGGTACCGTGCATGCGATTACTCCAAAGTACAGTGATCCTTAGAAAGCAGCTTGAAATGACATCATATCTCCTCATTCTTCCAAAACATCTCCAGTGGTAACTGCCGTAGTCTTACTGTAGCTTGCAGATGTTACTCCAATCTCCCTTCCTCAACAACTGCACAGAACAAAAACATTATGTTTTTCATTCCCCTATTTTGCAACAAACCACCCGCCAGATGTGTGACCTACTCGATGCCGGGCACCACGACCTGTAAACATAAATTGGGCGGTCCGAAAGAAAGAGGTTCGAGATATTATGAAAGAGTATACAGCTGCACGATAGAACAGCTATTTCCCTCATTTACCACTTTTTCCATTCATCGAGAGCACAGAGCGCTGCGCCACGATCTGCGAAATGAATCTGTTTTTGGTGAGTGGGGTTGAGACGGGATCTCGAAATAGAATCTAGAGAAAAATACATAGGCTATACATAGTTGCCAAGGCCCGGCACGGTCCGGATTTGAAATAAAGTACCAACTTTTAAAAAAGTTCTTCAATTACTCTCTACAAAAGTGTGAACATTTTTATTTCTTTTTTAGAATTTCTTCTAATTCTGAATCATAATCGAAAATTTTATTTTTTCGTGAAAAAATTCAAAAAATACTCAAAAAAATTTGAATTTCGAATTTTGGCACTCATTCTCCTTTGATAACTATTCATAGACCGAGCATTTTCATGACTCTGAAAATCGACATTATGCAGTTAGCTAGACAATAAGCGGGGGCTGTTATTATATAAATAGATCAAGGGTATCTGTACTACAATAAAGGCTCCCCAGCTCAGCTAACATCGATTTCGGCTCAACAGAGCTCATCAAACGGATGAAATCAAAGAATAAGAGTCCGAATGTGATCCGTGTGAATTTTTTTCCAAACCGTCGCCTACTGACGATCGCGCAAGTAACATAGCGAAACAATGCAAGTGCGCTCTAACGGAACCAATGAAAAAACAAGAAAGAAGCATACTTGTCAAGGGCCGGGCCGGGCTTTTTTTTCAAAACTTTCGCCCAGCCCGGCCCGGCCCATCAGGCCCGTCTTTTTGGAGGGAATTTTTTTTCCTAATTTTTTTCAAATTTTTCTCAATTTTTTTCCAAATTTGATTGAAGGTGTACTAAGATAAACTCTTATCATGAAGAAAGTATGAAAAAACGAGTAAATTAGAAAATTTTTCCGAATAAAAATTGAAAATGAAAATTTGAAAATTTTTCTCAAAAATCCCATATCCCTGACAAGACGGGCCTGGCGGGCCGGGCCCGTCCGGGCTTTTTACGGGCCGGGACGGGCCGGGCCGGCCCGTCATTTGACAAGTATGGAAAGAAGCTTATGAGATGAACTACGGTTTTCAGTGTAAGCTCTCCATTCTTGTCACTTCTACAGTTAGATCATCTTTTAAAGAAATTTTTACGTGTCTCGGCTTGTTCACTTCAGCCCTCTGGGCAGAGATTACTGTAGTTTGATACTTCTTCAACCACACTTTTTCAACAGCTGCCTAAAACAACAACATTTTATTTTCCATTTCCCTTTTTTCATTCGAATTAAAACACTGACAGATATGTAACCCTTAAACTCGATATGACGAAATATCTGCGCTTGGGCACCAAAATCTGTTAAGAAAAGAAGAAAGGGTGCACACGCAGTGATGGGGTTTCTAAATGTCATCTAGGAGTGTACAGAGCAGTTATTTCACTCATTTTCCACCATTTTCATTCAATCGAAAGAAATGAGCGCGCGCTAGCATACTATCTGCATAATGGGATTCTTTTTGGTGAGGTTTTGAAGTCGTTTTGACATTTCTAGAGCCATTTTGAGTGGGAGGATGACATGCTACTTCAAGAATAGGTTTCAACCATTTCTAGATTAGGAGGCGGGGCTTAAAGTTCAAAATTTCGAGATCGAAAACACCGAGTATTACTTCATATGAACGTTCCGCCCGTACTTCTTCAACCACCATCTAGTTCTCATTTTCAAACAAATTTTCATTTCCAGATCGTTCTCATCGCAGCATTCCATATGCTTCCACTCATCTACTGCCCACTGTTCATTCTCTTCATTATTCTCGTTTGCACCATCTCTCTGGCTCTCACTGGCTTCCGTTATTCAAGACAAACACGTTGGAATGCATTCGAAACTGCATGGGTGAGTAACTACATTGTATCTAACTGTCTCCTCTTTTATTCCTGAAATTCACTAATTTCAGACCGTCAACTGTATCCTCCTTGGAGTCTTCGTCACCATTGTGATCTATTCCTCCTACAAACGCAATGACGCCGTCCTTGCGATCTACACCGGCGCCATTTTGGTCTCGATTGGGCTCTGGATGTGTAAGTGTTCATGTGTCTCAAGATGTCTTTATAATAATAGTTTTGCAGTTCTCAACTACACTCTCAACAATTTGGACGAGGAGCAACCAGTTGGTCAAACTCACGTGGCGGAGAGCGAATTGTAATATGCAGATTGGAAAATTGATATTTGATGATGTGCTTGATTCCTTCAGAATATTCTTTGTAATCTATTGCTCATTTCTTCTTTAAGAACCCCTTCCTCTGTATCTTCCCTAAGAAAACAAAACAAATCATGTTCGAATTCTCTTGTTGACAATACTGAACCTCCAGTTTTACGGCAGTATTACGGTGTTCCTCCACTTCTCAAGATTCCATAATCTTCCACCTAAATTCACTTTCCCTCCTCATCTCCCATCAAAAAACACAGCTGAGAATATTTGTCTATGTTTCCTGTTTCCACTTATTTCTGTCATTCATAATTCCTCTTTCATTCCCCCTTTTCCGTAATAAATCTGTAAATGTAAAGAACTAGAAGAAGAATTTTTGTGGCAGAATGTGAAGAACAGACAAACATAAAACTGAATTAGTGAACGCAAGGGTGGCGTGGAAATCGAAAAGAAAGAGATCATAATGTTATGTAGAAATGGTGAAGTCGAGCAAAATAGGACAAGCGATATCAGTCAATAATTTCTTAGCCCCTCTTTTCTTCATCTTCCATACTAACATACTTATTCACTATTTATCTGAAACTGGAATTCAAAAACAAGGAAAATTAGGAAAATACGGAAAATGACACGTTTTTGACACTTTTTCAGTTATAACACTTGAACAGAACGAAAAATGAAAAAAGTAACCGTAGAAAAAGATTTCTTTAGGAACTTTAGGATTTTCAATCATAATTTTAATGATCTCTAGATTAAAAAATGTCCTGTTTTAAGGAATTTCAATCATAATTTTATTGATTTCTAACCCGGGAGGATTCAAACCCGCGTCTACTGAAGTAATCTTCAGCCCGGATAAGTATAGACTATTACAGCGCCATGCTCGATCAGTCTAACCGGAACCGACACAGATAAGAATGGTTGGGGAAGTTAATTTCATAAAAAGTACCCAGTTTTTAAGAATTTCAATCATAATCATATTGATCTCTAGATTAAAAAAATGTCCAGTTTTTAAGAATTTCAATCATAATTTTAATGATCTCTAGATTAAAAAAATGTCCTGTTTTAAGGAATTTCAATCATAATTTTAATGATCTCTAGATTAAAAAAATGTCCAGTTTTTAAGAATTTCAATCATAATTTTAATGATCTCTAGATTAAAAAAATGTCCAGTTTTTAAGGAATTTCAATCATAATTTTAATGATCTCTAGATTAAAAAAATGTCCAGTTTTTAAGGAATTTCAATCATAATTTTAATGATCTCTAGATTAAAAAAATGTCCTGTTTTAAGGAATTTCAATCATAATTTTATTGATTTCTAACCCGGGAGGATTCAAACCCGCGTCTACTGAAGTAATCTTCAGCCCGGATAAGTATAGACTATTACAGCGCCATGCTCGATCAGTCTAACCGGAACCGACACAGATAAGAATGGTTGGGGAAGTTAATTTCATTAAAAAATACCCAGTTTTTAAGAATTTCAATCATAATTTTAATGATCTCTAGATTAAAAAAATGTCCAGTTTTTAAGAATTTCAATCACAATTTTAATGATCTCTAGATTAAAAAAATGTCCAGTTTTTAAGAATTTCAATCATAATTTTAATGATCTCTAGATTAAAAAAATGTCCAGTTTTTAAGGAATTTCAATCATAATTTTAATGATCTCTAGATTAAAAAAATGTCCAGTTTTTAAGAATTTCAATCATCATTTTAATGATCTCTAGATTAAAAAAATGTCCAGTTTTTAGGCATTTCAATCATAATTTTAATGATCTCTAGATTAAAAAATGTCCAGTTTTTTAGGAATTTCAATCATAATTTTATTGATTTCTAACCCGGGAGGATTCAAACCCGCGTCTACTGAAGTAAACCTCAGCCCGGATAAGTATAGACTATTACAGCGCCATGCTCGATCAGTCTAACCGGAACCGACACAGATAAGAATGGTTGGGGAAGTTAATTTCATTAAAAAATGTCCAGTTTTTAAGAATTTCAATCATAATCATATTGATCTCTAGATTAAAAAAATGTCCAGTTTTTAAGAATTTCAATCATAATTTTAATGATCTCTAGATTAAAAAAATGTCCTGTTTTTAGGCATTTCAATTATAATTTTATTGATTTCTAACCCGGGAGGATTCAAACCCGCGTCTACTGAAGTAAACCTCAGCCCGGATAAGTATAGACTATTACAGCGCCATGCTCGATCAGTCTAACCGGAACCGACACAGATAAGAATGGTTGGGGAAGTTAATTTCATTAAAAAATACCCAGTTTTTAAGAATTTCAATCATAATCATATTGATCTCTAGATTAAAAAAATGTCCAGTTTTTAAGAATTTCAATCATAATTTTAATGATCTCTAGATTAAAAAAATGTCCTGTTTTTAGGCATTTCAATTATAATTTTATTGATTTCTAACCCGGGAGGATTCAAACCCGCGTCTACTGAAGTAAACCTCAGCCCGGATAAGTATAGACTATTACAGCGCCATGCTCGATCAGTCTAACCGGAACCGACACAGATAAGAATGGTTGGGGAAGTTAATTTCATTAAAAAATGTCCAGTTTTTAAGAATTTCAATCATAATCATATTGATCTCTAGATTAAAAAAATGTCCAGTTTTTAAGAATTTCAATCATAATTTTAATGATCTCTAGATTAAAAAAATGTCCTGTTTTTAGGCATTTCAATTATAATTTTATTGATTTCTAACCCGGGAGGATTCAAACCCGCGTCTACTGAAGTAAACCTCAGCCCGGATAAGTATAGACTATTACAGCGCCATGCTCGATCAGTCTAACCGGAACCGACACAGATAAGAATGGTTGGGGAAGTTAATTTCATTAAAAAAATGTCCAGTTTTTAAGAATTTCAATCATAATTTTAATGATCTCTAGATTAAAAAAATGTCCTGTTTTTAGGCATTTCAATTATAATTTTATTGATTTCTAACCCGGGAGGATTCAAACCCGCGTCTACTGAAGTAAACCTCAGCCCGGATAAGTATAGACTATTACAGCGCCATGCTCGATCAGTCTAACCGGAACCGACACAGATAAGAATGGTTGGGGAAGTTAATTTCATTAAAAAATACCCAGTTTTTAAGAATTTCAATCATAATCATATTGATCTCTAGATTAAAAAAATGTCCAGTTTTTAAGAATTTCAATCATAATTTTAATGATCTCTAGATTAAAAAAATGTCCTGTTTTTAGGCATTTCAATTATAATTTTATTGATTTCTAACCCGGGAGGATTCAAACCCGCGTCTACTGAAGTAATCTTCAGCCCGGATAAGTATAAACTATTACAGCGCCATGCTCGATCAGTCTAACCGGAACCGACACAGATAAGAATGGTTGGGGAAGTTAATTTCATTAAAAAATACCCAGTTTTTAAGAATTTCAATCATAATTTTAATGATCTCTAGATTAAAAAAATGTCCAGTTTTTAAGAATTTCAATCATAATTTTAATGATCTCTAGATTAAAAAAATGTCCTGTTTTTAGGCATTTCAATTATAATTTTATTGATTTCTAACCCGGGAGGATTCAAACCCGCGTCTACTGAAGTAAACCTCAGCCCGGATAAGTATAGACTATTACAGCGCCATGCTCGATCAGTCTAACCGGAACCGACACAGATAAGAATGGTTGGGGAAGTTAATTTCATTAAAAAATACCCAGTTTTTAAGAATTTCAATCATAATCATATTGATCTCTAGATTAAAAAAATGTCCAGTTTTTAAGAATTTCAATCATAATTTTAATGATCTCTAGATTAAAAAAATGTCCTGTTTTTAGGCATTTCAATTATAATTTTATTGATTTCTAACCCGGGAGGATTCAAACCCGCGTCTACTGAAGTAAACCTCAGCCCGGATAAGTATAGACTATTACAGCGCCATGCTCGATCAGTCTAACCGGAACCGACACAGATAAGAATGGTTGGGGAAGTTAATTTCATTAAAAAAATGTCCAGTTTTTAAGAATTTCAATCATAATCATATTGATCTCTAGATTAAAAAAATGTCCAGTTTTTAAGAATTTCAATCATAATTTTAATGATCTCTAGATTAAAAAAATGTCCTGTTTTTAGGCATTTCAATTATAATTTTATTGATTTCTAACCCGGGAGGATTCAAACCCGCGTCTACTGAAGTAAACCTCAGCCCGGATAAGTATAGACTATTACAGCGCCATGCTCGATCAGTCTAACCGGAACCGACACAGATAAGAATGGTTGGGGAAGTTAATTTCATTAAAAAATGTCCAGTTTTTAAGAATTTCAATCATAATCATATTGATCTCTAGATTAAAAAAATGTCCAGTTTTTAAGAATTTCAATCATAATTTTAATGATCTCTAGATTAAAAAAATGTCCTGTTTTTAGGCATTTCGATTATAATTTTATTGATTTCTAACCCGGGAGGATTCAAACCCGCGTCTACTGAAGTAAACCTCAGCCCGGATAAGTATAGACTATTACAGCGCCATGCTCGATCAGTCTAACCGGAACCGACACAGATAAGAATGGTTGGGGAAGTTAATTTCATTAAAAAAATGTCCAGTTTTTAAGAATTTCAATCATAATCATATTGATCTCTAGATTAAAAAAATGTCCAGTTTTTAAGAATTTCAATCATAATTTTAATGATCTCTAGATTAAAAAAATGTCCTGTTTTTAGGCATTTCAATTATAATTTTATTGATTTCTAACCCGGGAGGATTCAAACCCGCGTCTACTGAAGTAAACCTCAGCCCGGATAAGTATAGACTATTACAGCGCCATGCTCGATCAGTCTAACCGGAACCGACACAGATAAGAATGGTTGGGGAAGTTAATTTCATTAAAAAATACCCAGTTTTTAAGAATTTCAATCATAATCATATTGATCTCTAGATTAAAAAAATGTCCAGTTGTTAAGAATTTCAATCATAATTTTAATGATCTCTAGATTAAAAAAATGTCCTGTTTTTAGGCATTTCAATTATAATTTTATTGATTTCTAACCCGGGAGGATTCAAACCCGCGTCTACTGAAGTAAACCTCAGCCCGGATAAGTATAGACTATTACAGCGCCATGCTCGATCAGTCTAACCGGAACCGACACAGATAAGAATGGTTGGGGAAGTTAATTTCATTAAAAAAATGTCCAGTTTTTAAGAATTTCAATCATAATCATATTGATCTCTAGATTAAAAAAATGTCCAGTTGTTAAGAATTTCAATCATAATTTTAATGATCTCTAGATTAAAAAAATGTCCTGTTTTTAGGCATTTCAATTATAATTTTATTGATTTCTAACCCGGGAGGATTCAACCCCGCGTCTACTGAAGTAAACCTCAGCCCGGATAAGTATAGACTATTACAGCGCCATGCTCGATCAGTCTAACCGGAACCGACACAGATAAGAATGGTTGGGGAAGTTAATTTCATTAAAAAAATGTCCAGTTTTTAAGAATTTCAATCATAATCATATTGATCTCTAGATTAAAAAAATGTCCAGTTTTTAAGAATTTCAATCATAATTTTAATGATCTCTAGATTAAAAAAATGTCCTGTTTTTAGGCATTTCAATTATAATTTTATTGATTTCTAACCCGGGAGGATTCAAACCCGCGTCTACTGAAGTAAACCTCAGCCCGGATAAGTATAGACTATTACAGCGCCATGCTCGATCAGTCTAACCGGAACCGACACAGATAAGAATGGTTGGGGAAGTTAATTTCATTAAAAAATACCCAGTTTTTAAGAATTTCAATCATAATTTTAATGATCTCTAGATTAAAAAATGTCCTGTTTTTAGGCATTTCAATTATAATTTTATTGATTTCTAACCCGGGAGGATTCAAACCCGCGTCTACTGAAGTAAACCTCAGCCCGGATAAGTATAGACTATTACAGCGCCATGCTCGATCAGTCTAACCGGAACCGACACAGATAAGAATGGTTGGGGAAGTTAATTTCATTAAAAAAATGTCCAGTTTTTAAGAATTTCAATCATAATCATATTGATCTCTAGATTAAAAAAATGTCCAGTTTTTAAGAATTTCAATCATAATTTTAATGATCTCTAGATTAAAAAAATGTCCTGTTTTTAGGCATTTCAATTATAATTTTATTGATTTCTAACCCGGGAGGATTCAAACCCGCGTCTACTGAAGTAAACCTCAGCCCGGATAAGTATAGACTATTACAGCGCCATGCTCGATCAGTCTAACCGGAACCGACACAGATAAGAATGGTTGGGGAAGTTAATTTCATTAAAAAATACCCAGTTTTTAAGAATTTCAATCATAATCATATTGATCTCTAGATTAAAAAAATGTCCAGTTTTTAAGAATTTCAATCATAATTTTAATGATCTCTAGATTAAAAAAATGTCCTGTTTTTAGGCATTTCAATTATAATTTTATTGATTTCTAACCCGGGAGGATTCAAACCCGCGTCTACTGAAGTAAACCTCAGCCCGGATAAGTATAGACTATTACAGCGCCATGCTCGATCAGTCTAACCGGAACCGACACAGATAAGAATGGTTGGGGAAGTTAATTTCATTAAAAAATACCCAGTTTTTAAGAATTTCAATCATAATCATATTGATCTCTAGATTAAAAAAATGTCCAGTTGTTAAGAATTTCAATCATAATTTTAATGATCTCTAGATTAAAAAAATGTCCTGTTTTTAGGCATTTCAATTATAATTTTATTGATTTCTAACCCGGTAGGATTCAAACCCGCGTCTACTGAAGTAAACCTCAGCCCGGATAAGTATAGACTATTACAGCGCCATGCTCGATCAGTCTAACCGGAACCGACACAGATAAGAATGGTTGGGGAAGTTAATTTCATTAAAAAATACCCAGTTTTTAAGAATTTCAATCATAATTTTAATGATCTCTAGATTAAAAAATGTCCTGTTTTTAGGCATTTCAATTATAATTTTATTGATTTCTAACCCGGGAGGATTCAAACCCGCGTCTACTGAAGTAAACCTCAGCCCGGATAAGTATAGACTATTACAGCGCCATGCTCGATCAGTCTAACCGGAACCGACACAGATAAGAATGGTTGGGGAAGTTAATTTCATTAAAAAATACCCAGTTTTTAAGAATTTCAATCATAATTTTAATGATCTCTAGATTAAAAAATGTCCTGTTTTTAGGCATTTCAATTATAATTTTATTGATTTCTAACCCGGGAGGATTCAAACCCGCGTCTACTGAAGTAAACCTCAGCCCGGATAAGTATAGACTATTACAGCGCCATGCTCGATCAGTCTAACCGGAACCGACACAGATAAGAATGGTTGGGGAAGTTAATTTCATTAAAAAATACCCAGTTTTTAAGAATTTCAATCATAATCATATTGATCTCTAGATTAAAAAAATGTCCAGTTGTTAAGAATTTCAATCATAATTTTATTGATTTCTAACCCGGGAGGATTCAAACCCGCGTCTACTGAAGTAAACCTCAGCCCGGATAAGTATAGACTATTACAGCGCCATGCTCGATCAGTCTAACCGGAACCGACACAGATAAGAATGGTTGGGGAAGTTAATTTCATTAAAAAATACCCAGTTTTTAAGAATTTCAATCATAATCATATTGATCTCTAGATTAAAAAAATGTCCAGTTGTTAAGAATTTCAATCATAATTTTAATGATCTCTAGATTAAAAAAATGTCCTGTTTTTAGGCATTTCAATTATAATTTTATTGATTTCTAACCCGGGAGGATTCAAACCCGCGTCTACTGAAGTAAACCTCAGCCCGGATAAGTATAGACTATTACAGCGCCATGCTCGATCAGTCTAACCGGAACCGACACAGATAAGAATGGTTGGGGAAGTTAATTTCATTAAAAAATGTCCAGTTTTTAAGAATTTCAATCATAATCATATTGATCTCTAGATTAAAAAAAATGTCCAGTTGTTAAGAATTTCAATCATAATTTTAATGATCTCTAGATTAAAAAATGTCCTGTTTTTAGGCATTTCAATTATAATTTTATTGATTTCTAACCCGGGAGGATTCAAACCCGCGTCTACTGAAGTAAACCTCAACCCAGATAAGTATAGACTATTACAGCGCCATGCTCGATCAGTCTAACCGGAACCGACACAGATAAGAATGGTTGGGGAAGTTAATTTCATTAAAAAATACCCAGTTTTTAAGAATTTCAATCATAATTTTAATGATCTCTAGATTAAAAAATGTCCTGTTTTTAGGCATTTCAATTATAATTTTATTGATTTCTAACCCGGGAGGATTCAAACCCGCGTCTACTGAAGTAAACCTCAGCCCGGATAAGTATAGACTATTACAGCGCCATGCTCGATCAGTCTAACCGGAACCGACACAGATAAGAATGGTTGGGGAAGTTAATTTCATTAAAAAATACCCAGTTTTTAAGAATTTCAATCATAATCATATTGATCTCTAGATTAAAAAAATGTCCAGTTTTTAAGAATTTCAATCATAATCATATTGATCTCTAGATTAAAAAAATGTCCAGTTGTTAAGAATTTCAATCATAATTTTAATGATCTCTAGATTAAAAAATGTCCTGTTTTTAGGAATTTCAATTATAATTTTATTGATCTCTAGATTAAAAAATGTCCAGTTTTTAGGCATTTCAATCATAATTTTAATGATCTCTAGATTAAAAAATGTCCAGTTTTTAGGCATTTCAATCATAATTTTAATGATCTCTAGATTAAAAAATGTCCAGTTTTTAGGCATTTCAATCATCATTTTAATGATCTCTAGATTAAAAAAATGTCCAGTTTTTAAGAATTTCAATCATCATTTTAATGATCTCTAGATTAAAAAAATGTCCAGTTTTTAGGCATTTCAATCATAATTTTAATGATCTCTAGATTAAAAAAATGTCCAGTTTTTAAGAATTTCAATCATCATTTTAATGATCTCTAGATTAAAAAAATGTCCAGTTTTTAAGAATTTCAATCATAATTTTATTGATCTCTAGATTAAAAAATGTCCAGTTTTTAGGCATTTCAATCATAATTTTATTGATCTCTAGATTAAAAAATGTCCAGTTTTTAGGCATTTCAATCATAATTTTAATGATCTCTAGATTAAAAAAATGTCCAGTTTTTAGGCATTTCAATCATCATTTTAATGATCTCTAGATTAAAAAATGTCCAGTTTTTAGGCATTTCAATCATAATTTTAATGATCTCTAGATTAAAAAAATGTCCAGTTTTTAAGAATTTCAATCATCATTTTAATGATCTCTAGATTAAAAAAATGTCCAGTTTTTAGGCATTTCAATCATAATTTTAATGATCTCTAGATTAAAAAATGTCCAGTTTTTTAGGAATTTCAATTATAATTTTATTGATTTCTAACCCGGGAGGATTCAACCCCGCGTCTACTGAAGTAAACCTCAGCCCGGATAAGTATAGACTATTACAGCGCCATGCTCGATCAGTCTAACCGGAACCGACACAGATAAGAATGGTTGGGGAAGTTAATTTCATTAAAAAATACCCAGTTTTTAAGAATTTCAATCATAATCATATTGATCTCTAGATTAAAAAAATGTCCAGTTTTTAAGAATTTCAATCATAATTTTAATGATCTCTAGATTAAAAAAATGTCCTGTTTTTAGGAATTTCAATTATAATTTTATTGATTTCTAACCCGGGAGGATTCAACCCCGCGTCTACTGAAGTAAACCTCAGCCCGGATAAGTATAGACTATTACAGCGCCATGCTCGATCAGTCTAACCGGAACCGACACAGATAAGAATGGTTGGGGAAGTTAATTTCATTAAAAAATACCCAGTTTTTAAGAATTTCAATCATAATTTTAATGATCTCTAGATTAAAAAAATGTCCAGTTTTTAAGAATTTCAATCATAATTTTAATGATCTCTAGATTAAAAAATGTCCTGTTTTTAGGCATTTCAATTATAATTTTATTGATTTCTAACCCGGGAGGATTCAAACCCGCGTCTACTGAAGTAAACCTCAGCCCGGATAAGTATAGACTATTACAGCGCCATGCTCGATCAGTCTAACCGGAACCGACACAGATAAGAATGGTTGGGGAAGTTAATTTCATTAAAAAATACCCAGTTTTTAAGAATTTCAATCATAATTTTAATGATCTCTAGATTAAAAAAATGTCCTATTTTTAGGCATTTCAATTATAATTTTATTGATTTCTAACCCGGGAGGATTCAAACCCGCGTCTACTGAAGTAAACCTCAGCCCGGATAAGTATAGACTATTACAGCGCCATGCTCGATCAGTCTAACCGGAACCGACACAGATAAGAATGGTTGGGGAAGTTAATTTCATTAAAAAATACCCAGTTTTTAAGAATTTCAATCATAATTTTAATGATCTCTAGATTAAAAAAATGTCCAGTTTTTAAGAATTTCAATCATAATTTTAATGATCTCTAGATTAAAAAATGTCCTGTTTTTAGGCATTTCAATTATAATTTTATTGATTTCTAACCCGGGAGGATTCAAACCCGTGTCTACTGAAGTAAACCTCAGCCCGGATAAGTATAGACTATTACAGCGCCATGCTCGATCAGTCTAACCGGAACCGACACAGATAAGAATGGTTGGGGAAGTCAAAGTGAAAAGCGATAAAGTATCTCGATTCTGGGGTTTATAACTTACCTGTATAAAATTGATCGTCATTTGATTCGTCTCGATCCATCGTTTTCTTGTCCACCGTTTGTTGCACTCCACCGTTCCTCATCTATCACGACTGTTGGTTTGCTCTTCATGCGCTGTGCTTCAACACTGAAAAAGAATATATTAATTCATAAACGTACTGAGAAAATAGGGTATATAAGTACGAGATAAATCATGGTTATGTGGATATCTCAAAGATGGCCAGAAAAGAGAAGATAGAAGAGTCACCATCCAGTACGGGGAGATGGTGGACGACTGAGCCAAGATGATGAGATGAGGAGACTGGGGGCGGAGTCTAGTAGGAAACAGCCATCTGTTGGTCTAATTGGATAGGCCGTAAACAAGTGATTTCCCATGGAGATAAGTGAGCAGGTGGTTTTTGTTAACAGTAATGAGACAATAGGCAAGTGACTATCTATTTTATGTTGTCTTGGGAAAGGGCATGAAAAAAGGAGGAAGAGGTTGATGAGGTCAAACAAAAACGTGAATATTCAAACGAAAGTGAATTTGGGTGACAGGAGACGATAGTCATCTGGGGGGAAGGACAGGTGGGCCCTCTTATCCTACCGTTCAAGGTTCCAAGTTTCCCCCAAATTCATCCGTTCGAACCGATTTCCCAAGGAGATAAGGAGGCAGATTGAGGCGCACCAACTACTCTGAACTGAGAATCTCTGCGTGATTTGCTCGGACCACAAAGAAGGAGATGAGAATGAGTAGAATGATGAGCTGACTGAGTCAGTGGGGTCAATCGGAATGGAAGAAGGAGGAATCGGAAACGCGCGAGAGGCGAATGACATTAAATTGGAAGAGCCGTATGAGGCCTAGATAGCACTTATCTCTATTTTTTATCTATAAGAATAAAATGAATGACTATTTTGATATAACTAATGTTTGCAATCAAATTGGTGTTTTGGTCACTGGTTCCAGTTTACATTTATTTTAAATAGATGCGAATCGTTTAGAAACGCTAGTGCACACTTTTCCTTCTACCGTAGGACGGAGCAAGTTTCTTGCTCTATTTCTGCTCAAACTTGGCTTTAAAAATGTTTTTCTTAGTTTCAATAAAAATTTTAATCAGTTTTCTATTAAAAAAATCACTTAAATCACAGCGGAAAACACCGAAAACAAGGCAAACATTCAAAACCACGCAACAACGACACTCCGAAATTCCGCACCGCGCCTTCTTTAGCGGGCAAAGTCGTGTTTCAGATTCTTGCTCACTTTCTCCCAAAATTTCAGATTTCGATGGATTTTTCGCGTTTTTTGTTGTTTTTCAGATAAAATTCGACGATTAAAAAAAATAATAAATGCTGTCGCATATAAAAATCACACAGTTTTCCTGAAAAACTTCAAAATTTTTGGGGAAAACTCAAAAACCTTTGAAAAAAAAATGAAACATCGCCCATAAATTCAAAGTCAATCTCGCCCCTTTTTCGAATGTCTCACTTTTTCAGATGTCCTCTATAAATAAGAGAGATGAACCCTCAAAGACCGTACGACCTGCACTCCCGTCTGGGCGGTTCTTGCGTTTCAGCGATGCACCAGAAAATAGTTTGGTAAGGATCACAAGTTTTCTATATTATTAATATTTGTTTCTTTTCAGGCAGATGGTATGGAACGCGCGAAACCGAAGTATTCTGCACGCGCGGTGCATATTGAAGCAGCAACACCACTTCCATGGGAGAATCTGGGGAGAAATTTATTCAGAAAATCGATTGCATCGACTCGCAACCGAACACCTCCGAAACTTCCGCCTTGTAAACTTCCGCGAGTTTTGACTCCTACTCGCCGTGTTCCATCACTTCGTGCGGGACTGACTGTCAAAAAGACGGAAATTTCTAGTCAAGGGAAACCGTCTGCTAAGAGAAGACTCCGAGTCGTTTCTCCAAGCGATTCGAGTGATTCGGAAGGTGGTTCTTCTAGCCCGATCAGAAATTCTTCTGGGAAATTCCTCGAGAAATCATGGGAGCGCAAACCGAGTTTCCAATGCTCGATATCTCCAATTAGACGTCGGAAACGAACCAGATCTCTTCGTTCTTTTGAATTCGAGTCAAAACGGAATGAGCCATCTACATTCGGAGTTCATGAAAGATTTTTGGAATCGATTCCACAATCTGCCGATACGGATACTACAAATCGATTGCGCGAATCGACGCCGAAATTTTCTGGATATCGAACTCCGCGTCTGGAAGAGTTTTCATACGAGCAGCCATTGAGATCGCCATCGCACAGATTCTACGGAAATATCGAAGTGGTTCGCACGCCGGAAACTAGCGGAGAATCTTCTGGAACCCTTAAACATCCAGAATCTAATTTTGTTTCATCTGAACCACTGGAATCGTCGACCACTGAAGTTGCAATTGAGCAATCCCAAAAATCGCTACGCGAACATAGACTCAGTGATATGTCATCTGGATTCTTCGAAATGTCTGCAAACGATTCTGATAACCAGTCATCGCCGGGTACACGAGAGAATAATGAGCGCCAAGAGCCAATACCGGAGTTTGTCGAGCCAGCGACCGTCAAGTCTGAGCCAGTTGAAGAAGAAGATAATCAAGAAGTTCAAGAGGAGACGGTAAGAAAGTATAAAATTATAATCAAAACTTGAAATTTAATAACTTTTCAGACCACTACACAAAATTCTCTCTCCAACTGCAAAATCTTTACTTCCGAAGTTTTCTATGCCACCATCACGAATTGCAATATCGAAAGATCCACTCTTGTCGGCTGCAAAATTTTCGATGAGCCATGTCCACCATAGAATAGTATCTTAAATCATTTTTTCTTCACTATTAGCTCATCACAGTTCTTACAACTGCGCTCCACCGAAATGCCCTTGAAAAATGCCTCTTTTCTCTGAGTCTCTCAATTTCGCACTCAATTTTCTTCGGTTTCGCAAGAACGCGGTTGTAAGAAGCGTTTCGTGCTTATAGATTCTGTCATTCTTCCTGTAATTTTCTCATTTAGTCCGCTAAACTTGCATTAGTACGAAAGATAATCGGCAAGTGCGCCCCATCGATGACAAGAATCTAAATCTGAAACCTTTTTCACCCCACTTCGTCGTTGTCTTCATTTTCAGTGCTATTTCAGTTCTTTTTGCAAATTTCATTCCTATGTTCCGTTTGTGCGGATAACTCAGATACCCTTTTTATAGTTCCCCAGTGTAGCACAAAATTTCAGTGTAATTCTTCATTGTAGGTTTAATTTCTTTCAAAATTCTCATCTGCCCCATCACTTTTGTTTTATATGTTGTAGTTTTAATGAACTCATGCTCGTTTTAATAGTATATTTGATTCTCATCTTTATCTCGGTTGTTAACCGCCGTTTCCTACTTTTTTGACTGTTTGTTCATGTCCTTTACCTAGTTTCAGCCTTTTCTTCAGTGACACAACTGCAATAATCGCGCTGAAACTGCCCGTTATCGTCTACTCTCTCTCTCCATTTCAAGAATTCTACAACTTGCCTCGAAAACTGGAATTCGAACAAAAATGCTCGAATTAAAAAAAAATTCGGTAAGGATCCAATAAATACTCCCTCGTTTCTCCTATAAATGTTTTTTTTTCAGTTATCAATAAGAAGGACGTCTTGCAACTGCGCTCTATCGAAATCTTAACCATAGTGGATAGCTACTCAAAGATAGCGATGTCAATGTTCATGCTGAAATTTTTGATGTGATAATGGTGAGCAATCCGTACGACTGCCTCACCACCAACTGGAACCACTGATTACACGCCGCACACACAACACCGTGCCCGTTTCTTGGTGTTCAACAAGTGCTTTCTTCATTGCGCACTCAAAAGATGGTTGACTCCTTCCGTCGTCTCTCACAACACCAACTCGTCGCCGGACAATCAAGATCGTGTCAACGACACCACGAATACCAACTTCGCTTACAGTAGCTCCTCCTTTCGTAAGCGATCTATGGTAATGGATGAGAAGAGAAAGCTGTCGACCAAGCCAAGTACCAGTCAACTGAACGCCAACTCCAAACTTCCGACTTCCGAATAAGGAATTTTCCTTCCATGCAATTCCGGTAAGCTGTGTTATGAGCATGCGGCCAATTTTATCGACTTTTCTTATACTCACTGTTTACAGATTACCGAACGTTCTGATTCGGGCAGTTCTCTTCCAATATGACACTCGATTCAAAATCGCCATGGCTCAATCCGTCTAAGCGCGTTTTCGACGAATTAAATCAATCTACTCGTTAAAATGGATCAATGGAAACAGGCGAAACACGTGAAAGTCATTGGTTTTGACCTACGGATTGAGTATTTCTTCCATTTCTCTACTTTCGAAGTCAATCCCTATGAATGCACAATTTCTTGGTAAATACTGTTTGTCATCACGTTTTAAACTGTGTTGTTTGCAGGTTTTTTAATGAAATTCCGTACTAAAAAGTTGTCAACTACAAAAATGAAGATCCAAGCCTACTCAACTCGACGCCAGCTCATTCAGAATCGACAATCAGTGACACCGTGGCAGATTCTCTAATATCATCACCTTCCGGTCCTTCTCCGGGCGCTCTGTGTTCTTTCTCTTCTTCTTCTTCTTCACCATCCTTACTTATTATCAGTTCTCCTGCTCTTTTTTTCCACTTTTCATCTTCTTGAATTGTTTTTTGTGAATTCCCTAGTATTTCATCCATAGGCGCGTTAGTTTACCGGATTCCTCACTCCCAGAGCGCTCTTAATCATGTCTGGCAACGTTATGCAGCTTTATGAAGTAGCCTAGATTCAAAAATCATTATGGTACTTCGTGATAGTTCATGTTCACAACAATTCCTAGGCAACAACCAATTCTCTGTCGGATATACTAGGTTTCCGGTACAATACTTCGATTGTTGCATCAGTTTTCATATTTTACTTTACATTTTCAGTTTCGGTGGAGCGCAGTTGTAAGAATTATGTAGTATTATCACGTTCACAAACACAGTGATGTTTCAAGCGCATGGAATTCGTTCGGATGGATCTCGTAGTTGAAAACACGAATACTATTGTGACAAGCTGTCCGTCAACAATATGGAAAAGATGGTCGATGGTTCGATTCCCACATATGGCAACAGGAAAAAAAAATTTTCCACTTGCTTACAACTTTTCGTGCGAAAACATCACATGATTCGTGGCACAAGCTCACACAATCCAATTTTCACTCTACGGACGACACACTTTCTGCATTTCCATGCTTTCTTCAGGTATGTTTATTACTGATAATATAACTCGTTACAGAGCTGACAATAAAATGGCGAAACGTTGCTTAACTTGCCAGATCTTGAAGGAGGACTGCGCAATTTGAATAGAAACTGTTTTTACATGAATCGACGCAGATTTAAGGCTAGACAATAAAATTCTCTTGAAGGTAGGTCAGGAAATTTGATTCAAGAAAGTTATGAGCTGTCAAAGTTGTCAAATCGCACCTTCATGGTACACTTTTCCGTTGAATTTTTCATGGAATTTGTTCATGGTGAACGTGAAATATGTAATAAAGTTCTTATAAAAATTCAATGGAAAAGTGTACCATGAAGGTGCGATTTGACAACTTTGACCGCTCATAACTTCCTTTAATCAAGTTTCCTGACTTATGTTCAAAAGAATTTTATTGTCTAGCCTTAAATCTGCGTCGACTCATGTAAAAAATATTTTGAATTCAAATAGCGCAGTCCCCCTTTAATTATTGACACGTGAACAGTGAACTTCCACATTAAAACAGCAAACAGTAATTCATTTTCGACGTACTCTTCGAAGTTTGAACGTGACCTTTCGATAACTATCTGCCCTACATTCCCTGCATATAAATATACGTAATTTTAAAGAAATTTCAGTGTCTAAATGATTCTTCACTTTTTTCGCCGCACGACTGTATGAAGGAAACTCTCGCGTCGTGGATTATTCACGAGCTTCTGATCTCAAGATTGTCGTTTTTTAATATCGGTAATGCGCCTATCCACAAGGGGTAACACAATAAGTGGAAAACCTGAATATACGACTGCCTCTCCACCAACTGGAACTACAGAAGATAATTCTATACACACGACTGCCTCTCCACCAACTAGAACCACTGAAAAGTCGCCACACACAACACTTTCTTGTTCTTCAACGAGTGCTTTTTTTCATGCACACTCAAAAGATGGCCGACTCCCTGAGAAATGAAATTTCAGTGCGACAAAGAATCCTCGAACCTTGGAGCACAATCGCTAAAGATCGTAAATAATGGACAGATGTGATTCGCGCCCACACCAAATGAGCAAAGAACATATCGACGAAGTAAGTAAGTTCTATTGAAATAATTTTGAAAAAATTTCAAAAGATCTTCCCAAACGGCTTCGAAGGCACACACTGTTCGGAAGGCGCGATGTTTTTTTATTGGGAAGTTGAAAGTGAAAAAAAAAACCCGGAAGTTGGATGTCGGAATGTGATTTTATCGCGAAGATTGAAATCTTCCAAAAACAAACATCATTTGCGAAAGTCAGTGGAAAATTAGTTTTTGGCAGAAGAAAAGACCGTTTTCTGTCCTTTTATATCATTTTTTAATGTATTTCTGCAATATGTACTTTTCCCAAATTTCACAGTTATGGAATGACTGAAGACGGAAGTCGGAAATAACTTTTTTCTCCAGAAGTCGAAAGTCGGATATCCATGCAACTCTGATACCAGCACGAGCGCTTCGCTTCCCTATCATAGAGTATCTCCTCCTTTCGTACACTTTCTAGTGAGAAGAGACAGCTGTCGGACAAACCAACCACCAGTCAGCTGAGCGCCAACTCCAATAATTCATCAGGTATTGCCGTCGAATGAAATAATTGTTTTCGGGTCTCATAGCGACTACCGTATTTTAAAACTTTTTGAGGGTAAAGTGCGGTAGAGAACAGTGTTGTTGGGAATTCCGATTTCCGACTTCCGGGCTTTTTTTCACTTCCAACTTCCCACTTCCGGATAAGAAATTTCACTTCCGACTTCCGGATAAGGAGTTTTACTTCCGACTTCCGTCATTTCAACACTGTGAAATTTAGGAGGAATACATTTCGCAGAAATACATGAAAACATGGTCAAATAGGATAGAAAATAGGCTTTTCTACAGCCAAAATCCAATTTTTCAATGATTTTAGCGAGTTTTATGATTTTTCTCTTGGAATTTGGAATATTTGCGAAAAAATCTACTTCTGACTTCCGACTTCCGGATAAGAAATTTTACTTCTAACTTCCGACTTCCGGATAAGAAAAATCACTTCTAACTTCCGACTTCCGGATAAGAAAATTTTCACTTCCCAACATCTCTACTAGAGAGCCGCCGTAAATCGAAATTCCGCTACGAGGCCTACACCTCATCCTCGGGCCGAACTTTGAGCAAGCGGTCAGCCAGCAGCGAAAGAGTAAAGTGAGGCTGGATCGCAATGATGGCAAGATCCAATTTCGCCGGACCTGCTCAAACTTGGGTAATTAAACCATTATTGGAAGAGAAAAGATAAGCTCTCGTCTCTTCTTTTATACTGGGCAGAGGCGGAGTCAGACGGAAAATGTGTGGCTAAAAGGATTCCATTAAAACAGATAGAGAGAATGATTCAAGACTTAAAGCCTATGAATCATGAGTGAGGGAAAGAAAGTGAAAAATGCACAAAGTACATCTAGTAACATCCGTTTATTTCAAGCAAAATAAATATGTATATAGAAACACAACTCGTATTTCAGCCCTAAACTACAAAAAAGACAACATCACCGCCAGTCGAGTCGAATAGGTTTACAGAAAGAATGAAAAAGAAGTGAATTATCAATAAAGCGAGATGTGAAGTGTAACTATCAGTGAGTGCCCTGCTTGTCTTTTGCGTCTAGGTGTTATTATCGCGCGGTGAAACATGGTCAGTCATGATTAAGAGTTGCCCAGAAACAAAAAAACTGTTAGTTAGCTCCTGCAAAAGTTTGTTCAACTTAATTTGAGTGTTCAGTATCATTTTATCACCTAGACATTGTTGACTAGCTATCATTAAACCGAACCATCTCATTTTCTATAATTGTAAGCGCTCATTGTATTGTGCCCGTTCTATATGTTTCAGACCATTTCATTCATCATTATAATCCAACAGTCTGTCATTATTTTCAGAAGTAGAATGTGTTGCTTCCCTTTCATCATTTTTCGAAATAATGTTTATTTTCTTCTAATGCCAATAAAATTCAATAAAGATTATATAATCTAATTGCTCCCTGTTTGATTATTATTCCTTGGTGTTTACTATCCACTATGTTTTATCTTTAATTGAATTGTGGTTTTCTGTCAGTGTCTTATTGTCTTTATTTGTGTTCAGAAATGTTGCCTTAATTAATTAATTAATTAATTTATTCAAAACGAAGGAACAAGTCACTGACACGTTACATTAACATATAGTTAAATGAGATTTTTAAATTAGGCTGAGGGTATAGAATTAGAAGTTATGAGAGTGGAGAGTAAGACATTTAGAAAGATTTAGTTGGGATATACTTGATTTAACATGTTCAGAGAGTTGATTCCAGCAATTTACTACACGAATTCCAATATATTGCGAGCGTTGATTAGATACCAGTCGGTTCACGTCGCCTAACGGCGACTGAACCTCCTTCTTAACACCACCCTTCTAGGTGTCACAGTAAATCGTAATTAATCCCACAACGAACGACACGTTCGGAATATCCTGTTTTTTCCAGACTTGCAAGAATCCGGGCCGGCCCGGTCGGCCCGGATTTGAATTTTTGAACTTTTTCCACTACAATTTTTTGTCCAAAAATTTATTTTCTGAAAATTTTTCATATTTTTCCTACGTTGCCGAACTTGACAGATCGGGTTCCTGAACGCACCGACCTTCGCCATTTGAAAGTCGAACTTAGCTTTGAAATATAGCCCCTCGCAATATGAACAAATTTGATCCATCCTTCTGGTATAGTGAAGATCTGGCATTGCATCAGTAACAGCCAGGCTTCGTCGGAGAAACATTTTCGGAGAATGGGAGGATCGAAATTTTCTCCGAAAAAAAAGTCGGAGAATTATCCGACGGAAAATTTCTCCGAAAAAAAAAGTCGGAGAATTTCTCAGACGGATAATTCAGACGGATAAAAAAGTCGGAGAATCGGAGAATCGGATTATCCGATTCTCCGACTCCGACCAAGCCAGCTACTCCGAGAAGAGCTCCTTTTTTTCTCGCCGTCGCATCATCGGGCTTTTCTGATCGTCTGGCAGCTGCCCGGGAATCTACTGAAGCCCGTCTAGATTATCTTTGGACTTTTTTCACTGCTGCTTCCATTTTTTGGTGTTGGTTCTGTTGCTGTTCGACTTCTCAGGGTCCCACTGTAGAGATGGTCGGACTGCTGTATTTGTTGCCATGATTTTTAACCCCAATTTTGTGGGCCAATACTAACCGATATATAGGGCCAATAGGGTACCGATATTTTTGGGTACCTACTCTTTGGGTACCAAGTGATCTTCGGGTTCCAGTGATCTTTGGGTACCAAGTGATCATTGGGTACTAGTGTTCTTTGGGCACCAATTTCTGGCGCCAACTCTTTGGGTACCAAGTGATCTTTGGGTGCCGCTGATCTTTGGGTACCAACTGATCTTTGGGTACCCGTGGCACTCAAAATTTTTTTTGAGAATTCCGAAACAGTGTCCTGAAAAAAGAAGAAAGTTTACACAATCTGTGTGATTCTTATGCGGGACCATTTTCCACCATTCTCTTAGGCTTAGGTTTCTTAGAAGTTCGGAAAAAATTGGTTATTAATCGTTTTTGTCAATTTTTTTCCGAATTTCTAAGAAACCTAAGCCTAAGAGAAAGCTGAGGTAACAAAAAAGTGCCTCTCACACGCATTCAGCCCCACACCTTCAGCCAAAAATGTTCTAAAAATTCGCTAATTAGAGTGATAAAAAATTGAAACAGGTACCCAAAGATCAGTTGGTACTCAAAGATCAGCGGCACCCAAAGATCAGCGGCACCCAAAGATCACTTAGTACCCAAAGAGTTGGCGCCAGAAATCGGTACCCAAAGAACACTAGTACCCAATGATCACTTGGTACCCAAAGAATAATTATCTCGAATTGGTACCCAAAGATCACTGAAACCCAAAGATCACTTGGTACCCAAAGAGTAGGTACCCAAAAATATCGGTACCCATTCAGTATTGGCCAATTTTGTGTCATCCTGACTGTCAGCTTTTCGTTTGGCTACCATGCGAATTGAATCAGCAGCTTTATTTTTCTGAAGTCAGTAAAAGTTGATCTCTCTTTCTCTCTAAAGCGAGGTTATGCGTTTTTCTTATCTCGTTTCCACACTGACTCCTGTGTCATCATCTCGTCCTCGATCCCGTCCATTCCGCCAAGCTTTACGCTCATATCTGAATCCGAGCCAATTTTACGGCCCGGCCAAAATTTAAATTATTTTGTCTTTTTCATACTTGCAAAGTTACGGCCCGGGCCGGGCCGGGCCGTAAATTTGAAAGACAGGCATCATGCGGGAGAAATTACTCATCTTTTGGTCCAACTTCGAAGAAAATCGGTCCAGTAGGAAGGGCGGTAGGATCGGCGACACACAACCAAACATACAGAATCTGGTGTTTGTTAATAGTAAAGATACTCTTCAGTGAGAACTGAATATAATGTTTAAAATGACATTTGTACCTACTTTTTGTCAGATCGGGTATATTTACTTTTCGTCCCCCCCTATATTGAAGAATGACCCCCCAAAAAGGACCTGGGAAAAGCCCCCCACCTGATTGATTATTGACCCCCATCCATTGAACATTAGCCCCCCTCCCTTTTCTCTTTTTTCGCTTATACTCCTGAACCATTGAGTCCAACATAATTCAACTATACTCGAATCTTCAGGCTTAGGAAAAAAGACCCGGAAGGACATTTTCGGCATAATTTATATTTATGATGTTCAAGCTTATAGTCTGAAAACGTGCTTCCATTTGTTTCATTCTTAGTGGGGGGGTTCAATAGTGGGGGCCTGATGTTCTATGATGGGGGTCTATTGTTAAACAATGGGGGTTTTTAAGTCATTAATGGGGGACTGATATTCAATGATGGGGGTCTAATAATCCATAGGTGGGGGACCGATGTTCAATGGTGGGGGGCTATCAATAAATGATTACAGCTAAAGATAAACAGTAAGAGTTACAACTCCACTTTCGGTGGGGGGCTCTAGGGGGGTGGGGGCGATAAGTCATGAATACCAGGTTCTTGAACAATCGTCCCCCACTTTGTACTGGTGGGGGGTCATTGTTTCACACCAAAATAGAAGTAGAGCCCCCCGCCGTGAGGAAAAAACCCCCACCTGTTTTGTACTGGGTGGGGGGCTCTTCCTAGGTGAATTTCAACGTGGGGGACTCTACTGATGTGGGGGGCGATAAGTAAAGAATCCCGACAGATCTATAGATTCCCTAAAACATCCCAATTCTTCCAGGTACCCTCTCCCCAAGTGGGTTCATTTCGGAGTGATACAATAATGTTGGATTTTGTAGGATATCCACCCACTTCAGCTGACCGCTTTTACGGAACGCTTCCCACAGATCGCATTTCGAATGTTGTGAGTGTTTCGATAGAGCGCGATTATAGAAACCATATTTTTCTAGGAGCTGGTAGTGGGTGTACACGGAAATCGGCGTGTTGTAGATAGAAGAAGACTTGCTACACGTGAAGCGGTCTCTCCGATTCCTGCGCCACGTCCCAGAAGACGAGCGGCACGTCAGGTCTCACAAAAAGTGACTGAAGATGTCACAGGAACTTCGGAATCTTCTGGAGCACCTTCTGGAGCACCTTGCGGAAGTCCATCACGTGAAGTGAGCATGGCTGAAGCCGTCACCAAGGCTTCGGAGCCATCTGGAGTTCCTCCTCAGAATCAGGAAAAAGTGGATAAGCTCGATCCATGGGCAATCGATATGTCTGGAACAATTAAACTGGAGCCGGTCACCGATTTGAATCAAGAGAAGGTACTGATGGCCTAGAAATCCAAAACTATTCCATTTTCAAAAAAAAAATTCAGAAAATCACTCAAACCGTCCTCACCAACTGCGTCGTCATCGATTCGGAAATCCGCAAAGCAAAGTTTTTTGGGTGCAAAATCGAGAACTCGAGAATCTTCGATTGCAAAGTTATCGACACATCAAAGGAATAATAATTTGGTTAATTTGTAGAAGTTTTATTGGTTTTTTTCGTCCCGTAATGAAAAGTTTAATGAATTAATATGGAAGAGACGGCAGAAAGTGAGAAGACAGTGATGACGATTGCAGGTCCAGGAACTGAAAAAATCGACTTTTATTGGTCAAAACAAAATTTATACCATTATTGATAGAATTTGTAGCATAAGAAAGACGAAGGAGACTTTCGGTTGGAGACATGGGAGAGCCGATAGAAGATAATCAGGGGAATCCTCACAGACTGTCAATTTTTTGACATGTACTTGGCGATTAAGATGTTTCAGAAGACTCTTCAATCTGAACCGATGGGAGTCAAAAGTGACTGCTATCTCATCCAATCGCAATTTTGAATTATTCAATGCAATCGAAAAATCATTCAAAGCAATTTTCTCATAATCTTCGCTTCTGATAATGCGATTTTCCTTCTTCCTCCTTTTCATCCCAATTCTCGCTTGCATACACAACCTTTTTCCCGTTATACGCACAAAAGATACACGAATGTCTCGGATAGATCTCGATCGATTTAAATGCAACTTTATGTTTATCGACAAGAGAACGCAGGCTTCTCGACACTTTTCGGAGAGTCAATCTGAAATTTCGAATGAATTTAGTTTTTGTGTTTTTTAGCAATTCAGGATTGCTCACTGCTCTTTGAGATCACAACTCTCAATGATTTTCTCGATAGCATCATTCGGCAAATTGGATAAATCGAGATCAGAAGTATTCGAACCAATATCGTAATCCAGATCGAATTCTCCACGGGAAAATCGATTATACCAAATTTCGAATTCCTTGAGTGTAATTGTTTCGGGTCCCATTACTTCACAGAAACTATTATAAGTCAGTAAACGGTTTTCCGCGGAAAAATTCGAAAAGAATGCATTTTTGCAAGGATTTGAAAGAGGTGAGTTGATCCATGTGTTCTGGAATTTCACATTTTTTTGAATAATAAGGAAGATAAACATGTATATTCGAAAGAAAATTTTTAGAAATTAGGAAATGAGTAAGTAGAATTCTCCTTTTTCACTAATTTCCGCTTATTTTTATCTGAAAAATATGTCGAAATCATTATTATTTCGTCATGATATCGGAAAAAACTACAGTACTCTTTTAAAGGCGCATGGCATTTTAGGCAGGGTATCGCCACGATTTTTTGTGTTTGATGTTTTAACTAAGATTTCACAGGTTCATTGAATGAAGATTTAGTTGAAAGTCGATAAAATTTATTATTAAATCTTGAATTCAAGCAAGAAAAACAGTTTTTCTCCTCAAAAATCAAATTTTTAATGCTTAAAAGTTCAAAAATAATTACAGTACTCTTTCAAAGGCACATGTCATCTCAGAGTTGGGTCTCGACGCGATTGCCGTTGAGAGGCGCGCATTTTCAAATTTTGAAACATTTTCTCGAGTTTTTTCGTGATTTACCTAGTCATTTCTCATCATTTTTTGCACAATTTTCTCGATTTTCATCCAGTTTGACCTATTTTTTCATATTTTTCAGAGGCGAGCAACGAAACAATCGGCGGGAGAACCAAAAAAACACTCATACTCGATAAAACGCCGAGTTTTATCCCTATTTCTTCTCCGTTCTCGTTCAAAAATGAACGACGGGGAGAACTATTGGAATGCGTTTCGTTCGCACAAACGATCCGCCACCGACGGTCCCACCCTCTCGCCATGGATGATAACTGCCTTGCAGGCCACCAAGGTATCCTTAAAATTAAAAAAAAAAATTTATTGATTTTTTTCAGCTCCTACTCTTCGCCATGTGCAATATCGTACTAACACTTGGCTCCGTTTTCTCGAAACTGATTGTTCTCATCATGGCCACTAACATCTTGCCACGCACTCACCTCATCGGGAAGTTCTCGAGAAAATGCTCGAAGGCTATCGGTAAGTGAAGAATTAAGTCAAAAATCACCGGTTTGTGATGATTTTTGATACGAAAAAGTCCAGACTTTCATTCAGATTTTGAAGAAATTCTGAAAAATTCGATTTTCAAGCAATTTTCAGAAATTTGAAACTAAAAGGCGTCACAGGCGCGCCAGACTACGTCTCAGACTGAAATTTGCTGAAAAACTAAGCTTTTCAGGCATTTTCAGTAATTTTACAAAAAAAAACGCGTCAAAAGCGCCCAATTTGACTAAAAAAATGGCCATTTTCATAAGGAAACGCGGGAATGGCGCGCCAGACTTGAAAATTCTCGATTTTAGGTTGAAAAAAATGGTTTTTTCGGCAAAAATAGAATATTCAAACGCGCCAGAACCAAGAGAAATGAAATTGTTTCTATTAAAGTCAAAAATTTCATTTCTCTTGGTTCTGGCTGAGACGTTGTCTGGCGCGCCTGTGACGCCTTTTAGATTCAATTTGCTGAAAATTGCTTGAAAATCGAATTTTTTAAAAGAATTTCTTCAAAATGATAAGAAAAGTACATTTTCCATTCATATTTTCCCCCGAAAACTCGAAATTTCCAGTGCGCCGAACATCGACAACGACTGCGGGGATCTATCTGTCACTGATGCTCATCCAATGCTTCCCGGACACAATCAACCTGATCCGTTCGTCACTGGAGATGTACAAAGGACGATGCGGTCGTCTGATTCGTTCCGTCGTCATTCTCGAATCTCTACGAGCCATAGGTCTCGCCATTCTCAGTTTCCACGTGTTCCCCCAGCTGGATCTCGCCAGATGTCTCGTCCTCTCCGCCTGTTTTCCCTTGGTCGCCGTTCTCCAACGATCACTGATCGCGATGATGTCCGCTGCGAGGAACGGGCGGTCATTCAAAAATCGGCTGGGTCGATGCTTCATCGCCATCCCTCACGTTCTCATGTTTCTGATTCTGATGAGTAGTTGTTACGTTTGGACACTTTTCGACGGCAAGTTCACCGCCACAATCGCACTGCCAATCGGTGTGATTTGCACGTCTATTGGTTTCTGGGAATCGTGGATTGACACGACACACGCTGGCACCTCGTACGATGAGTTGTATCGGTTGAAGTATGCTGTCAGGAAGATGAATAACACTACGAATGCGGTCGTTTCGTTGATGAGAATCTGTTGCACTGTTTCTGTTATGGTACGGAATCGGAGAGTACTACGGAGAGCATGGATACCCAGGAAATCGAGTTTTTAGGCGCCTAAAACTATATTTTTTGTCAATTTTCATACTTTGCAGGCGCATAACTCGGTTAAAACTCAATTTTAGGAACTGAAAAATATACCAAAACGTAGATCATATCTGTGACCTACCGGAAGGTTTTACTTAATTTTCCGCGGGTTTTCACTCAAAAGTTCAAAAAACGCGGTCTTTGGAGATACAAATGCAGAAAACTCCAACTTTTAGCTTAAAAATCGTTGAAAATCAGCAATTTTTTCCACCATCGGAAAATTGCTATTTTTTTATGTCTAAAATGAATCTTTCAGCGAAAATTCTCGTTTTTTCAAAGCAAATTGAGTTGTGGATCGTCGAAATACTCAAAAAGCCTCTAAAAGTAGCGAAAAATTCGTTAAACTCGAATTTCAGCTTGAAAAATCACTAAAACACTAATTTTAAGCTGTAAATCGAAGAGCACGATGCTAAAACAAAGCTGAAAATAGCAGTTTTTAAGCGGAAATTGCCGATTTTCAATGATTGTTATGCTAAAAGTTGGATTTTTCTGCGTTTGTATCCCCAAAGACCGCGTTTTTCGGACTTTTTGAGTGAAAACCCGCGGTACATTAACTTATAGTCATGCGGCCCGTAGTAGACCACGGATAAAGAACTCGACCTATCAGCAGTCACTTTTCTTACAACTGCGCCCCGCTGCAAACGAGAGACCATCGCCGAGGGACGCAGAGTTTTTCTCACGCCAACACAAATTTTCACACTTTTTGACCTATTTACTCATTTTTTCATAATAATTTCCAAAAATACTATGAAAAATAGCGAAAATAGGTCAAAAACTGTAAAAATCTATGTCAGCCAGAAAAAAAACTCCGCGTCTCTAACCGATACTCTCTCGTTTGCGATGGGGCGCAGTTGTAAGAGGGATGGACTGCAAATACAAATATGGTTATATTTGCGTCAATTTTGACACCGGAGCGGGATTTTTAACCTTTTTAAGCGTTTTCTCGCCCAAAACCTTCCCATTTCTCCCACAAAACATTCTTTTTCAGGTCGCCGCAGTGTTCATGAACGGACACACGAAGCTCAACGCCTCGCACTTCATCAAAGCATTCTTCAGTTTCCACACGAAGCAGCACTATACGTAAGAAGATTCCCCCAATTAAGTAATTATCTCTAATTATCTATAATTCCAGTCGCCTCCGGCTCCTCTCATGCTCAATCATCGCCCTCCACTCATTCATGCGAGTGATCTCCCGTTTCCTCGCCGCTCTCGATCTCCATCCCTTCTCATTCATCCATCCTCTATCCATCGCTCCTCTCATCGCGTACGGATACGTCCGTTACGTTTGTCAATCGCCGACATGTTTCATCGCTCGTCGTCTATCGCGTTACGGTCTCCGATGGGTGTGTGATCAGTGGTTCCAGGAGAATCAGACGATGACGTCACCGGATTTTTATATTTGTATCATTTGGTTGTTGGTTGGGTGCTATCGTGGATGGCGGCTCGTTCGTCAGAGATACTTCGATACGACGGAGGAAATGTTAGTGGGCGGGAAATTGAAATATTGAAAATTCTTACTGTATGTGACCTATATCATTGGAAAGCTGAAATAACGCTTCAAAAAATGAGATTTTCTACAAATTTTTTGAACGCTTTTTGCTATTTTTCCAGAAAAATCTTCAAAAATTACACGAAAATTGCTGAAAATGGAATTTTTCAAATGTTACAGCTTTAAGTGCGCTCTACCGATAATTCGGAAAGCATGGGTGTGTACTTTCCGTTCTAGGGGTATTTTGACGGTTTTTTTCCTATTTTTTTTCAGAAAAATAGTAAAAATTACCCGAAAATTGACTTTTACGATTTTCATCATTTTTACTGAAAAATGTCGACAAAAGACACTCCAAGTCATTCGGAACTCTATTCCAAATATATATTCAGTGTTTGCCCTCGAGGTCTAGTATTCGAGAAACAATTCCTATTTTATCGAACTTTAACCTTGTTTTTCTCGAATACCAGGCCTCGAGGGCAAACACTGAATATATATTTGGAATCAGCGTTTTCTCAGCTTTCCAATGGTATAGGTCACGTGCCATAATTCTGAAACTCAACAATTCACTTTCAGAATCTCCTCAATGCCTCCCGTATGCAACGGACTGTGTATCGAACAATCTCTAGTGATATTCCAACATTCTTTGAATCGACAAGAGAAAACAATGCTGATAGAGGACGAGGATCCATCCGACGAGAACGACGAGCTTCGAATCCGAAACGACGAGGTGGATCGAGTATCTACAGTATACGGATGTGCGACAATGTGGCACGAGACAGAGACAGAGATGCGACAAGTGCTTCGGAGTATTCTGAAGCTCGACGTCGACCACGCGACACGAATGAATAATAAGAAGGTCGGCGAGTTGCGGTACCGTCTCGAAGGACACATTTTCTTCGACGACGCGTGGGAAGATGTGGTGGAGGAGGGCGTGGAGAAGCGGCAGCCGAACGAGTACTTTCATATGTTCTTTGATTTGTTGAATGAGATGACTGGCGAGAGATTGAATGAGGAGGGAAAGATGGAGACGAGAATACTGGTGAATACTCCGTATGGAGGGAGACTTGTAGTGAAACTACCATCCGGAACTCTTCTATTCGTTCATTTGAAGGATAAAAAGATGATTCGCCACAAGAAACGGTGGAGTCAAGTGATGTATATGTACTATCTCCTCGGACATCGAATCATGGATTGCCCGCTATCGATTGAAGATCGACAACAGATGGCTGATAACACCTTCATTCTCGCTATCGACGGTGACTCGAAATTCGAACCGGATGCTCTCCTGCGTCTCCTTCATCTCATGAACGCAAAAAGTGACATCGGTTGTGCGTGCGGTCGGATTCACCCGATTGGAAACGGCATCATGGTGTGGTACCAAAAATTCGAGTACGCCATCGCCCATTGGTTCCAGAAAGCAGCGGAACACGTGTTCGGTTGTGTGCTCTGCGCTCCGGGGTGCTTTTCTTTGTTCCGTGCGTCTGCGCTGATGGATGACAATATCATGCACAAATACACAAAAACCGCTTCAGAACCCCGTCACTACGTACAGTACGATCAGGGAGAGGATCGCTGGCTATCAACGCTTCTCTTAAAACAAGGATATCGAATCGAGTACGCGGCGGCGTCGGATGCAGAGACCTATGCTCCAGAAGGCTTCGAGGAGTTCTTCAATCAACGGAGACGTTGGACACCGTCATCTATCGCGAATACAGTGGATTTATTGATGGATTACAAGAGGGCTTCAGCGAATAACGACGCCATTTCCTATGCTTATATTGCCTATCAATTCTTGGTTATCTTCTTCTCAATGCTCGGTCCAGCCATCATTTTCACTATGCTCGTGTTCGCTCAAGTCGCTGCGTTCGGTCTGAATTCAAGTGATGTCATGTGGTATAATGCGATTCCGATCGGGTTATTCATCCTGCTCTGCTTCACAACTGAATCCAATGTTCAATTGATTTATGCCAAATATATGTCGATTGCCTACGCGTTTGTCATGTTGGCTGTACTCGTCGCTACTAGCAGTCAGATTGTGTTAGAGAGTGAGTTTTGGCTGGTTTCAGATGCTGAAAATGAAGTTTTTGCGAATTCAGAATCCGAAGAAAATTCAGCGATTTGAAACTAAAACGCGTCACATGTGCGCCAGACATCTTCTCAGACTGAAATTGGCTAAAAACTGAAATTTTCAGGCATTTTAAGTAAAAACGCGTCACAGTCGCACCCAATTCAGGAAATTTCAATTTTGAATCGAAAAATGTCGATTTTCATTAGGAAACGCGGCAAAGGCGCGCCAGACTCGAAAATTCCCGATTTTAAGTTGAAAAATAAGGGTTTTCGGCAGATTTTGATACTAAAACGCGTCAAAGGCGCGCCAGATAACGTCTCAGGCTGAAATTGGCTGAAAACTACCACTTGCAGCCATTTTAAGAAACGCGTCACAGGCTTCAATTTTGATCTCATTTTTCGGATGTTTTCGACTAGAAAATGACGATTTTTCATATGGAAACGCGGCAAAGGCGCGCCAGTCTCGAAAATTCTGGATTTTCGGCGAATTTTGATTTTAAAACGCGTCAAAGGCGCGCCAGAAATCAAGAAAAATGAAGAAAAAATATTGTCTGGCGTTCCGTTAACGCGTTTCAAATTTTCTACTATAATTCAGAATCAGAAGAAAATCTGAAAAAATCGATTTTTGAAACTAAAACGCGTGACAGACGCGCCAGACAACGTCTCAGACTGAAATTGGCTGAAAAATCTAAAATTTTCAGCAATTTTTTCAGTAATTTTACAAAAAAAAAACAGCAAAAGCCAGACATTTCAACTGCTTAATTTTTCCAGCTGTTCTCGCACCAACCTCGATGTTCATCGTCACCATGGTCGGAATCTTCTTCTTCGCAGCGTGTCTCCATCCGAAAGAATTCACAAATATCATTCACGGAATCGTGTTCTTCCTGATGATCCCCTCGACTTACGTCTTCCTCACCCTCTATTCTCTCATCAATCTGAATGTAATCACTTGGGGAACACGGGAGGCCGTAGCCAAGGCGACAGGACAAAAGACGAAAGCGACACCGATGCAACAGGCGATTGATATGGTTGTGGGCGTGGTGAAGAGGGGATTCCGATTGATTTCGTGTCGGGAGAATCGGGAGAACGAGGAGAAACGGCGGCGGATGGAAAAGAAGGTGGAGAAGATGGAGT
Source organism: Caenorhabditis remanei (assembly GCF_010183535.1). Lineage (NCBI taxonomy): Eukaryota > Metazoa > Nematoda > Chromadorea > Rhabditida > Rhabditidae > Caenorhabditis > Caenorhabditis remanei. The sequence goes on from NC_071330.1 coordinate 4,709,531, forward strand.
TCGCGTTGAGAAATATCGAGAATGGAGTGGATGTGAAGAAGATTTTGGATGACGATGACGAGAAGAGAGAGCAGAAGACAGAGGAGACGCAGACAACGAGTACAGAAACTTCTCCAGAAGTTTCCGATGACCAAAAATCCCAAAACACGCTTCAAAAAGCGAATCGATACGTTTGGATGACGAGTCACAACCTAAAAAATTGTGAGCGTGGAAAGCTGAAAGGGGCGGAGCGACAATTCTGGCAAGAGTTGATTGACGCCTATCTGACACCGATCAAAACGACGCCTGCCGAGATGAAAGAGGTGGCCGACGGGTTGGCGTCGTTGAGGAATCAGATTGCGTTCACTATTCTTCTTGTCAATTCTCTTCTCGCCATGGCTATCATCCTCCTTCAGAAGCATAAGAATGTTCTCAGCATCAAGTTTAAACCGCATCGTAAGTGTGTTGCGCCTGAAAATGGGGATTTTTTGATGGAAAAATTGGATTATGCCAGTAAGCTCCGCCCACTTTCAGGCAACGCCCATTTAGCTCCAGTTTTTGCGATGAATGTCAAATTTTCTTTTTTTTTCTTAAATTTTGAAAGAATCAGAATTTTCTGGAAAGTGGGCGTAAGACTACTGGAATTTCCAAAATCGGTTTTGTCGCTGAAAAATAATCCAATTTTTCCATCAAAAAATCTGTTTTTTCCCATCAAAAATTCAGTTTTCCCATCCAAAATCCAGTTTTTCCATTAAAAACCCGTTTTATTTCACAAAAATTTGATTTTTTTTCTTTCTGAAATCCAATTTTCCCATCAAAAAATCAGTTTTCCCCCAAATTTTGAACAAATCAGAATTTCAAGGAAAGTGGGCGTGACCTAAAAGTGGGCGGAGCTTACTGGGATTTTGAAAATTGTTTTTCTCGCTGAAAGACCCAATTTTTCCATGAAAAAGAAAAATTCATTTTTCCCATAAAAAACTCATTTTTCAACAAAACTGCGTTTTTTCACAAAAATCAAATTTTCCCCTAGTGAAATTCAATTTTTCCACCAACAAATCAGTTTTTTAAACAAATTCCATTCTTTCAGAGAACTTCACACATACAAAGATGAACGAGACGACTGGTAAATTCGAGTTAACGGACGAACCACTGAAAATCGATCCACTTGGAATGGGAATTGTCGTGTTCCTTCTGGTGATTCTATTCGTTCAAACACTCGGAATGCTCCTCCATCGACTCAATACAATGATTGGAGCATTTCAAGAAGTGAAGAATCTCGCCGAGTACGGTGTTACCATCGAAACGAATACGAAGGCCGATGACGAGAGGATCATGACGAACGCTCGGCTCATGATCAATTCGACTGTCGTTGTCGAAGGACACGCTGCCGATGGATACACGAGGCATCGTGCTGATGAAGCAGACACTGGCAACGTTCTCTACAAACTTCAGAAGGCACGACTGGCCAAGAGAATGCAGCGGAGCGCGCTGTCGAATAATAACTAACTGGATTTTTATATATATTTTTTGTGCAAATTTTTAGTTTTCTCTCCCATTTTCCCCTACTTATTGCATGATCTCACCCCTAACTAATTATTGAATGAATTTGTATAAAATCACTTAAATAGCTTAACGACCAAGGCGCGCCTTTGACGCGTTTTAATATCAAAGTTTGCCGGAAAACCTAATTTTTCAACCCAAAATTCGGAAATTTCGAGTCTGGCGCGGCTTTGACGCGTTCCTTACAAAAATCCGTGCCGGGCTGGTAGAGAATTTTCAAGGTCCGGCCCGGCTTCAAAAAAGGTACCTAATTTTGTCCAAATTTTTTGAAATTTTACATTAAAAATTTCAAGTTTTTGATGCATAACTATTATCGAAACAAAAAAGTTCCGACATTTTTTTCCGACGCACGAGAAATGCGCCTTGAGATTTTGGCAACGCCCACTTTTGCAACATGCGGCGCGCGGTTTTCGCAAGGTGTGGACGCAGTAAAAATCTACAGTTTTTTAGCGAGTAAATTAAATGGAAAAAGCTAGTTTTTAGTCAAATTTTATGATTTTTTCTGGGAAATATCATTCCTAAACGCAATATTGACAATATTTACGTGTGTTTCATGAAGTTTTTCGACTTTTTGAACAGAAACCGTTACATTTTCGCCGTTTTTTGTTGTGCTACTTATGTTTTCGCTTCGTTGCATGATTTTGTTATTATTCAGATAATATAATAGTTCACAAGTCACCGTCCGCCACTCAACAACTACAGGAGATCATTTTCTGTTGTCGTTTTAGTTGAAGAAAGTACTTTTGTGCTTCTCTCCGCCTTTCTTTTTCAGGTCACCCTCGACAGAACAAATCAAGCAGAAAAAAACGTCGCTTCAACGGGAAAGTTCGATGGCAACGACGATATAGAACGGAAATGGAGAAGTGAAGAGCGCAGAAGGTAATCACACAGTTTACGGTTTTTTTCTATTAAAATATGTGGAAAATTTGTTTTTAAAACCAAATGTTGTCATATATTTGCAAATTATATCACTCTAAAACGGAATACTGACAGTTTCTGTGTAAATTTTATACGATACTATCATTTTCTCAACAGAAAACGTCTGATATTCGCTGTATCTGTCTGTCCCTTCTATTTTTCCTTTCGTTGCATGATTTTCGTTATTTTTCAGATTCCAAATAACCAGCAAGCAGCGTCTCGACGTTCAATTCTTCCATAATGTCACAACTTCAACATCGTCAGCAACAAATTGGATACCAGTTTCTGTTGTCGTGTTAGTTGCAGAAGTAACTTCTGTTGTTCTCTACGCCTTTCTATTGTCACCCTCAACACCAGCTCAACTTTGGCGAAGAAAACGAGTCTATTAAGAAGAACGAAGAATTGGGAAAAAGAAGAAAAATCAAGAGGAAAGAAGAAAGAAAACGGAAGAAAACGGGAAAAGAAAGGAAAATGATAAGAAGAAGAAAAAGGGAAGAATGAAGAAGGAAACAAAAAAAAGAAAAAGAAGGGAAAGGGAAAACGGGTAGGCCAAGGAATATGAGAAGAATGAAAGGGCAATGAATGTGCGGTGAAGCCAGAAATTCGAAGAAGCAAAAGGATAGTAATAATTTGTATAATTCTCAATTACATTTTTGTAAAATGTCATTATATTGTGCAATCTGATAATAAATATTGTTATTTAAAATTGAGATCAATTGTGCATAGACTATTACAGCGCCATGCTCGATCAGTCTAACCGGAACCGACACAGATAAGAATGGTTGGGGAAGTTAATTTCATAAAAAGTACCCAGTTTTTAAGAATTTCAATCATAATTTTGTTGATTTCTAGATTTAAAAAATGTCCTGTTTTTAGGAATTTCAGTCATAATTTCGTTGATTTCTAACCCGGGAGGATTCAAACCCGCGTCTACTGAAGTAAACCTCAGCCCGGATAAGTATAGACTATTACAGCGCCATGCTCGATCAGTCTAACCGGAACCGACACAGATAAGAATGGTTGGGGAAGTTAATTTCATAAAAAGTACCCTTTTTTTAGGAATTTCAATCATAATTTTATTGATTTCTAGATTTAAAAAATGTCCTGTTTTTAGGAATTTCAGTCATAATTTCGTTGATTTCTAACCCGGGAGGATTCAAACCCGCGTCTACTGAAGTAAACCTCAGCCCGGATAAGTATAGACTATTACAGCGCCATGCTCGATCAGTCTAACCGGAACCGACACAGATAAGAATGGTTGGGGAAGTTAATTTCATAAAAAGTACCCTTTTTTTTAGGAATTTCAATCATAATTTTATTGATTTCTAGATTTAAAAAATGTCCTGTTTTTAGGAATTTCAATCATAATTTTATTGATTTCTAGATTTAAAAAATGTCCTGTTTTTAGGAATTTCAGTCATAATTTCGTTGATTTCTAACCCGGGAGGATTCAAACCCGCGTCTACTGAAGTAAACCTCAGCCCGGATAAGTATAGACTATTACAGCGCCATGCTCGATCAGTCTAACCGGAACCGACACAGATAAGAATGGTTGGGGAAGTTAATTTCATAAAAAGTACCCTTTTTTTTTAGGAACTTCAATCATAATTTTATTGATTTCTAGATTTAAAAAATGTCCTGTTTTTAGGAATTTCAATCATAATTTTATTGATTTCTAGATTTAAAAAATGTCCTGTTTTTAGGAATTTCAATCATAATTTTATTGATTTCTAGATTAAAAAAATGTCCTGTTTTTAGGAATTTCAGTCATAATTTCGTTGATTTCTAACCCGGGAGGATTCAAACCCGCGTCTACTGAAGTAAACCTCAGCCCGGATAAGTATAGACTATTACAGCGCCATGCTCGATCAGTCTAACCGGAACCGACACAGATAAGAATGGTTGGGGAAGTTAATTTCATAAAAAGTACCCTGTTTTTTAGGAATTTCAATCATAATTTTGTTGATTTCTAGATTTAAAAAATGTCCTGTTTTTAGGAATTTCAGTCATAATTTCGTTGATTTCTAACCCGGGAGGATTCAAACCCGCGTCTACTGAAGTAACCTTCAGCCCGGATAAGTATAGACTATTACAGCGCCATGCTCGATTAGTCTAACCGGAACCGACACAGATAAGAATGGTGGGGGAAGTCAAATTGAAGAGCGACAAAGTATCTCGATTCTGGGGTTTATAACTTACGTCTATCAAATTGATCGTCATTTGATTCGTCTCGATTCATTGCTTTCTTGTCCACCGTTTGTTGCACTCGACCGTTCCTTATCTATCACGACTGTTGATTTTCTCTCTGTTCGCTGTGCTTCAACACTGAAAAAGAAAACATTAATTCATAAAAGAAGAAAGCAAATAGAGAATATAATTACGAGATAAGTCGTGATTATGTGGATATCTCAAAGATGGTCCAGAAAAGAGAAAATAGAAGAGTCACCATCCAGTACGGTGAGATGGTGGACGACTGAGCCGAGAAGATGAGATGAGGAGACTGGGGGGTCAGTGGGCGGAGTCTAATAGGAAACAGCCATCTGTTGGTCAAATAGGCCCTAAACAAGTGATTTCCCATGGAGATAAGTGAGCAGGTGGTTTGTGTTGACAATAATGAGACAATAGGCAAGTGTCTATCTATTTTATGTTGTCTTGGGAAACGGCATGGAAAAAGGAGGAAAAAGGTTGATGGGGTCCAACAAAAACGTGAATATTCGAACGAAAGTGAATTTGGGTGACAGGAGACAATAGTCATCTGGGGGGAAGGACAGGTGGGCCCTCTTATCCTACCGTTCAAGGTTCCAAGTTTCCCCCAAAGTCAACCGTTCGGACTGATTTCCCAAGAAGATAAGGAGGCAGATGGTAAGACGTGAAGAAAAATGCCCCAGACAATATACCGAGAAAGACAATGTGTAAATTAGTTGACATGTCTTCATTGGATAAAGACATCTGCTATTTACTCGAACTGTGGGGGGTCAGGGAAAACATAAGCTTCGTAAGACTATGACAGTAACTAACATGGGAATGACCCAGGGTGTAACGCTGGGATTTCTTAGATATTTTGGGAAATGATAGCCCTTCACCCAACTAGAACAAAATAAAAATCTTACGTGCCCCTTTTGAGTTTCCAGAGAATGACAGACACAATTCTATTTTTTCGAATTTTTCGAGTTGAGTCACTTCGAGACATCGTAACTCGGTCAATTCAAGAGCAATCTTTTCAAATTAAAGTGTAATCGCAAGATATAGACCAAGGCTTTATAAAAGGTCTCAGACTCATGTTTCCAGCTGTGACTCCCGAATTACTATAAATGAAAATGTGAAAATTTGCACTTCTCATGAAATCAGAAAGTGGTCATTTTCGAAAAAACGTATTTGGGAGACCATGTCTATCTGATTGCCAGTGACAAATAAGGTATATACACGTATTCAAATATATGGCTCGCCTTTCATTCCAGAGACTTATTTTCATTTTTTCACTTTTTCAGTCTAACTTCATGTATAGGGATACGTGCGGTTTTTCCACTGCATAGTTGATCGTTCGTTTCGAACAAATGGTATAATGATATTTTAGATTAATTTAGTGTTTAAAGTATTGTGATAGCCGTCTAACACAAAAAACTGAGAATTCACCAAAACGCGCTGAGTTTATTTTTAAGGAATTGATGTATCCCTATACATGAAGTTAGACTGAAAAAGTGAAAAAATGAAAATAAGTCTCTGGAATGAAAGGCGAGCCATATATTTGAATATGTGTATATACCTTATTTGTCACTGGCAATCAGATAGACATGGTCTCCCAAATACGTTTTTTCGAAAATGACCACTTTCTGATTTCATGAGAAGTGCAAATTTTCACATTTTCATTTATAGTAATTCGGGAGTCACAGCTGGAAACATGAGTCTGAGACCTTTTATAAAGCCTTGGTCTATATCTTGCGATTACACTTTAATTTGAAAAGATTGCTCTTGAATTGACCGAGTTACGATGTCTCGAAGTGACTCAACTCGAAAAATTCGAAAAAATAGAATTGTGTCTGCCATTCTCTGGAAACTCAAAAGGGGCACGTAAGATTTTTATTTTGTTCTAGTTGGGTGAAGGGCTATCATTTCCCAAAATATCTAAGAAAACCCAGCGTTACACCCTGGGTCATTCCCATGTAAGGAAAGTTGGGTAGTTCCTAAAGTACCCAATTTTTTGATGAAATAATCAATTTATTTCAACGCCACGCGGCTAAAACCTACAAGAAAACTATAAATTTGGTCTAAAAACCAAAACATGCCTCCGCCAGCGATCAAGAGTGTCACTATTGTTCATTTTCAAATTGAAATTAACTAAAATAGCGACGAGAAATGCGCGCGTGCCCGTAGGTCAACGCGGCAACACAGTGACATACGAAGTGGGTCTAGAAACTCAAGTGACTTTAAAGGGGGACTTCGATATTAAAGAAATGTTTTAGAAGAGAACCAACCGTACAGAATGTACGGAAAATTAACAAGGATGGTTACTGTGAAAAATATAAAGTTTCGACAAGAATTAAAAAAAAAATTCGCGCAAGCGCATAAAGTTGTGGGCGGAGCTTAAACTGCAAGATTAAATATGCTGCGCGAATCTAATTCCAGTTGTCTTTTTTTAATTAAGAACCGCGCCGCTTGCAGTTTAAGCACCGCCCACAACTTTCTGCGCTTGCTCGTTTCAGCGCGCGAAATTTTTTTTTTTGAAAATTCTTGTCGAAACTTTATTTTTTCACAGAGAACTTAGCTGGAAGTGCAGACAGGTTAAATGCAATTAGAAACAGAGAGAGCTGAAAATTAGAGGAGTGCTCTGTGAGAAAGTGAAAAGGACAACTGAACTATTTCATCCATCCAACCTCATATCTTCAGTGGGCGGGGGCATATGCACTGCATACGTTCAGATTTCTCAAGAAGATAACAGGTGGTATTTGTGAAGAAAATTGACACAGACAATAGAAAATTGGGCTCCGGGACATTTCAAAACCAGACGTTTCAAAACCGAGACATTTCAAAACCGGACGTTTCAAAACCAGACATTTCAAAACCAGTATTTTCAAAACAGGTGTTTGGGCTATAAAGTTGCTTAGAATTGTTTTAGATTGAGTTTAAGTCGTGGAGAAGACTAATTGAGTTTCTCTACTGTATTTTGCGCGTAATACAGTGCGCCCAATAATGTTAAGACACCCCCCTAAAATGAAGGTTCCGAGAAAATGGGATGTGATCTGAAAAACTGTGAATGCAGTTCGATTCAGAATCTTCTCAGGTATTTTTGGGCAAGGGTGGGGCAACGAAACTTTCGATTGGGCCATGTGGCCCGTGAATAGGGCACAGTGCCCGCAAAAAGGGCCACATGGCCCAGTGGGCACTAGTTGGGCACAGGTTGGGCCACAGGTTGAGAGATAGGAAACACTTGGTGGATGTGGGCACAGGTTGGGCGCTTGGTAAGGATGGATGGGCACAGCATGGGCACGGAGTGGGCACAGGTTGAGAAATCGCGCTCTACTGCGCACTCTTTTTTTTCGCCACGATTTTTCTTATTTATTTCGTTTCTTTTACAATTTTATCGTCTTTCAATTTTATGCTACTTATTCAAACAGAAGATGAAAAAATCTACACTCGACTCATCAGGTAAGACAGTATTTTTTAATTTGTTTTTTTTTAATTTTCATGAAATTTCAGCTGTACAAAAAATTATTTCAACAACACAATAATCATCATCAACTACGCTATCCAGCTCCTCACCTTCTTCTATCTTTCACCGTTTTCTATCTTTAAATTTTTTGCATTCACTCTTAATTTTTTTGTTGTAATTTGAATATTTGTAGTTTTCACGAAAAATTATTTCCTTCTTCTGTATTCCTATTCTCCATCTCATAGTTTGACAATTTTAGTTTATTTTACCTTATTACTTCCCATAATTACTGAAATTATTATTTTTTTTGTGTTTAAATTTGACAAATAAATACTAGAAAGTACAAAGATGTGTAATTTGGTTAATTATATTTCTGAATGGGAAGGAGCAAAGGGAGCGGAATGCCGCGCGTTGAACCGAATCTGGGCATTTTGCCCACGAAATGGGCCATGTGGCCCTCAAAATGGGCATAGTGGCCCACATGGAATGGGCCACCATGCCCATTTTCAGCGCCACATGGCCCAATTTGAGGGCAACTTGGCCCAAAAATACCTGAGTTCGAAAACCCCTACAGACAAATTTCTAGAAAAATACACTATTTCTGAGCACGTGACCTCAAAAAACACTTTTTTGGGCGTCCAAAAATGATAAGACACCCTCGATTTTTTCCATTTTTCTGGAATACGACTAGTTCGAAAGAGCTCCAAAACATTATTGATTATTCAAAAACATAAAAAAACAATGCAAAATTCAATAACTGGTCTCTCCTCCATTGTTCTGAATAAATCGATCAATTTTAGTTTTTGGACTCCCAAAAAAGTGTTTTTTGAGGTCTCGTGCTCAGAAATAGTGTATTTTTCTAGAAATTTGTCTGTAGGGGTTTTCGAAGATTCTGAATCGAACTGCATTCACAGTTTTTCAGATCACATCCCATTTTCTCGGAACCTTCATTTTAGGGGGTGTCTTAACATTATTGGACGCACTGTATTACGCGCAAAATACAGTAGAGAAACTCAATTAGTCTTCTCCACGACTTAAACTTAATCTAAAACAATTCTTAGCAACTTTATAGCATAAACACCTGCTTTGAAAATACCGGTTTTGAAATGTCTTGTTTTGAAATGTCCGGTTTTGAAATGTCTGGTTTTGAAATGTCTCGGTTTTGAAATGTCCGGTTTTGAAATGTCTGGTTTTGAAAATACCGGTTTTGAAATGTCTGGTTTTGAAATGTCCGGTTTTGAAATGTCTGGTTTTGAAATGTCTCGGTTTTGAAATGTCCGGTTTTGAAATGTCTGGTTTTGAAAATACCGGTTTTGAAATGTCTGGTTTTGAAATGTCCGGTTTTGAAATGTCTGGTTTTGAAATGTCTTGTTTTGAAATGTCCGGTTTTGAAATGTCCGGTTTTGAAATGTCTGGTTTTGAAATGTCTCGGTTTTGAAATGTCTGGTTTTGAAAATACCGGTTTTGAAATGTCTTGTTTTGAAATGTCCGGTTTTGAAATGTCCGGTTTTGAAATGTCTGGTTTTGAAATGTCTCGGTTTTGAAATGTCTGGTTTTGAAAATACCGGTTTTGAAATGTCTGGTTTTGAAATGTCCGGTTTTGAAATGTCTGGTTTTGAAATGTCTCGGTTTTGAAATGTCCGGTTTTGAAATGTCTGGTTTTGAAAATACCGGTTTTGAAATGTCTGGTTTTGAAATGTCCGGTTTTGAAATGTCTGGTTTTGAAATGTCTCGGTTTTGAAACGTCCGGTTTTGAAATGTCCCGGAGCCGAAAATTGACCCAGACAATAGGCGCTGGCGGAGGCACATTATGGTTTTTAGACCAAATTTATAGTTTTATTGTTTTATTGTAGGTTTTAGCCGTGTGGCGTTGAAATAAATTGATTATTTCATCAAAAAGTTACGTTTCTGTTTTGATATAAATTATAGTGACTTTCTCTCAAATATTCGACGTTTTTCTTACGTTTTGTGTTCTTCACGTCTTACCATCTGCCTTTTTATCTCCTTGGGAAATCGATCCGAACGGATGACTTTGGGGGAAACTTGGAACCTTGAACGGTAGGATAAGAGGGCCCACCTGTCCTTTGCCAGATGACTATCGTCTCCTGTCACCCAACTTCACTTTCGTTTGAATATTCACGTTTTTGTTGGACCCCATCAACCTTTTTCCTCCTTTTTTCCGTGCCCTTTCCCAAGACAACATAAAATAGATAGACACTTGCCTATTGTCTCATTATTGTTAACACAAACCACCTGCTCACTTATCTAGATGGGAAATCACTTTTTTACGGCCTATTTGACCAACAGATGGCTGTTTCCTAATAGACTCCGCCCACTGACCCCCCTGTCTCCTCATCTCATCTTCATGGCTCAGTCGTCCACCATCTCACCGTACTGAATGGTGACTCTTCTATCTTCTCTTTTCTGGCCATCTTTGAGATATCCACATAACCATGATTGATCTCTTACTTATATTCCCCATTTGCTCAGTTAGTTTACAAGTTTATGTTATCTTTTTCAGTGGTAAACCACAGCGCATGAAGAGCAAACCAACAGTCGTGATAGATGAGGAACCGTCGAGTGCAAGAAACGGTGGACAAGAAAGCAATGGATCGAGACGAATCAAATGACGATCATTTTGATACACGTAAGTTATAAACCCCAGAATCGAGATACTTTGTCGCTCTTCAATTTGACTTCCCCCACCATTCTTATCTGTGTCGGTTCCGGTTAGACTGATCGAGCATGGCGCTGTAATAGTCTATACTTATCCGGGCTGAAGGTTACTTCAGTAGACGCGGGTTTGAATCCTCCCGGGTTAGAAATCAACGAAATTATAATTAAAACTCCTAAAAACAGGACTTTTTTAAAATCTAGAAATCAATAAATTTATGATTGAAATTCCTAAAAAACAGGGTACTTTTTATGAAATTAACTTCCCCCACCATTCTTATCTGTGTCGGTACCGGATAGACTGATCGAGCATGGCGCTGTAATAGTCTATACTTATCCGGGCTGAAGGTTACTTCAGTAGACGCGGGTTTGAATCCTCCCGGGTTAGAAATCAACGAAATTATAATTAAAACTCCTAAAAACAGGACTTTTTTAAATCTAGAAATCAATAAATTTATGATTGAAATTCCTAAAAAAACAGGGTACTTTTTATGAAATTAACTTCCCCCACCATTCTTATCTGTGTCGGTACCGGATAGACTCGTCGATCAGAGGATGTAGTAGTCTATAATACCCGGGCTGAAGGTTACTTCAGTAGACGCGGGTTTGAATCCTCCCGGGTTAGAAATCAACGAAATTATAATTAAAAGTCCTAAAAACAGGACTTTTTTAAATCTAGAAATCAATAAATTTATGATTGAAATTCCTAAAAAAACAGGGTACTTTTTATGAAATTAACTTCCCCCACCATTCTTATCTGTGTCGGTTCCGGTTAGACTGATCGAGCATGGCGCTGTAATAGTCTATACTTATCCGGGCTGAAGGTTACTTCAGTAGACGCGGGTTTGAATCCTCCCGGGTTAGATTATATCAGAATTTCTAATAAAGTCAGTTCTTGGAAACTGGAATTCAAAAACACGGAAACATGGAAAATACGGAAAATGAAACGTTTTGACACTTTTTCAATTATAACACTTGAACAAAAGTGAAATTGAAAAATGTAACCGTAGAAAAAGAAATAGAATTCCAATCTCTATCGAATGGTGGCAACCTCTTTCTCTCATCCTCCATACTAACAGAGATATTCATTATTTCCCTAAAACAGGAATTGGAAAATGAAGGACATGGCACTTTTCGTGAGCAAGTTGTCCAAAAATACCTAGGTATCAACTTTCAATAAAAAATAAATTGAAACATTTTATTATGTTTTTCATAAAATTCTTTTAAAAACTTAAACAAAAACGGAGGGGAGGGGGAAATCATTTTGTACAAAAACCCGGATCAGTTGTGATTTCGGCAGGTGTGGTTTTAGTAATGAAAGTGACAATGTTTTGAAGGGAAATTCATGGACACGTAGGGGGGAGAATGTGGGTATGTTTACAATCGGAAAATTCAAAAAATAAATGACAGTATATCATGAGAAATCATGGAGAAGCGTAAGGGTGGGGGACTTTTTGGAAAGTTTAAGACAAAAGAGATTATCTTCCATAATCCAGCATGAAATCATCGACAGCATCATCTGACTCGGGCTCCGTGAGCCAAAACTTTGCATCTCTTTTGACTCTTCTGGATTGTCGGGCGACTGAAGCACAGAGTTGAGCCTCATTCATGTTACACCATCCACAGGAGGCTTGACAGTTTTCAGACATCCATTGACGACGGCGAGTGCAGAATTGTTGGCCACGCCAGTAGGCACACGAGATGTGGCGATCGTGGCAACCTGGAATTGAATAATTTTAGGGTTCGCTGCGTAGCGACTGAGGAGGATACGAAGTTTGTTTAATACATTCTGCAGACCTAAGTTTCTAGAATAATGCCTACAGTTTAAAGTTCACAAGCTCAGTTTCTCAATAGAGCGCAATTGCAACATTCAAGAACTCACCTCGATTATTATCATTCGACTGACACAATCCACACGACTTCCTACAGTATCTGTTCATGTATACCGTATTCGATCGACACTCGTTCTGACGAGACCACTGGTTACAGCATGGATCCTCGTTGTAGCAGTTCTGGAAGGGAAATGAGGATGTGCGGGGGTGAGAACTAAGCTATGGGAGGTGTGGACTACTGTAGAGTCAGAAAATGAGAACGTACCGATTGAGGAGTGGCAGCGGGGGGTCTCTGTTGTTGAGCTTGTTGTTGCTGTTGTTGAGGTTGCTGGACATTGGCGACGGCGGTTGTTTGAGCAGGCTGGAATTTTTCGAATTTAGAAAATTCTTTTGTAAGACCGCTAACCTGCTGGAACTGCTGTCCTCCTCTACACCATCCGGCAACACACGTTCCCATATAACAAGCATCTAGCCCTTCGAATCCACGACACAAACCACCTGGTTTCACTTTTGCGACACAATGCGGATTGCCACGTGTATCACAGAACAAGTACTGGGATCCACAGTTGGCATTGTTTCTGTTACATGTTGGACGTGGTGCGTAATGGTAGAGATTGTCCGTGTAGGCGTTGGAGAGTCCTAATTTTAGAATATTTCACGTGTTTCAATGTAAAAATCAAGGAAATCGGACCAACATTGGCAAAGTTGAAGGGTTTCGAAAAAAAAACATGTTTCATATGTGTAAAAACTTTTTTCATGCATGTTTCGGTTTGATCGTGTCGAGACCCAACTAGTCATGATTTCATAATTTAAATTCTCCATAGAGCGCACTTACCATCTCTATTAATCTTATCCCAAGGTCTCATCTGTGCGTAACTGAAATGCTGTGAGTTGGCGCATGCTCCAATGTCTGGTGGATATTGCTGAAACATGATCATTTTTTCAGTTTTCTTTTCCCCGACCTTCAGACTCACATTTTCTCTGGCAAACCGATTCTGATGATTCTGTCTCCACATCTCCCAAATGAAGTCGACGAAGGTGTGATGAAGGAAGAATACAGGGTCATTTGCAGAGGTCGATGGTGGTTTCATGTCTCCGCCCATCCATAAGTGAATCGAGGCGTGAGTGTACTCGAGAGCTCCGAAATATGGACGGAATGGGCAACCTGGAAAAAGAAAATGAAATTAAGTTAAGTTGGGAATTTATGATAACGTAGACTATAAAATTAAGGGAAATGTTTCTGTTTCTGAAAAGTTTTATCTAGCTTTTCATGACAATGAGGTACTGTAATTCAACTATTATCTTATTTTGGGTAGTAAAGAATCAAGCCTGACCACTAAGGCTACAGTATTCCAGAAATTAGATATTGTAGTTTTAGTGAGAAAGTAGGTGTTAAAACTTGACAATCGACTCAGTGTAATTATGTTTAGGTTAATTGGTTACCCACTTAACATTACATTGTTTAGCTCCGATGCCTACCATGACCTGTGTCAAAAATGTTATATTCGAGTTCATGAAAAAGTTCTATCACTGATAAATGTCTCTAAAATTTGTTAACTACCAACCTTTCTTAATTAGTTAATTAGTTGACTACTTTTCCCAACACCTCTCAATAATCAAGCCGCCACACCCCTCCAACTCACCTCCTTGTGGAGCAGTGAATGCCATCACACTGACCAAATCGTTCTGTGCCATCAAATTATTAATATTCTGCTCCGTGAACATCTTCCCCTCCGTTGCCATTCTTCTAATAATATTCGGCCGCCCTTCAAGTGTCCTGAACCCAGCAAATGGTCCACTGACAAGTTGTCCCGAAGCATCAGTCATTCCCATGAATAACGGTCCAAACATAATAGAATCTCTTGGATCAGGGAGATACGACTCGAGTACACTGTCCCAATAAGGCATCGAGATTCCCGGGTCGATCATTCTCAATGCAATTTCCATTCGTTTCATGTATTCTCTGTGCCATACGAGGAATCCTGGACCGGAGTGAGCACCGGAGGCGGAGCCAACTTGACGATGCATTACTGATAGACGATCGTACTCTCCGGATCGTTTGAGTTGGATGATTGCATTGTGCCAACGGGTTCGTTCGTTGTCTGTCATCATTCTGGAAATAAAGGCAATTTTAGGTTAGGTTGGAAGGGGGTAGCGGATATTTGTGATGATGCGCTCTACAGAACAGTTTTTAATGATGTCGGTAGAGCGGGTTTTCACAGATATGCGAGTTTGCTCTATTGGACAATCTTAACAACAGTCTTAAAACGTGCTCTAATGAGATAGCATCTGAGCGCATATGTATAAAAGTTGATAACGATGCAAATTCGCTCTACTGGTCCCTTTTTTCAATAAACTTGACCTACCTGTACTCTTTCCTGTATGACATCAGATATGGCTGTCCATTTGGAAGAATACACCCGTTCGACATTCGGCCCTAAAAATTCAATTTTTTTAGAAGTTTCCAAATATTTTTTGAGGTTTGCTCAAATTGTCAGACTTACCCCCATATACGGGCAAATACATGCAATATTCATGCATCCCTGAGCCGATGGAGCGAATCTCGGAGGGTTTGCCGGTGAGAATCCTCCTTGTACTCCTGGAGCACCCGCATTGAATGCCTGACGTTTTCGGATGGCTTTACGGGCGGCACTATCCCATTCTTGCAGCATATGACATGTCTGCTTCATGTCTGGAAATCAAGAGCGTAATTATCGGTGGAGCGCGGTTTCATAAACGCTAAAGACTATGTAAAGATAAATCAGGTTACCTGAATCTGGCGCTTGTGAACAATTGAAATCGGCATTCACCGTACCGATAATGGCCAGAGTGCTGGAAAAGAAGAGGAAGGCGCCGAGCCGCCTACCCATTTTTTTTGTCTGAAAATATAAAGAATTTTTTAAAAATTAGGAGGGGGTGTATTCAACAGAAACGGAAATGAAAAAATCACGTATTGAGTAGGGAAGATGGCTGGCGCGCCGGAGACGCGTTTTTCAAAGTACAAAATGTGTTATATGCGCCTTTATTAGCACGACTCGCTTCTCACAATCGCGCTCTACCGAAACCGTAGTAAATTGTGTGTTAAATTGAGAGACCTAGAGAAAAAGAGACATTTTTCAAGAAGATTTCGGTGGAGCGCAGTTGTAAGAACTGTGCCGATTTTTTCTCTTGCACCAATTTTTGCACAAGTGGAGCAACCTTACCAGAAAACTGACAACCAGAGTTTGATTCCGTTTTTTTTAGTTTTTTTGTTCTTTGATTCTCTGAATTTGTCAATTAAAAAGAGGGGAACTCAAGTGGGAACCCAGGGTTTTGGAAAAATGAAGAAAAAGAATAGAGATCAGACTAAACTACACATGAAGATAGAAGACACATAAAAATTTGCCCTTGAGAAGAGTTTGCCTATCCCGAACTGACCATAACCCCCGAAAAAATGCCAATTCTGTTCATATTTTCCATCTTTTCTCTCCCTTAAACCTCTTGACCATTTCTCTAGCTAAAAGTGAAATGTGAGAGAGTGTATGAAACGTGGAGACCATTACATTCCATTCGAATTGACCTTCGTCTTCTCGATTGCGTCTTCTTCTTCTTCTCCTACTTCTTTTCCCTTATTTACACCTTCTTCTACCTCAAAAATAGCTCATTTCTCTGGCGTCTCTCTACTAGCACATACTATTTTCTTTTGACTTATTTTTTTGGATGAAATGCTAATTGATTCGGAACCTCAATTGGGGGCGGAGCCTCGTTGTATGTTTTGTTTGGCGAACACATGACGCCAGAAAAAGAGATTTTCGAGAAAAATGATAAGATCAACTGAGAGAAAAAAAAACGGATAGGAGAAGAGTGGTTGACGTCAATTGAATTACGGACGGCCTAGAAACAATTAATTGTTTTGGGAAACAATATGAGTCAGTTTCGGGTTGACAGTCTAGTAGGTGAAAATTATTGGAAAACCCTAAGGAATAGTTTTTTTAATTCCAAAAAAGGAGGGAAATTGAGCCGTTTGAATGGGGGATGACAATTTTAGTGTAGACCATAGTTGTCAAGGCCCGGGCCGGTAGAAAATTTTCACGGCCCGGCAAGGCCCGAAGGCCGCCCGGCTTCAAAAAATTACCCTTTTTTCCAATTTTTTTTTCGAAAATTTTATCGAAAATGTGAGCATTTTTGACTATTTTTCAGAGTTTCTTCCAATTCTGAATGATAGTCGAAAATTTGCCTCTTCGCGCAAAATTCAAAAAACTTGAAAATTTTACTTTCGCGCCAATTTGCCCGGGCTTTGGGGCCGGGCCTTGACAGCTAGGGTAGAGACTATTCTTGACTTGAAGAAAATTTTACGCTGATCCCAAATCTGTAATCAGTTCTTGCAACGGGAGTATCTGAGAAAAGTTATATCCGTTTTTTCTGATCAAGAGTCTTAAAATTACCTTGTACATAATTTTCGTAGTTTGAAACAAATGTTTTATGTAAGAATGAAGATTCTAAAAAGAATTTGACAAAGTTCGGGAAAAATCATGTTTAGAACAAAAACTGGGAATTACTGGCATTTTGGAACTAAAATTTTAATGAAAATTATTAATTCGCGAAACCTGGTCAATATTTTTTGAACCTTCATTTGAAGTCAATTAAGTATGAAGTCAATTTGATGCTCATTTTTGAACTATTTGATCAGAAAACAAAAAAGAATATTTTTTCTCAAAGACTCTCTTTGCAAGAATTAATTCACATATTTGGAATCTGCGTAAAATTTACTATTCATTCCCATTCAAAAGGTCTAAACCATTTTCTAGTGAGCTGGTCTGAAAATTGAGACGAGGGTTTGACTTTTTGAGGCTAGAATATGTCTTGAATCTCTTTCTTAGTAAGAAAAATCAGAAATAGTGAGAAAACATTATGAAAAACAACATGTATCCGGTAAGCTCTGTATCGTCCTTGTAGCCTAAAGTATCAATCTTCAAAAGTCACGAATTCCTATTCCTTCCCAAAAACACGAGGTTCGTGCGACAAATTCCAAAAAACAAATAAAATTCAAAGTTCAAGGTGAGATTTCTTCCCGCGATTCTCAATTCGCTACTGACCAGTTCCAACTTAGTATTCAAAAAGTGAAAGAAATTTGTTTCTTTTGAATAAAACAAATTTCTCCTGAAATGCGTTAAAAAGAGAGAAAAATAAAACTGTCCAGTGGGTCTCGAACCGGTCGGGGGCCACACGATGGATGGTTACCTGACAGCCTATGAGAAGACAAAAAACTTTTGTTTCGGGGGGTTCAAATTATCTCTGGAAACCGGAACAGAAGGGGTATCTACCTCTTCCGGGGGGAAACAGAGAGAGAGAGGATAATAGTAGAAAATAAAAATTTTGGAAAGGGGGGAAGTCTACTGAAGAGGATGGATTGGCTTGAAAAAAGAAGATAAGAGATAACAGTCAACCTTCACCTACTTTCTTATTTCCTTTTGGAAATTTTTGCATGATTTTTGAAGTGTTAGGCGCAAATGGGCAGAAAGATCTGATAACAAACTAATCGAATTGTTTTGAAAATGTTCTACATGTATGATCATACCAAAGTCTACCAGTGTATTTTTCCTAGAAAATTTACAAAATTTCACACATTTTGAGCCTAAACCCCATTAAAAGCAATGAAAACTAGTGAAGTTACAGATTTTCGAAACTTTTCGAAACTCAATTTTTTTACTGAAACTACTGTAACTTGATCTCTTTTGCCAAAACAACGCAAGAAAACTATCTTTCTGAAATCAAGCGGTCATTTCAGTTCGAATGACTATAATAAAGACTATACTTGGGATTTTGTTTTTAAAAAGGGGTTGGGAAAGTACCCGAATTAGTTGTTCTCTAAAAGTTCCAAAAAATTCCACGTATTTTCAGCTAAAAATCCAATGAAAACTAGTGAAGTTACAGGTTTTCGAAAATTTTTTAAAATTGGGCAATCGAAAAAATCTACAGTAACTTTATCAGTTTTGTGGCAAATATAGAAAGTTTATATTTTGAAAAACAGCAAATTAAGAAAGTTCGAATGAACAGAGAAATTTGGAAAAATTGTCAGGTCTCGCCACGAAAATTGAAATATTACTGTACTCTGTGAGACCAAAATGAGTACAGTTTTTAATCACCAAAATTTAAAAAATTTACGAAAATAAATAAAAGTAAATAGATCTAGGTTGGTAACCCTCCCAACCAATTACTTTTTTCTCTTCTCTATCAACTAAAAAAGGTATAATTGATAAAGAAGAAATGTAGGACTATCTTTGATTTGATGACCTCTGACTTCAACTTTTTTGACGGTCACTCTCAAAAGGGGCGGGGCTTATATATTTGTGTAATGAAACGGAGTGGTGGGTGGGGGTTACCCGTCTAGTGCACTTTTAGATGTATGTGTTGTCACATGTCCATTCGATTCGAGACTATTTTCACGGAAATCGTGAAATTGATCGTAGACAAGATTATAGTGGTTGGAAGGGAGAAGAGGAAGAATTTTGTTGTTTATTTTTTGGTTTCTGTTTGACAGTTTACTGTTTTTAACTGGGAAATAGATGTCGGAAATGTTTTTATCCAAGTAATTGATCGAAACATATCAAAAAACGTTGAGAAAGCATAAAGAAACAAATCACTAACAGATTTTCAAAATTGTGACTCGGATTCGGGTTTGTTTTAAGTGTCTTGACGAGTAAAAGTACCCAAATTAATTTTTCCTTGAAAGTTCCAAAATTTTTTATGTATTTTGAGCTGAAATGCATAAAAAACAATAAAAACTAGCAAAGTTTCAGATTTTCGAAACTTCTCGAAAATAGGTTGTGTACCTTAACTTTATCTGTTTTACAGTCTTATATTTTCGAAAATAGGATTCGAATGAGTATAATAGTATAATCATGGCTAATTCAAGTAAAATTCAGAAAAAAGTCTTTAAAAAACGGCAAAGTTGGGTTTGACTATGTATTCCCTCGGGAAATTTTGAAAATTCTAAATATTTGAATTTAAAAAATGATTTCCAGCAACTCACAAAGTTACAGTACTTCAAAACTTCTCAACTCTATCATGTTGTTAAAACTACAGTAACCCTCTTAGTTTCGTGGCAAGACCCAGGAATCCTCTACTATTAGAATAATCAAGTCGAGAGGTGGCGAATGAAGTGCACGATTACTTTTTTAAAAAAGCAAAATTTCCAACTTGAATTTTTCAGCAATAGCTGTTTCCCAGAAAATACCGTAGCCCTTCTAGATGGAAAAACCCTGAAGCCTTTTTTTAAGTTTAAGCTAGCCAAAATGGACTCAACTATTATTATCTCAGTCAACATCTACAAAAATTATATTTTGTCCTTCCTAAATTCCATCCAACAAAAAACAAAAAAGCAATGAGTAAAAGGAATGAAAGAAGCGTGGTGTTCCATCCAAATATATAGGCTGAAATTGGCGCAATTTATTTTCAGTCGCTTTCCCCATGTGTAATACTGTATTTGTATTACGTTTTTTGTAACATTCTTCACTTGTTTTTTTTATTCGAAATGTTTTTCTAAGCCAATTTCATTTCTCAACATGCATGCTATCGTCTGAAATGTAAGAAGTAGTAGTGGTAAGTGTAGTTGTTTGATTGATAGTACGGGTTCATGAACTTGGTCATCTTCTTCTTCTAGAGAGACAGGGGGGTTACACTATATAATGTGGGTGGCATTGAAAATGGTCAAAAGCTGCGGTGGCGGCGGGAAAAAGAGAGAGAGAGAAGGGGAGAAGATGCATCATCGTGTTAAATGACCTTTATTAGATACGAAAAAAGGAATTCCATTTCGAAAATGATTTTGTGGTTTTACTTGTAACTATGAATGACTAACTTTTGAGATTAGATTTCCAAACAATAAATCTGAATCTGATAAATCTGAAAATACAAAACGGTCGAATTACGAAAGGACGTCTCTACCGAAACTCAGAAAAATTGCGTGGGAAAGTTCAAATATTACAAGAAATCAGTTTTCACAAAACTCACCGTAAATTTTCTAGCTCCGTGGCAAAAAACGTGAAACTCATATTTCTGAAATCAGTGAGCCGAGGCCTTTCAAACAATTATAGCCTTGTCATCACACCACAATGTGGCAGTATGCGCCTTTAAATTGGGAATTACTGTAGTTTTTGTGGTTTGGTCCAAACGATGCCATGATTGTAATTTTCTGAAAAAAAAGTGATGCGAATCTATAATATTATTTAACTTTTGAAAAAGGTTAACTATCCGAAAAATGCCGGAACTTTGTATTTTAATACATTTTTCCCTTATTCACAAGCGTCGAGAGTCTATTTTTCTACAGATATCAGTTGGTCTAACAGCGTTTTTCCACTTTTTCTGCATTTTTTGACATTCCTTTTCAAAAAACGAACTGTAAAAAAGAGGACAACTGTAGAATAATTATGTAAAACAAAAAATTCTCCGCTCGTGATTAGGGTGAACTATGTATTAGTATATATTTTTACATGACCTGAATAACCCGATTAATGTTTGTTCCTGCTTATATATATGACTGTTTAAGACAAAAAAGAAAGGATCTAAAATGGTCTCACCACGAAATGGACGACTTTGCTACTATTATTTTCGGGAAAAAACGGAGTTCTGCTCATTTTGAACTATTGACCATTGAAAAGAACTCAAACAAAATAATTTACAGACTTATCAAATATTCTGAAATTTAGCATCTCCCAAAATTCTATTTTTTACCAATTCTGTTCCAATCATAAACCTCAAAAATGTATGTTCCGTTCCTCCAATTTGATTCTTCGCCAATTAACTAAACAGAAAATTAAAGTCGAAAATCGAATCAAAGATAAACAAACAAACACAACAACATTCTTTTCATTTACCTTCTCTTTCTCTGTCTGCGTCTCTCCCTCTTCTAGGTCACTGATCTAAACTGTCTTCTGAATCTGATGACGTGGCGAAGTCTATGTTATCATCAGAAGACTTATTCGTGAAACACAATTTTCCTTATTTCAAAACTGGTTTTTCTGATGATGTTCTTGTAGTTTTGATGTTGTTGTTCACTGCGTTTTGTTTTGGTGATTTGATCGCTTCGGCTGATTTTTGAAAGTGGAATTTGTGATGTTAATGGAAGATATGAATTCTCAGATAGCCATAGTGTAAATGTTCAAAGTGGACTTAGCAGCCTGTAGAGAGCTTTCAGAAAACCATAATCATTACCTGGTTTGGGTCCCACCACGAAAATTACAGTACTCTTTGTTTAAAGGCGCATGGCGTAGTTTTGTGACGGGGTAAAAAATGCTGCAAAACGGTATCCGCCTTCGAACTAGGACTACTGTAGTCTTCGTGGTGGGACCCTTACACTTCCCTGAAAGCTCTCAACATGCTGAATCCGAGAATCTTGGTTCCAATCAAATCAACACTGAATCTCCCCCAATGACAACTCAAACAAACACCAGAAATCAGTTGAAAGAACAGGTGATCAGGACAATCTGATCTTCTGAACGTTGGAATAAAATCACTTCCTTCTCAATGTCAACCTTGGCCCTAATCACTACATGAAAATTGAAAAAGAGACAGAAATAGGGGAAGAGGAAACTGATTTATTTATTTGGTTTCAGTGTTCAGAACATGGATTGGCTGGTAAAGAAATATTATTAAAAGAAGAATTTTTGATTATTCGAAATAACTTAAGTGTGTTTTGAATGTGTAATGAGGTTATTCCTGACATGTAAAAGTGTATTTTAATAGTGCTTCCTCATTTTTCGATATTTCTCCCCCTTTTTTACAGTAATTATCCCATTTTTCTACACAAACATGTCAAAAAATTCAAACAAGGGGAAAAATTATATTAGACCAACGCTAATTACTGTTCGTGAATAAGGAAAAAATGTAATAAAATACACTTTTATATTTCATGAATAACCCCACAATAGATAGCAATGATAAAAAATGGACACAATGAAAATGGGTTTATTGGAATAAGTACAACAGTCATAGTATTTTTATAGCTTTGAAAAAGGAAGGTGAGTCTAGAAGAGTCAAGAATTTTTAGAAACATTTTTGCTGAAACTGACATTTTGGAACTTCTCGAATACTAGCTGGTCACAAAACCTACCATAACTTATATTTTTGGGATATAAGGACATAATAATTACTCTCACATTTAGAAAATTACAAATATGTAATGGCTTTCAAAAATTTATACAAATCTGTGAAATAATTCGACTGAAAATCGTTTTAAACAATTCCGAAGTTAGGTTTACTGAGAAACTACTGCTATCTTGTGGTTTTCGTGGCGAGACCTAGCAAAACTATTCTTACAGTGTTTAGTGAGAAAATTCGTAAATTAAATTAATTAGGCCAAGTTGTCAACAGCAGCCTCTTCATGGTTCTCAGCCCTGTTCTCCAATTTTCTCAAGGTGTAGTTAATCCCTGAAAGAAAATAGTGATAATACATCCGGACACTATTTAGTACTTACATTTCAAGAAGAACACGGAAACGATAGTGGAAATTGAGTAGGAGGTGAGGATGATCGGATGGGAAGCGATGAATGCGTCGATCATGAGAGCAATGGATAAACCCAGGAGAATACAGATCACGGACTGAAAATCACGGAGAGAATAGTAGGAAGATAAATGATTCAATCTTACTCTTGCATTGTGGAGAGAGTTCTCAAGAACTTTGTCGGTGTATCGAGAGCGGTGAAGAATGAGAGACATGGTGCAGATGGAGGCAAAGGTAAGGATGAGTAATGGGCAGTAGATGAGATCAACCATTTGGAGAAGTGGGAGGAGGATCAGCTGGAATATGTCATGTATTAATTGAGAAACGGACAGACAGAGCAGATACAAGAAAGCTAGATTTTTCTCTACCCAGATCGCGATCATTAGGATTACGGTATGTGCTGGAACCTTACCAACTTTCAATTTTCAGGTAACTGAGTGATAACCTTTTATAAACTTGTGTTTTGAAGTTTATGAAGGGTACTTGGCTTCATTTTTAGTTAAAACCAAATTTTTCACGGACCGGGCCGAAATCGGAGCTTCTATTGGCCCGGGGTTGAAAATTCAAATGTTTTTAAAACTAAATTTTGATCAAAACTTCAATTTTTTCCGAAAATGTTGAACTTTTCGCCTACACCACAGAATTCAATCAAAAGATAGTCAGACATCAAAAAATTGAATTTTTAAATGTAAAATTTATTTAAAAAATTCAAAAAATTGGTAAAAAATTAGGTGCCTTTTTCGAAGCGTTGCCGGATTGACCCGAAAATTTGCAAGTATGCTTACAGGGGTCTGACCAGTGAACCCTAGCAATGAAATTGGAAATTTAGTGTCAAATAATGGGGAAATTACTATTGTCATGTGTTGGTTTTTCAAAAAATCTACTGTTCATTAGAGCGAACTATGATTCACCAGTAAGCAATGTGCTAAACCGATCTGTGTCTGTTTTTGTAATTTTTGTGGAGGTGAGGAGTAAACTCGCTTTACTAGACTTGGAGGGAAATTCAAATTTTAAATTTTTCAATTCGCTGTTTCGTTGTGCCATTTTGATACGCACCTTAATCGACCACTTTTTGAGCCGATTTATGACATTTTTCAAGCTTTTTTGGTAAATTTTACGCGCGTCTTTTTGAGAAAATCAGAAATTGAATTTTTTTAATTTTGTGCTCAATTTTTGCTGATTTCAGCGGAGCTCGATTAATTTTAGTACTTACTCCCAGACCCTGTGTGACACTATCTAATTACATATCTGTCATTAAAAAGAAATCGGCAGATATTTTAGCCGATCGTAGTTTTCCACGAGAAGCTCTAACTTCAATAAGAAAATCTGAAAAGTTTTGTTAGAAAATGGCAGAAAATTGAATTAAAAACTAGGAAATGTTGAAATTTCTGGCATTTACAACCCAAAAAATCGATTTCGCCCAATCTTTTTTGCTCTATTTAATCCAAATATCACTTTCTGAAAAAATTGTTTTAAGCGCACGCGACGAAACCAAGTTATTACGAAAGCAGGGATTTTGACCCCATTGAATAGCGTAGATCAAAAGATTGCAAAAAACTCACCAAAAAGAGCTCCATCGTTTTCAAACCACTGCAATCAGCGTGAACGAATGAAAAGAGTAATGAATGAGTGGGTTGTCGACACTGCCGAATACGAAAATGCCCTTCTCAGTGACATTTAGAACACATTACTTTGTACCGCCCATCCTCCTCGTCATCCCTTTTCCCTGCTCAATGGTCACAATCGTATAGATTCCTTTTTTTGAATAAAAAAGGGTATAGGCCGGGAAGAGATAAATTTTTCTAGACATATTCGGGATCAGTGAGTTAAGAGCTTTCAGAAAAGTATAAACAAGCCATGGTCAGGAACACTTTGGGTCTCGACACGAAACTACGGTGTGCGCCTTTAAATGGGTACTGTAGTTTTCGTGGCGGGACCCGAATCAAGGAGGAACTGAATACCGTCAATAATAATTTAAATTTAAAAGAAATGCATCTTCATTTTCAGGGCAGTATGAAAGAGTTGATATGAAAAGTGAAAGACCACAATGGAAGATTTTTTGGAAATATAAGAAATTGAAGAGTAAAAAATCGCTCAATAAAGTTTTGTGATATGTTCTACCGGTTTTCTTTTGAGATCTGGTACAAGAACGTCTTCTGATGCATAGCCGAGTGGCAGCAGGAGCAAAATCTGAAGTAAAAGTAAATTTGCTCCATCGAACAAAGTTTGACCTACACTCTCATTCTCCGGCCTCCTCAATATCCTCGAAATATCGGGTCCTGCGTTGAGTGGTGACGTCACTACAGTACTCAACCCAACATTTTGAATTGCCGCCAAAAGGATGCCCACTGCTATTGAAGTGCTGATTTGATTATAGTGGAATACCCGCTCCGGTTTGTCTTTTACGTCACGGAATATCTAAAATTGAACGGGAAACTTACCAGATTTGTAATGGAGCTCATTTACCTCATGACAGACGATTAATAGATATGGAGCATCTGTGATATAAGGTCGTCGCCATGTGTCTTGTAGTTGGGATACATCGACTACCCAGGATGCTCCTTTTCTGCAAAATTTTCAAATTTGGTTATCAGGAATTGAGATTGTGGTGAATAGCTAGATAGTTCACAAATAGTTTCGTATCTTCTTTAAATTTCCGGTAGCGAGTTTCATTGGCTTCAAACTTCAAAAGCACATATCGAGCTGATTAGAAGTACTAAAATAGAATCAAACAGACAAAAATGTTGAACTTTGATTAAATCATAATTTTAGTGGACGGTGTGCTTCAAGCAAGTAACCAAGTTGACACAGCACCGGGTGATTTGAAAACGCACTCATTTTTTTTTCAGTATGGTTCTGATGTTGAAAAAACAAGATTTTTTAGTTTCTTACTACAGGAAATATAATTATTCAACTGCGGAACCGTTCCGATAAATTTGAACTGATTGTATATGAATAAGTAGGTACAGTACCGGTCAAAAAAGATACGGACTTTTGCCGATTTCAGGTGAAATCGCCCAAATTTGAAAGTGTGTAATGGTAATTCTGATTGTCACATCCAGTAGGTTTTTTATGTATTTTTATTTAGACAGGTATTTTTATTCACACAGAACAAAGGTAGAGCTTTATTTTTGTAGTTGACAACTTTTTTGTATGGACGCTCCCTAAAGAGTTATGATCATTTTAAGTCAGAACTGAAATTGGTCCGTTTGAGAGAGAAATTACTTTGTCGATGCGTAACTTGCTAGAGAGTGTCCGTACAAAAAAGTCGTCAAGTACAAAAATGAAGCTCTACCTTTGTTCTCTATAACTCATTAAAATATAAAAAGTTATATGTATGGCTTGCTAAATCTAGTTTTGAAAGCAGGAAATGCAAATTTACTTTTTCAATGAGAACTTGCATCTGCAAAATTGTTGACAGTGTGAACAAAAAATTCACATTTTTCAATATCTAACTTAAAATTAGCAAGAAAAATACAGTTTGTAGTACTCCAGAAAAACTGAGAAAAAACTCACTTTCTCGAAACATAATTATCTCTCTCATCAGCTTCCAGAATCTTCCTTATCATTGTTTTTATCGAATCACTCGAGACCACACAAAATGTCCATGGTTGTAGGTTACCGACACTTGGGGAGGTACCTGAAAATACCATAGATACAGTAACCCTCTCTCCCAAAAAAAAACTGACCAGCCGTCTTCAATAAATTCTGAATAACTTTCAGTGGGACATCTCTAGAACTGAATTGTCGACAACTTCTCCGCATTTTCATCTCTTCGTAAAATATTTGAGAGTTGCGGAGTGTGAGATCATCATTGATTACAGGCATACGGTAGGGAATCTGAAATTGAAATTTGATAAATATTTGGGTCCCATCACGAAATTTACAGTAACCCGGCAAAATTTGAAAAAAAACATTCCGGTAGAGCGCAAATGCTTACCATTCTCTCTCTGATAACATTTTCGTGAAGATCCGTGAATACCATCTCATCACCAGTCTGCTTATCAGCGACTTCTACCTGAAATCAATCAATATTAATTTAGGAAAATATTGAGTCTGCAAACGCGCTCTAATGACAACTTTTCAAAAAAAAAATTGCTTACTTTTCTCTGCTTCGTCCTACTCTCCAACTGCTTCTCCACTCGTTTATTCATCCGATGTAGCAAGGAAGCCACCTGGTAGATCACAAACAGTATCACCTAAACTAGTTTTTTGATAATTTGTACAACAGAGCACACTTGCTCTCACCCCTAACGTGAATAATACATTCAGTACGGCTTCCGACGAATGCCCTTGATTTCCGAACGAATTCAACCATTTCCGAATCGATTGAAGGTCTATTAGAGGCTCTTTTCCTGTTGAATCTCCGTAAGCCTGGAAATTTGAATGAATGATGAAAGTGCGCTCTATTGATAACAACCTTATGATGTGTATGTTTCTTCATGATCCTCTCTTCCTGACCATCGCCTTTCTCTTTTTTGATTTTTGACAGACTTTTGAAACTTCTGGAATACATTTTTTTAGTTTTTTTAGCTCAATTATTAGTTTCTATTAGTTGGTACAACTGCGCTCCACTGAAATTCCCTTGAGAAATGTCCCTTTTCTCTGCGTCTCTCAATTTCACATACTATTTTTTATCGTTGCGGTAGAGCGCAGTTGTAAGAACTGTGCCGTGCTAATACAACCGCGCTCTACGGAAACGGAAAAATACCATAAGAAATCTAGAGACGCAGAAAAAAAACTTTTTGAAGGAGATTTCGGTGGAGCGTAGGTACTAACAATGTCCTTCGCTAATATGAAAATACGAAAAACACATAGTTGTCAAGGCACGGGCAAATTGACGCGAAAGTCAAATTGTGAAATTTTTTTCGGATTTTTTCGAATTTTTTTGATTTTTTTCGCGAAAAAGTCAACTTTTCGACTATGATCCAGAATTAGAAGAAAATCTGAAAAATATTCAAAAATGGTCACTTTTTCGATAAAAAATTCAAAAAATTTCGAAAAAAAATTAGGAAAACAAAAGGTCATTTTTTGAAGCCGGGCCTTGACAACTATGGAAAAACACGCATTACGGTCGTGGCCTAGAAAAATACAGTAGATGAAAAGTTAGGCCAGTCGTCTGGTTTGCTCTCATATTACCACGTCACAACTTTTACATTGGCGCTCTACCGAAACCGAGGAAAATTGTGTTTGAAATTGAGAGACGCAGAGAAAAGAGACAAGAAATGTACCGAGCTAATAGTTTTACAACAAAATTTTCAAAACTTGAACAAAATGAAACGGCGGAAAAAGAGAGAACAATTAGAGCATTGGCGGGAGATGTCATTTGTCACTTCCGTTCTTCCAATAATCTATAAACTCGTGGAAAAAGAAGATTTCATAATAAAAAATAGACGGCAGGAATAATCGGAGCCAGATGTTTTCTCAATTTTTGTGGGAAGAGCTAGAAGAAGAAACATGTGTTGTTGGAGTTTAGTGAAAAATAATAGTTTTTTGAGGGGAGGAGGAAGACCGGAAATAAGGGGGCCTAGGAAATAATGAGTGGAATTCTAGGCCACCAGAATCTCTAACTGTCGATGGCCTAGAAACTCACGCCTCTAATCGAACGCTTCAGTTTTTTTTTCCATTTAAAATATATTCTGCACACGTATAACGACTAGTTTTGAAAATCTATAAAATGAGTGGTCCCCCTCAGTGGAAAAGTGTGAAGATCAAAAGCATTTCTCTTTTGTGATCTCGTTAAAATTTTATTTGTTCGTTTCGAAATTCTCACTCTTATCAGAGGAACGTTGGGCTCTCACAGCTATTTCGAATGGAAGAAATCAATCGTGGGTCTTGGAATCCACTTAAGGGAGTGGGGCATAGTTGTCCGGAATCCGGATTCCGGAATTCCGGGGTTTTTTTTGACATTCCGGTTCCGGATCTCATTTCGTACAACTCTGGAGTGGGGTGCAGATTCCGATGATTTCAAATATTCTAAGAAACTATTATTATTAACGGATATGCTAAAAATCGCTGAAAACTCCACTCTCCTGGCTCAAAATGACATTTAAATGAGCCTAGGTGGAAGAGTTTTTCAGCGCGTCCGTGTAGTCCTCTCGGACAAGATTTTTGTCTCTTAGTTTGCCAATTATTTCCAACATTTATATCGAAAAAATAGGGAAAAACTACGAACATTTTTGGGAAAGTGAGAAAACGAGAAATTCACCAGAAATCTTGTCCGAGAGGACTACACGGCCAAATGACAAAAATTTTCCACAAAGGTTCGAAATCGCTCTAAACGACACGATTCCCGTTCTCCTGACTCAAAAGGAAGCTTCGTGGAAGAGATTTTCCATTGCCGTGTAGTCCTCTCGGACAAGAATTCTGGTGAATTTCTCGTTTTTTCACTTTTCCAAAAAACTTTCGTAGTTTTTCTCTGTTTTTTCGATATAAATTTTGGATACAATTAGCAAACGAAGAATTAAGCAAAAATCTTGTCCGAGAGGACTACACGGCCGCCCTGACCGTTAAAGAGAGTTGACTTCTCACAGGGTCTCGGGATGAGTACTGAAAATAAACGCGCTCCGCTGAAATCAGCTAAAATTTTAGCGCGAAATTCAAAATTTTTAAAAAATATAGTTGACCTCGAAAAGACGCGCGCGCGACGGCGAAAAACTGAGCGAAAATGCGGGAAAACGGACAATAAATCGGCTCAAAAAGTGGTACATCAAGCTGCGTATCAACCCGTAATGCTTAATGCCGAATTGAAAAAAAATTGAATTTGCCGCCAATGTCTAGTGGGGTGCGTTCGATTTCACTACTCATCCCGAGACCCTGTGACTACTATTGGCACCGTGAAAAGTTCTCAAAGGTAATGAATTTTCAAATTTCCTCCCGGTTTCAAAATTTCACATTTCTATCAATTTTAACGAAAACTAATAGATTTTTAGTATTCTTACAGTTATAAAACAACTAGATCAGGAGTTGAAGAAACAGAAATGACGAAACCCGTTTCCGGGTCGAAACGACTCGAAAAAAGCGAGTCAAATCAAAAACTCATGGACTCACTCCCCTCCCCTCTTCCACCAATTTTTTTTGTCTTTCCCTTGAGAAGAGACAAAGAGAAAAAGCGAGGGAGGAGATGAGTGCATGCTGCAATGCGAGAGAGATCTCATTGTAAACTTCTCGACGACAAAAAAGAAGGAAGACAACGACAGGTGTGATGGAAGAGTGTTGCACAATCAGAAGAAGGCAGAGGAGGCAAATGGCAGAAGAAGAAGAAGAAAATGAGACAAAAGACAACGGCAAGCAAAAAAAACGAGAAACGATGAAATTTGAGTGGGATCTTTTCCATGTCGTGACATGAAAAAAAAACATGCAAGTGTGCTTGGTGGAGGGCAAATGAAGATATAATGGAGGGGATAAATGGGATAATCTGAGTCGTTGGGATGTTGTGCTCCGCAATACTGGCATGGTTTCTGCAAATTTTCGCCACTGAAATTGTAAAATGATTTTCGAAGCCTAGAAGAATAGTAAAAACGTTCAAAAAATAAACCATAAATTTTCAGCAACAAATAACAAAAACAAAAAATTAATAGAACATGATCAGGGTGCATTGATATAAGAGAAACGCTCGAAATTTTCCATAATTTCAGACAAAAATGATACATGAGAGGTTCTGAAATAGTACATGATCGTTATGAAGGGAAAATTTGAAGAAAAAACAGAAAATTCTAGAATTGAGGGGCTAAAAAAGAGTGAATAACACAAACACGAGAAAATAAAAATATTTATTTTTTCTCCATTTCCGAAGTCTGAATACTGATGACAGGCGGCGGCATTCCTTGGCTATGTCGTTGGGGATCGGTTTTCTGAAAAAAAAACAATTTGAAAAGGGGCGGAGCTTGTTCTGATAATGGAAATTTATCTTCGAAATTACACTGAAAAATGTTTTTTGTTGATCGAATTTGCAGTTTTTGCACCAAAATGAGTGGTTCGTATTCTCCTTCTTTGTCTGTCTGTGCGTCCATGTACTCATTTGTCCAGATGTCCACCTCCTTACCCAATGCAATCTCTTCATTTCCACCACATCCATCTTCTCCAATCGTTTTTGTGTCGCTTCGACGAGACTTTTGAACTGTGGATTATTCATTAGACTCTGCAACGCCTTCTGTGTGAATTCCTCATCTTCAATAAGGATATCAAGTAGATCGTCAGTCTGGACATAGGCGTCGGCGGTTTTTTTCTGAAAAATAGATAATTGAACGGGGCGGGGCTTGAAAAAACGATGGTGTTTCAGTACAAAAATGTTTAAAATTTGAATTTTTCGCAGAAAAGTCGAATATTCGTCTTTTTTAAATATCGATAAAAACTGAAGCGTACCTAAATATTTATAAAATTTTTAACTATTTTGACACTTAAAAATTTCAAAAATGTTCGAAAAATTCTGTGAAAAAATGTGCACATTTTTTGAATCCGGGCCGGCAAATTTTTCATCTGCCAGGTCCAGGCCGAGATTTTGCACGTCTGTTGTATTATCACGGCACGCTTCTTACAACTACGCTCTACCGAAACAGAAGAAAATTGTGTGCGAAATTGAGAGATCCAGAGAAAAAGAGACACTTTTCAAGGGCATTTTGGTGGAGCGCAGTTGTAAGAACTGTGCCGAGCTAATAAAGTCTTATTTCGAAACTAATCGATATTTCATACACGGAGCGGAGCTTACCTTCTCGTGTCCGCTTCCTCGCTTACTCTTCTTCACCGGCACCGACTCTCCGTATTCGTGTTCTGTCGGTCGAATTACCGAATGTTCAAACGAATTTATCGAGTGTGGATTCGGATTATAAGCGGTAGAGACAGAATTCAGATCAAAAGAAACGCCACGTGGCTGACTGTGATCAATTGGAGACGAGTAACTGGGAGAACACAAAAACATCTGAGGACTCGACGACGGATTTCTCGGAAAAACGGCCGTCGAATCACGTCGACAATTCGGAATCGGAACTTGTGGAGTGGATTCTTGACGGACACGAGGCGCTTGTGAGTGATATTTTCGGTCTGATGAAGCAATGCTGACTTCACGTGGCGGCGCTCCTTGAGAATGACACGATGGGTTCTGGAATGAAAGATAATAGAAAAATGGCTTTTGTTCTTTGAAAAAATGAAAAAAACCCGCTAAAATCGGTGAAAATCTCACCTTCCGCTTCTCGTTTCCTTTGTCACGTGGAATTCCAGCTCTTTCGAAAACGACTTCTGGAGATGACGCTCTCCGATCCGTCGCTATCAGTTTTCTGGTCGAAGTTATGACTTCCTTGAATTTCTCACTTCCATCTTGATCGAGAGTCAAACGGAATCCATCTTTTGTATTCAAGCTGTACAATACGTAGACATGCGACTCGCGGAAGCTAAAAATAATGAAATTTTTTATAAAAAATAGTTTTTTGGTGGATTTTCAGGTTGAATTCTGATTTTTAAAGCAGCAAACAATTTGACTTCTTGCTTTATAGAACATTTTAGAAATTTAAGAAAAGAAAATGGCGAAAACTAGTAAAACTGGTGCTTTCTCGCATAAAATCTCAGATTTTTCCGTCAAAACTCACATGATTTTCGGAAATTCCTGAGTATCCAATAAAATCGGAACTCTTTCCTTCTCCGATCGCCCACAATACACTGAAATACGACGACTTGAGGTGTCAATGAAGGCTGACACGTTTTCTGTCTGAAAAATGATTAATTACTGGGTTTTTTTTTGAATAATTTGATCACCTCAGCATCTCCCATAGCGGATAATCGATAATATTTGTAAATTTTCAGCCGATATGTACTCATTTTCAGTCGAAAAACGTGTGAAAATGTTGAAAAAGAAAACGAAAAATCTCTCAAAACCCTATGCGCCTTTAAACATCTACAGTAAGAATTTTTTCGTGGCGAGAGTTCTCTCTCGTGAAATTGATTGTGCCTTTACATTCTGAAAAAAAATCGAGTAAAAATCACATTTATCACTAGAGTGACGTGTTGACACGGATTTCGGAAATTTTTGTTCCGGAAATCGGAAAAAAATATTTCAATGCGTGTCACGAAAACCGAAAAAGTTGCAAATTGTTTCCGAAAAAACCGGCATGACATGACTTTCATTTCATTTCGAAAACCGAAAAAAAAATTTTTTCGGTTTTCGAAAAAAAATTTTTTCGAAAACCGAAAATTTTTCGGTTTTCGGTTTTTCGAAAATCGTGTCATTCCGACGTTTCGGTTTCCGACACGTTTCGGAAAAAAGTCAACGGTTTTTCCGACACGAGGCCGTGGCCTAGTGGCCGAGAAAACTCCGCGCGTGTACTTCACTAGGAAAAGTTGTTTGTTGTGAATTTTTCATTAATTGTTCGCAAATTTTCTCATTTTTTTCTGAAAATTAGTCGGTTTTCAGTAAAAAATAAATTTTAAAAATTGTTGTGAATGCAACTTTTAAAACCGCCGAATTTATTTATTGTTGAATTAATCAAAAACAAGATGATGTTTGGAAGAACGTGGAAAACAGGAAAGGAACAAAGAGCTTTAAACATAATATGATTATAACATTGTAAATCTATTTTGAAAGATTAAGAATCGCCGTATTCTTGATTGGTGGGATCAATAATTGGGACAGTGCTGCCGGCTTGTCCATTGAAATCTTATGACGTTAGACTCGACACATCCGCCGAAGAGTCACACTCCTCTTCTGAATCATCGTCACTCTCACTAACACTAGAATCTTCTTTCTTCTCTTGGAGGCTGCAAATCAATATGTTTTTTTTTGAAGAAACGTTTCATTATAGTAACCTCATCTGTTTTTCACAAATCGGAAAAAACATTGGATGTGCAGATAGCTCTGAAATGAATTCATCACAAAATGAGAAGAAATTCTTCACTAACAAAATGAAAGCATCATTTGCAGCAGAATACGACGACGGCGGTTTACTTGATGATCTTTCGCTGAAATAGTTTCATTGTTTTTCTGAAAAATTCAATTCACTACATACCGACATTATCGTATCGTTGAGTTCTTCCGAGTGAGCGGAGCGTATATGCGCTATCATTCCCGACGTCGATTACAAAATTTATAAGATTTGCCGCATTTGGAGCATTCCACGTCTTTTTCTTGATTAATTTTATTGAAAAAAGCCCAGACGATCGAATTGTCGTTTTTCGCTGACATTTTCAACCACGATAGAAGAGCAAAGTTTAGAGTTTCTGAAAATCATATAATTCTACCAAAAAATCAAAAAAAAAATCACAAAACAAAGAATAAACTTGCGAAAAATGAGTTTAATTTCTGAAAGAAAAACAACTTTTCCTCGTGAAGTACACGCGCGGAGTTTTCTCGGCCACTAGGCCACGGCCTCGTGTCGGAAAAACCGTTGACTTTTTTCCGAAACGTGTCGGAAACCGAAACGTCGGAATGACACGATTTTCGAAAAACCGAAAACCGAAAATTTTTCGGTTTTCGAAAAATTTTTTTTCGAAAACCGAAAAAAAATTTTTTTCGGTTTTCGAAATGAAATGAAAGTCATGTCATGCCGGTTTTTTCGGAAATAATTTGCAACTTTTTCGGTTTTCGTGATTTTTTTTCGAAATTTTCGGCATCAAAAATTTAGGTTTTCATCGAAAATTTCGGTCAACACCCTTTTCGACACGTCACTCTATTTATCACGGGAAAATCAGGCTTATCGGTGTTACAAAATATACCGGAAAATTTACAAATGAAAGAGATCAGAAAATAAATAAAATGCGAAACAAAAATTTAATTATCATCAGGGCGTTCAATGGAAATTCTCTCAACGTGCTCCTCAACAATCGGCAAGTGCATCCACGCGCGATCCGCGTCGAGAAGCAATTCCGGGTGGACGTGACGAAGATTCTCGTATTTCGCCTCACGAAGTTGCCACTCACGGATCATGTGACGGTCTCCTAAATCTCCAACGATCCGTGTGTCACATACTCTGAAAATTCATTTTTAATAATTTTAGCCGTTTTCCACATCTGAACCCACCTCAAAAGCACATTATCGACTCGCATGTAGAAACGAAGGAGGACGAAGAAATATCCCTCTTGCATGACACGAATTCGAGCGGATAACTGGAAAAATTGGAAATAAAATTTTGAAAATATCTATATTTCCAGAAAACCTGAGCAATTCCATGATCTGCCAGCTCGTCTTCGAATAAAATGACGTTCGTCGAGAAGCTGATAGTGTCGCGTCGCTTCAGCCGTTCCATATCGATGCGGTCAGTGGTGGGCGTGGCCTAGAAATATTTTCTAGTTTTTTTTTGGAAAAATCGATAAATTTTTGTGTTAATAGCTTCTGATCTCCAGAATCTTCCCCTACCTTCAACCCAACCAAAGTTCCCTTATAATGTGTTGTATACGTCCAATCGAATGGTTTCTGATGCTCTGAAATCTGCAGAATCCTATCCTGTCTCGTCGATTGCCACGCCGTCGACGCGCCAACCTTCACATCGGGAAGACGGTCAGAACAGACCATCTTCAGTGCGTCGAGACAATTGAATTGAATGTATCCTCTCAATCCATGATCTGAGAACCGAATTGTGAGAGAATTACGGGCGAACACCATCTCGGGAAGCTCCTCCAGTTTCAGTTCACGCTCGTATTTGCATTTCTGAAAAAATCTGGGATGATTTTGAGATTGGTTTTAGTCATTTTTGGTCTAAATGTCTTATTTTTTGAGTATTTTTTAGTCTAATGTATCAATTTTCGCTTAAAAATTCTGTTGTTTCACTGATTCACCTGAAATCCCTGTTTTTCTCGTTTTTTTCGGACGAAAATCGCTGAAAATAGCATATTTACGAGAAAAACGAATTTTTATGAAAAAAGTTATTGATTTTTGCATTGTTTTTGAATATTTTTTTCGAAAATGAGTCTTTTCATTGTAAAAAGCGAAAAAAGTCATTTTTTCGATTCTATTTGCAAAATTCTGGCTAATTCTGGTGGTTTTCCGCTTGAAAATACGAAAAGTAAGCAAATATTTCTAAAATCGAAATTAAAAAAAAACACGATTTTTGGACGATTTTACTGAAAATTCATTGAAATTTCGCTAGTTTTAGCGATTTTCGGTAATTTTTTTTTCTTAATATTATTTCCATATTTTCCGTCCTCCTGTCCATCCGTGCATCCAGATGTCTCATCCTACCCACCAAACAATCCGGTTGCTCCACGCCATCCGGATGTTTACAAGAACTTTCGAGAATATGTCCGGCGATTGCAGTGAATTCGAATATTCCCATATCGAAATTCTCTTCTTTTCTCGCGTGAGCCGCCGCTCGAACCATCACTTCGTCCACGTTTCGTCTCGCCGCCATTCTAGCTGAAATTCTGGAAAAATTCTGCATTTTTTTTTAGTTTCGAGAGAAAATATTTCTAGAAATATAGCAAAGACTCGCACAGAAACCAATAAAAATAGAGAGAAAAAAAAGGTGAAATCAAGAAAAATATTATATTTTCAAGACTGGAATGCATTAAATAATCTACTTTTAACACTAAACATGACAAGATCGATGGGAAGGACAGGGAGAAAATGGAAGGGGACTGCAATTGCGCTCTGGTGAGAACTCTTTGGAAAATCGAGTTTATCTCAAAAATTAGAAATTGTAGTGAAATATTTTCAACTAATGAAATGAAGAGCTTGAAACTTGCTACATTTTATTATCGGAGTAAAAAAGTTCCGACATTTTTTCTCGTTGCGGACTTGAGATTTCGGCGCCGCCCACTTTTGCAATCTTGCGGCGCGGTGTTTCGCAAGGTAAGCGCACAGTGGCGGTTTATAGTATTTTTCACGAGTAAAATATATGGAAAATGTCAGTTTTCTGTCAATTTTAAAGAATTTTCTTTGAAATATCATTCTGAAAAGCAATATTGACAATAATTGCGTGTGTTTTATAAGTTTGTGTCACTTTTTCAACAGAACTCGTTAGATTTTCGCCGTATCTCTTTGTTTCTTTTCTTTTTCCCTTTATTGCATGATTTTTGTTATTTTTCAGGTTCCAAATGACTCTCAAACAACGTCTCTACATGTGCATGTTCCATAATCCCCAAGTTTTGTGTTAGTTTGATTTCAGAACTTTGTTTTCTCTCCGCCATTCTTTTGTTTCAGAGTGATCGCTTCCAATGGACAGCCGCCGGACATGTCGCCAAGAAGTCAACGATGTCATCGTCGCCAGCTATAAATTGGAGTTCAATTTCTGTTGTCGTGTTAGTTGCAGAAGTAGCTTTTGTTGTTCTCTCCGCCTGTATTCTTTCAGATGACCAACAGCACCACAGATTCGGAGAGGAGTCAAAAACGATGAAGAAAGAAGGCTTCAGTGTGAAATGAAGGAGAATGAAGAGAGGGAAAAATAAGAAAATAAGAAGGAAAACGAATGGAAAGCAGGGAACTGTGATGAAGAAAGAAGAATGAAAGAGGTGGCGGAAAGGAAGAGGAAAAAACGAGAAATCTTCACAACAAATGAGAAGGGAAGAAACGAAGGAGAAGAAGAGAGGAATTAGAAGAAAAAGAATGAACTGGAGGAAGAAGAGAGGAAGAAAAAGAAAAAGAAGGAAGTGGAGGAAGAAGAAAATAATATTTCGTGGAAAAATTCATTTAAATGATTGTGCAATATGATATTAGCGTGTAAACTGTTAATAAATATTGTTTTTATCCAATTTTGAAATGTTGGGCTTCATGTTAGGGTACGCCCCAGTTAAAGTTTTATGCAGCTTCAAGCTGGTTTAATTAAGAAGTGTCATTTGGAAAA
The DNA here is from genome assembly GCF_010183535.1 of Caenorhabditis remanei. Taxonomy (NCBI): domain Eukaryota; kingdom Metazoa; phylum Nematoda; class Chromadorea; order Rhabditida; family Rhabditidae; genus Caenorhabditis; species Caenorhabditis remanei. Next base: position 4,747,379 of record NC_071330.1, read on the forward strand.
TATACAGGGTAAAAAATAGAAGTATGGATTCATCTACAAGTACTCCTCGCCTGGTCCGTGTTTCTCTCCGTAGTGTTCCGTCACCTGGTTCTCGTGTTGCTGGAGCAGTTGTTCCCAACCCGATGCAATTCAAATTCATCCCGAAGCAATTCCAAAACAAGCAAACACAAGTGACTCCACACAAACTGGATAATTTCATGTGTTTGAAGATGACTCAGACGGATTTCGAATATGAGAGTGTAGAAACATGTGACACGGCGAATGTGGATAATCAAACGTCATCTGAAATAGCAGTTTCCACTGCTCATGATTACTTCCAAAGAAAGGTTGAGAGAATTGAATAAACAGAATAAGCATTTAATTGGGTTTTTGTCAGATGGAAGAAGTACACACGAGAATCGGCAAAACTATCGCATCACTGAAAGTGGAAGATTTTTCCAAAATCACCACTAATAAGATATTAGCCAATAGTGGTGAAGAGATTGTATCTCATCTGTCAACGATGATCAAAATGATCAACGAGAAACTCGGAACTGACTCAGTCTACACAATGTTCCACGCCGTGAATCAGGCAACTGCTTCTTTTTCTGGATTCCATCGATCTACAGTATCTCGTTACTGCAAAGGTCTTCCGATTCCAGCAAGAAGACGAAGGATTCAGGAGATGGGAAAAAGAGAAAGAAGTAGAAAAATTGCCTCCAGATTAACCTTGTATGAACGTTCTAAGATCGTGAAAGAAGTCCACAATTATTGGGAGAGAAAGGAAAAAGTTACTGCTGAAAGAATCTGGAAATGGGCCAAATCTTCAATTCAGTACCGATTCGGTCTCTCTTATTTTAGAGTTCTTCTTTCTGGCCTTGGATTTTGTTTCAAGAAACTTGGTCGGATGTCTGTCCTCCAAGAACGTCCCAACATCATCGCGGCAAGGAAGCAATATCTTTCAAGAAAGGAGACGTTGAACAAAGAAAATGCGTTTTTTGCAGCTTTCGATGAAACCTGGGCGCATGACGGGATGAGTGCTCGAAGTGGATGGCAGCATCAAAATGGAACAATGTACCGGAGGGCAGAAATGGCTGATATCGGCGCCCCAGTTTCTGGTCCGGAGAAACCCAAGGAAAAAGGAAAAAGAGGAATTGTACTTGCAGTCCTCACAGAAATGGGAACAATTCCGGAAAGTGTAGAATTTAGAGTATCGGGACAAAACGTGGATGAGCAGTATGAAGATTATCACAGAGATATGAATAGTACGGCGTGTGAGGAATACATGCACCGCGTTATTCCACTTCTTGCTGCAGCCGCCGCTCCAACTGGCCGGAAACCGGTTCTTATTATGGATAACGCCCCGTACCATAATAAGACCCGGGAAAAAGTATATCCAAAATACTATATGAAAAACTTATGTCGACTCTTTCAGCCTCCAACCAGCCTTACTTTGAAAGCGGACCTTAAAAAGTGGCTTACTGCACATGGCGTTCCGTTTCCAGCAAAGACGTTGAGGCCCCAGCTGTACAAACTGTCCAAGGAATATGTCGCAAAGAACGGCGGGAAGGAGGCGTTCACAGTTTACGAACTTGATGCCTGGGCAGAAGAAGTCTGGGGAGTAGAAATCCTAAGATTGCCTCCCTATCATTGCATGTGGAATCCAATCGAGTTTTTGTGGTCCCAAACAAAGCAGAATATCCGCAATATGGGAAATAGAGACGACAAAGTTCCGATTGTTAGTGATGAGAGGTGCAACGAAACATATTTCTATTTTCAGGTGGAGAGTAGAACGATTGGCTTCCTCCGTTCTTTTAAAGCAAAAGACGCAAAAGCTCTTTTTGATAAATGCCGCAAAGACGAAGATGAAACGAGAGCAATGATGTTGGAAAAAGAGACGATGCTGGAAGACACTGACTTCTCTCTTCTCTACGAGACGGATGAGCAAGGCCGTCTTGTTAACATCCGCATTGATGATTCGGAAGACGAAGACGCTTATAGCGATGATGAGATTTCCGCTGAAGTATTCGAGGAGCACGAGTTGTCAGACATCGATGAAGACATCGATGAAGACATCGATGATGAGATCGATAATGACATCGATGGGGATGATTCACTCGAGTAGATTTCGTCTCTTCTTCTCCTTCGTTTCTTCCCTTCTCATTTGTTGTGAAGATTTCTCGTTTTTTCCTCTTCCTTTCCGCCACCTCTTTCATTCTTCTTTCTTCATCACAGTTCCCTGCTTTCCATTCGTTTTCCTTCTTATTTTCTTATTTTTCCCTCTCTTCATTCTCCTTCATTTCACACTGAAGCCTTCTTTCTTCATCGTTTTTGACTCCTCTCCGAATCTGTGGTGCTGTTGGTCATCTGAAAGAATACAGGCGGAGAGAACAACAAAAGCTACTTCTGCAACTAACACGACAACAGAAATTGAACTCCAATTTATAGCTGGCGACGATGACATCGTTGACTTCTTGGCGACATGTCCGGCGGCTGTCCATTGGAAGCGATCACTCTGAAACAAAAGAATGGCGGAGAGAAAACAAAGTTCTGAAATCAAACTAACACAAAACTTGGGGATTATGGAACATGCACATGTAGAGACGTTGTTTGAGAGTCATTTGGAACCTGAAAAATAACAAAAATCATGCAATAAAGGGAAAAAGAAAAGAAACAAAGAGATACGGCGAAAATCTAACGAGTTCTGTTGAAAAAGTGACACAAACTTATAAAACACACGCAATTATTGTCAATATTGCTTTTCAGAATGATATTTCAAAGAAAATTCTTTAAAATTGACAGAAAACTGACATTTTCCATATATTTTACTCGTGAAAAATACTATAAACCGCCACTGTGCGCTTACCTTGCGAAACACCGCGCCGCAAGATTGCAAAAGTGGGCGGCGCCGAAATCTCAAGTCCGCAACGAGAAAAAATGTCGGAACTTTTTTACTCCGATAATATTAGTTGACAACTTTTTGATATTGCTGAAAACAGCGGAGATATAGTTGTTTTCAATCATTTCAAAATTCAATCAACCTAGAAAAATGTTGCAAATTTCCAGCTCTTTCTTTCATTAGCTCGAAACATCTTCCGTTTTTGAGATATTTGGAATTTTAAAAAGAAACAATCTAATCCGACTTATTGCGGAAGTAAGCAGTGATATAAGGTACAACGAAAATAGCAATGAACATGAAAGCGAAACGATAGAAGATGTAGGAGGCGGTGATTTGTGGATTCGATTCGACACGTGGAGGTGATGTCGTCTTTCTGGAAACTTTCGGTGTCTTGGTGGCCACTGGTTGACGAGTGACGACTTCTGGTTTACGTTGACGAGCCATTGAAGTGGATGGTTGCGAGGTGGCGGATCTGAAAGTGTGTTCATGTTGCAAACTTGCTCTTTACTTCGTATTATTAGCACGGCGCGTTTCTTACAACCGCGCTCTACCGAAACCGAAGAGAATTGTGTGCGAAATCAAGAGACTCAGAGAAAAAGAGACATTTTTCAGAGGGATTTCGGTGGAGCGCAGTTGTAAGAACTGTACCGGGCTTATACAGCACAAACAGCACAAAGCTCACTGGAGTGCCGTCGGCGCGTTTCTGTGATGTGAATAACAATTTTTGACAAATATTTTTTCTGTCTGTGTGTGTGTAGAATTCCGGATGTCCGATGTATACAAAAACTACATCGAGAACCCATTACTGACATCACTTTTTACTGTTAGTACCTTTGGCGCGTTTTTACTTAAAAATTGTGTTTTTTTAAATATAAAGGATGTCAGGGGCACCCTCGACGCTTTTTTTTGCAAAGCCACTTTTGACGTTTTTTTCTTTTTCGATTGGTTATCAACCAATCGAAAAAGAACCAATTTGGTTAAAAAAAGATCTGGCGCGCCTTTGACGCGTTTACAGTTAGTATCAAAAAAGTCAAGGGCGCCTTTAGCGCACTTTTCATAAAATTTCATCATGTGAAAGTCAGAGAAATGTAGTGTTAGTCTGTCTGTATATCCGTGTGTCCGAGTAGCAGCCGGGCGTGCCGAAGGCGCGTTTTACGCTTTAAAAATCGGAAAAATCTCCGTATTTTAAGAAATTCTGAAAAATCATCAACATTTTCACATTTTCGATGAAAAATTGAAAAAATTTCGAAAAATAAGGGTCATTATTTGCAGCAGGGCCTTCGGGCCGGCCGGGCCTTGCAAATTTTTGACAACTATGCGTTTATCTCTTCTTATCCCATTGTCTGTCAATCCAGATGTCTATCTCTCACCTAAGAAATTCCTCCTCCTCATCATCTTGTGAATACTCCATATCATCTGGAATATTCATCAAATTCGCCAACGACTGATGTTCGTATTTCTCGTTGCCCGTCTCGATTGGTCCGTAAATTTTGTCGGCCATCAGTTTCATGAGATCCTCGTGTTTTGACGACATCTCTTCTACCTGGGATGTGAGGAAAATTCAACTTTTTTTTTTGGAAATTCTCCAAAAAACCCCAAAATTTTACACTGTTTTCTCACCTTTTTCTCAATTCTGGCCATGGATTCTTCCGGTGACTCTTGTGCCGTTTTCCCGCTTTTTACTGCCACTTTTTGACCACCACCACCATTGCTCATTTTGATCATATCCGACTTGATGACATCACGGGTTTTCTGGAAAATTGAAGGCTGAAGAAAACTAGGAGTTTTGTTGAGGTGCAATTGCGCTCCATTGCTAATTTTGGCCGAATTTGAAGTATTAGATAAGCGCTGGTCTTACAACTGCGCTCCACCGAAATCCCCTTGAAAAATGTCTCTTTTTCTCTGATTCTCTCAATTTCGCGCACAATTTTCTTCGATTTCGGTAGAGCGCAGTTGTAAGAAGCGTGCCGTGTTTATAGTTTTAATGAAAAAAGGTTATTCTTCCCAATTTTTTGCTGAAAATCATGAAAATGTTGAGTTTTTGCAAGGAAAACCAGCGAAAACTCTTTATTTTTCAATAATTTTTACGTTTCTTTTTCAATTTTCCAAAAGAATCCAGACCCCGAAATCCCTTTTTCCAATCTCTCCTTCTTGGTTCCTTACCAATTTGAAATTGGCAATTTCTCAAAATGTATACATATAATTTACCAATCAATCTCTTCCACTTCTTCTTTTCCCATTTTCTTTATTTCACCAAAATCATAAATTATGTGAAAAATGGAGAGAGAGAAAGAGGAGTGAAAGTGAAAAATGACAGAGGAGAGCTCATAAATCTTGTTGGTTCGCTTCTGGTCCTGATTTTTTGAACTTTTGAACGGGAAATTGGAGAAAAAAGTGGGCCCTTTCTCAATGGAGCGCATATGCACTGATCCCGAATCATCACTACGAAGTCGCCTATCCAATAGCTGAAAACTACCGATAACCCCTTCTGATCCCTCACTCCAAATATGTAGGTACAGTAATCCCAACACAGTTTCTTTGGGAATGCTCAAATGATTTATTCGTGAGACACAACAAACGACAAGAAATGAATTATTTCTTTCCATCGAAAATCTCATCGAGTGTGTAACAGTATCCCTCGTAGCAGATGGATTCGTAGTCGCATTGAGTGTTCTCATGGCAAGGACGACGAGCGATGACTGGAGACGTGATGACCAGAAGGCAGAAGATGAAGAGAGTCAGAATATTCATTTGGAATGAGAAGAGCAGAAGAGAGACTTCTGATGGATTTAGGGGAATTGGGAACGATATTTATAGTCTTTCATTCCCATGTTTCTATGCAAATTTTGAGAAAAACTGTAGCTTTTTACGAACAAAAAAGTTGGAATGGATGATTGTGGGAACTGATTCCTGATCACCAACCTGCAGTTTTTTTCTCAAAATTTGCATAGAAACATGGGAATAGAAGAGTATAAATATCGCTCCGAATTCACTTGAAAACCATCAGAAGTCTCACTTCTCATTCCAAATGAATATTCTGACTCTCCTCGTCTTCTGCCTTCTGGCCATCACGCCTCCAGTCATCGCTCGTGGACTTCGTTGCCATTCGAGCACTCAATGCGACTACGAATCCGTCTGCTACGAGGGATACTGCTACACTATCGATGAGATGTTCGACAAGTTCGATGCAAAGAAATAATTCATTTCTTGTCTTTTGTTGTGTCCACTAATAAATCATTTGAGCATTCCCAAAGAAACTGTGTTGGGATTACTGTACCTTCATATTTGGAGTGAGGGATCAGAAGGGGTCATAGGTAGATTTCAGCTATTGGATAGGCGGCTTTGTAGTAATGATGATTCGGGATTATTGCATATGCGCTCCATTGAGAAAAGGCCCACTTTTTTTCCAATTTCCCGTTCAAAAGTTCAAAAAATCAGGACCAGAAGCGAACCTCACTCTGATATTTTTGGCTTCGTAATTATAAAGCTGGAGTACTTTCGTTGAAAACCTGACAATGGGAATAAGATATGCGACACGACAGCTTCGCGAGAGAATTAAAGAAGCAAATCGCTGAAATTTTCAGAAAATTTTTGAATCGGAGAATGGCAAAACATGGCAAAACTTTGAATTTTTTATGAAAATCACTAGGTTTTCAAGATTTTCAGACGATTTGAGTAGAATAATAGTACAAATCTCACAAAAAAAGGAATTTTTTTGAAGATTTTCGCGATTTTTCGCTGTAAAACTGATAGAAAATTGATTTCTATTCACATTTTTCTTAAAAAAACAACCCAAAAATTCTATTTTTCCTAGATTTTCAGTCACTTTTAGTACTAAAATTAGAAAATCCGATTTTTCTGAAATATACCACTCAAACTACCTTATCAAATATACCAAGTCTATCCTTAGTTGCTGCTGACATTCTGAAATTCTCTTCAATTTTCTTCTTCTTATTTTCATTTTTTAAATATTAAAATACTGAAAATCATCGTCCGGATACGCTGCTGAAAATAAACACACCACTCCAGAATAGATTATTTTCAATTCATATTTATTGGTTCGTTCAGATCATTAGAATTCCCAATAAATTGACTAGAAAAGTCCCAAAAACTAGTGAGAAGGGGACATAAAATAAGACACATGATTGAGGGGAAGATACCAGAAGAAATGAGAAGAAGAGATGACATTTTGGGGGAAGAAATATGGAGCATAGTTTCAGGTCATGACAGAAAAAGGGATAATTTTTGGGTGGCGATATGCTATTCTGACTGATGGAGGAGGAGGAAAGATGTGGAGGGTTTTAATAGAAATCTGATAGGAACAGGGGGAGAGAAATGACACTAAAATAGAAGTTCTGTGGTGGGGGAAAAGCCAATTTGACCTATAAGGGAAACTAGAAAGATGAGCGCTAAAATGAAGCGAAGAAGTAATAGTAACAAAAATATAAAAAGGTGGGAAAATGGATTTCAGAAGCAAAACTCATAGAGCTGGAAATGTGCTCTTTTGGGGTATAGTAATAGTTATAAAAATGGGATTTTAAGAGAAAATTTTACATCCAAAACTGGCAGATTTTCAGCTCTTTAACATTATGATATTACTTTTGAAATCCGACAGTAAAAATGGCAAAAAATGGGTGCCAATAATATATACATGAGAAGAAAAAATAAAGGGAAATCTGGATATGCTCGGGTTCTGTAAACCCGTAAAAAATAAAAGAAAAAAAATAAATAAATTATCATTCCATCTCATCATCATTGTTGTCCGTCGATTCTGATGGTCCTGGCTCTCCGAACACTCCAGGTCCTGTCGAGGTGCCCGTTGAAGTCATCAGTGGTGACGACGTCGACAGTGACGTCATCATGGGCGCCACCATGTCCACATCGACGTTATCACATTCCGCACGGCCAGCGTGATTGCGTTTTCCTGGAAGAAGCGCGTGATTTGGGTCCAGTAGTGATGCACCGGGCCTAAATATTAGAAAAGGCATGCTCAAGTGATGACAATATTCTGGTGATTTTTGAGGGGGCGGGGCTGATTTTTAGTGCGAAAGCACAGATATTGAAAGCGCGAGACAAGAAGACAAGAAAGGGGGCGGGGCTTCACATTTATACTATTTCAAAAACACATACTTCGATTGTTAGTGGAGACAGTGGTAGCCGTTGCAGGTTGTCCAGAAGACGATGACGGTTGAGATGTGTATGAAGACGATGACGATGGCTCAGAATCCATCATATAGGCGACGTCATTGAAATCGGCGCCACCGGTACGAACTTTTTGAATGAACTGAAGAAGATGGCGTTCGGAGAAGTCTGCAATTGCGGGATTATGAAAATTAGATGAATTCTGAAACTCACTCTTGTAACTGTTGAAATATCTCTCCATAACACAATTCCAGCCACCAATAAACTCATTGATTCCCTCGGCGGCTTCTGCTGTCTCTCCATAACGAATCGTCGCGAAGTAGTCACTGACACGTTTCAATTGAGTGTTCAATCGATCCAGATTACGGTCGGATAGTCGGAAGAAGACTGTCATGTTACGGTAGAGATACTCGTTTCCAACTTTCATCACACTTTGCGATACGGAACGGCTATCTGAAAATTGAGAGAAATTTTCATGGAAATGGGCGGTGCTTAGAAGAGTACTTCATCAAAACCATTCAACTGGCGCGCCGTTGACGCGTTTTTCGCTAGATTAACTCACCTTTACTACACAATGACATTGTCAACAGTGACTTGATGAACGAGAGCTCAATCTGACGGAAAATCCAAACGACATCAACCGAGGATCCATTTCCAATATCCAAAGTTCTTGGCAATTGAGGATTTTGGTCTAAAAATTTGGTGAAGAACGTCTCATTGTTCACAATAGTCTCAGCGATTTCATGCAATTCAGCACTCGTCGAATTACTATCTTTTCCAGCCAAATACTTGTCGTTGATGTACATTTGAACGTTTCTCGCGTACTCTAGGAGCACGTTGGAGGCGGTGGATTCGCGAGCCATTTGCGCGAAGTCGTGACGGGTCAGAATTCCAAAAGTGATGTCCAAAAGGAATCCGAATAGTCCTGGTGGTCGTGGATTCTCCGGAATCTCCATATAATCCACAAGATATGTCAGCATTGAGGCGATTCTTCCCGGCACCAAAACCTCTCGTTCCAAATCGATTCCAGTCGGAAAAGCGGGGAAGGTGTTTGAGATCGGGGGCAGAGGTCTATCCAGAATATTCTCATTCAGGAGCATTGGATTGGCCATTCGTTGTGCGAACTGTTGCATGTTTCGCTCTCGTTCTCTCATCAATCTGTCGACGACTCGCAGATTTTCCGGGGCGAGACCGACACCATTCGGACGGCTGTATGGACCGGTACGTTCGAGATCAGTGGAAAGATGGGTTCTGACCATTTTGATGATTTCAGCGTGGTTGGCAGCGGGGTAGCCACTGATTGGATGCATGTCTGAAAAAATTTGGTTTTCGGGATTACAGAAATGGGCGGAGTTTAAAGCGATTTCTTAGCGAAACTCCGCCCTTTTACGGAGAGAGGGCGGAGCTATCACGAAATGGGAGGAGCTAAAATAAATCTTGCTTCGAAGTTCTAAAAAGTAGGCGGAGCTTATAGAAGTGAAGATTCCTCTAATTGATTCAAGGTGGGCGGGGCCTCAATTTGTGGGCGGAGCCAAAAACTCACTCATCGTGTGCACACTGTCCGCATCGATACAATGAGCCATCAAACTTCGAACCATCGTTTTCATGAAGTTCTTGAATTGACTCATATTATCGAATCTCAGCTCTCCGACGTGATCTCTTTTGATGGTGTAGTTGTAGTCTGGATCGTCGCGACTCACTTGAACCGGTCGTCGCTCTTCATGTCGAGTGATTGACTGAAAATTGGGGCTTTTTAAATCAAATATTTCAGCTTAAAACTAACCTGTAAATGTCGCATAAACTCATCATCCGGTCGAATCGATTGCATCGTCAGTCTCTCGGATTCCGGTGATTGAGCAGAATCTGATAGCAAATTGCTTTCGCAGAGACGACTCGCACACTTCATGAATGGATCAATCGAAATCATTGGTTTGTGTGGTGCATATACTGGACGATTCGGACTTCTTGCTCTATCATTCACTATCATGAAATCTTCAGTCGCAGTGAATGGATTCTGTCTTCGGGTATCCGCAAGATTTCCATTGAAATTCGCAGCGAGATGGTCAATCTGAGCACGAGCTGCACGTACAGCATCAGCTGGCTGTGTTTCGAGAACCGGTTCTCCGTCGACGAATACCATGTCTGGTGAAGCTCTTCGCACGTTATCATAATGGCGTGACGGCGAAGAAGTGACGGTGGCTGGGGCGGATGTGGCGCCAGACGTCGTTGACGGTGGAGATGGTGTTGATGAGGAGCCTGGTTGCGGATCGGTCTGTTCGGCCTGATCCACCATTTCCGGTTGATCCGATCCTTCTGAGATATCGAAATCTAGAAGACCTCCAGTAGTTGGTGTTGGTGATACCACCGGACGAATCGGAAGGTTGGGGGCTTCTGGCCACGACGGTCCTTGTGATGTGGATGGTCCGGCTCCCATAACCAATGGAGCAAAGGCGGGGAAGGTGTGAGAGGTGAACGTCACAGAGATATGATTAGGACTCTCTGCTCTAGCTGGTGTCGGATGCACTGTTTCCCGGACGGTTCTTCTATTGGGTCGGTTGCCGAGTGGCAGCCGTCCCGCTCGAATTTCAGCGGCATCCTCTGAATTGAATGAAGGTCCTGGTGGTGGATTGGAAGGTCCGAGTGTGGAAGCCGAAGGGGACGCGTTCATAGCAGACAGCGCTGCTACGAGTCCTCTTCGATTCTCCAGAAGTTGACGCCGTGATTGTCTTCGTTCTCTTATCGCTCTCAAATCTCCAGATTGTGGCTGTGATATGTCGGATGGTACTCTGACAATCATTCCATCATACTCATCACTCTGCGCATCCTCCACATAATCCACTGATTCATAGTCATTCCGGGATCCTGCAGTCTCGCTTCGTGGCATGATGATTCGGGCGACGTGAGTTGGGAACTCTCCACGACCAAATAGTGACTTGACGCATTCAGCGATGGCTCGCACTAACACTTCCTCATCTCTCACTAGTGCCAACATCAAATCTCTCGATTCATTGACAGAATTTCCAGATGACGTCAGCAACTCCAATGCGATAGCAACGCATTCCCGAAGTGTGCACAGTGGCATATTCTGAAGTCGAGTGTCCCAAGATTCATCGTTGAAGCGTGCTGTTAGACTAGTAGCGATTCGTTGGAGAGCCTCCGCACGGTATCTCGATGCAATGTTTCTAGCGATCCGTTGAAGCTCACTTGGCTCAATCTGCACTGGAAAAGCGGCGAGAGTTTCAGTTTCAGCGCCACGCGCCTCTGGTTGCACATTAAATCGTCCAGTTGTGGTACGACGAGTGCTTGGTCCGGGTTGTGCTGCATCACCAGGCGGTGGTTGTGTCTCCACAGGAATACTTGGCGCGTCTCCAGTCGTCACCACTCGTCTCGGTCGATTCGCAGTTCGTCTTTGCACTTCGGGTGCACCCATCGCCATAAATTGTTCAATATATTCTTGTTGTTGTTGCAGAACGTCAGCGATAGTGAGCCCATTAGTTTGATCCACTGCTCCCAGAATATTTATCGGTTGATTCACTTCATGAGCCACCACGAAATGTTGCGCTTGTCCTACTCCAGCGGTTCCTGGCATCGGCATATGTGGAATCGTCACTTGTGTAGTCATCTGTGGCATTCTAATCAGACGTGGATCTGCCATCCGACGCGGTGTCTGATGCACTGATTCCATATGGACACTTGGCGGGTGGTACGGTAGGTATGGCCAGTCACCGTTGTGTCGTCCCGCGACGTCTGACAGTACGCGCGGTGGCTCAATGATTTCCACTATCGGACATTCGAAGAATTGGTCACGGTTTCTGTCAGTTATCGGACTGAATAACAGTTTTATGGTACCAGAATGGGGGAATGGTACTGTGAGAACGTTGCTTGCATAGTTGGGAAGCAACCGTTGCGGACTATTCGGCGTCATAAACGGAACATCAAGATCGGAGACCAAATGAGTCATATGTGCGACTTGATGCCTCATTCGTTGCATGTAATGGAAGAACATCGATAGAGCACGATAGCGATAGTCAATCGATTCGGTCATCGAGTCTCGAATGAATTTCAGCGCGCCGCACTCATTCAACTCGTCGACAATGTCCTCGAGAGCGGCAAATTTCATACTTTGCACACGGAATTTGCGAATCACTTTGAGGAGATCAGTGTCGAGGGCGTGTCTCATGAAATATCGCGGATTTCGAGCGGTTTCAGAGTATTCTTCGATCTTCATATGGCGGTATTCTAATGAGTTGTTATTTTGGAATCGGACGCGTTCTGGAAAAAGAAAGAATGTGCTATGAGATTATGGAATTCAAGATTCTAGTTTTGATATGTGTACAGCTCTATGTTTGTCCGGATGTCTATCTGTCTACAGTTCTGATTGCTGGAATGTTTTAAGTTCTGTCTGTTCGTTTAAGTTTCTGTTCGGATGTCGGTGTGTCCGGATATCCAAGAATATGGGTTCGACTGTAATTCCCACACTCTAGATGTCCTCCTGACATAATTTTCTGTCTCTCTGCCATTACAAATGTCCGGATGTCCAAAATCTCCCCAAAAAACTCACCGAAATCTCGCTGATGTGTGACTCCAGCCCACATATCCTCCAAATCTTTTGCAATATTATCCAACGCCCGGACTCGTGCATCTCTCACCGCCTGCGTCACATCGCTCTCAACTCGTTCGTTTGTTTGAGCCATGAGAAGAACTTTGTTGACCGCATCGGTGAGACCATCGGCTTCAATGAGTTTAGCGACAAACGCCTCCAAGTTTTCAGTCCAAAGAGCCAAGAAATCGAGTTTTTCGAGGGCTGGGGAGGGGACGTGTGGTGAGCTGAAAAATTGATTTCGGTTCATTTTTGAAGTTATTTTTCTTAATTTTAACTCACATTTCCGGGAAATGAAGTGTCAACACAGAGGATCGTTGCTCCCATTTCAGTGTCATTCCAGCTTTTACTGTCGCCGGAAGGAATGGAAGCTCATTGATCGTTTGACGAACGATCTGTTCGATACGCTCTCTCGGTCGGAAAATGAGATCATCGACCACTTTGATTGTCCATTGAATATAAGTTGGATCATGCAAGAATTGAGAACTTGAAGCCGGCTGCAGAATTCGTGGAACTGGAATTTCACGAAGTCTCAACGAAATCGATTTCTGTGTGATGACTTCTTCAGCGATTTTCGAACTGAGCACCGGTGAGCCTCCGATCGACGCGGGCACCCGAACATTGGGGATAACTGCGAAATTTGATTGCGCCATTGTGGAATCCGGTGAGGCGGCGGTTGCGATTGGTCTTGGGAAAATCACAGGTTGTGCGATAGCCGCATGTGCGTGAATTCCACGTGTAGCGGATGTGACATTCGGACGATCGTTAACGCTGAAAATTTCAGAATTTTTCAATGATATATTGAGGATTTTCATTCAAAAACTGCCTAAAAACTCACGCGCTTGGTCCTCTATCCACTAGATGAACAGTTTGTCCATTTGTGATTCCAGCTCCTTGAACTGTTTGTGCTGAATGAAGAACTCGTCCGCCGAAAATGATACGTTGTGAGCCAGAAGAGACATTGAGTTGGGCGCGTGCTCGAGAGATCAATGTATGAACTGTTTGCTGAAAATATTTGAAGTTGGGATATGAGGTTATCCCACCACCCACTTTTAAAGTGAGTTTTTAAAGCTGAAACAATTTAATTTTTAGTTCAGAAAATTGTTGTAATTGCTTAACTTCTAAATCCTTAACTTCACTAAGCCCCGCCCCCTCTTTGGACACTGTCGATCTTAAGCTCAGCTCATTTTCATAAATTCATTCTTCTCAGAAAGAGGCTCCGCCCAAAATGTTGAACTTGAAGCCCCAACCATCTTTAATAATTTCGAAAAGAGTTTCCGCCCATTTTAATCCAAACTTCATGATATTTTCTTAGAAGGCCCGTCCATCTTCAACGTATTTTTCAGAATTTAAGATCCAAGCTCCGCCCACTTTTCCATTCAGAAACGTTATTTGAGATTTCAGAATCAGGCTCCGCCCTCTTTTTTTTTTCGAAAACATTGTTTCGTTTGGCTCCGCCCACTTTTTTCCAAAATAACAATAATTTCATTCCCCGCGAGGCCCCGCCCTTTTCCAGTTTTCTCAAAAAACGTACATCAAGAGCAATGGTAACGGTGGCCTCTCGATCATCTAATGTTTTGACGGTGACTTGAATCGTCTGAGCACTTAGTTGAGGCATACGATGAGGCGGCGACGTCTGTGTTGCTGGTGGTGCCGGTGCAGTTGTCGCTGGAGGTTGATCCGACGACTCTTGTGTTGCCGAGAGCGATTGCTCCTGTTGCTGCTGCTCTTGGGGCTCCGACATAGTTCAAAACAAGGACAACGGGGGGCGGGCGGTGCTTGTCTCCTCAGAGAAAGAGCTTGCACACACTTTCTCGACGAATGGATAGGTGTGGTTCTGGAAGAAGGAAGAGAATGATAATTTGTAATATTGGGGATAGGAAGGAATCGAGTAAAGGAACGAGCGGAAGTGATAGATCTGGATTGAGATAACCAGAGAGAATCGATACACATATAACTGAGAAGCTGAAGACGTGAGGATTCTGAATCCGTCTACGAAATTAGAATCTTCACGAATTCTGCTCTAAACTCATGCCAGGGCTCCAGTAACTGTAACTGAGTAGAAAGTTTTCATTCAGAGGGTGAGACTCAAACTGAAACTCGGAAACAACAAAAAGTGATAATGCTGTTATAGACAACCAGTCCAGACAGACAGTTTCAGCGTTCTGTCATCTCACATGACCCAATTGAAACATGTGAACGGCTCATGGGGGTTGGGTTTACAGGAAAACTGGTTTTGTGTTGAACTTTCACACTACTGTATGTTTGGCGCCATTTGACAGACCGGGACGTATTATCAGTGAAACTTCAACAAACGAGGCAACAACGTACTGGAATTGTTCTGGAATTTTGTGACAGCGTGCTTTAAATTATAGTCATTTCCGCAAAAAACTGACTAGAAAATAGAAATTCGAAAAATCTGTAGTGCCTAGAGACCAAAAGACCGGCCAAAACCCGACGACTTCGGTACAAAACTCGTACATCTAAAAAACCTCTATGAGTTTGGGGTCACATGTTTCTTTGCCCAAATCATGTGAATCAAAATCAACAGAACGCTGAAAAAAAACGGAGAAAAAAGAGATGGGTGGTGGTGGTGTGAGAGGAGGCGGAAACTGACAAATTCGATTAAACAACTTCGACTCACAGATCATTATCTAGAAACTTTCCAGCCCGATTACTGCTGTTCAAATTCAGGGGGCGAAGGTATTTTTCGGAGTGAAAAAATTAGACATCAAAAAAGAGTCTAAAACATACAACATAATTTTTTTTCGGTCGTCCAATCGCCGTCTCCGCCTGCTCGATGAATCATTCCAGTTGTACACAACTATACTGACGACAGTTAAGACAGAAATTGAAACTTTTTAGGCAAAGTTATATCATATAATCAGAAAAGCTGAAAATCGTGGGAACTTCAGAATTCCAGAAATTTCAGTTATTTTAGAACGTTTCGAATTTCTCAAGTGACTATGACGAGGTACAGTAATTGTTACACAGGTTACTGTATTCCTTCAAGAGTCACTATAGTAC
The DNA here is from genome assembly GCF_010183535.1 of Caenorhabditis remanei. Lineage (NCBI taxonomy): Eukaryota > Metazoa > Nematoda > Chromadorea > Rhabditida > Rhabditidae > Caenorhabditis > Caenorhabditis remanei. Next base: position 4,763,026 of record NC_071330.1, read on the forward strand.
ACATTGAGTCACAAAACAGTACAAAAAACTACTGGAGTTAGAAATTTTTGTACCAACCATTATGAGTCATGCACTGTACTTTCGACTTTCTCATCCATAAATCTCAAGAATCACATGAAGAGCACCTACATGGCATTAAAAAGTTCAAAGGGTGGACGGAGAAAGGTTTCTGGAAGCTTCTTTAAAGAGGGGGCGGTCAAATGATTCCTATCGCACTCCACTTTCTTCATTATCTCTCTGTGCCCCTCTCTCTCGCCCTATCCATCTCTCTCATTCTCTTCAATTCATTCAAAAAATCAGCACCGGTGCGGCGGTGGCGGTGGGGACGAGGCGGAAAGTGAGAGCGGGCGGTCGAAGCGAGAGAGACCGACGGGGATACGATGAGGCGAGATAGAGAGTGTGTGGAGGACAACCCGAAATATGTGAAGACGAGAGACTGCCGAAATGTGCTATGACTCACTGGAGACATAGAGAACCGCGGTGCCGGCCGGCGGCGCCTCGTCCAGAGGCCAATGGCTCGTTGTGTTGTCGTCGTGGCTTGTGTGTATGTGTGGTGAGTGAGAGAGTGCAAGAGATAAGGTTAGAGGGCGAAGAGACGCAGAGAGGCAACGTTTCTCTTCTTTCCTTCCTTCCCTTTCCACCCATCAAGTGCGTCCTTTTTTCTAGCCGAATTGGAGGACGATCGATGTTTTGTGTGTGAGTGTTGCTGGCGATGGTTGGGTGGTATGAGTTTTTGGGAGGCGGAAAGAAGAGATAGATAGAACGGAGAAGAAGAAAAATGAATCTGTACAAGCCGGCTAAGATTTGTACAAAAAAAGTTCATCCTGGTGCGCTTGGATTCCAAGGATTCCGATGTTATCTCGAATTTGAAGAGTAACGAATACAGTCAGAAGGCGTCAAGGTGCACAGACACTGCGGATTCAAAAGTTGCTTGTTCTAGGAGGTCCGCTGTTAAAGAAGAATCTTAGAAATCTTGGGTTCACTGAATCTGTGAATTACAGTAACCTAGAAGTATTCGGATTCTGATGATTTCGAGGACTAGAGTTCGACAAGAGAGAAGCTTCTTACTGTACCTCATCTAGATTCTAATGCTTCTAGGGTCACTAGACGTCAGAAAGTGGAGATTTGCTAGAAGACAGTCAGAATTTCCAGAGAACAGCTAGCGCAAACTGGATGAAGTTATTCAGAAACATCAGAAAAGCTGAGATTTCAGCAAATACCGAAAAGGAGATTGTCAATCTTGCAATCTGAAGATTTCGATTTGAAAGATTACTAGGACACTAACTACCGTATCCTAGTGACCGCTCACTCCGAGATCAAAAACACCATACTTACTGTACTTTGTATGTTCCAACGAATTCTACGAAGACGTCATACAAAAAGATGACAAAGATCACACTTCTGCTAACTGAAACCAAAGCGGTCAACTATTCGAGTGGGAGGGGTCTCACGACGAAGAAAAAAATGCTGATAAAAGTTACTTTCACATCACATTCCCACTCGCTCTATTATCATTATCGATTTGCCTAGAATTCTCAATATTGACTATTCTATACACAAGTGAAATGTCAGGTAAGCGAGTGGAGCGAAAAGAGCGACCGACTTTCTGGCACCTATAGAGATGTAAACATGCGAAAACTTGGTTGGAAAAACTAAACAAGACAGAGAAAGTGACATAAACCGATTCGCAGGGCATCGGCGGGGACACTATTGCAGCGAACATGTATCGGTACCCGAGGCCAAAAAAAACGAGTTGTGATGATGCAAAAACGATACGCAATACTGTCGTAATACACCGATTTTTGCGAAATTTATGACACTTTTTCGCAGTTTTTCCGATTTGTGTTTTGTCGGGAGATTATTTCGGAGTTTTCGACTTGCGGGCGGAATCCAGATTTTCTAGAAGATGGGACATTTTCGAAGATTGAATAATGTTGAAAATGTAATTTTCAAAATGAGCTGTCTGGTATATCGAAAGATCAGAATTAATTTCTGAGATGCATTTCCAAGATTATCTTTTAGAAACAAAACCTCTTCGAATAAGTCAGGATGATCAAGATTCTAGAAGATTAATTCTCGGATGTTCATCAGTTGAAAAGATGGGAAAATTTGAAAGTCTTAAGCTAGGAATGTTTTAAATCGGTGGAAAAAAGCGAAAATGGGGAAGAAACTACTGGGAAACAAACGTTTTTTGATAAAAACGAAACTTCTGACAAACTATTTCAAAAATACTGAAACTTTTTAGAAAATTCAGTAAAAATAAGTAAAACTTGAAATTAAAAGAAAAAACCGTTTAAAAATCATGAAAATTCATTAAAAAAAACCATTTTTTTTCACACTAAGTTCTCAAAAATTTTATTTTTCCAACTTTTTGAGCAAAATACTAAGAATTTAAGTGAAATTACATTCCAAAACTTAAATTTCACATCAAAAACTTTAAAAATTACTCGCAAAGACTTAAAAATTGGGAAAAATCAGCAGAACCACAAAAATGTTGGCTTGCACGCAATTTTGCCGATTTTTAACAGAAAAACACGTCGAATAATGTAAAATAGTACTTTAAACTATAAATTTTAATATAAAAACACTTTTAAATCAAATTTTTCAACTAAAAACAGATTAAAAACTCAAAAAAACCACTGAAAAAAAGTCGGCGGCACCCTCAAAAACGGAAAAAAATCAACACATCACGCGGGTCAGCAAGTGCGCTCTATTGAACTGTCTGCGTCTCTTCGTTTTTAACACGCCAATGCATATTCTCTCGTCGGTTTTTTTGGATTTTCAGCTATTTTCCCAATCTTTTGAAGGTTTTATGGACTTTTAAAATAAAAAGGTGAACTAAAATAATAAAAATGAACAATTCAGACATGTCATCACTTGCCAACTTCCGCAATTTGGCCACAAAAATCGTCTGTGTCGGCCGAAACTACAAAGACCACGCATTGGAGTTGGGAAATGCGATTCCAAAGAAGCCGATGCTTTTTGTGAAAGTAAAAAATTAAAAAATCGATAAAAATATTCAAAAAACCAATTTTCAGACAGTAAATTCGTTCATCGTCGAAGGCGAACCGATCGTCGCACCGCCCGGATGTCAGAACTTGCATCAGGAAGTGGAATTGGGTGTTGTCATTGGAAAGAAGGCATCGGTAAGTTGGAAAATATTTTTAAAATCAGAATATTCCCTCTGTAACTCTCATTTTTGACATTTTTTCTATTTTTCTGGTAGAAAAGCAAGTTTTTGTTGGAAAATTAGTTTTTTTTTTCAATTTTACTCACAAAAAACTGAATAGGTTACCGAAAAATCGCGTATAAACTGAAAACATGTGACAGAGCTGTTGAAAATTGGCGGCATCTATTTAAATTTTGTAACTTTGCCGCATAATTTCGTTTTTCACATGTTTTTTTGAAAAATATGAGAAAATAGGCGGAGATTATGTATTTTGAAATATTGATTTAAAGGCATCCGGACATCTAGAAACACAGACAGACAGTAATCTGACAATTTGAGAAAAATTGACATCCAGACATCCGGACACACAGAAATCTCTGAAATTCAACGAATCATGACATTTACTAGCGCGGCACAGTTCTTACAACCGCGCTCCACCGAAGTCCCCTTAAGAAATGTCTCTGTTTCTCTGAATCTCTCAATTTCGCACACAATTTTCTTCGGTTTCGGTAGAGCGCGGTTGCAAGAAGCGTGCCGCGCTTATAGACAAAGTGACAGACAGAAAACTGAAATTTTTATGTAAAAAAGTTAGACATCCGGGCATACAGACACACAGACTGAAATTCTTGTAAAACATTTAATCTGGAAATCCGGAAAAACCGACATCTGGATTACCGGACACACAGACAGACCCGATTTTCATCCAAAAATCGTCCCTTTTTTTCCAGAAAATCTCGAAATCCAACGCAATGGACTACATCGGCGGCTACACCGTCGCTCTCGACATGACCGCCCGTGATTTCCAGGACGAAGCGAAGAAAGCGGGCGCCCCATGGTACCTCGCCAAATCATTCGACGGTTCTTGCCCAGTCGGTGGCTTCATCCCATCGTCAGATCTCCAGAATCCGCACGACGTCGAACTATTCTGCAAAATCAACGGAAAAGATCAACAGAGATGTCGGACGGACGTCATGATTTTCGATATTCCCACTTTGTTGGAATACACGACACAATTCTTCACACTGGAAGTTGGAGACGTCGTTTTGACTGGAACACCTGCTGGAGTGACGAAGATTAAGAGTGGAGATGTCATCGAATTCGGTATCACCGGGAAAATCGAATCGAAATTTTTAGTTAAATAATTCTTATTTTTTCCATTAAATAATATAAATAGGCCTAAAATGTATTATAGAACGTGTCTCTTGTTGTAATTTCTTGTTCCTTCATTTCCTCATTTCGATTTCTACAATGAACTCTTCCAAGCATATCATCATCGAAGAAAATCCAATTTACAAAACTCTTCTCGATGAGAAAATCGCCCCTTCTTGCTATTGCTACAGGTAAAATCTGATTATAGCAAATGCGCCCCACTGAGAAAATTGTTTAGAACCGTCCATTCTGTAACCAACTTCTACGTTTTCTCCGCTTTAATCATCACGGCTTGTATCACTGTTTTATCGATTTTTTTCGTGTTTGGAGATCGGTTTTTCAAGGAGAAATATAAGAGAGGTGGGGTGGAAAGCGCGCTCTATTGACAATGAGCTTGTATCTCATAACCTGGAATAGCTAGAAAAAAGTTGTTAACTGATGAAATAAAGAGGAGGAAATTCGCTACATTTTGTTAGTTGGTCACTTTTTGATAGGCGAATGTGAGAGACGCAGAGAAGCTGGAGTGTCTGCTCGTCTGCGTCCTCCTCTCTCGTGCTTCTAACTTTGAACGCCGGTAACTTTTCCAGTTTAAGAGTTATCAAAAAGTGTTGAACTAATAAAATGTGGCAAATTTCTTGCTCTTTATTTCACTAGTTGACAGTTTTTGTCTTGCATTTTCGAGTTTCGAGATAACTGCATATTAATACAACACTCCAATTTTTCAGAATTCGAAAGAGCGGTTGCATCAAGGGAAGGATGTGAAGGAGACTGACTAGAATAGTATTGAATGAAGTTCTTTATTTATTTTGATTTCAAAATAATGCAAATGCGCTCCACTGGCCAAAGAGTTTATTCGCTAGAATCCAGAAAAAGTGCTCTTTGTGATGTCTTTTCAGATTTTTCAGATTTTTGGTCCAAATCTTTCAATTGAGAATAACCGGGTGGTGGTGTACAAACTGTTTCCGATTTTGTGCTCAAGTTCTGAATTCATAAAATCAATAAACTTTTAAAAATAATTCCCAACCGAATACTTGGGCGGACTGTCCAAATTAACCGTAATCGGCTGATCTCGATTGTTCAATTCGACGAGTCGATTATAGATCCGTGCTCTGTGAGCAGCTTCTTCTCGTTGTCTTCGTTCGGTCAGGATCTGGAATAGAGAGGGTACTGTAGGTATCATGGGGATACTGTAGTCATACCCGCTTTTTGTCGAAATCCGAGCACAAATGAATCATCGACGCCAGACATAGACCATTGTATACGAAGAAGACAATTGATCCGAGGAACACTAATATCGGGTGGTCCCACAGAAACCCTTGTGTGATACTAATGAATGCTAGATACTTTGCAATCATGAGAACCATAGAGAGGCTTATAAGGATAGTGTTGGCTACTATGGTGACTACCTGGAAGGAAAGTGCGCTCCATCGAAAAGTAAAGACCTACGTACCAACACAATGGCATACGGTATGAAGATCCGCTCATTTTGAGTGAACACCCCAAGTAATCCAGCGTTTTGAGAGAGTAGGTAGATGAGACAAATGGTGGTGTAGACCGCTCTGGCTGGAAGAGGAAAAGGTTATGGTTTCTAGGTCATGACTCACTTGAATCCGGCATATCCCTCTTCAGATACATTAAACCTGTCAGTCCGAGACACCAAGCCACCACAAGATACAATTTGAAGGCTAGTGATCCCAGGAAGATTCTGTTGAAACACTCTCGACAGAACACGTGGCATCCGTGTTGGGGGCGTGGTCGATGACGTGGAAGGGATTGGTAGTTTTGGTGGAGATGATGATGTGTTCGAGTGACGGCTTGTTGACGCCTCTCTGTATTTCCCGAGTACGGGAGCATAAAGGCCACATTAATTTTTCAGAATTTTGTAGACCACGTGAGGTCAGGGAGGTTTTTTTTCTCACCGCGTGTTTCGCACTTTCTTGTTCATTACCAATTATTTTGCTTGCCACGGAATGTGAATTTCAACGAAGAGACGCCCAGAAGCTTGCTCTCACCCCGCGCATTGGCTTAGAACCCTGGAAGTAGTGATTACCTTAAAACATGGACACCCAGAAGCTTGCTCTCACCCCGCGCATTGGCTTAGAACCCTGGAAGTAGTGATTACCTTAAAACATGGACACCCAGAAGCTTGCTCTCACCCCGCGCATTGGCTTAGAACCCTGGAAGTAGCGATTACCTTAAAACATGGACACCCTGGAGCTTGCTCTCGCTCCGCCCCTAGGCTCAGCACCCTGGAAGTAGTGATTACCTTAAAACATGGACACCCAGAAGCTTGCTCTCACCCCGCGCATTGGCTCAGCACCCTGGAAGTAGCGATTACCTTAAAACATGGACACCCTGGAGCTTTCTCTTCCCTCCTACTCTCTTTTTATCTATTTGTATACCTCAATTTGGAGACCTCAGTAACCGCTCGCACAAAATTTTGCTTCAAATTTAACAGCGGGATAACTGAAAACTCAGGTTTGGTATCGGGAACATTTTCTATCACGTAAAATTCTTGGAAATGAAAAAATGTATTCGAAAAGTGTTTTCCGGGGCTCACGTATATCATTTTAATTATAATTTTTATTTCAAAACTTGGCCGTTATGCTCCCGTACTCGGGAATTACGGGTGCGCCTTGTTGACGATGGGGAAGCTGGAACAAGCGAGGGGACTAGGGATTCAAATCCTGAAAAGTTAGGTCACGGCTTTGGAGGCCGCGGACTAGGAATTTTAAGGGTTGGAAAGCTAGGCCATGGACTAGAAACCCTTATATGGAAAACTAGACCACGAAAGATAGGTTGAAAATAAAACCTCCATAACTTCCTGATTTCTGACTCAAATTTTAAGAAAAATAGCTCAAAATGATCGTTTTGAAATTTTCAACAAGCTAGTTCAGTGAAAAAAGGTTTTTTTCACCTTTTGAACACTTCAAAAAACATAAAAATCAGTGTAAGTCGCTTTGAATAGCAAGTCGCTCGGATGAAATACGTGAAACCCTGGTTTTGAAGGCCGGGGACTAGGAATCCAAAAACTCCAAACATTCGGCCATGGACTAGAAACTCAAACTGTGTAAAACTAGGCCACGAAGGCATCGGCTGTAAAACCTCCACAAATTCCTAATTTCTGACTCAAATTTCTCGGTTAATAGCTCAAAATGACCGCTTTCAGATTTTCCGCAATTTTTTAAAAATATCTAGCGTACTAGTTTCCCATACCTAGGCCATGAAAAACCCACATTGAAATCCGATTGCATTTGATTGTGAAAGAGAGAAGGTGATGTTACAAAAACTAGTAGTTCTTTCGAGAAATGAATATTTAAAATTTTTTGAAATTGAACATTTTCAGATTCACGTGAAACAAAATTTGAAATCGAAAATCAATAAATTGAGAGCTTCCGAAAGAATTCATTTCTCGCTATCATTTGTCTAGAAGCTACTCGTTTTTCTCACTTCTCTCCTTTTCTACATCTCAAATGCAAGCGGATTTCAATGTAAGTTCGTGGCCCCCAAGTTGGGTTTCTAGTCCTCATGGCCTAGTTTCCCAAATCTTCGGATTCCTAGTCCCCGTCCGTTCAATATAAGATTCTCCAAGGTGTACTTTTTCTTGTTTTTTAAAAATTCCAGAAATGTTCAATTTTGGAAAGCTAAATCATTTTATAAAGAATTTCAAGCTGTACATTTTGAGCTATTTATTCGAGAATCTGAGCAAGAAATTAGAAAGTTATAACACTAAAAGGTTGGCTCCGTGGCCTAACTCTCCACCGTCAGAGTTTCTAGACCACTGGAGTTCAAGTACCCATGGCCTAGATTTCCAGTTTAGCGATTTCCAGTCCTCGCTTTTTAACTACCTTTATTTCAGCTCCCCTTCCGTCAACAAGCCGTCACCCGAACCCATCACCAACTCCACCAAAACTACCAATCCCTGCCACGTCATCAACGTCCCAAACACGGATGCCACGTGTTCTGTCGAGAGTGTTTCGAGAGGAATTTCCTCCACTCTTCCAGCTTCAAAGTGTACATTCTGATAGCTTGGTGCATCGGACTGGCCGCTTTGATGTACATACAGAAGCCAGAAGGCGAGGAATTCAAAATGTCGAATGAAAGTGAGTTCCTTTTCTGGTGGCCTAGAATAATGTTCTTCCAGCGAGAGTACTGTACACTGCTATCTCTCTTATCTACCTGTTCTCTCAAATCACTGGATTACTGGCGGTTGTCACTGAATTCGAGAGGATATTCATACCATATGGTATCGTGTTGGTAGGTCAAACTATTAGGTTGTCCCATAAGTTTTCGAACATTATTGAAATCAAATTTATTCAAAGCCAGAATATTCCAAAAATCAAACATAGTGACCACCTTTATCCACGACTGTTTGCCATTTAGTAGGTAGAGATTCAATACCTTTCCGCCAAAACTCAAGCTGCTTCGAGTCGAAATACTTCTTCAACCATTTCTCGACCTCTGACTTTGTTTTGAAGTCCTGGCCTTCAAAGGATCGATGCATGTCGCTGAACAGATGGTAATCCGAAGGAGCGAGATCAGGGCTTTACGGAGAGTGAGCAAGGACTGTCCAGTGGAATGTAGCCAGGAGAGACTTGGTCGTCTTTGCGGTGTGTGGTTTTGCGTTGTCATGGAGGTAGTGGACTCTGTGCCCGTGTAGAGGGGAGGTTTTCAGTTTGGACTTCACCTTTTGTAATTGAGAAGAATAGTAGTCGGTGGTGATAGTTTTTCCCTCGGGAAGCAGTTCCCAATAAAGCACACCATGAACAGACCACCAGACGGCGAGCAATATTTTCTTAGGGTGTAACTCCTGTTTGACGACACCCTCTGGCTGTTTATCAGCATCAATCCACTGGGCTCTCCTGTGGTTGTTTTCGTATAAGACCCACTTCTCGTCCGACGTAACCAAATGATCCAGCCAGTTGAAATTAGGAAGGATGGTTAGAAGTTGCAGTGACATGTCCACTCGGCGCTCAAGGTCAAAGTTAGAAAATTGTGTTGAATCCATCTTCCCATTTTTTTTAACTTGCCAAGAGCTCCCAGTCCTCTTTCTACCGCAGAATGAGTAGAGCCCATTACTGCTGCCAGTTCACGAATGAAATGAAATGGGTCACTTTGCACTACCTCTCGTAACTTGTCAATGTCGAACTCCACTGGTCTTCCAGAACGTGCTTCTTCGGCCAAAGAAAAATCATTATTTTTGAAATGATGAACCCAACGGCTAATTGTCTACCGCTGAGGGGCATTATCCTTTTAAACTTCAACCTTACGTTCTTCAATCTCAGTGATTTTGGAGTTAGATAGAAACAAAAATAAAATCACATGACGAAAATGAAGTCGGTCGGGGACAAAGATTGGTGCCGCGTTCATTGAGAGAAGGCAGCCAGAAGAAATGAATGTTATTGCTAATACACCCGACGTCTTATATAATGGAAAACATACACTATTTGGTTTGATTCTTGCTCTCTGTCCTATAGCAGAATAGCAAAAATATGTTCGAAAACTTTTGGGACAACCTAATAGTTAGCGGTGGAGCGCACTCCCCTATCTCATTCCAGGTAATCACTATAATAGTCAATATTATATTTATGAGTATTGCACTTGTGGATGTCAGCTTTCACTGGTTCAATTCTAAAAAAGATGCAAATTTGGAAGCCTACAGTAAGAAAATATTCGGAGACTACGTGAAAATCTTCCTCGTCCTATCCTGCTTCTTCTTCGTATACAATGGTCTATGTCTGGCGTCGATGATTCATTTGTGCTCTCATTTTGAGAAAAAACGGGTATATCTACAGTAACCCCCTAATACCTACAGTACCCTCTCTATTCCAGATCCTGACCGAACGAAGACAACGAGAAGAAGCTGCTCGCAGAGCACAAATCTATAATCGACTCGTCGAACTGAACAATCGAGATCAGCCGATTACGGTTAATTTGGATAGTCCGCCCAAGTATTCGGTTGGGAATTATTTTAAAAAGTTTATTGATTTTATGAATTCAGAACTTGAGCACAAAATCGGAAACAGTTTGTACACCACCACCCGGTTATTCTCAATTGAAAGATTTGGAAATGGAGGAGAATTCGGAGAAGAAATCGCATAGAGCACTTTTTCAGAATTATGAGAAGCAATAACAATACTTTCTGATATTTGAAGTATAGATGTTTCTGGGATTTTTACTACGTTAATATGTTATAGATTTTCCTGAAAAGTGGCAGAAATTCGAATTCAAGTACATTAAATCCGATTTCTTTAATAAAGACACGTAGAAATTAGTGAGGACGTGTTTTACAAAAAAGTCACTGTTGTGGAATTCTTATTCCATAAAAAAGATTTGCCTTGATGGGAAGAATTCAAACGTGTATTTATTTTTGTAATTATGCCACGTAGAAAGTTAGTCAACATCATCCTCTGCTCCACGGAAGTCAATATCATAGAACATATCCCGTTTTTTAAAGGATTTTAATTGTAAAATATTATCGGTATTTCTCAAACTTAGCCCAATTATAGAATTAATTACTATCTTTCAGATTTACCAATCAGATTTTTGATATTCGACCTATCCACCGAGTTACAGCCTTTTGTCGCTCAACCAAGTTGTGTGTCCTCTACCGAAAAATTTTGGGAATGTACCAATTAAAATATAGTCTGATTGACCGACAAAAGGCTGTAACTCGGTCGGTAGGTCAAAAACCAGAAATCCGATTGGTGCATCTGAAAGAGGGTGATAATCTCTATGATTGAGCCAAGTTTGAAAAAAACCGATAACAGATTAACCAAGTTGTGTGTCTATCGAGACAAAACGTTATATATTGTTTTTTATACTTCCTTTCAATAAATTGGGATTCGTTTAAACTGTGTACTGTTCTCTGATTGCATAGCTTATCACCCAGTTACCTCACAAAAATGACATTATCACTTAACTCCTCGGACTTGGGTGGGCCCGCCGACGCCCGCTAGACCCACGGGTCCACATCTGAGAATGTTCCAAGTAAGATGCATCTGAAAGAGGGCAGGCGTCTGATGGTCTAATAGATTATGTCATAAAAAGTGATTTTCCATGGAGATAAGTGAGCAGGTGGTTTGTGTTGTTAACAGTAATGAGGCAATAGAAAAATTCAAACGAATGTGAAATGAGACGATAGTCATCAAGGGTAAGGACAGGTGCATCCTCCAACCGTTGAAGGTTCCAAGTTTCCCACAGAGAAAGTTTAGCAGGTCCCAAGTTTTGAGGAGTTTTCTATCTGGTTTATTCGGGATTTCTAATTTACTTTATTACTGAGAATACTGGTTTGAGTTTCAAGTTTATTTTCAGAGACTAGAAAAAATGTGTTCAAGAGATATCAAAGTTTGAAATAAAGAATCAGGTGGTAGAGTACCGGACAAAAAGGTATCAACTTTGGCTGTTTTCAGTGAAAAATTACCAACTTTGTGAGTGTGGCGTAGTAATTCTGAATGTCACACCATGAAAATTTTTAATGAATCATATAGATTGAACGTAGAGCTCCATTTTTGTAGTTGACAACTTTTTTGTACAGACACACCCTAGAGAGTTATGGTCATTTTAAGACGACAGCTCAAAATCTTTCTATTTTGCACTGAAATGGATCATTTTGAGGGAGAAATTACTTTGTCAATATGTAACTTGCTTGGGAGTGTCCGTATAAAAAAGTTATCAACTACAAAAATGAAGTTCTACTCTTGGTCTGTATGATCCATTAAAAGTTTTCTTTGTTTGACAATCAGAATTACTATGGCACACTCTCAAAGTTGGTAATTTCACTGAAAACAGCCAAAGTTGATACCTTTTTGTCCGGTACTGTAGATACCGTAAGACTTGTGATAGAGGCGTCTTTTTAATTAAGACGCTCCCTGACTTGCGCGTTGAATAATTAACCAACTGCTCTGATTTGAGGGTTTCAGCGTGATTTGCTCAGAAAAATGTTTTTATACAAAACTGAAGACTTAGGAGTAGAAAGATCCACCATCATCTGAACTAGCGCACAAGCTTGAAACTCCTCTCAGATTTTTTTCGCAGAAAATTTTTCAACGCTGTCACACACCTTATCGATTCTACTATGATCGCCTCTTCCAACTTGAGTTATTTTTTATGCGTCACCGTAGGCTCAAAGCGCAACTACTTCTCTTGTATAATTTCATAATCGAGGCCTCATATTTTCCTAATATTGATACCCATGTCAGGTTAGGCTCTTCCTCCCGTCGCCCAATGTGTCTTATCGGTGTAAATCCTAATTTTTCTAATTTTTCTGAACTATAATACCTATTTAGAATGCCTTTGCCCTTCGGAATTCATTGGGTCTTCTTGTGTAACATTGCACGATTTTGATAACTGATTCTTTTATTCTCCCCCCCCCCCCTCCATGCAAAACACCTGTTATCCTTCTTTCCAGGTTTCCCTTTCTCAGGTTTAGTCTCGTGAGGGACTTTACCTGACCTCCAGTGACTCTTTCACTCTTACAAACATGTTTTTTTTCCTTTTTTTATTATCTTTTCTCCCCTGACCCTCTTTTAATAACTCAAACTAGAACAAACAAACAAACAGATGTCGTAACCCAATGTGAACATATCAATCAATTGTCTCTTGCTCAATTGCCTTTACCACCTGTCATGTTATCTTCTTGAGAAATCTGACCGTATACTGTGCATATGCCCCGCCCCCTGAACATATCAGGTTGGATCGATTGTATATATTGCATTCGCGGTCCTCCAAACATGCCTTTTCCTCAAAATTATTAAAATTGTTAACTATTTAATTAGGGTCTGGAATTGGAGTCACATGAAGCGGACTGCATTCGCGGTCCTCCAAACAAGAAGAGATATTGACAAACGCTAAATTGCATCTGAACAAGCATGTTTTGTTTAGTATTTCCATCAAAAATTCAGGTCATTTGACCGAGGAATCTCTGAGAAATCGCATTTTTTTACTTTTGATAAAATTGGTAGAGGCCAAAACTAGGCATTTCCTATAACTTTGTTTCTAGATGAGATATTGACAAACGCTGAATTGCATCTGAACAAGTGATTTTTAACTGATGTTCTCGGTGTTCCATCCCAAAATCATTTTTATTCCGTTAGTTCCTACTTTTCCTCTCTCATTTCTATCTTTATTTTCTAACTCCAAGAGAGAGTTAGTTGACATGTGAAGATGAGGTTACGACATGTGCTGTTTGTTCGCAATGGAAAATAATAATAATAATACTAGGGGTCAGGGAAAAGAAAGAGAACAACCAACCATAACTAATACCGGAAACAAGAGATTTTAAAACATTTATCATCATTAAAGTCGAAACTTAACAAATCGAACTTTGAAAGTAGATTTATATTCTCATCAAGCTCACTCTTACACTCCTTTTGTCGACCGATGTTTTAGTTTAATTTATTTATAAACTGGGAAAATAATCATAAAGTATACAGAAGACCCGATTCAGTCCCTCACGAGGCGATATACCTGATAAGAGGGAGAAATAAAAGAAAGCAAGATAGCATGTCAGAAAATATTAAGGGAAAAAATGGGGAACTGAAAAAGCAGAGAATTAATTAATTAACAGACACGTTTTTAGTCTTAGCGTAAAATGTTTTTTTTATCAATAAAAATATATGAAAGATAGATAAAGACACTCTTTTAAACACGTTGTCCCTTTTTTAATATTTTTGTTCCCTGACCCCTAGTATTATTATTATTATTATTTCCAATTGCGATAGAACGAACAAACAACAGATGCGGTAATCCGATGTTAACATGTCAACTAATTTTCACATTGTCTGTCACCTGGCCCATTGTCGGGCTCATTTTTCTCCACCTAATAACATCTGCCCCCGTATCTCCTTGTGACATCTTCCCGGAGGCAGTAATTCAAACACGCTTCTCTGACCAGGGAAGGGTAAATGATAGGAATACAGTCAGTTGTCCCTTTTACTCCCTCACCAAGCAGTCCTCTCTTTTTGGGCACGCATTTTTCAAAACTTCTTTCATTTAATTCAAGTGATTATTGCATGATTGCCTAACTTGAATTATTTATATATCTCCTTTATTTTATTTTTCTTCTAATGCTTCTTATTTCCTGCAACATACTTCACCATTTACGCTTAAACTAATTTTTGCTTCCAGCACTGGGCGCCGCAGTCTACTAGAAGTTCGATCAGCGCAACGACCTATGGAATCGATCAGGAAAGATGCCTATCACCCGAATAAAGACTCGAAACTTGGTAAGCACTTTCAAAATTTGGTACTGTCCTCTTACCATTATTATCTGCATCAAAAGTTTGATTTCGGTTCATTGGTAAAAAATTTCAAATCGGTAACCTTTAGGTTGGATATATTTCCCGTTGGATATATTTCCCATAGAACCGTTAATACACAAGTTGGTAGATATGTCGATTGAGGTGATGTCGACAGGTGCACACACAAAAGATTAATTAACCAACTATAAATGCTAAAAGAGGCGGCCTATGTTCTTTTTGTTATTCTCTGCCGCTAACGCTCGCACCTGTCTCTAATCTCAATGGGAAATCAGAGATTGATGACAGCAAATAGGACACGCCCTCTGACAATATGAGGTTAGGCATACAAAATACAGTCAGTTGTTCCTTTCACTGCCACACTGAGCAGTCCTCTCTTTATAGGCTTAAAATTTTTCAAAGTCATTAGTGTCAAAGTCATTAGGTTCAAAGTCTTTAGTGTTATTTCCTCATTTCACTTTCATGTGCATTGTAGAGACATCAACATAACCGTCATCACTCTCGTAATTTTATATATGAATTTTCATAGAACTGTTTTATTGAAATTTTAAAAAATTATTTATTCCAGCCGAAAAGCACCACGTCAATCAACCACATTGCTAAGTTGTAACATATCGAACGACGACTAGGAGATAAGGAGCAGGAACTGCGATCACAATCAAACAAATGGAATCAATTGGTCGAGCACATTCTACACACAGAAGTGAGTTTCTCCTCTGTAGATATCATAAAAATTTTCATTAAAAGATAAGAAATAAACACATAGGCCAACTGACACGTCTGTCGTGGAGAATTTAGTCTTCTCCCCTGCAGATATCTTTAGATTTCTTATCAAAACGATAAGAAATAAACAAATAGGCCAACTGACACGTCTGTCGTGGAGAATTTAGTCTTCTCCCCTGCAGATATTTTTAGATTTCTTATCAAAACGATAAGAAATAAACACATAGGTCAACTGACACGTCTGTCGTGGAGAATTTAGTCTTCTCCCCTGCAGATATTTTTAGATTTCTTATCAAAACGATAAGAAATAAACAAATAGGCCAACTGACACGTCTGTCGTGGAGAATTTAGTCTTCTCCCCTGCAGATATTTTTAGATTTCTTATCAAAACGATAAGAAATAAACAAATAGGCCAACTGACACGTCTGTCGTGGAGAATTTAGTCTTCTCCCCTGCAGATATCTTTAGATTTCTTATCAAAACGATAAGAAATAAACAAATAGGCCAACTGACACGTCTGTCGTGGAGAATTTAGTCTTCTCCCCTGCAGATATCTTTAGATTTCTTATCAAAACGATAAGAAATAAACAAATAGGCCAACTGACACGTCTGTCGTGGAGAATTTAGTCTTCTCCCCTGCAGATATCTTTAGATTTCTTATCAAAACGATAAGAAATAAACAAATAGGCCAACTGACACGTCTGTCGTGGAGAATTTAGTCTTCTCCCCTGCAGATATCTTTAGATTTCTTATCAAAACGATAAAAAATAAACACATAGGCCAACTGACACGTCTGTTGTGGAGAATTTAGTCTTCTCCCCTGCAGATATCTTTAGATTTCTTATCAAAACGATAAAAAATAAACACATAGGCCAACTGACACGTCTGTTGTGGAGAATGTAGTCCTCTCCCCTGCAGATATCTTTAGATTTCTTATCACCAAGATAAAAAATAAACACATAGGCCAACTGACACGTCTGTCGTGGAGAATTTAGTCTTCTCCCCTGCAGATATTTTCAGATTTCTTATCACCAAGATAAGGAATAAACACATAGGCCAACTGACACGTCTGTCGTGGAGAATTTAGTCTTCTCCCCTGCAGATATTTTTAGATTTCTTATCACCAAGATAAGAAATAAACAAATAGGCCAACTGACACGTCTGTCGTGGAGAATTTAGTCTTCTCCCCTGCAGATATCTTTAGATTTCTTATCAAAACGATAAGAAATAAACAAATAGGCCAACTGACACGTCTGTCGTGGAGAATTTAGTCTTCTCCCCTGTAGATATCTTTAGATTTCTTATCAAAACGATAAAAAATAAACACATAGGCCAACTGACACGTCTGTTGTGGAGAATGTAGTCCTCTCCCCTGCAGATATCTTTAGATTTCTTATCAAAACGATAAAAAATAAACACATAGGCCAACTGACACGTCTGTTGTGGAGAATGTAGTCCTCTCCCCTGCAGATATCTTTAGATTTCTTATCAAAACGATAAAAAATAAACACATAGGCCAACTGACACGTCTGTTGTGGAGAATGTAGTCCTCTCCCCTGCAGATATCTTTAGATTTCTTATCAAAACGATAAGAAATAAACACATAGGCCAACTGACACGTCTGTCGTGGAGAATTTAGTCTTCTCCCCTGCAGATATCTTTAGATTTCTTATCAAAACGATAAAAAATAAACACATAGGCCAACTGACACGTCTGTTGTGGAGAATGTAGTCCTCTCCCCTGCAGATATCTTTAGATTTCTTATCAAAACGATAAAAAATAAACACATAGGCCAACTGACACGTCTGTTGTGGAGAATGTAGTCCTCTCCCCTGCAGATATCTTTAGATTTCTTATCAAAACGATAAGAAATAAACACATAGGCCAACTGACACGTCTGTCGTGGAGAATTTAGTCTTCTCCCCTGCAGATATCTTTAGATTTCTTATCAAAACGATAAAAAATAAACACATAGGCCAACTGACACGTCTGTTGTGGAGAATGTAGTCCTCTCCCCTGCAGATATCTTTAGATTTCTTATCAAAACGATAAAAAATAAACAAATAGGCCAACTGACACGTCTGTTGTGGAGAATGTAGTCCTCTCCCCTGCAGATATTTTTAGATTTCTTATCAAAACGATAAGAAATAAACACATAGGCCAACTGACACGTCTGTCGTGGAGAATTTAGTCTTCTCCCCTGCAGATATCTTTAGATTTCTTATCAAAACGATAAAAAATAAACACATAGGCCAACTGACACGTCTGTTGTGGAGAATGTAGTCCTCTCCCCTGCAGATATCTTTAGATTTCTTATCAAAACGATAAAAAATAAACACATAGGCCAACTGACACGTCTGTTGTGGAGAATGTAGTCCTCTCCCCTGCAGATATCTTTAGATTTCTTATCAAAACGATAAAAAATAAACACATAGGCCAACTGACACGTCTGTTGTGGAGAATGTAGTCCTCTCCCCTGCAGATATTTTTAGATTTCTTATCAAAACGATAAGAAATAAACACATAGGCCAACTGACACGTCTGTCGTGGAGAATTTAGTCTTCTCCCCTGCAGATATCTTTAGATTTCTTATCAAAACGATAAAAAATAAACACATAGGCCAACTGACACGTCTGTTGTGGAGAATGTAGTCCTCTCCCCTGCAGATATCTTTAGATTTCTTATCAAAACGATAAAAAATAAACACATAGGCCAACTGACACGTCTGTCGTGGAGAATTTAGTCTTCTCCCCTGCAGATATCTTTAGATTTCTTATCAAAACGATAAAAAATAAACAAATAGGCCAACTGACACGTCTGTTGTGGAGAATGTAGTCCTCTCCCCTGCAGATATTTTTAGATTTCTTATCAAAACGATAAGAAATAAACACATAGGCCAACTGACACGTCTGTCGTGGAGAATTTAGTCTTCTCCCCTGCAGATATCTTTAGATTTCTTATCAAAACGATAAAAAATAAACACATAGGCCAACTGACACGTCTGTTGTGGAGAATGTAGTCCTCTCCCCTGCAGATATCTTTAGATTTCTTATCAAAACGATAAAAAATAAACACATAGGCCAACTGACACGTCTGTTGTGGAGAATGTAGTCCTCTCCCCTGCAGATATCTTTAGATTTCTTATCAAAACGATAAAAAATAAACACATAGGCCAACTGACACGTCTGTTGTGGAGAATGTAGTCCTCTCCCCTGCAGATATCTTTAGATTTCTTATCAAAACGATAAAAAATAAACAAATAGGCCAACTGACACGTCTGTTGTGGAGAATGTAGTCCTCTCCCCTGCAGATATTTTTAGATTTCTTATCAAAACGATAAGAAATAAACACATAGGCCAACTGACACGTCTGTCGTGGAGAATTTAGTCTTCTCCCCTGCAGATATCTTTAGATTTCTTATCAAAACGATAAGAAATAAACACATAGGCCAACTGACACGTCTGTCGTGGAGAATTTAGTCTTCTCCCCTGCAGATATCTTTAGATTTCTTATCAAAACGATAAAAAATAAACACATAGGCCAACTGACACGTCTGTTGTGGAGAATGTAGTCCTCTCCCCTGCAGATATTTTTAGATTTCTTATCAAAACGATAAGAAATAAACACATAGGCCAACTGACACGTCTGTCGTGGAGAATTTAGTCTTCTCCCCTGCAGATATCTTTAGATTTCTTATCAAAACGATAAGAAATAAACAAATAGGCCAACTGACACGTCTGTCGTGGAGAATTTAGTCTTCTCCCCTGCAGATATCTTTAGATTTCTTATCAAAACGATAAGAAATAAACAAATAGGCCAACTGACACGTCTGTCGTGGAGAATTTAGTCTTCTCCCCTGCAGATATCTTTAGATTTCTTATCAAAACGATAAAAAATAAACACATAGGCCAACTGACACGTCTGTCGTGGAGAATTTAGTCTTCTCCCCTGCAGATATCTTTAGATTTCTTATCACCAAGATAAAAAATAAACACATAGGCCAACTGACACGTCTGTCGTGGAGAATTTAGTCTTCTCCCCTGCAGATATCTTTAGATTTCTTATCAAAACGATAAGAAATAAACACATAGGCCAACTGACACGTCTGTCGTGGAGAATTTAGTCTTCTCCCCTGCAGATATCTTTAGATTTCTTATCAAAACGATAAAAAATAAACACATAGGCCAACTGACACGTCTGTCGTGGAGAATTTAGTCTTCTCCCCTGCAGATATTTTCAGATTTCTTATCACCAAGATAAAAAATAAACACATAGGCCAACTGACACGTCTGTCGTGGAGAATTTAGTCCTCTCCCCTGCAGATATTTTCAGATTTCTTATCACCAAGATAAAAAATAAACACATAGGCCAACTGACACGTCTGTCGTGGAGAATTTAGTCTTCTCCCCTGCAGATATTTTCAGATTTCTTATCACCAAGATAAGGAATAAACACATAGGCCAACTGACACGTCTGTCGTGGAGAATTTAGTCTTCTCCCCTGCAGATATTTTTAGATTTCTTATCACCAAGATAAGAAATAAACAAATAGGCCAACTGACACGTCTGTCGTGGAGAATTTAGTCTTCTCCCCTGCAGATAGCGTCCCGAGCCTAACGGCTCGCTCCGCCAGACTCGGCTGCGCCTCGAGCCCAGTGCTTAGCAAGTTTTACATTCAAAAGTTGGTTTTTAATAAGTGGCAAGTGAAAGCTGACTTTACTACCAAGAATTTAAGCCTCTGAGTTCGAAACAATGAATACCCGTCGGTTTCGATATTTTTGATTAGACTTTTTGGTTTAGATGTCCTTTGAAAACTCCGACGTCCCAAAAAACACTTAGACGTCCCTTGAAACACTTAAACGCTCTTTCAAACATTTATACGACCCTTGAACTTCCTAAATATAGTTGTGAATATTTGGACGTCCCAAAAAACATTTAAACGTCCCAAAACATATTCAGACTCCCTTGAACACTTTCTGTGATTTTTAGTGCTGGAGGGACCTTTAAATATTTTTTGGGACGTCAAAACGTTTTTTGGAACGTCTAAATGTTTTTTGGGACGTCTAAATATTCACAACTATTTTTTGGAATTTCAAGGGACGTCTCAATATTTCATGGGACGTCTAAACATTTGAAAGGTCGTTTCAAAAATATTAGAGTTTGAAAGAACGTTTAAGCGTTTTAGGGGACGTTCGAGTTTTTAAAGAACATCTAAACTGGAATAGAGCCGACTTTTTGGTTTCATTAGATCTCGAAAGGTTTAGATCGGTGTCAAAAACTCCTTTTTTCGGATCCACAAATTTTGCAAAACTGAGTGAGTTAATGATTTGGCCAGAAAAATCTCTTTGGATCCAATAGGTACAGTACCGGTCAAAAAGGTATCAATTTTGGCTGTTTTTTGTGAAAATGACCAACTTTGACAGTGTATTTCGGTGTCACCTGATTGTCCGATAAACTCAATTTTGTATGGACTGAACAGAGCAAAAATAGAACATCATTTTTGTAGTTGACCATTTTTTGTAGGAACACTATCTTGCGAGTTATAGGTTGCCAAAGTAAAAATCTCCAAAATTTTGCTAATTTGTATTGACATTAGTCGATTTCAGGGAGAAATTACTTTGATGAACTGTAACTTTGATGGTTGTGTCCCTACGAAAAAATGGTCAACTACAAAAATAATGTACTGTTTTTGCTCTGTCTAACCCATATAAACTTGAGTTTGTCGGACAATCAGGGGACACCGAAATACACTGTCAAACTTGGTCATTTTCACAGAAAACAGCCAAAATTGATACCTTTTTGTCCGGTACTGTATGACGTAAGCGATTTCGGTGGGCGGAGCTTTGCCGTGTGAGCTCAACCTTTTTTCTCGATTTTTCAACATTCCTCTCGATTATCTGGATCCGCTTTAGCTTCACGGACCATTCTACATAAATAAATTAAGAAATGAGAGAAATAATTTAAGAAATGAAAAAAAAAATAAGAAAGAAACCTGGGATTAAAAATTCCATTATCCATTACGTCACGTCATTTTTACGTCATTTTTACATTTGCTCATTTTTTGAGGTTATTTGAGTGTAACTCGAAACTAACAAATCCAACTTAAAATCTGATTTTTTATCCATCTTTCCCATGCCAAGTTACATAACTGTACCAAATTCCAAAGTTCTCGGTTCAATACAACTCGAGATATCGTGAGGAAAGTGAAAAATTCGAGGAAAAAAGTTGAGCTCACACTTTTATGGCTGTAAATCTTATTTTTTCAGATATCCAAACAATTTTTACATGTCTCGATAGCCAGATTTTCAGAGATCTTAAGTCCAGAAAATCCCACAGAAATATTCAAAGCTGGCGCCGTACAAAAGAGAAAACGGCGAAAATCGTGTATTTCTCAAGCCATTTATTTTAGAGGAAAAAGTTGCTCTCGGTTTTGTGCCCATAACTTTGATCTGAATACTCCGAACACACCCCCTCCGAGTCGCCACATCCGTATTAACTTTTGAAGTAAATTCAAAAAAGAACTTTTTGGAAATCTCTAAAACAAAAAGAGTTATTCAAAAAATGACTGCGGAACAAAATTATCGACACTTTTGACGAAGCTCCGCCTACCGAAATCGGCCTTCTCATACCAACGTGATTTAAAGAGAGGGGGCGATAATTTTAGATTTCTTATCAAAACGATAAGAAATAAACACATAGGCCAACTGACACGTCTGTCGTGGAGAATTTAGACTTCTCCCCTGCAGATATTTTCAGATTTCTTATCAAAACGATAAGAAATAAACACATAGGCCAACTGACACGTCTGTCGTGGAGAATTTAGACTTCTCCCCTGCAGATATTTTCAGATTTCTTATCACCAAGATAAGAAATAAACACATAGGCCAACTGACACGTCTGTCGTGGAGAATTTAGTCTTCTCCCCTGCAGATATCTTTAGATTTCTTATCAAAACGATAAGAAATAAACACATAGGCCAACTGACACGTCTGTCGTGGAGAATTTAGTCTTCTCCCCTGCAGATATCTTTAGATTTCTTATCAAAACGATAAGAAATAAACACATAGGCCAACTGACACGTCTGTCGTGGAGAATTTAGTCTTCTCCCCTGCAGATATCTTTAGATTTCTTATCAAAACGATAAGAAATAAACACATAGGCCAACTGACACGTCTGTCGTGGAGAATTTAGTCTTCTCCCCTGCAGATATCTTTAGATTTCTTATCAAAACGATAAGAAATAAACACATAGGCCAACTGACACGTCTGTCGTGGAGAATTTAGACTTCTCCCCTGCAGATATTTTTAGATTTCTTATCACCAAGATAAGAAATAAACACATAGGCCAACTGACACGTCTGTCGTGGAGAATTTAGTCTTCTCCCCTGCAGATATCTTTAGATTTCTTATCAAAACGATAAGAAATAAACACATAGGCCAACTGACACGTCTGTCGTGGAGAATTTAGTCTTCTCCCCTGCAGATATCTTTAGATTTCTTATCAAAACGATAAGAAATAAACACATAGGTCAACTGACACGTCTGTCGTGGAGAATTTAGTCTTCTCCCCTGCAGATATTTTTAGATTTCTTATCAAAACGATAAGAAATAAACACATAGGCCAACTGACACGTCTGTCGTGGAGAATTTAGACTTCTCCCCTGCAGATATTTTCAGATTTCTTATCACCAAGATAAGAAATAAACACATAGGCCAACTGACACGTCTGTCGTGGAGAATTTAGTCTTCTCCCCTGCAGATATCTTTAGATTTCTTATCAAAACGATAAGAAATAAACACATAGGCCAACTGACACGTCTGTCGTGGAGAATTTAGTCTTCTCCCCTGCAGATATCTTTAGATTTCTTATCAAAACGATAAGAAATAAACACATAGGCCAACTGACACGTCTGTCGTGGAGAATTTAGTCTTCTCCCCTGCAGATATCTTTAGATTTCTTATCAAAACGATAAGAAATAAACACATAGGCCAACTGACACGTCTGTCGTGGAGAATTTAGTCTTCTCCCCTGCAGATATCTTTAGATTTCTTATCAAAACGATAAGAAATAAACACATAGGCCAACTGACACGTCTGTCGTGGAGAATTTAGTCTTCTCCCCTGCAGATATCTTTAGATTTCTTATCAAAACGATAAGAAATAAACACATAGGTCAACTGACACGTCTGTCGTGGAGAATTTAGTCTTCTCCCCTGCAGATATTTTTAGATTTCTTATCAAAACGATAAGAAATAAACACATAGGCCAACTGACACGTCTGTCGTGGAGAATTTAGTCTTCTCCCCTGCAGATATCTTTAGATTTCTTATCAAAACGATAAGAAATAAACACATAGGTCAACTGACACGTCTGTCGTGGAGAATTTAGACTTCTCCCCTGCAGATATTTTCAGATTTCTTATCACCAAGATAAGAAATAAACACATAGGCCAACTGACACGTCTGTCGTGGAGAATTTAGTCTTCTCCCCTGCAGATATCTTTAGATTTCTTATCAAAACGATAAGAAATAAACACATAGGCCAACTGACACGTCTGTCGTGGAGAATTTAGTCTTCTCCCCTGCAGATATCTTTAGATTTCTTATCAAAACGATAAGAAATAAACACATAGGCCAACTGACACGTCTGTCGTGGAGAATTTAGTCTTCTCCCCTGCAGATATCTTTAGATTTCTTATCAAAACGATAAGAAATAAACACATAGGCCAACTGACACGTCTGTCGTGGAGAATTTAGTCTTCTCCCCTGCAGATATCTTTAGATTTCTTATCAAAACGATAAGAAATAAACACATAGGTCAACTGACACGTCTGTCGTGGAGAATTTAGTCTTCTCCCCTGCAGATATCTTTAGATTTCTTATCAAAACGATAAGAAATAAACACATAGGCCAACTGACACGTCTGTCGTGGAGAATTTAGTCTTCTCCCCTGCAGATATCTTTAGATTTCTTATCAAAACGATAAGAAATAAACACATAGGCCAACTGACACGTCTGTCGTGGAGAATTTAGTCTTCTCCCCTGTAGATATCTTTAGATTTCTTATCAAAACGATAAGAAATAAACACATAGGCCAACTGACACGTCTGTCGTGGAGAATTTAGTCTTCTCCCCTGCAGATATCTTTAGATTTCTTATCAAAACGATAAGAAATAAACACATAGGCCAACTGACACGTCTGTCGTGGAGAATTTAGTCTTCTCCCCTGCAGATATCTTTAGATTTCTTATCAAAACGATAAGAAATAAACACATAGGCCAACTGACACGTCTGTCGTGGAGAATTTAGTCTTCTCCCCTGCAGATATCTTTAGATTTCTTATCAAAACGATAAGAAATAAACACATAGGTCAACTGACACGTCTGTCGTGGAGAATTTAGTCTTCTCCCCTGCAGATATTTTTAGATTTCTTATCAAAACGATAAGAAATAAACACATAGGCCAACTGACACGTCTGTCGTGGAGAATTTAGTCTTCTCCCCTGCAGATATCTTTAGATTTCTTATCAAAACGATAAGAAATAAACACATAGGCCAACTGACACGTCTGTCGTGGAGAATTTAGACTTCTCCCCTGCAGATATTTTCAGATTTCTTATCACCAAGATAAGAAATAAACACATAGGCCAACTGACACGTCTGTCGTGGAGAATTTAGTCTTCTCCCCTGCAGATATCTTTAGATTTCTTATCAAAACGATAAGAAATAAACACATAGGCCAACTGACACGTCTGTCGTGGAGAATTTAGTCTTCTCCCCTGCAGATATCTTTAGATTTCTTATCAAAACGATAAGAAATAAACACATAGGCCAACTGACACGTCTGTCGTGGAGAATTTAGTCTTCTCCCCTGCAGATATCTTTAGATTTCTTATCAAAACGATAAGAAATAAACACATAGGCCAACTGACACGTCTGTCGTGGAGAATTTAGTCTTCTCCCCTGCAGATATCTTTAGATTTCTTATCAAAACGATAAGAAATAAACACATAGGTCAACTGACACGTCTGTCGTGGAGAATTTAGTCTTCTCCCCTGCAGATATTTTAGATTTCTTATCACCAAGATAAGAAATAAACACATAGGCCAACTGACACGTCTGTCGTGGAGAATTTAGTCTTCTCCCCTGCAGATATCTTTAGATTTCTTATCAAAACGATAAGAAATAAACACATAGGCCAACTGACACGTCTGTCGTGGAGAATTTAGTCTTCTCCCCTGCAGATATCTTTAGATTTCTTATCAAAACGATAAGAAATAAACACATAGGTCAACTGACACGTCTGTCGTGGAGAATTTAGTCTTCTCCCCTGCAGATATCTTTAGATTTCTTATCAAAACGATAAGAAATAAACACATAGGCCAACTGACACGTCTGTCGTGGAGAATTTAGTCTTCTCCCCTGCAGATATCTTTAGATTTCTTATCAAAACGATAAGAAATAAACACATAGGCCAACTGACACGTCTGTCGTGGAGAATTTAGTCCTCTCCCCTGCAGATATTTTTAGATTTCTTATCACCAAGATAAAAAATAAACAAATAGGCCAACTGACACGTCTGTCGTGGAGAATTTAGTCTTCTCCCCTGCAGATATCTTTAGATTTCTTATCAAAACGATAAGAAATAAACACATAGGCCAACTGACACGTCTGTCGTGGAGAATTTAGTCTTCTCCCCTGCAGATATCTTTAGATTTCTTATCAAAACGATAAGAAATAAACACATAGGCCAACTGACACGTCTGTCGTGGAGAATTTAGTCCTCTCCCCTGCAGATATCTTTAGATTTCTTATCAAAACGATAAGAAATAAACACATAGGCCAACTGACACGTCTGTCGTGGAGAATTTAGTCTTCTCCCCTGCAGATATCTTTAGATTTCTTATCAAAACGATAAGAAATAAACACATAGGCCAACTGACACGTCTGTCGTGGAGAATTTAGTCTTCTCCCCTGTAGATATCTTTAGATTTCTTATCAAAACGATAAAAAATAAACACATAGGCCAACTGACACGTCTGTCGTGGAGAATTTAGTCTTCTCCCCTGCAGATATCTTTAGATTTCTTATCAAAACGATAAAAAATAAACAAATAGGCCAACTGACACGTCTGTCGTGGAGAATTTAGTCTTCTCCCCTGCAGATATCTTTAGATTTCTTATCAAAACGATAAGAAATAAACACATAGGCCAACTGACACGTCTGTCGTGGAGAATTTAGTCTTCTCCCCTGCAGATATCTTTAGATTTCTTATCAAAACGATAAGAAATAAACACATAGGCCAACTGACACGTCTGTCGTGGAGAATTTAGTCCTCTCCCCTGCAGATATCTTTAGATTTCTTATCAAAACGATAAGAAATAAACACATAGGCCAACTGACACGTCTGTCGTGGAGAATTTAGTCTTCTCCCCTGCAGATATCTTTAGATTTCTTATCAAAACGATAAGAAATAAACACATAGGCCAACTGACACGTCTGTCGTGGAGAATTTAGTCTTCTCCCCTGCAGATATCTTTAGATTTCTTATCAAAACGATAAGAAATAAACACATAGGCCAACTGACACGTCTGTCGTGGAGAATTTAGTCTTCTCCCCTGCAGATATCTTTAGATTTCTTATCAAAACGATAAGAAATAAACACATAGGCCAACTGACACGTCTGTCGTGGAGAATTTTGTCTTCTCCCCTGCAGATATCTTTAGATTTCTTATCAAAACGATAAGAAATAAACACATAGGCCAACTGACACGTCTGTCGTGGAGAATTTAGTCCTCTCCCCTGCAGATATCTTTAGATTTCTTATCAAAACGATAAGAAATAAACACATAGGCCAACTGACACGTCTGTCGTGGAGAATTTAGTCTTCTCCCCTGCAGATATCTTTAGATTTCTTATCAAAACGATAAGAAATAAACACATAGGTCAACTGACACGTCTGTCGTGGAGAATTTAGTCTTCTCCCCTGCAGATATTTTTAGATTTCTTATCAAAACGATAAGAAATAAACACATAGGTCAACTGACACGTCTGTCGTGGAGAATTTAGTCTTCTCCCCTGCAGATATCTTTAGATTTCTTATCAAAACGATAAGGATGTCACTTTTCATATGCACTTTCTGAAGAAAATCTGAGAGCGGAAGGAAATTTTGAGCGCCTGGATCTCGAGGTTCGTGATAGATAACATGAAACCTCCTTACCACTATGTTCGTATTGTTCAACTCTATCATCATGAGAGAGCGTTACACTTCCTGACACGAATTCGAATTAATACGTGTCACTTTTCATATGCACTTTCTGAAGGAAATCTGTGAAAGGACGGAAATTTTGAGCGCCTGGATCTCGAGGTTCGTGATAGATAACATGAAACCGCCTTACCACTATGTTCGTATTGTTCAACTCTATCATCATGAGAGAGCGTTACACTTCCTGACCCGAATTCGATTTAATACGTGTCACTTTTCATATGCACTTTCTGAAGGAAATCTGAGAGCGGAAGGAAATTTTGAGCGCCTGGATCTCGAGGTTCGTGATAGATAACATGAAACCGCCTTACCACTATGTTCGTATTGTTCAACTCTATCATCATGAGAGAGCGTTACACTTCCTGACCCGAATTCGATTTAATACGTGTCACTTTTCATATGCAGTTTCTGAAGGAAATCTGAGAGCGGAAGGAAATTTTGAGCGCCTGGATCTCGAGGTTCGTGATAGATAGCATGAAACCGCCACTACCATTTGTTCGTATTGTTCAACTCTATCATCATGAGAGAGCGTTACACTTCCTGACCCGAATTCGATTTAATACGTGTCACTTTTCATATGCACTTTCTGAAGGAAATCTGTGAAAGGACGGAAATTTTGAGCGCCTGGATCTCGAGGTTCGTGATAGATAACATGAAACCGCCTTACCACTATGTTCGTATTGTTCAACTCTATCATCATGAGAGAGCGTTACACTTCCTGACCCGAATTCGATTTAATACGTGTCACTTTTCATATGCACTTTCTGAAGGAAATCTGTGAAAGGACGGAAATTTTGAGCGCCTGGATCTCGAGGTTCGTGATAGATAACATGAAACCGCCTTACCACTATGTTCGTATTGTTCAACTCTATCATCATGAGAGAGCGTTACACTTCCTGACCCGAATTCGATTTAATACGTGTCACTTTTCATATGCACTTTCTGAAGGAAATCTGAGAGCGGAAGGAAATTTTGAGCGCCTGGATCTCGAGGTTCGTGATAGATAACATGAAACCGCCTTACCACTATGTTCGTATTGTTCAACTCTATCATCATGAGAGAGCGTTACACTTCCTGACCCGAATTCGATTTAATACGTGTCACTTTTCATATGCACTTTCTGAAGGAAATCTGTGAAAGGACGGAAATTTTGAGCGCCTGGATCTCGAGGTTCGTGATAGATAACATGAAACCGCCTTACCACTATGTTCGTATTGTTCAACTCTATCATCATGAGAGAGCGTTACACTTCCTGACCCGAATTCGATTTAATACGTGTCACTTTTCATATGCACTTTCTGAAGGAAATCTGAGAAGCGGAAGGAAATTTTGAGCGCCTGGATCTCGAGGTTCGTGATAGATAACATGAAACCGCCTTACCACTATGTTCGTATTGTTCAACTCTATCATCATGAGAGAGCGTTACACTTCCTGACCCGAATTCGATTTAATACGTGTCACTTTTCATATGCACTTTCTGAAGGAAATCTGTGAAAGGACGGAAATTTTGAGCGCCTGGATCTCGAGGTTCGTGATAGATAACATGAAACCGCCTTACCACTATGTTCGTATTGTTCAACTCTATCATCATGAGAGAGCGTTACACTTCCTGACCCGAATTCGATTTAATACGTGTCACTTTTCATATGCACTTTCTGAAGGAAATCTGTGAAAGGACGGAAATTTTGAGCGCCTGGATCTCGAGGTTCGTGATAGATAACATGAAACCGCCTTACCACTATGTTCGTATTGTTCAACTCTATCATCATGAGAGAGCGTTACACTTCCTGACCCGAATTCGATTTAATACGTGTCACTTTTCATATGCACTTTCTGAAGGAAATCTGTGAAAGGACGGAAATTTTGAGCGCCTGGATCTCGAGGTTCGTGATAGATAACATGAAACCGCCTTACCACTATGTTCGTATTGTTCAACTCTATCATCATGAGAGAGCGTTACACTTCCTGACCCGAATTCGATTTAATACGTGTCACTTTTCATATGCACTTTCTGAAGGAAATCTGTGAAAGGACGGAAATTTTGAGCGCCTGGATCTCGAGGTTCGTGATAGATAACATGAAACCGCCTTACCACTATGTTCGTATTGTTCAACTCTATCATCATGAGAGAGCGTTACACTTCCTGACCCGAATTCGATTTAATACGTGTCACTTTTCATATGCACTTTCTGAAGGAAATCTGTGAAAGGACGGAAATTTTGAGCGCCTGGATCTCGAGGTTCGTGATAGATAACATGAAACCGCCTTACCACTATGTTCGTATTGTTCAACTCTATCATCATGAGAGAGCGTTACACTTCCTGACCCGAATTCGATTTAATACGTGTCACTTTTCATATGCACTTTCTGAAGGAAATCTGTGAAAGGACGGAAATTTTGAGCGCCTGGATCTCGAGGTTCGTGATAGATAACATGAAACCGCCTTACCACTATGTTCGTATTGTTCAACTCTATCATCATGAGAGAGCGTTACACTTCCTGACCCGAATTCGATTTAATACGTGTCACTTTTCATATGCACTTTCTGAAGGAAATCTGTGAAAGGACGGAAATTTTGAGCGCCTGGATCTCGAGGTTCGTGATAGATAACATGAAACCGCCTTACCACTATGTTCGTATTGTTCAACTCTATCATCATGAGAGAGCGTTACACTTCCTGACCCGAATTCGATTTAATACGTGTCACTTTTCATATGCACTTTCTGAAGGAAATCTGTGAAAGGACGGAAATTTTGAGCGCCTGGATCTCGAGGTTCGTGATAGATAACATGAAACCGCCTTACCACTATGTTCGTATTGTTCAACTCTATCATCATGAGAGAGCGTTACACTTCCTGACCCGAATTCGATTTAATACGTGTCACTTTTCATATGCACTTTCTGAAGGAAATCTGTGAAAGGACGGAAATTTTGAGCGCCTGGATCTCGAGGTTCGTGATAGATAACATGAAACCGCCTTACCACTATGTTCGTATTGTTCAACTCTATCATCATGAGAGAGCGTTACACTTCCTGACCCGAATTCGATTTAATACGTGTCACTTTTCATATGCACTTTCTGAAGGAAATCTGTGAAAGGACGGAAATTTTGAGCGCCTGGATCTCGAGGTTCGTGATAGATAACATGAAACCGCCTTACCACTATGTTCGTATTGTTCAACTCTATCATCATGAGAGAGCGTTACACTTCCTGACCCGAATTCGATTTAATACGTGTCACTTTTCATATGCACTTTCTGAAGGAAATCTGTGAAAGGACGGAAATTTTGAGCGCCTGGATCTCGAGGTTCGTGATAGATAACATGAAACCGCCTTACCACTATGTTCGTATTGTTCAACTCTATCATCATGAGAGAGCGTTACACTTCCTGACCCGAATTCGATTTAATACGTGTCACTTTTCATATGCACTTTCTGAAGGAAATCTGTGAAAGGACGGAAATTTTGAGCGCCTGGATCTCGAGGTTCGTGATAGATAACATGAAACCGCCTTACCACTATGTTCGTATTGTTCAACTCTATCATCATGAGAGAGCGTTACACTTCCTGACCCGAATTCGATTTAATACGTGTCACTTTTCATATGCACTTTCTGAAGGAAATCTGTGAAAGGACGGAAATTTTGAGCGCCTGGATCTCGAGGTTCGTGATAGATAACATGAAACCGCCTTACCACTATGTTCGTATTGTTCAACTCTATCATCATGAGAGAGCGTTACACTTCCTGACCCGAATTCGATTTAATACGTGTCACTTTTCATATGCACTTTCTGAAGGAAATCTGTGAAAGGACGGAAATTTTGAGCGCCTGGATCTCGAGGTTCGTGATAGATAACATGAAACCGCCTTACCACTATGTTCGTATTGTTCAACTCTATCATCATGAGAGAGCGTTACACTTCCTGACCCGAATTCGATTTAATACGTGTCACTTTTCATATGCACTTTCTGAAGGAAATCTGTGAAAGGACGGAAATTTTGAGCGCCTGGATCTCGAGGTTCGTGATAGATAACATGAAACCGCCTTACCACTATGTTCGTATTGTTCAACTCTATCATCATGAGAGAGCGTTACACTTCCTGACCCGAATTCGATTTAATACGTGTCACTTTTCATATGCACTTTCTGAAGGAAATCTGTGAAAGGACGGAAATTTTGAGCGCCTGGATCTCGAGGTTCGTGATAGATAACATGAAACCGCCTTACCACTATGTTCGTATTGTTCAACTCTATCATCATGAGAGAGCGTTACACTTCCTGACCCGAATTCGATTTAATACGTGTCACTTTTCATATGCACTTTCTGAAGGAAATCTGTGAAAGGACGGAAATTTTGAGCGCCTGGATCTCGAGGTTCGTGATAGATAACATGAAACCGCCTTACCACTATGTTCGTATTGTTCAACTCTATCATCATGAGAGAGCGTTACACTTCCTGACCCGAATTCGATTTAATACGTGTCACTTTTCATATGCACTTTCTGAAGGAAATCTGTGAAAGGACGGAAATTTGAGCGCCTGGATCTCGAGGTTCGTGATAGATAACATGAAACCGCCTTACCACTATGTTCGTATTGTTCAACTCTATCATCATGAGAGAGCGTTACACTTCCTGACCCGAATTCGATTTAATACGTGTCACTTTTCATATGCACTTTCTGAAGGAAATCTGTGAAAGGACGGAAATTTTGAGCGCCTGGATCTCGAGGTTCGTGATAGATAACATGAAACCGCCTTACCACTATGTTCGTATTGTTCAACTCTATCATCATGAGAGAGCGTTACACTTCCTGACCCGAATTCGATTTAATACGTGTCACTTTTCATATGCACTTTCTGAAGGAAATCTGTGAAAGGACGGAAATTTTGAGCGCCTGGATCTCGAGGTTCGTGATAGATAACATGAAACCGCCTTACCACTATGTTCGTATTGTTCAACTCTATCATCATGAGAGAGCGTTACACTTCCTGACCCGAATTCGATTTAATACGTGTCACTTTTCATATGCACTTTCTGAAGGAAATCTGTGAAAGGACGGAAATTTTGAGCGCCTGGATCTCGAGGTTCGTGATAGATAACATGAAACCGCCTTACCACTATGTTCGTATTGTTCAACTCTATCATCATGAGAGAGCGTTACACTTCCTGACCCGAATTCGATTTAATACGTGTCACTTTTCATATGCACTTTCTGAAGGAAATCTGTGAAAGGACGGAAATTTTGAGCGCCTGGATCTCGAGGTTCGTGATAGATAACATGAAACCGCCTTACCACTATGTTCGTATTGTTCAACTCTATCATCATGAGAGAGCGTTACACTTCCTGACCCGAATTCGATTTAATACGTGTCACTTTTCATATGCACTTTCTGAAGGAATCTGTGAAAGGACGGAAATTTTGAGCGCCTGGATCTCGAGGTTCGTGATAGATAACATGAAACCGCCTTACCACTATGTTCGTATTGTTCAACTCTATCATCATGAGAGAGCGTTACACTTCCTGACCCGAATTCGATTTAATACGTGTCACTTTTCATATGCACTTTCTGAAGGAAATCTGTGAAAGGACGGAAATTTTGAGCGCCTGGATCTCGAGGTTCGTGATAGATAACATGAAACCGCCTTACCACTATGTTCGTATTGTTCAACTCTATCATCATGAGAGAGCGTTACACTTCCTGACCCGAATTCGATTTAATACGTGTCACTTTTCATATGCACTTTCTGAAGGAAATCTGTGAAAGGACGGAAATTTTGAGCGCCTGGATCTCGAGGTTCGTGATAGATAACATGAAACCGCCTTACCACTATGTTCGTATTGTTCAACTCTATCATCATGAGAGAGCGTTACACTTCCTGACCCGAATTCGATTTAATACGTGTCACTTTTCATATGCACTTTCTGAAGGAAATCTGTGAAAGGACGGAAATTTTGAGCGCCTGGATCTCGAGGTTCGTGATAGATAACATGAAACCGCCTTACCACTATGTTCGTATTGTTCAACTCTATCATCATGAGAGAGCGTTACACTTCCTGACCCGAATTCGATTTAATACGTGTCACTTTTCATATGCACTTTCTGAAGGAAATCTGTGAAAGGACGGAAATTTTGAGCGCCTGGATCTCGAGGTTCGTGATAGATAACATGAAACCGCCTTACCACTATG